>NC_088382.1:148235000-148837500 GCF_037993035.2 Macaca fascicularis | reverse complement strand
TTTAAATGTAGCTTCCAGAACATTTAAAGATACATATGACTCACATTATATTTCTATTGGATGGCGCTGGTTTGAGAGAGTTGAAATAGGTTGCCTAGGTGAGCATAACTGGTAAATTGTAGAGTCCAGACTGAACCTGGATATATTAGCTTCCTAGGGCCACTGCAAAAAAATGCCACAACCTGGGAGGCTTAGACACAAGTGTATTGATTTACAGCTGTCAGGGCTAGGACTGGGGTCCAGCCTCAATTCCAGGTTAAGGTATCGGCAAGGCTGGTGAGGGAGAAACTGATCCACCCTCTCTCCCATGTTGGTAGTTTCCTGAAACCTTTGGCATTCCTTGACTTGTAGAAGCATCATTCCAACCTCTGTCTGCATGTGGTGTCTTCCCTCTGTCTCTTCACATCCTCCTCCTCTGTGCATGTCTGCGTCTATGCCCAAATTTCCCCTTGTTTATAATGACCCTGCCATATTGAATTGGAGCTTACCCTAATTACCACATTTAAACTCAATTACCTTTTTAAAGATCCTATTCACAAGTCAGGTCACATTGTGCGGCACTGGGGGTTAGGACCTCCACATACGCATTTTGGGGGACACAATTCGGGACAGGATACCAGGTTTTTCTGGCTCCAAGGCCCATGCTTTATGATATAAAAGTAAAACTAAGGGAGTGATAAATTCTGAGAGGACACGAAGGGATGGGGTCAGAGAAGTGCTAAGCAAAACTGGCAGGATTGTCAAGGGCTGTGTGAGATGTGCAGGAATTTCCTGGCAGATGATGGAATCTGGGGAATGGCTCTGCTTATCTCTTCTCAGCATCCAGCCTTATACCTTTCCCAGGTTTACCCCTTCTTAGTCTACACAGCAGGGATTTATGGATCATAGTTCTGCAGGCAGGAGGTCCAAGATCAAGGCACTGGCAGATTTGGTCTCTGGTTCATAGTTGGTGCCTTCCAGCAGCCTCCTCACATGGTGGAGGGGATGAGCTAGCACTCTGGGACCTTTCAGAAGGGCACAGATCGTATTCTCGAGCCCTCCACCCTCATGACCTAATCACCTCCCAAAGGCTCCTAACACCCGGCTCCTAACACCACCTTGGGGTATTAGGTTTCAACATACGAATTTCTCACCACCTTGGGGAGCTAGGTTTCATACGAATTTCTCACCACCTTGGGGAGCTAGGTTTCAACATATGAACTTCTGGATCACATCAGCATTCAGTCCATTGCACCTACCTTTTTGGGGCCTCTGTATCCCATGTGAATTCGGAACCCCAGAATGCTTTGAAAATGCCTATCCCAACCCTGCTGCTGAGAAAGATTTACGGGCATTTCAAGCAAAATTATCTGGTCATACTCAACCCCAAAGCAACATATTTTTTTCTGGAATGAGATACCCTCATGATCACTCGCTTCCCCTCTTGAATGCTTCCCAATATAAATTCATTTCTATGCTCGTGGAATGACTGAGGGGCTGTTGGGTAGCTGCTATTTTGGGGTAAAACAGAGATGTACGAGGAAACCCTGGAAAATAGATGATGCTATCTTTACCCCGTTTAGATGATGTTCATTACAGACACTCAGTGAATGATGAACGGGCTGCAAAGATGCCCAAGCCAGCTTAGTTCCCTTTGCTAATTTGGTTGTATTTTTCAGAATGGTGACAGATTTTGTGGGTCAAAAATCCTGTTTTTCTGTTGTGGCTGTTTGAGTCCATCCATCCATTCATTCAGTACAGCTGCAGGTAGCCATGATAAACAGTGGGTATTGGGGTGGGGGTCACTGGAGAAAAGAATCAGGCTTGTCCTCAGGGACCTCTCCTAGTGGACTTTACTTCTAGGGGGACTGTTGATTAAATGAAGGATTTTGCCAGGGGAGCAGATTATTCCTGGTGACAACATTTTCCCACTTGCCTGCTTCTCACCCATCCTTATAAGCTCAGCTCAGCCATCCCTCCTCCAGGAAGCCTTTCCTCATCTTCCTGGCCTGGGTTCAGTCATCCTTCTCTTGGGATCCATTGCACTGTGTGCTGCCTTCTAGCAGAGCATAGACTTTGTCATATTTAATGATCACTGTGCCCATCTGCCTCCATCACTGGGTTTCAAGCTCAGTGCAGACAGTGCCTTGTACAGTGTGCCCGGCACGTGACATGGGCCCATATTTACTGCATAAATGAATTAGTTAAAAAAAAAAAGAAAAAGAAAGAAAAGCACTGGAATTTCCAGTACCACCACCTGCATGCAGAGTCGCTCATACTGATATTCTTCTTAATGTCCCATGATGACAATGACAGCAAACCATCATATAACGTACTATTATAAAACATCCTTATTTTCGTTATCTCATGTAACCCTCATGAACCTGTGAGGCTGGGGTTATTGATCACACTATGCAGGTGAAGAATGGAGGACTAGAGAGTAATAGAAGTTATAGAGCTAGAACCCTTAGGTGTGCTGGGAACTGGCTAAGCTGTTGGAGGACACCTCATTGAATTCCCCCCAACAACCCTATGAGGTAGCTTAGGATTCCATTTCACAGGTGAGGGAGCAGAGGTGCAGAGCGTTTCCAAGACTTGCTAAGTTTTCACTGCTGGTACACGGCGGAGTCGGTGTTGTTTTCATATACTTATTCTAGTGTACACATCAGCACATCAGACAGCTTGGAAAAAAGTGCCTAGAACATTGCTCATGAGTGTTTAACAAATGTTCATTGAATTAAAGTGACTTGCCCAAAGTCACATAGAGCCAGCTTTGAATCCAACCTTTTTACCCCAATTCTGCAGCTCTTACCCAGCAGAGAGCTTTGCCCACCCAAGCCAAGGAAGCTGGGACCTCTCTCTCTTGGACACAGCACAGGAAATTTGCATCATAATAGCTCAGCTGGGCTGGGGCAGAGCTCAGAGCCCAGTCTATGACAGGCACAGCTCAGTGGTCTGGATGCAGACACACCATGTTTTCATGTCACTACCAAATTCTGACCCTGAGCACCACCCATCACCCAGCAACACATCAGGGGTGCCCACGTGCAGTGGGAGCAGCCAGACCCTCTGAGTCAGACAGAGCTTGAACTCTGCCCAGGCTGCCTTCACAGTGTGCTGAATCTCATCATCTCTCTAAATTGCTTCCTGGCTTATCACCCCTCCTTGTCCCGATTCCTGTACCATGAATGCTGGCTACCACGGCAATGGGCTAACTTCTAGAAGGAACCCTGGAAATGATTTCAATGTCTCTGGAGGACCAGTGCCAGATCTCTGCCCCCACAAGAAATCCAAGGTGTTCCCTGTGTCAGCTTCTGCCCCCACCTGCCCTCAGGAGGGAATGGAATGTGGAGCTCATACTTGCTGGACTGCATGCAACCTAAGGGTGTGGGGAGGAGGGCAGCAGCTAGGGGGACAGGAGGGCGGCAGACCTGACAATAAATTCACATTTCCTGAGCACCTGATTTGTATCAGGGTCTTTGCTGCATACTTCAGGTCCCATTGAAATATCCATGAGATATAGTCGTCTAGTTGTCTTTATTTTTATTAGAGCTCAGAAACAATCATGTTGCTACATAGTACCCCTATTCACTATCAGGCTTTTCTGAGTCATAGGTGATATGAATACACTGTCTCTATTAGATTGAATATCATGTCAGTCTTTTATTTGGACACTGTCCCCAGAAAATCTCATTTCTTTCCTCACATGAGATCCTAACTCCACCTACCCATAATTTTCTTCCCCAGTGAACCTCCCTCCAGAAACTCAGATTCACATAATCCAACCACATTCCCCTTCCAACTACCCCAAGCTCCTGCCACTGTCCCTGTCCTGAGGGTGTGACACATGACACATGCTTTGTCTGAAGTGTGTTATGTTAGCTTTATCTGCATTCAAAATCCAGTTCTTGCCTTATTTCTTGGGCAAGTTTCCTCACTGTGTGGGTCTTAGCAGTGCAATGACTAGTCCCTGGGGTTGCAGATAAAACAGAAATCAATGTATCGAGCACAGAGATTCTCCATCAATAGTGGGGTGTCCCCAGTGTGGGAGGCACCTTCCATCACGTGTGGCTTGGGAAGTAGGCAGGTCCAGATGTGCCTCCCAGCCCTGGCTTTGCATTAGCTCCATTTTTTTTGAGGAAGTTACATAACCTGAGTCACTGTCTTCTCCAAAATGCTGATAATAGTGCTTAAGTCATAGAATAATTCATAAATGGAAGACTAAAGGTAATTGTTGCCACCATCCCTAACCCTTGGCAACCAATAATTCCATCTCTATAATTTTGTCAAGAATGTTAGATAAATGGAATCATACTGTAGGAAATCTTTCAAGGTTAGCTTTTTTTTCACTCTGCATAATCAGTCCATGTTGTTGCATATATCAATAGTTTGCTCCTTTTCTACTGAGTGGTTTTCCATAGTATGGATAAAATACTGTCTAACCATTCAAATTTTAAAGGAGATTGGCTATTTCCAGCTTTTGGATATTACAAATGAATCTGCTATGAACATTCATGTCCAGATTTTTGTGTGGACATAGGTTTTTGTTTCTCTGGGATAAATGCCCCACTGTACAATTGCTGGGTGATATGGTAAGCATATGTTTAGGTTCTCAAGAATCTGTAAAACTCTTTTCTGTAGTGGTTGTACTATTTTACATTCCCATCAGCAATTTCTCTCTATCCTTTCCAGCATTTGGTATTGTCATTTTTTAAAAAGAGTTGTCTAACAAATGTGTAGTGATATCTCACCATGCTCTTAATTTCCATTTCCCTAATTGCTAATGATGTTGAAATTTTTCATGTGCTTATTTGCCATCTGTACATCCTCTTTGGTGAAATATTTCCTCAAGTCTGGTGCTTGTTTTCTAATTGGATTGCTTGTTTGTTTTTCTAGTTGAGTTTTGAGTGTTCCTTGTTTACCTTAGATATGAGTCTGTTGTCAGATACATGGTTTGCAAATATTTTTTTCCCCAGTACGTAGTTTGTCTTTTCTTCCTTTTAACAGAGTCTTTGGCAAATGTTTTTGTTTCTTGAGACAGGGTCTTGCTCTGTCACCCAGGCTGGAGTGCAGTGGCACAATCACAGCTCACTGCAGCCTCGAAACTCTAGGATCCAGTGATCCTGCCACCTCAGCCTCCCGAGTAGCTGGGACCACAGGTACATGCCACCATGACTGGCTAATCTTTTAATTTTTTTAACTTAATTTTTTCTTTGTTTTGGAGATACCAAGTCTCCCTATGTTACCTAGGCTGGTTAGGGTAAAAGCTATTAGTTCTGATACTGCCCATGCATCAGTTTGTTCTTCTATGAATTTTTTTGGTCTCATGTCTGCACACTCTTCACTAGGCCCCTACCAAGGGAGATGGCACCTCTATACTATGAGCATGGGACACACACAGTCTTCACTGACACCGTGAGGGGGTCTCTACTGCCCGGTGCGGATGAAAGTTTTGGCTTCCTGCTTGACCTCCTCTGACCCCACCCTGGTAGGGAGCAGGGAGGAAGGAGGAGGACTGGGATGCTTCCCTATGTCCTGGCAAGAAAGGACTTAGGTTCTCCCGCTTGGACTTTGCTGGTAGGGATAGACATGAGGCCACAGTTTTTCCTGTGTTTTTTGGCTGGAATAGAGCAGTTGTCTGGCTTGCTAGGCTGCTTCTAGCCTGGTCATCAGGTTAGAGAGAATGGGCTTTATTGTTGTTGAGCTCTTTTCGTATATCTACTCACCGGCATTTCTGAGTTGCCAGTTTCTCCCATATCTGGTCTAAGATTTTTGAGTCAAAATGAAATCTGGGGACCTCACTGTCACATTCTTGCTTCGGTCATGAGGCTCCAGCCAATTGAGTGCATGTGGATTTGGGAGAATGCTTTAAACAAAACATAACAAACCCAACATAACAAAACCCAAATCCAATGTTATATATAACATTCGGGGTTTTCAGGGTTTCTTAGAGACAAGAAAAGGGAAAATTATGTTCATTCTCTCTTCCCAGCAATGGAAGTTTATCTGAAATTTTGACACAAACTGCAAAGTTTTGGAGAAAAACATTACTGCATACAAACTGTTCCTTTAAGCAGAGAAGATGACATGCAATGTAGCTGCCATCTGATGAAGAGCACGGGCTATGGTTTTCCATTCCCTGGGTTCAAATCACAGTGCCTGTGCTGCTTGCTATGTGTTTGACCTGATTATTTAACTTAGTTAAACAGTTAAGTATTTTTTGGCTATCAAATGAGGGAAATAGTGGCATTTTTCTCACAAGGTAGGACTGGGAATTAACTTAGATGATTTACAAAGCAAACAAAAAATAAAATATATATATCCATTTCTGGAAAAGCAATTACTGAGTGTGAGCTATTTTTGTTAAAAGAAAAAAAAAATACGGCAGTGGGTCCTAGGGTACTTGGAGGCTGAATAATCTTCCCAATTCTCTATTTCTCTGAATGGGCCAAACTTTCCTCATTCCTTCCCTCCTGACCTCGCTTTCCCTCCTTCATTCCTCGCTGTCTCTTCCCTCCTTTCCTCCCATTAACACGAATGGGCTGAGCTCTGTGTTGGGCTCTGGTGGTATCAATCCCAGTGAAGCAGGGTCCCTGCCTCAAAGAGACCAGAGGCTGGAAGGGACGACAAACACAAATGAATCCTGGCAGCGTGTGTGCTAGGAGCTCCGACAGAGGCCTGGAACAGGTACCATGATGGATCTGGCTCTTCGTGATGCAGATAAATGCCATGGAATTCAAGCCTCAGATGACTGCAATGGAGTTAGTCACATCTACTTACGGGAAGGCATTCCAAATAAAGCCTCCCTGTAATGTTTATAGCCAAGCCCAGAAGCTTGAGGCACCAACCCCGCAGAAGCAACCGAGGATATAGGGAGAGAGAAGGGTTCTTGGATAGGCAGAACTCAGCCAGCTGATGTACAGAGCTGCCATCCAGATGGGGAGTGGGATAATAGAGGCTGCAAGCTTGGATCCAGCAGATATTTGACAAACCCCAGCCAATTGTGTGCATGTGGATTTGGGAGAAAGCTTTAAACAAAACATAACAAAACCCAAATCCAATGTGTTTTGCTAAGAACTGTGTTACACATTGGAACTTGGCAAACAGGGTGGATTCAGATGGCAGGGCTCTCCTGACAGAGTCTGGGTGGGGCGGGAGGAATTTGTTGGGCTGTGGGACCGACTTGCTGGGAGGAAAGGGCATCTCCCCTGCATGTGGCATAAGTATTTTACATACCTATAATATTGTATTATGAAGGCATGTAAATGATCCTTGTTATTGTACATGCCTATATGAGGCAGGCATGTAAAATGGCAAGGATTTATTTCCTACAGTTCCATGTGTTGGCTGGCCTCTCTGCTGGTTTTTCCTGGGTTCCCTCCTGTGGCTCTGGAGGAGTAACTGGGCTGGAAGGTCCATGATGTTTCACCCCTATGTCAGAAGTTGGTGCTGGCTGTTGGCTGTGCCCCTTGGTTCTCCTCCATGCGGCTGCTTATCTTCCAGTAGGCTGGACTGGCTTGATGACAAGGTGGCATCAGGGCTGAATTCCAAGACAGCACAAGCAAAAGCTTCAATGCCTCTCAAGGCCTGGACTGTAGGAGTGGCAGGGTGCTCTCTCCACTGCATCCTACTGGTCCAGGAAGGTAGCTCCAATCCACTGTGGGAGGAAACACACAAGTGTGGGGACTCTAGGAAGTGTGATCATTGGACTCTTTCATAAGAATTATTATTTTTTTACACAACATTAACACTTTAACATTATTCTCCCCACTTTGGGGAAGTGCAGAGATGTTTATTAATTTACACAGAAAACTGGATGAGGAACTCAGGTTAATGTTTCTTCAAGTTCAAGCTAGTATGCTTGAGCCTCAAAATAAAATGCAAAGTCCTCACATGTATGGATATAACTTAAACAGTTTTCTTATGATAAAAAAGTGACATGATGATGAATTGTTCTTTGAGCCTCACAGGCGTCTAGCTAGTGAAATCTGTGTTGTACTATGGACGTCTCTCTTGCATTCGTTTCCTTGGCTGCCACAAAGTACCACAAACTGGTGGCTTTTAAAGACAAGTTTAGTGTCTCCTTGGAGGCTACATGTTTGAGACGAAGGTGGCAGCAAGGTTGCTTCCCTTGAGGCTGTGGGAGAATCAGTTCCACGCTCACTGTCCAGCTTCCGGTGTTGTGCAAGCTTTGGCGTTCCTTGGCATACAGAAGCATCACCCTCATCGCTGCCTTCACTCTCACATGGCATTCTCCTATGTAGATGTCTGTGCTCAAATTTCTCCTTCTTATAAGGATACCAGTTGTATTGGATTAAGGGCCCGCCATGTTATAGTGGGAGCTCAACTTCTCTGAGTGTGTCTGCAGTGATCCTATTTCCAAATAACGTCATTCTGAGGTACTGGGGGTTAAGGCTTCAGTGTATGAATTATGGGGGATGCAATTTAATTTATAACACCCTCTTGTACATACAAGGAGACTTCATATCCAGTTTTACAAGAAAATTTAGAGAACTGGACCTTCTCACGTCGATGTGTGGACACAGTGTTACATACTTTCAAGGACAGTAGAGGCTGCCTTCTTCATAGAGGGGAGATGCTGGACTCCCAGAGGGATACACTGAGGTTTTCAAATCTCAAACCACCCGTGAAGTCAGCACAGGGGCCAGAGGCCAGGATGCCTGATTGGCCTCTTGGAGGAATGTTTTTGCCACTTTACACTTTATTCGAACACACTCACAATTTGGGCCATTCCTGGGCCTCCAGGAAACCATTTTTAAAAACTCTAAAGAGTTCTTTGGCTATAAGGGCTTCCCAAACTCATGAACCCTTTGGAGGCTTAAAACAAATTTTCTCTAAGATTATCTAACCCCCACGATTGAGACCTGCCAGGCCCTCAGCCACAATATCCTAAAAGCATTGGAGAAGTTATTCTCCCCAGGACGAAAGGATATGTTTTCTTGTCAAGAAGAAAAACTCAATTATCTTTCAACGTGATAACTAACCACACTCAAAACACTCTAATTCTATCAATGACCAACTTTGCTAAAGGCTCTAGCTCTGCTTTACAGAATGTAGATGTTAACATGATTTGAACATGTTTACTTTCCACCTTTAACAACTAGACAAATGAATATATATGAAGGCAGGAGGGGAAAGGGGCATCCAGACAGCACCTGGCAGTCACACTAAGCTGAGAACACAGAAAGGAGTTTGGGAGGTGGAGGGAAAAACACCTGCAGGGCAGGATGCCAGAGGGAAGAGCGCTGCAATGGGACAACCTGCAGTCTGCAGGGGGAGCCCCGTCACTCTGGCTGATTCTGATCTGGGCAGGCATTTGAGGCTCTGTGCGAAGAGATCAGTGAAGAACCCCCTGGAAATCAGAAGAGCAGACAATCCCTGGAACTCAGACAGGTCTTGGAATAGGTTATGTTTCCACCAGCCCGTGTGGAAAGACCCCTGGGGCATTTGGAAGAATCCTCCGAAGGATATTGCTTTAGTAGTGCAGGTAAATTAGCTCTAGTCTAAAGGCTGCAATGGTCCTGCCATTACATAGCTGAAATGCAAGCTTCAAAAGGATTGAACTGATCTCAATACCTTAACCCCATCCCAGAACAAAGTCAAACACTATTTAAAAGTATACCACAATATTCAGCACCAAAGCAATGTCTAAATCTCAGAGAAACTCGCCAAGCAGGTAAAGAAGCAGGAAAATATAATCAAGACTGGGAGAAAAAAAAAAATCAATCTGTTTCAACAGAAACAGACAAAAGAATAACAGATGACAGAATGATCAGATAGGGCCATTAAAACAGTTATTATAGATTGTGCCACATATTAAGGAAGAAAAACATGGATAAGGAGAGAAGTGGAAGATATACTAAAAATATCTTTACAAAGTGAAGAGTTGAAAACTATGTCTGAAGTGAAAAATATATGTTGGAATTAACAACAAAATCGACATTGAAGAAACAACCAGTGAGCTTGAATGCACAGTAGCAGCAACTATTCCAGGTGAGGCACAGGGAGGGAAAAAGCAGGAACCAAGGGAACAGAGGATCAAGGGCGTTTTCATAATAGGAATATGTTTCGTATAAATGCAATTCGAGTTATTAGAAGCAGCTAGAAAAAGTATTTGAAAAAAATAATAGCTGCAATTTTCCAAATTGATGAAAAACATAAACCCAAAGAAAGAGGATTCACAAACTCCAAAGCAAGAGAAAAAAAAAAAATGAGACATATCACCCAAATTGTTGAAAAATCAGTGATCAAGTGAAAATCTTAAAGCAACCAAATTTTCTAGAAAAGGGCTTCTTACACATTTCACACAAAGAGATAACAAAACATTTTTAACCATAAATTAAGCAGATCAGAAGACAATAGAGTGATGTCTTAAAATGTAAAATAAAATTTAAAAAATTAACCTAGCCTTGTATAACTGGCAGAAATATCTTTCAGAAGTGAAATAAGAATTTTCAGATATTCACCAGCAAATCTGCATTATGACAAATGCTGATATGTTTCAGGCAGGAGGAAAATGATACCAAATGAACTTGATCTACACAGAGGAATGAAAGAATAAGTAGTACGTATGCGACAAAACATACTATCTCATTTTTAAACACATTCGAAAGATAATTCATGTTTAAAGGAAAAGTAATCTTAATTATGGGATTTAAAACAAATGTAGAAGTTAAATGTATAAAAACCATAGTGTAAAAGCCAGGAAAGCAATATGGAGGTACACTGTCGGATGGTTTTAAGGTTCTATGTCAGAGATATAATATTATTCAAAAACCTGAATGCCTACTTACAAAAAACAAAACTAAGAGGTAGAGCTAAGTCATCAGAGATAAAATGAAACAGAAAATTTTAAGAAGATGGAACAAACAGAAAATAAATAGCAAGATGACAGATTTTAACTTTCCACCAGCCCACATGGAAAGCATTGATCAATACTGTGATTAGTACTGTGATCAATGCTGAGAATACATAGTGATGAACAACAGATCAGTGTGAGCTTTGTATGGTGGATGGAAGTGCTTCCTATCATGACCCATATTGGTTGATTGTGTTAGTGGCTTCATGACTATGTGTATTTGTCATATCTCAAACTACAATTACAATTAATGAATTCTATTTAATGCAAATTGTACCTCAATAAAGCTGTTAAGTAAACAAAACAGCAGGATACAGAGGGAAAGGAAGAAGAGTGGAATGGACCTGAGACCAACTTGGAAAGCCTGTCCACACATCCACACATGCAAGCATGCATGTGAAAGTAGCTTCGTTGCTATTCGTTTTTTGACATTAATAAATTATTTGCACAGTATATTTAGAAAATGCCAGAAAGCACAAAGGAAAACATTTTTTACGATCCTTCCCTTCTACATATTAGCATTATTTTCTCCTGCATATTATTCCAAGCATAATCACACATGCTCACAAAGATATATAAATATATTTTCTTTTTTCTTTTTTTTCTTGAATGGAGTCTTGCTCTGTGGCCCAGGCTGGAGTGCAGAGGCACAATCTCGGCTCACTACAACCTCCACCTCCCAGATTCAAGTGATTCTCTGGCCTCAGCCTCCTGGGTAGCTGGGATGACTATGTCTGGTGAATTTTTGTATTTTTAGTAGAAATGGGGTTTCACCATGTTGGCCAGGCTGGTCTTGAACTCCTGACCTCAGGTGATCCACCCACCTCAGCCTCCCAAAGTGCTGGGATTACAGATGTGAGCCACTGCACCTGGCCACAAATATATTTTTTTAATAAGAGATGGTCATATTATACACAAGATTTTTAATCTGCTTTCCAATCCATAATAATTTGAAATTATCTCTCATGTTGGAAAATAGACATACATTCTTACAGCCATCATTTTAAGAGCTGCCTGCAATTCCACTGTATGAGTGTGGGGGAGGGGCTGTATGTGTGCATGGTGTGTGTGCGTGGTGTGGGTGTGGTATGTGTGGTACGAGTGAGTGGCATGGTATGTGTGCGTGGTGTGGGTGTGGTGTGTGGTGTGAGTGAGTGGTGGGGTGTGTGCATGCATGGTGTGGGTGTGGTGTGTGTGGTACGGGTTAGTGGTGTGGAGTGTATGTGTGTATGATGTGTGGTATGGGTGAGTGGTGTGGGGTGTGTGCATGGTGTGCGTGGTGTGCGTGTGTGGTGTGGGTGTGGCGTGTGTGGTATGGGTGAGTGGTGTGGGGTGTGTACATGGTATGTGTGCGTGGTGTGGGTGTGGTGTGTGCAGTACAGGTGAGTGGTGTGGGGTACATATGTAGTGGGGTGGTTGTGGGGTGCAGGGGGCATGAAAGGGGGTGTGTAGCAACCTGTGAGAGGTGTCTTAAGGCTTTTCTGCTGCTGTCAAGGATATCATTATGCTCAAGATGCAGGGAAAGGTGGGACTGGGGCTTCTCTGTAACAACCCTTTGATGTGATGTCTCTGATGCTACATGGCTTAAAACATACCTTCCAAAACATAATTTGCAAAACAAGAGCGATAAGACTCACCTCACAGGTTGCTGCACGAGTACTAGAAATGTGGTCTCTAATACTTTATAATGTAGCACTCTTTCTAATATAAAAATAGGAAACCACTTATGTAGTCAGTCACTGGAAATGAGTCCAATAGTGTGTGCCATCCGTAGAATGAAACACGGCAGTCATCGTAACGGCATTGTAGAAACGAGTCTAGTGAGCTGGAAAAGTGATTGTGATAAATTAACTGGAGGAAACAGCAGTTTACGTAGAGGTACATATGGTATATTCCTTTTTTTTTTTTTTAACACATAACCATATACAAATAGAAAACTATCTGAAAACATACATTTTTGTATTAGCAGTGATTGTTTCTGAGTACGTAGGAACACTTTTTATGCTTGTAACAAGAAAAAGTCAATTTTATAACAGCAACACCAACATCAACATTATTAACAGTGCCTAATAGGTACTCAGTAAATGCTTATTATCTTTTGACATTTTCAGCATCTGTGTGCACGCTGTTATTTTCTCCATATGCCACGAGATGGTTGGGGAAGCCAAGGCTCCAAGTGTCAAGGAATGGACCCAGTTCTCTGACCTCAAAATGCACGCCTTGTAGCCTTGCTTGTCATTGCACATCCCATTTCACATTTGTCCTGACTCTCTCTTTTCCTTTAAGCTCTGCTAGTAAAATTTCACTACACTCTGGTCCTCATCTCAGACCTGTGTCTTCCAGCATGGCTAAAGAGGACTTTGAGAAGGTCCAGCATGGCCCCAGCTGCACCTCCAGGGACACGGGGCACTATAGCGACCACCCCACCGCAGCCTTCAAGCTGGACCGCTTCAGCCTTCTGGGATGTTCCAAGAGCATCTTCTATGTTGGAGTTGCCTGGTGGCCACCGTGACCTCCCCCAAGTGCCACTAAAAGGTTGGCATGGGTGTGGGCCCTGAAGGAAGAGCCAATGAGACTGCATCTGAGCCCAAATCTGCCCATGCCTTCCCATCTCAGCCTTCAATACCATTCACAAGGTCCAGGGCAGGCTGTGGCACTGTGTGAAAGTGAGTAATTTGGCCGGCAGAGGGGTGGGTGATGAAGTTTTCTCCAAGTCTGCATGACAAATCTCAGCAGAGAGTTGAAGAAAACCCCTCCCTCTGTATAATGTTTAGTCACTTACAAGCCAATTTCCCCAGCATGGCCAACCTGAAGAGGAAATTGGGTAGATACATCATTGTACTCATTTCACATAGAGCTTGAAAGATTGCTTAAAAGACACAGAGCCAGCAGGTAGTCCAGGTGGATTGGAACACATACTTTCCAGGTTCAAGCAACACATACACCCAATGAGGAAACAGCAAGGTGCCTGCTATCAACAACTGTCTGCCCCTTTCCTCCAGCCCACCTTCCCTGGGAGGCAGCTTTAGGGGATGCAAACAGAGGACTTCACATGGAGATGCTCATTCTACCACTGATGGCAAATGGCTTAGCCTCTCAGAGCATAGCCATCTTCTTCAGTGAAGTGGGAACTGAATTCCTAGGATAGCCAAGATAGAGACGGTGAAGCATGTGAAGCGCCTGTTCAAGTACCTGGCATGGCACTCACTAGGGGTGCGACATACATCAGTTCCTTTTCCCTGCCAAGGAGGTTGATGTTGCAAAGGTCTTTAAGTCTGGCAGGGCCTGAGAGTAAAACCAGCTGCTGCAGCCATTCCAACACCATGAGGACAGCTGGGAGCAGTGAAAGGAGCTCTGGCAACTGTACCATTTGCAGGAATCCAGTGAGACAGAGCCCTCACACTAAGCAGGCTGAACAGACGTGTTCCTGATGGGTAGGCAGAAAGAACAAACAGAAGGCTGGGATTCAGGGCAAGCCAGCTGAGGAAAGCCACTCAGGGTGGATAGAGTCTTTTGTGTATGTGCCCCATGTTGCGCCCCAGCTGAGGGGCCCAACGAGTGTCCTGGGTTTACATTCCCTTGACGCCAGTGGACTTGCTCAGCACAAGTGTTATAGAACACCTCATTCTTTTTCTATTAGTATTATACTTTAAGTTCTAGGGTACATGTGCACAACGTGCAGGTGTGTTACATATGTATACTTGTGCCATATTGGTGTGCTGCACCCATCAACTCGTCATTTACATCAGGTGTAACTCCCAATGCAATCCCTTCCTCCTCCCCCCTCCCCATGATAGGCCCCGGTGTGTGATGTTCCCCTTCCCGAGTCCAAGGGATGAGCACCTCCATTCTTAAGAGAAACAAGGACCTAGTCCAGGGTGTTTCAGACACTTTCTCCTTATCTCTCAATGTTGCATTCTTGGTACATGCTGGGATTATTCTGAGAATTGCAAGCAGGAGAGAGGAAGAGCTGGGTAGACCAACCCCATGTGGAGACCTGTCCTATTGGTGTGAAGACAAGCAAGAGAATGGCGGAAAATAGCGTTAGGGTTCACAAAACCTGAGTCCAATATTCTCATGATGTCCTGGACTGTGTTCCCATGAGACCACTTGAATTTTTGCCTGGAGATGATCTATGGTCTCTACCCTTACTGGTGTAGACTTTGGTGGTTCTAACAGGTGATACCCCTGAGTCACTGATCAGGCAGCCTTATCTGTAGCAACCTGCTGGGGTCCATTCTGAAAACAGCCAATCCAGGGACAGGGAGGAGGAAGGGCTTGCCTCCGCACAGGGCCTCCACCAGCTTCCATCTCTGCATGCCTCACTGGGGACAAATGAAACATCCCTCCTGAAAGTTTGGGGATCTTGCTGTGTTTTCCACTTACGAGATATCAGGGACCCTGCTCTGTGGGATACAAACTCTCTGGGCAGCATCCAAGACTGTTTTCTGCAGCAGGGTTGAGAGGTACACAGAGAACAATGCTTAGCACAGTGTGCACGTGTGGTGTGCATGTGGGGTCTGTGGCAGAAGTGGTTCTCAAGAGCAGGATGGAGTTTTAAAGTTGGGATCCACACTGGCTGTCTGGTGACGAGGATCCTACTCCAGGAGAAATTGTAATATAAGGACAATGGAATTGAGTAGCCAAGTGCCATCGAGCTTTTGAAGAGAGCAAATAACAAACTGACCAATTTGGGGTGATGCATGAATATCAGAGGAGCTGCTCTGCTGCCCTTGATAACAAAATTGTTGGAAGAGATAGGGACTGTCTGGCGTCTGTCAACTGTATTGACATCATGGGATCATGCTTGATAACTAAGGAGTGACAAGTACTCGGGATGCTTTGGTAAGAGTCCCTACTTAGGGGCCTATCTCACCAAGGAAGTTGTGAGAATGCCAGAACATCCCCCACAAAGTCAAGGACATTCCCCAACAGGAGGGGTCAGAAAGCATGACTGCCTGTGTCGTCTGTGGCTGAGCACCAGCCCAGCCCCAAAGGGAAGAGAGCAGGCTTCCCGGCTGAGATCCTGCTTTATGCACCTCTCTCACCTCCGTGTGTCTTTGTCCCCCTCGAGCTGTGGCCTGCCCCTGCCACTCCCTTCCCCCGCTGGTTCTCAGCCAGCCTGGGGTACCCCTAGTTGTAATAGGCATCTTGCCTGAGCAGGGACGGGAGGGAACTGACTCCCACATTTGGGCTGGGAGGAGTGAACAACAATGGGTCAGAAAAGGTGACTGCGAGGCCAGGATACCAAGGACACTTCATGTGTGGGGTTGGGGAGACAGGCAGGACCCCACATCTCAGAAGGGCTTTCTTGGGGACACAGATTGATCTAGCCCTATACACGAAGGGCCAGAGGGCGGAACAGGGGGCAATTCAGGAAAGTTACAACAGGATAAAATCTACCCGTAACATTGGATACATGGCCAGCCTCCCACAGGAGGTGGTGAGCTCCCTGTTTTCAGAAGTGTTCAAGGGAGAGGTGAGGCAGAGCTTGTGCAGGGTGGGCTCTGGGGGTCTTTCTGGCCCAGAGACTCCTGTGCTCGATGAGTGGAGACCCCAGCACCTCTGGAGATGGTCAGCCAGGGCAGCCACCGTGTGGATCACCAGCTGCGTGAGAGGCCGAGAACCAAGGGGTGACAGCACCACCTTTGAAACCCTATGGTCAGCGTTTAAACTCCAGCTCTGCCATGGCCGGCTGTGCGACCTTAAGCAAGGTCCTCGCTGCACCTCTGTGTTATTGCATGTAGCAGGACTAGTAATTGTATTTGCTTCAGAGTTGCTCTGAAATGAAATAATATATTTGAAGTTTTTTAGCCAAATTCCCCCACACATAGTAATTGTGAGTTATGATGTGACAAGCTTGGGCATTTTACACATCTTTACACAATCCTCCATAGCAGGTAGTATGCCCATTTTATAGCTGAGGAAAGTGAGGACTAGAAAGGTACAGAGAGAACCCAGGTGCCTTGCTTTCCAGTCCTGTGGTTCTCACTCCTACCACCTTGCTCTGAGAAGGGACAGACCACAGAATTGGGTGCACTTTGGAGGCAGAGCTGGGTCAGAAGAGTGGAATAAAGATGGACTCATGTGGGAACCGTGGGCCCGCTGTTTCCCAGAGCCCTGCAGGGTCAGGCTTCCCATCTCTGACTGCAACCCCTATCCCACTCCCACAGGAGCACGTCATTTCTGAGAGCCAGCCAGACCTACGTGTGTATTAGTCTGTATTCACACTGCTGATAAAGATATACCCGAGGCTGGGCGCAGCAGCTTACACCTGTAATCCCGGCACTTTGGGAGGCTGAGGTGGGCAGATCATGAGGTCAGGAGATGGAGCCCATCCTGGCTAACACGGTGAAACCCCGTCTCCACTAAAAATAAAAAAAACTAGCCAGGTGTGGTGGCAGATGCCTGTAGTCGCAGCTACTTGGGAGGCTGAGGCAGGACAATGGCATGAACCCAGGAGGCGGA
The DNA here is from genome assembly GCF_037993035.2 of Macaca fascicularis. Classification (NCBI taxonomy): domain Eukaryota; kingdom Metazoa; phylum Chordata; class Mammalia; order Primates; family Cercopithecidae; genus Macaca; species Macaca fascicularis. The sequence goes on along the minus strand of NC_088382.1, from coordinate 148,820,174 downwards.
GCTTGCTGAGACCCGAGATCCCACCACTGCATTCCAGCCTGGGTGACAGAGTAAGACTCCATCTCAAAAAAAAAAAAAAAAGACATACCCAAGACTGGGAAGAAAGAGAGGTTTAGTTGGAGTTACAGGTTACAGTTCCACATGGCTAGGGAGGCCTCAGAATCATGGTGGGAGGCAAAAGTACTTCTTACATCATGGCGGTAAGAGAAAACGAAGAAGCAAAAGTGGAAAACCCCTGATAAACCCATCAGATCTCATGAGACTTATTCACTATCACAAGAATAGCATGGGAGAGACTGGGCCCCGTGATTCAATTACCTCCCCCTGGGTCCCTCCCACAATGTGTGGGAATTCTGGAAGACACAATTCAAGTTGAGATTTGGGTGGCGACACAGTCAAATCTCATTCTGCCCCTGGCCCCTCTAAATCTCACATCCTCACATTTCAAAACCAATCATGGCTTCCCAACAGTCCCCCAGTCTTAACTCATTTCAGCATTAACCCAAAAGTCCACAGTCCAAAATCTCATCGGAGGCAAGGCAAGTCCCTTCTGCCTGTGAGCCTGTAAAATCAAAAGCAAGCTAGTCAATTCCTAGATACAATGGGGGTACAGGCATTGGGTAAATACAGCTGTTCCAAATGGGAGAAATTGGTCAAAACAAAGGGGTTACAAGGCCCATGCAATTCCGAAATCCAGCAGGGCAGTCAAATCTTAAAGCTCCAAAATGATCTCCTTTGACTCTAGATCTCACATCCAGGTCATGCTGATGCAAGAGATGGGTTCCCATGGTCTTGGGCAGCTCTGCCCCTGTGGCTTTACAGGATACAGCCTCCCTCCTGGCTGCTTTCACCAGCTGGCATTGAGTGTCTGAAGCTTTTTCAGGCACACAGTGCAAGCTGTCATTGGATCTACCACTCTGGGGTCTGAAGGATGGTGGCCTTTTTCTCACAGCTCCACGAGACAATGCCCCAGTAGGGACTCTGTGTGGGGCCTCTGATCCCACATTTTGCGTCTGCACTGCCCTAACAGAGGTTCTCCATGAGGGTCCCACCCCTGCAGCAAATTTTTGCTTGGGCATCCAGGCATTTCCATACATCTTATGAAATCTAGGCAGAGGGTCCCAAACCTCAATTCTTGACTTCCATGCACCCACAGGCTCAACACCATGTGGAAGCTGCCAAGGCTTGGGGTTTCCAACCTCTGAAGCCACAGCCCAAGCTATACATTGACCCCTTTCAGCCATGCTGGAGTGGTTGGGACACAGGGCACCAAATCCGTAGGCTGCACACAGCATGGGGACCCGGGGCCTGGCCCACAAAACCACTTTTTCCTCCTGGGCCACTGGGCCTGTGATGGGACGGGCTGCTGTGAAGGTCTCCGACATGGTCTGGAGACATTTTCCCCAGGGTCTTGGGGATTAATGTTAGGCTCCTTGCTACTTATGCAAATTTCTGCAGCCGGCTTGAATTTCTCCTCAAAAAATAGTTTTTCTTTTCTACTGCATCATCAAGCTGCAAATTTTCCAAACTTTTATGCTCTGTTTCCTTTTTAGAATGGAATGCTTTTAACAGTACCCAAGTCACCTCTTGAATGCTTTGCTGTTTAGAAATGTCTTCCACCAGATACCCTAAATCATCTTTCTCAAGTTCAAAATTCCACAAATCTCTAGGGCAGGGGCAACATGCTGCCAGTCTCTTTACTAAAACATAACAAGAGTCATCTTTGCTCCAGTTCCCAACAAGTTCCTCATCTCCATCTGAGACCACCTCAGCCTGGACCTTATTGTTCATATCCACTATCAGCATTTTGGGCAAAGCCATTCACAGCAAGTCCCTAGGAAGTTCCAAACTTTCCCACATTTTTCTGTCTTCTTCTGAGTCCTCCAAACTGTTCCAACCTCTACCTGTCACCCAGTTCCAAAGTCTCTTCCACATTTTCAGGTATCTTTTCAGCAACACCCCACTCTACTGGTACCAATTTACCGTGTTAGTCCATTTTCACGCTGCTGATAAAGACATAACCGAAACTGGGAACAAAAAGTTTAATTGGACTTACAGTTCCACATGGCTGGGGAGGCCTCAAAATCACAGTGGGAGGTGAAAGGCACTTCTTACATGGCAGCGGTGAGAGAAAAAATGAGGAAGAAGCAAAAGCAGAAACCCCTGATAAACCCATCAGATCTAGTGAGACTTTTTCACTATCGTGAGAATAGCATGGGAAAGACCAGCCCCTGTGATTCAATCACCTCCTTCTGAGTCCCTCTCACAGCACATGGTAATTCTGGGAGATACAATTCAAGTTGAGATTTGAATGGGAACACAGCCAAGCCATATCTGTGTATGAATCCTCTGTTGTGTCCCAGCTCTGCCTTGGGCATACGATTTAACCTTTCAGTCTCAGTTTGCTCATCTGTAAAATGAGGCAAGTTAAACCCAGCCAGAAAGCTGTTGACAAACCAAAATCATCCAGCAAGCAGAAATGGAACTTCAAGAGGGCAGCATTTTCTATCTTCTTTCTTCACTGCTCTCTTAGCAGTGAGGAGAATGTCTGCTTAGCAGATGTTCAATAAATATTTCATAAACAAAGGGATTTGATGAGGCATGGGCTGGCATGAGAGTGGATTCTCACTAAATGACAGCTCATTAGCTCTCTGTCCATTGTTTAGTGAGACTAACAGCTCAATTGTCCCATCCTAACAGAACATAAATGTCTAACATTCCTGACAGGGCATCCCCTGTCATTCCTGCTGGCCACTGGTCTAGGACTGCCTGTGGGTCACACTATCCCTGGCTATCATCAGGCAGAGTCCCACAGATTATGCTTAGCAGAGAGATACTTCCTGATGCCCCTAGAAGCTCCCTTGACTTTAGCTTCTCAGAAGAAATGGCTCCTCTCACTCTGCACTGGTCTGGAGTTTTGCTGTCAGTCCTCCTGCAGTGGTCTCCTGTGTCAGAAAGATGGGGATTTGGGTATCAAGCATCAGCTTGAATTCTGAGGGCACCAGTTGTGATACAGGTTACTGCTGGGAGAATCATGAAACCTTACCGAGCCTCAGTTTTCTCATTTGAATCCTGGAGCTACTTAGTGTTTCTGTACATTTGTTGGAGCTAATGCTCTAGAAAAATCTCCAGGATTCAGCAGGAATTCTGCAAGACCCTCTCTACCATTGTCCCCCACAGTGAAAGTTTCCCCTAGTCTCTGGTGACACCTACTGGTGCCTGGCCCATGGGGAGGAGGAAGCCCAGAGACATCTCAAATTACAGGGTGTCTGGAACTGGAGCTTATAATACCCCACATTACAGCCAGTGATGACAATCACACCGCACTGAGATCGCCCACTGCCAAATTTCTCTGCTTCCACGCCTATGCCCCACAAACCACTCTGCATTCAGGAGCTGGAAGAACCTCTGAAAGCATACATTGGATATAAAAGGCTGCCCTGCTGCAAGCCCACTCTCGGCTCCCTTACAACAAGGACACACGTCACCCTCCGTGCCTGGATGACAAGACCCTGTGTGACCAGGCCCTGGCAGTGTTCCTTCCTTTACCTCTTATCTCATCCCCTTCCTTTTTGTTGTGATATCAGCAAGGCCCATGCTGGTCCTTCCACCTTGAACATCCTTGTCCTATGGCTCCTTTACGTCCTTAGCTCTTGGCTAAGGAAGGACACCCCCTCCACAGACTTTCCTGACCCACCTACCTTGTGTGAAGTGCCCACCGCAGCCCACACCTCACAATACTCTGCTCGGTTCCTTAACAATGATCATTTAACCTATGTCTTCATTCCTTTCTTTAGTTTACATCCCCTAGAATATGAGCCCCTGGAGGGCAGGGACCTGCCTTTCTCCCTCTGTACAGACACACACAGCTACTGGGGTTTGCAAACTTGTAGGCATGATGGACTTTCAAAAGACATTGCCTTCACTCAGCCTTTACAAAGGAAACCAACACAGGAAGTTCAGCATCTCCATCCACTGCAAGACCCAGCAGCTCTAGAATATACAGTTTCCTTAGGCCTCACATCCAGGGCATGTCTGCTGCTGATAGACAGGGACAAAGCTGTATGGGGGTCACCTGGGCAGAAAGAAGCTCCAGCCTTGATCTCTCAAACTTTTCCACTGTTCCAGTCACATCTGGCCTATAAAGGGCTGCTGCCAAACAGCCACCTCCAGCCCCGGTAAATTCCCCTTCAAGATCCCACAGTGCACAACAGTGCACATGTATCTTCACTGGGGTTTCAGGGGACATCTGGGACAAGTTGATGCTGTCAAGATCATTCCCCCAGGCAGGCCAGGGTTGGCCAGGCCCATTTCATTATCTTGTGGCCGGGTTTGTACTGATCTTCAGTGCCAGGGACTTAACTCAGTAAAAATTGGGGGTCCAATGAATGAATGAAGCTTGTGGTGCACGCACGGCATCTTGGGGGAATTTCACAGATGTAAATTGATTTTCACATGAAGCTGGATGGAAAGTATTTGTAGGTAAGTCCCTTGGCAAACAAGAGATGAACCCTGGGCTTGAACCTAGGGCTGGCAGACTCAACCTCTTTCCTGACTGCGTGGGGAGGAGCATATTCTGCTCAGTTGTGCCTTGGTTCCTGCCTGGCCCCAGTGAGCAGGTGTGTGCCTCTGCACCAGGTGAAGACAGATAGTGCTACCAGGGTCTGCTAAGCTCAGGCAGGCCCAGGGCTTAATTTCTTCCTCTGGACTCACCACTCATCACACATCTTGCTAGACATTTGCTTCTTCAGATAAAGACATGGAGAAAGAGGATGCCTCGGGGCCCTGTATGGACAGCTGTCAGCAGATTAAGGGTATTTTTTCCACTCCTGGGGATACTCTCCCTGTTCTATCAGGCTGCCTCTGAAACTTTTATTAAAATCCTGTCATGCTCAGATTATACTGGGAACCATGGACACACACACACACCCCCTCCCTTCCAGCCTAAAGGACTGGAGGTAAGGATTTGCTGTGGCTTCAACAGTATAAGGGTCTAAGATCACTGGGGAGCGGCCCAAAAGTCGGTAACACCTTGATCTTGAATGTGAAGATGTACAAGTGCTTCCAGACATGCCAGAGGTGGCCACAGAGCACCAGGATCCTTCACATTTTGATTGTGTTTATTAAGCACCTGACATGTGCCAGGAGCTGTCCTTGGTGCTGGGTTACATCTGACAAAGCCAATGTAGAGATGCAGACCCTCGTCTTTGAGATGCATTTCTGTTGTGGCCAAGGCAGTGCTTCCCTGACATCACCAAAGTGGTGCCTTCATTTGTCTGTGCCCCAACCTGGTGAGGTGAGGCAGGCACTAAACTGAATTTTAAATCTGTAAAATACAGGCGAAAGGGTGTCCTGCCAGATTGCTGCGAGGTTTATATACCCTGCTACAGGTACCGTGCCCATACAGGGTTCCTGGCACAGTGTAGTTGACTAGCATCTGAAGGCTGATTGCCAGGCTTTATTCTTGGGATTTCCAGCTCAGACTGCATGAAGGACCAGGATGGAGGCTTTTAGTGCTCCAAGGAGCTCCTTAGAGACTATGGGGTAAGGCCATGCCCCTGCCCCTTGAAACTGTTCTACGTTTAAGATTTTGGAGAAAATTTGAAGAAGGCATTTCTCTCCCCTGAAAACACCAGCTCCCCACTACCCACCCCCTAAAAGATGTGTGGATTGGGCACCATCATCTGTATGGGAAGAGCTCTGCATCATGAATCAGAGGGCCTCGTTTTGTTCCTAGTGCTGCTCTGTACAGGAGCTGTGATGTCGTTTGGATCTGTGTTCCCATCCAAATCTCCTACTGAGTTGTAATCCCCAGTGTCAGAAGTGGGGCCTGGTAGGTGGTGACTGGGTCACGGGGGTGGATCCCTCATGAATGGCTTAGCACCATCCCCTCGGTGCTGTTGCCATGATAGTGACTGAGTTCTTGGTGAGATCTGGTGAAAAGTATGTGGCACCTCCTTCACCTCTCTTCCTCCTGCCTTCACCACGTGACATGCCTGCTCCCACTTTGCCTTCTACCATGATTGGAAACTTCCTGAGGTCTCCCCAGAAGCAGGTGCCTGTATTATGCATCTGGCTGCCATAGGACTGTGAGCCAATTAAACCTCTTTTCTTTTTTTGAGACAGAGTCACACTCTGTTGCCGAGGCTGGAGTGCAGTGGTGAGATCTCGGCTTTCTACAACCTCTGCCTCCCAGGTTCAAGCAATTCTCTGTCTTAGCCTCCTGAGTAGCTGGGATTACAGGCACCTGCCACCACACCTGGCTAATTTTGTATTTTTAGTAGACACGCGGTTTCACTCTTGGCCAGGCTAGTCTTGAACTCCTGACCTTGTGATCCACCCACTTCGGCCTCCCAAAGTGTTGGGATTACAGGCATGAGCCACTGCACCTGGCTTCTTTTCTTTTTAAATTACCCAGTCTCATATTTCTTTGTAGTAATGTGAGAACAGAGTAACAGGCTGTGACTGTGGGCAGGTCATTTCCATTTTCTGGGGACCAATTTCTCCATCCAAAAACCTTTAATGACTTCAGCTCTGTCTTTAGTATGTGAGGGTGCAATGAGACACCAAAGCAGGTGTTCGGTGTCAGTGCAGCTAGATGACCTTTAGGTGGGTGCTCGCCGGGAAGCAGCCTGCTGCTGCATTGGGAATATGAGAGCCAGCACTCAAGTCAGAACTGTGATTCTAATCCTGCCTGTGCCACTTCTGCTGTGTGATATTGGGTAAGTCACTTAACCAATCTGGGCCTCCATTTTAATATCTGTAAAAAATGCTAAGCTCACAGGGTTGCTGTGCAAATCCACTGAGGCCAAAGAGACTAGAACACCTTAACTCAGAGGCTGTAACATACTCCTTTGGTGCTTTAAAATATAAGTTCCCTTCTCCTTTTGCCTGTCTTTGAGGCTGCATGGGGCTTTTTTTCCATCTAGGGAAGTGTTCTGCCAACTCTTTTCTCTTCCTTCCTGTTTCTGATTCACATCAATGGGCTTTCGAGAAGCCCAAGCCCCTTAGTGATCGTTTCTGTCTTGACATTCTCCCTCTTGGCTGGGTGGGGACTCCAGCTACTGCCCACTGGCCACAAAAGCATTCTTCTTGGAGGCTGTGCATGTGCAGCTGTTCATACACGAGAGGAGGTAGAGTTGCTGCACCCAGAACATGCCTCTGAGGAACACCCAGCAGTCAGCCCTGGCAGGGCCCAGTCCTGGGGTCTCCACAGGGGTCCCCTCAGCCTGGCTTTAACTTCCTTTCATCTCCAGTGTCCTGGTGGTGCTACCATATCTTTGGGAGGTAGGAGGGGCAATGAGTTCAGCTGCAGGTTCTCTTCCTTTCTATTCCAGCTCGAGGAGGTGTGGGGTCTGTAAAAATCCCTCCCAGAGTGAGTGCTCTGGTACCTACTGTGGAGACAATGCTGAGCCGAGACATGGTCTCTCCTTCTTCCAAGAGGAATTGTAATGTGCCTATCACAAACCAAGCACTGTCAGCTCATCATGTACTTTATCTTGTTTAATTTTCTAACAATTGAGCAAATTGTGGCTATTATCTCCATTATGGGGCACTTATGTGCTCAAACTGTAACAAGTGTTAGACTTGCATAAGAAATCATACAAGTAATTTATACCCATGAACAATTATTTTTTGGGGAAAGGAGAATACAGATACACCAAAACCAGACAAAAATGCCACCACTGTCAATATTTTCAAGTACATTCTTTTAGATTTTAGAAGTATGATTTCCCTTGATGCAGAGTAATTTGGTGAAGAAGGATGCAACTTCTGGAAGAACATTGAGTTTGAATGCTGTTTCAATCACTCACTAGCTGTTGACCTCGAACAAGTCAGCTGCTCTCTCAGCCTTAATTTTCTTACCTCATAACAGTAGCTTTAGGATGCCTACAACACAGGGATGCTGTGAAGGTTACAGGAGATGAATAATGATGGCCAAGGAGATTGATAATTGATAATGCAATGCTGGTTCATGAGAGCGCCTTAGAAACCAGCACGTGTATGTATTGTTTGAGCAATCATTAAGTACCAGACGTCCTGCTAAGGATTGTGATGCAGTGAAGGAGAGGGAGAAAGGGAGAAAGAGAGACAGAGAGACAGAGAGACAGAGAGACAGAGAGACAGAGAGACAGAGAGAGAGAGAGACAGAGACAGATTGTTTCAGATCTACATCTTACCATTCACTCTACTCTGCATGCATTTCTGGGTGAGAGAACTTTGGGGCCAGGGAAGTTGAGCCTGGAGAAAAGATGGCTCCTTCCACTCCTGTCTTAATGACTTTCATGAGCAAAATGGTGTAGACCTGCCTTCCTTTCCCCTGTGCTATGGTTTAGATATGGTTTGTTCGGCCCCTGCCAGATGTCATGTTGAAATCTGATCCCCAGTGTTGAAGGTGGGGCCAGGTAAAGTGCTTGGGCCATGGGGACGGATCCTTCATGAATGGCTTGGTGCTGTCCTTGGTTAATGAGAGTTCTTGCTCTATTAGTCCCCGTGAGAGTTGATTATTAAGAAGAGCCTGGCACCTCCCTCCCCTCTCTTAGGCTTCCTCTCTCTCACCACATGATATCTGAACATGCTGGCTCAGCTCCCATTGGCCCTTCTGTCATGAGTGAAGGCAACTCTCAAGCAGATACTGGCTCCATGCTTCTTGTACAGCCTGTAGAACCATAAGCCAAATACATCTCTTTTCTTTATAAATTTCCCAACCTCAGGTATTTCTTTGTAGCAATGCACACAGACTGAAACACCACAAATGTCTGGATGCTGCAGAGGGCAGGGCCTCAAGTGCTTGTCCTTCACTGAGTTCCAGTTCTCAGCTCGGTTCCAGGTGCTTAGCAGGCACACAATAAATGTTTGCTTAATGAAGAAATGAAGGATTGAATAAATTAGCAAATGAATTCCCAGAATAGTATTAGATTTAAAAACTTAAAGGAGTTGGAAGACAAGCTCAGGTTCTCAAAGATCTTCACACACAGAGATGTTTAATGGCAAAACAGAAGGCAGAGAGGCCTGTGCTCGATGCCACCCACTATGTGGCTGCTCTGTGAGCTCGGGAGTGCATCAGCCTCATGGAGCTGCCTCCTGTCATCCACCGTATAGTGATCTATACGGGATCTTCTCATCACCGTATAGTGATCTGTTATGGGATCTTCTCTGGCCCTCAGTCCCTCATGCCATTGAGATCATTATCACTGATTCTCCTACCAATCCTGGTGTTAGCTGGCTGGCCTCAGAGCAGCGGAGGAACTGGACCTTGTGTCTGCTGGGCGTCTGCTTCAGCTCTTCCCTCTTCCGCCTCTTCCCCTTCCCACTTGGATGTCATACATCTTGTCTGTGGTTAGCTGCACTCAGCAGCGGCTGCTGTGAGGTGATGGATGAGCCATGATTTTTTCCTGCCTGGTACCCAGTGGGGCTGTCCCAGCATCCTTCCCTTGTTTCTGTGGGTCCTGCTGATCCGCTACTTAGGTCCTGCTATCTCCACTCCAAGGTTTCAAATACATCTGAATTTTAACATATGACTGTCTATTTGGAAGGATATATTTACAGCCCACCTCTTCCAACTACTAAAACTCTGAGCACTGGTTTACTCATATGTGTAGTGAGAAAAGAAATCTACACCCCCAAGATGCTGCTCTCTGGAAAGTGCCCATCAGTGCCCAGAGGGCATTCTCTCCACCTTCACACCCTCCTCTGCTGCCTGGCCCTTGGAGGAATAGTCAGACATAGGGACACAGGAAGAGCAGAGATGGGGAATGGCTGTGTGCTCTGTAGAAAGCACTGAGGGTACCTGGAGGTGATGGTCCTCAAAGACATCCTGTGTGAACCTGTGCCTCCCCCTCCTCCCATCTTCACAACACACATGTTCCCATCTTGCCACGGAGGAAAATGAGCCCCAGTAGGTTAAAAGGGCTTACCACAGGCCACACAGTTGATATTGGATGCTGCAGAATCGCTGTACCTCACAGCTACAAGGTTTTCCTCAGAGGAGCAGCCATGAGCAACAGGCATCCAGCATCTGCTTAATTGCTTCTAGGAATAGGGAGCTCACTTCTGTGTGAAGGCATCTTTTTCACCTCCAGGATTCTAGGAGGGCTTTAGTCACACAAGATCTGAGGGAAATGCAAGTAACTAAATTAAAAAAAAAAACAAAAAAAACAAAAAAAACAGATCCCTAGAAAAAGATAATTCCCAGTGGTCAGGCTGATAGTAAGCCATTTATCCCTCATATTATTCAGTGGAGCAAACCAATCCACCAATAGCTAATTAGATACAATCCTGAGGCCTGCTAACTCTCTCTTCTCAGTAAGAACACTATTTCTCTGATTGTTCCTAAGTGATTGCCAGCTGGATCCAAGGCTCATGGTGACAACAGTGCTCTAGTCAGTTGCTGCTTTACTAGAGAATGAAGCATTTCTCTTCAGACCCTCATTAATTGGATTTGGAAATCCAGGAGAAAATTTGGTCCCCAGATCCATTCAGTCATCTTGGAAGTGGGGTTCTGAGGAGGTAAAAGGGCACAATACTATACATGTATTCATCTGCCAGTAACAGACATCTCAAATTCAGTGACTGAAACAAATAAGAGTTGGTTGATTTTTCCTCACAAAACAAAAAGCCTAGAGATAGATAGTATTGATTCATGTCAGGGCCCACACCTTCCTGATTCTCTTGGTCTTTCTCACGTGATGGCAAGACAGCTGCTGCAGCTCCAGATGTCACATCCACATTCAATACCTAGAAAGTGGGTGAGGACCATGACCAGCCACTTTTTTTTTTTTTTTTAAGTCAAAAACATACACTTTTGGTGGGGTGCTGTGGCCCATGCCTGTAATCCCAGAACTTTGGGCAGCTGAGGCATGTGGATCACCTGAGGTCAGGAGTTGGAGACCAGCCTGGCCAACGCGGTGAAACCTTGTCACTACTGAAAATATAGAAATTAGCCAGGCGTGGTGGCGCATGCCTGTAATCCAAGCTACTCGGGAAGCTGAGGCAGGAGAATCGCTTGAATCTGGGGGCGGAGGTTGCAGTGAGCCGAGGTTGCACCATTGCACTCCAGCCTGGGTGACAAAAGCGAGACTCTGTCTCAAAACAACATCAAAACATATACTTTCTCAGTACAACTGCAGCTAATCTCTGCTATTTTATAGATCACATGGCTATCCTTAGCTTTATTGGAGGCCAGGAAAGTTAGACATGGGATTATTGTAATTGGAGTAGACATAGGTCAACCACAACTCATCCCTTCGGGATGGGCACAGTGATATTTTAAGTCAAATTAGGGTTCTTACAGCAATGGAGAAATTGAGACTGGCTTTTTGATTGTAAACTAATGGAATCTGCACATCTAAGTGGCTGGAGCTGAGGGGCTATGTGCAAAACCTCCACATGGAAATAAGTACTTTTATTAAAATTTTCCCTTCACATGGAAAGCTGCTCATGGACCCTATATAGGTTATGGGCACATCTGGAACCTCCCTCCACCCAGCCCTTGTCCTTAGGCTCAGCTACTACTGTTCCACTCAGGTATGATGGCTTGCTTTGTTCAACTGGATGTTTACCTCTGGCCAAAAATGTGCCAGGGCCTGATCTTCATGCTGGAGATACAGAGATGAATAAGATCCAGGGCTGTCCTTGAAGAGTTCCCAATCCAGTGGGAGAACCAGCATTTCCATCCATCACTTTATTTTTTTCAAACAGTGTCTTGTGCTGTCACCCAGGCTGGAATGCAGTGGCACCATCTTGGCTCACTGCAACCTCCACCTCTCAGGTTCAAGCGATTCTCCTGTCTCAGCCTCCCGAGTAGCTGGGACTACAGGCACATGCCAGCAGGCCCAGCTGATTTTTGTGTTTTTAGTAGAGATAGGTTTCACCATATTGGTCAGCCCGGTCTTGAACTCCTGACCTCAGGTGATCCACCTGCCTTGGCATCTCAAAGTGCTGGGATTACAGGCATGAGCCATCATGCCCGGCCCTATCCATCACTTTCCCTATCCATCCAGGAAACTTGGGGACACAGAAGGTCTCCTACACAGCTTGACATGGGAAGGGAGTGAGGCCCCTGGGCTGATTTAAGGATGAGGAGGACAAGTCTCATTCAGAAGTGCCCTCCCATCCCTCGGCAGGCAGGATGTCACAGCAGCTGGAATATTTTATGTCCCTTACGTTTATTGGGTCTGTCTCCTCAGCCAGCCCAAGAGCTGCTTGTGGGCAGGGACTGTAACTTGTGCACTATCCATCTCTGTGCCCTGGCTGGATCCCTGTATGTTATATCTCTGCATTCCTGACTCAGTGGCCGGCATGTAGCTGGAGTCCAACATTTTTGTGTGTGCGTTTGGATAAATGAATTAAGGGATAAAGATATAAATGAAATAGAGCAGTATTAAAGCTTTGGTGATTTATTTCTACTCTCAAAGTTTTCGCCAAAATATATAGGACAAAAAGCTTATAATTATAGAGTAAGCAGGGCATTGGAGGCAGTATCAGCATTTTCCAGAGAAACAGAACCAGTAGATATATATATCTCCCTACTATGATATATATGATACATTCCTATATGATATATATATCATATACATTAAAAATAGATATATAATGAGGAATTGGCTGACATCATTATAGAGGCTGAGAAACCTCATGATCTGCCATCTGCAACTGGAAACTTAGGAAAGCTAGTGGTTCCAGTCCAAGTCTGAAGACCCGAGAACCTTGAGTGTTGATGGTCCTGTTCTGAAGGCAGGAGGTCCAGTTCTGAAGTCCAGTTCTGAAGGCAGGAGAAACTGTCCTATCTCAAACAATTAGGCAGAGAGAGCAAATTCTCCCATTCCCCACCTTGTTATTCTACTCAGGTCCACAAGGGATTGGATGACACCTCCCCACTCTCCCCATGTTGCAGGGCCATCTGCTCTACTCAGTCCATCAAAACAAATGTGAATCTCTTCCAGAAATGCCCTCACAGACATACCCAGAAATAATGTTTAACCACATATCTGGGCATCCTGTGACCCAGTCAAGTTTATCCATAAAATTAACCATCATAGATGCTAATCCTGCCTTCCTGCCCAATATTCAATGGAAAAAACCAATACCTACCCAAATGAAATCACATGTTTTATACTAAATATCAAATACCCACCCAACTAAAACCAAAATGCATACCCAGGAAACTTGGTGGAGGGTGTATTTCAAGAGGCATTTGCTCTGATTCATCCAAGTTAACTGTGAACTGTCTTTTCAGCAACTTAAAGTCAGGACATTTACCCAGAACACCAGAAGGCAGCTTGTTGATCAATTCAAGGCTAAATAAAACATTACCACGGGTGCAGCACACCAACATGGCACATGTATACATATGTAACAAACCTGCACGTTGTGCACATGTACCCTAGAACTTAAAGTATAGTTTAAAAAATAAAGAAATAAAACATTACCCATTTGGGGCATAAGGTTTAAAAGCCTTAGAAAGATGTCATCTTCTTTGTTTTCCTATTGTGAGGAATGACTTTCCTTACCTGGGTTTGGAGACAGTACTGTCTCCTCAGGGTGTGTGCAGAGCCATGACTCAGAGGTTCATCTTGGAATGGTGTCTCTAGCTAAAGTCCTCAAAGCCTTCTTTGTGGCCAAGTAAAAGAACCTTCTAATGAAATGGCTTTTAAATGACACCTGTTGCCAAATCATTTTTTCTGCTGGGCTGCCAAAGTTAAAGCAATGGGTTGTGACAATCAACATATAACCAAAGCCATTGGTTTGCTGGACCTGCAGTTTAAATACTGCTCCATCTGCCTGAATTATAGGGTCTGGACAAGCAACATATTGCTGTTTCTGAAACATTAGTTTGCTAGGGCTGCCATAGCAAAATATCACATACCGAGTACCTTAACAATAGAAATGTATTGTCGCAAGGTTCTAGAGGCCGAAAGTCTAACATCACAGTGTTGACAGGGCCATGCCCCTCTGAAGGTTTTAGGGAAGGACCTGTTTCTGGCCCCTCCTAGCTCCTGGTAAGTCCCTTGTCTCTAATATTCATATTCAATTCTCAAGCTGAATGTCTCATATCCAAATGTTTGCAAGGACATCAGTTATATTGGATGAGGGGTCCACCCCACTCCAGTATAACTTCATCTAATCTTGACTAAATGACCTGCAATGGCTCCATTTCAAAATAAGGGCACATTCTGAGGTACTGAGGAATAAGATTTCAACATATGAATTTTGGGGGCAGTGGGGGTAACACATGAAAGACTATGACCTTTTTTTAAAAAAATTATAGGCCAGGTGCAGTGGCTCACACATATAATCCCAGCACTTTGGGAGGCCAAGGCGGGTGGATCATCTGAGGTAAGGAGTTTGAGACCAGCCTGGCCAACATGGCAAAACCCTGTCTCTACTAAAAAATATATAAATTAGCCAGGCGTGGTGGCCCACACCTGTAATCCCAGCTACTCGGGAGCCTGAGGCAGGAGAATTGCTTGAACCTGGGAGGTGGAGTGTCATTGTATTCCAACCTGGGTGACAGAGCAAGACTCCATCTCCAAAAAAAAAGAAAAAAAAGTTATAGATAAGATTGTCATGGTAAATTCAACATGGATGGCTATTTTGACTTCCTCCACTGTTTTTTCTTATTTTTATAATTTAGAAACTTTTGTGCTGTAGAGAACATGAGAATGAGTTTTGGTTAATTAAAATTTCGTTTGTGTCCCTATGTCTACAACATTTATTCTCAGTTCTCAAACAAGCACATAATTTACTATTAAAACATTTGGTCTAATGAAAAGTCTCAATTGATTTGGGTCAATTTAGCTTATGGTACTTTTCCTCAGAGACACAGTTGCCATAAACAAAAATCTTATCTGTACTGAGAATAATGGTGAGTGCTAAAATCACCCCAAGGTATAATGTTGTTTCAGCTCTTTCAAAGATTCTAATATCAATTCTAATTATACTCACAACTTATAATTATTTTCTTCCCCATTCTTTCAGAATTGTACCCAGAGCTCCTCCTTATGGTATGTAAGACAATTTCATAATCTGATGTTTGCTCGTCATTCTAGCCTCATCAGTAACTTCCAAATTAGCTACAATTCTCCTTGTCTATCTTTGCAATATCATTCCTTTCTTTTGCCTTTTAGCTGACATCTATTCTTTTACAACAAACTGCAGCTATGATCTTTAGTGGAGGCATCCCTGCCTTTTCCAGGCTAGGTCAGGGCTTCCCCTGTTCCCTGCATTCCCTCTCCACGCATAAAGTTTAATCAGAGTATGTGTAGCATGTGATATTACCCTTGATTTACTTTGCTGGGTCTCTATTGTCAAAGGTTACATTCTAAGCCTTCCCCATCACCCCCCTAAAAATGACATGATGAAGTCTTAATGCCAGTAACCTCAGAATGTAACCTTATTTGGAAATAGGATATTTACAGGGATAATAATCAGGTTAAAATGTGATTACTAACGTGGGTCCTAATCCAATGACTGGTATCCTTTAGGTAAAAGGAAGATTTGCGCGGAGAAAGGCATGTGCAGAGGGAAGATGATGTGAAGAAGTACAGAGGGAAGATAGCCATTGCCACCTAAATAACTTCTTTAAAAGAAAATATTTATTTGGGAATAGGGCATTGCAATGGGAATACACATGCCATAATGGTAAACTATGTGTTATTCAAGACAGTATAGGAGGACAAAGAATTCTAAAAGAAAAATGAGGAGGATTACATAATGGAGACAATTATGCTTGGCTATAAGAATTTATAACAAGTTTGGACAGGTAGTTGCTGGATAGATGTCATTGCAGAAATAATTTTTGTGTTGTATAAGGTTGCAAAGGCTTTTGGGCGAAGTTGTGCTGTTTGCAGACTCCTGTGAGTTTTTGTTATCAGGAATTTATGTCAGGAATTATAAGAACCATCTCTTCATAGGCTTCCCCAGCTCTATTTGTCAGGTTTTTAAAAACATATAAAACAAGAAAACCCACAAGTTACTTCATTTTGATTCTGACAACTTTCGCATTTTCTTCTTTTGATCAAGTCTTTCTCCAAAAGCATCAATCATTCTGTAGTTAGGTTTCAACTATTCTTCAGTGCCTTGATAGTCCTATGCTGGGTTGCTAGTCTGGTCCCATTGGGAGGGAGTCCATGTCAAAACCCTCATAGCCACATTTGAGCAACAAGAGAGATTCAAAGGGAGTGGCTCTCGGGTTGTGACCTGGAATCCATTAAGTTCAATTTCATCTGTTCCATAGATTTTTGTTATCTCAAAGTGCTTGGGCCAGCATTTTTCTCTTAGGAGTTGTACTTCTGAAAAAATTTAAGTAACAGGTACAACATATAAAAAGGAAAATATACAATAGTAATATGACAACCCAGTTTGCATAATGGTTTTGAGCCATGAACCAAGGGCTTAAAAATCAACCAACTGAATACAACAAATGATCAGAGGAAATTAGGAGGCATCTGTTGTCAAATAGGTTGCTTGTTTTCTGATGCTGTATACATATGGGTCTCAGCTTCCCAAGTGGAATTTATCCTGGTACAGCATGTAGAGTTAGCAATAGCACAGACATTTTTAAAATTTAACCAATAGGTAATATAGAGCAATATTCTGCATTAGGTATCCCACGACCAGGTCAAATTAAAGCAGAGAATGAGCAGAAGTTATATTAGGGATGATGTCAAAAGCCAGCCACGAGGTGGACTAAAGCATCTTTCTGGTTAGCTCCTGTCAAATTACCAGAAGCTACCGGGTACGACATTTCGATGACACCATTATTCTGCCAAGTAAAAAAGGTAGCATAAAGGGGGACCTATGAGTCTCATTATGATATGGAATCTTATTCTGACACCTTAGGAAAAGCTTCCTACAGCATGAAAATGTCAACTTCTCATGCTGGTTTGCAGTTTGAATGTCTGGTTTGGGGTTTGGGTGCTTTGGCGAACTTTTGGTGTGACCCATACCTATGGCACTATATTCCTTATATTTCATCGCGTTTCATCCTAAAGGGCTTCAGGAACAGCAGTTTTTAGTTTTAATAATTTCATGAAATAAAGTTGGAGAGGAGGAATCTAGAATAATTCAGGATCTAGTCTTGTCTGTAGCTAGAGAAGAACTCAAAAACGATGCACAGAGCTACGATCTAATTATAGGTGTATTATGGTTTTTCTTTTAGAAGCACAACTTTTTCTCTCTGTTGATCACATAGCAATCTCAGATGTAAAAATCTCTTGAGGATAGTCAAAACAAGGCAGATTCTACGTTTCCTCCAGGGCCTCATAGGAAGTTATAATTTCACTCCCTTATTGTAAAGTCAGAAATCCTGGAGGTCTGCCACTTTATGCACATTCTCCAATACGACATTTCAGTCACAGTCTTGGTAATATAACAAGTGTTTTCAATTGTATTCTGTTATAAAGGGACAGCAAATTTTTATTGAACTTATGCAAATAACCCTATTTCCATAAGAATACTCACAAATATTTTCTGAATTTTAGAGATAACAGAAAAAGCAAATGTTTCCATCTTTGTTCACAAAAGTATATATTACCACATTATTGTAATCTATAGATAGCTTAAGAAAAAATTTCCTTAACTATGGAAAGCAAAACATTTAAGAGACAACATTTTTCAAATAAAAATCAAAAACATTATCTTCAGGTACTTAACTCATGTAATTAATTCTTGTTCTGCTTGATCTTGATTAGCAGTTTTATGAACCCATCAGATTATTAGAGTTCTGGAAAATGTTTATTTAGTTCATTGATCTTAAACTTATTAGAAATTTACATTTAAGAATATTTGTTAAAGTCCTTTTCATGATTCTGATGGCAGATGCCTTTAGAGAAAAAACAATAATTAGATGACAGAAACATAAAATAGCCATAGTTAAAAATCTGATGGGAGTTCATTATAATCAGCAATTGCCAAGGAAACTTGGGTTATTTTTGTCGTATACAACATAGTAACAAGAACTATGACTGATGAAATATTAGATTTCTAAAAGTTTTGTACAATTTATACATTCATATCAATAACAGATGTAACTGCAAAAAAATTTAACATCACTTATCATTTGACAATGTATCCCATCCAATTTACCAAATAAGCCTAATCATTTAATACCTCCAAGATGAGAGATACATCTTTTGAGGCTCTCCAGGGGCCCAACTGGAAAATCTCAACTTTTAGGGCAAAAAGACTTAATTTGGAATTTAGATATTAGAGAAATCCATCAAAGATGTGTAAAAAAAAAATCTCAAAATTCTTGATATTCATTTAACCAGTTATAATGAAAGACTTTTAAAGCAATAAAGCTACATAATGTTAAAGAATGTTTGAAATGTTAATCCTTTCAAAGATCAATTTTCCCAAATTAAAACAAAACAAAACAAAACGGAGTAGAGACAATACACAAAGTTATCTGGATAAGAAAATCTTTGATTCTTAGGCCTGACACTAAAAAGGTAAAAACAAACCCTTCTGCAATGCGATTTATTTTCCTTATGGGAAGCCCGTTTAGATAAACTGGAAGTTGAACTTGATGAGAAAGGTACTTAAATTTAATTAGACACAGGAAGAGTTTGTCCAAGTTTATGAATGTACACCATATTATAAAGGAAGATAAACAAGAAAACTAGTTTCTTGAACAGGAGAATACCTGGTTCTTAGTAATAGCATGGGAAGTTTCCTAGTTACTTGGAACAATTCAGATGTATTAAGAGAAACGAAAGAATCAAGTTATACTGGGGGAAAACGTTGTTTTTCTAAGCCTTTAAGACAGAACATTTCAGTCTCAGGTAAAAGCAGAGTTAGATTGAGAGAAAAAGTCATAAGAGCTGATGGAAAGTCAGAAGAGAATGATCACTCCAGCCAAGCTAAAAGATACACCTTTTCATGGGGAGAAGAAAGAGTTGAAGGCAAAGATGCATGACCCGCAAATCACGTGCTGCGAGAGGCAGCAAAAGTGGAACGGGCGAGACCCACGTCCGAGAAGCTTCGGGATGAAAACTCCACCTCCAGAAATCACATTACCATTCAAAATAAGGAAGACAGCTTTTCCAACCTGAAACTAGGGAAATAAAATGGACCTCAGAAAGAAACGTAGCAGAAATAGAAACTGTCTGCAGTTAAGATGGTTGTTAAATAGATTTTAGAATGCAAGAAAAAAAGTCTTGCAAATTTTACTAAGAGCCAATCAATACTTCAAAAAAACCCCGTAGTTCTAACATAAGAGAATGCCCTTTTAGTTTTGTATCAGTGTGTTTTTAATACCAAAACTAAATTTTTAGAAAGACTTACATCTAATTATAGCCAATTTAATTACACATAAGATTCCCTTCATCAATTTTTCTTCATGAGTATTTTACGACCTGCACAGACCTTTGACAACCGGTTTGAACTTTCTGTTTTGTCCTATATTTTATTTTTCTTAAATAACCAGTGGTTTTGGCTGGGTGTGGTGGCTCATACCTATAATCCTAGCACTTTGGGAAGCTGAGGTGGGTGGATCACCTGAGGTCAGGAGTTCGAGACCAGCCTGGCCAACATGGCAAAACCCTGTCTCTACTAAAAATACAAAAATTAGCCAGGCTGGAGGCCCATCTGTCTTATCCTCAGGAGTGTTCATCCTTATTTCCATCTCCATAGATCCATGAAGGTCAGGTGACCTGTGTTCCTCCAAATCTCACTACCCTTTATGGCATATTATGCCCAGCTGAGGTCTAAAGGCTGGGCGCTTCCCCCTCAGCCTCTGCTGCCCTGAGATTTTCATGTCTGTTGCCATGGAAGCCAGCATCTCCTATGGTCACCTCGTCTATGTATGTCAGCACCACCTAGGTTTCAAGTGGTGCTGGTCTTCCCTACTTGCATATTCCCCCTTGCCACAGTCCAGCCACAGCAGTTTCTGCATTTGGAATTCATTTCGTGCAGGCCAGTTTTTCCAAGTTTCCAAGTAATGTTCAGGCAGATATCAAAACCATGCCTCAAGTCTCCCACAAGAGTGTTAAAGATTTTGTCACAGGATTTAACTGGTCTTATTATCTGCCCCTCTATCCAGCATTCTCAAGTGTGCCTTTTTAAATTCCTCCTGACAAAGAGTAGTCACACCCTGCAACTCCTTTCCTTTTTTTAAGCCCTGGTGGGCCATGCTGTGGGTCTTATCCTAGATATGCATCTGGTGGCCAGGGGCAGTGGTGGGGTCAATTTTGAGGGCAAGCGTATCCTATAGGTTACTTTCTCTAATGGCAGTTTCTTACATGGTGGGGCTGTTTCTTCAGGTGCAGATGGTTCAGGGCAGTCTGAGGACTCGAGGTTTGTAAGTGCATCTGCACGGATGTCCCCAACCCAATCTCAAGCCCTCCTCCCTTTTGTGACCCCAAAGTTGTTATAGCAGAATTGTCCAACCTGATTATTCAGGCTTCTCTGAACTCCTGTCATGCTTACAATTGACTTCTACGCCTGCCTGTCAGCTGGGTCTGCTCTCCAGCTGCAAGGGATGAGTGTGTGTTCAGATGCTACCAACAATACCCTCTGACTTTCATGCTTTGCCTTATTTTATAGTGATTAACTGACCAGGGAGCCTGTCATTTTCTCTTCAGTACATCAATTGCTCCTAACAACAGCCACATGCTCACAGTCCATGACTATTTCTCCCAGCCAGTGTATAACCTTCCACCTGCATTCCATCCAATTTCACCATAGGTGAGCATCTTGCTGTTCGTGCTGCAAAAGCATGCCAGGGACCATACTACTCCTCCTCCCCAGAGTGATACATCCTTATTTCCAGCTTAGTGATGGGTGACCCAACTCCAGAGCCCATCCTAATCTCTGTCTCCTGACACTGCTTCTCATACAACTAACTTGGGTTGAATTTCTATTTCCTGGGACTGCTTCTCATACAACTAACTCAGGTTGGCTTCTCTAGAAGTTGAGTCTGACACGGGGATTTACTGAAGAACCCTTTACAAGACAAACAAGCAGACAAAAACCAACGTGTAAGCAGAATCTCAAAGGCAACAAAGCTAAGCAAGATTATAAAAGTGGGTGTTGTATTGGCCACAAGGGGAAAGTCCCAGGCTGCTGGCTTAGAAAACAAAGTCTATGATGGTTCCTCTCACTGAGCTGGGTAACTTGAGGTTTACCTCCTGAAGTTTCCTCATGCCTGAGTTTTCTCCATCTCAGCTGCTGCCACAGTGTCTTACCTGCATTGCTGCTAGGCACTCTTAGCCAGCCACCCTCCAGCACAGTCCTCCCCACAACCTTCCATCTCTCAGACATGCCACTTGAGTTGTTTTCCTAAAATCCTGATTCAGAATAAAGCGGTTTTCTAACCACCGGGACTCATATGCATCATGCTCCCTGGTCCAGCATAAAGGTCTCACCTATGCTAACAAATTCTGTGTCTACCAGTACTGCAGTACTCACTGAGACCAAAAGAATACTTGCTTTTGTTTGTATTCCTTTGACTTTCTGTGCTCTTCCTGACCTAGTCTAGCTGGTGGACTCTTACTCGTCCCCCAAAGCCCAGTGCAAATGCTACCCAGTTGATAATCCAAATCAGACCTCCCCATCCAACTTGTAAGATGCTCAAAAGCAGCATCTAACTCAGGTGTGTGCATTCATCTCTGCAGACTGACGGCCTAGCAGGGCACCTGGCACTTCAGAAATGTTTGTTCAATGCGTGCATAAATATGAAGATACGATGCATGATTGAAGGGATAATATAGGAATACGCACGAGTAAATGAAAGAATGCCTGCATTTGTCTGCTGTTTCCACGTTTCAAAGTGTTCAGATTTCTTATCCCTCTTTCCCTAGACTCTGAACATAGCACAGGGTATAATGAAGAGGCTCCTCTGAAGAGCATGCTTGCTGATTGGATAGAAATGGGATTCTTTTCTTCAGAATCCACTGGTGTCTCCACCCAGGCAGATAAGCCTTGAAGCCTCCCTTTCCCCTCCATGAGCTCTGTGGTCCTGGGAAATAAATCACAATGCCATTGGGCCTTCATTAGCATGTAGAGTGGGAGTCCTGTCTGTACGGCTCCAGGCACACAAAGGGCTTTATCTACCATTTGCTATCATCATAATCTGACTAGAGAAAGCTCCATCTAGGTCGCGGCTGGAGCAAGAAATGGAAACCTCTTCCTTCCAATGAAAATACAATTGAGGAATAGGTGCAGCTTGTATATGCTAAATGTAATTCACTTCCCTCAAGTATTTACATTTAGTTGTTTCCATTAAGTAGCTGAGGCTATTAATAGAACAGGCCATTAGAATGGCCTGGATATAAAGATGGGGGTCTGTATGCTGTAGGAGAAAAATACCAGACCCAGGGACTTGGAGAAACACACCTTTGACTAGGCTCTGCTGCTCACCAGCTGTATATGGCCCAGCCTTAATGAGATCCGGTGAGGTCAGTGAGCCTCAGTTTCCCTATCGCCAGACCCAACTTCAGGGGCATGGGGCATGCAACTCTTGCGTGCTCAGAGGGGCCCGTCCTGGTTTAGTGCTCTGCTGCTGCCATCTTGAAATTCTTTCCTTTGAGCTTGTATTTTGTAGCTGAAGTCTGATGGGACAGTGGAACATGTGCATTAGCAGAGGAGGCACCTGCACTGTCTGTCCACCGTTGCTTGCTGCCCTACTGGCATGGAGTGTTTATGATGATTTTCCAGGAGCAGAGAATTCCAGTGGACCCCCAGTGTGTGGGAGCTCAGGGAGCCTTTTAGAAGTGATACAAGGAAAGCAGGTTTCATTGATGGTGGCGTGAGCAGGTGCGCTGGCAGCCCTGAGAAGCCACACTTCCATTGGGACCAGAACTTATTTGGAAAGCCAAAAGGCAGCAGTGGTGTTCTAAGATGATTAAGGAACCAAGAAACCCTACAGTGGCCTTTCTTACTCGCGTTACTTCCCTGTATTTGCTAACCACTTATGCTGAACATAAGGACATGGCAGGAAAGGGAAGGGTAAGAACCCATAGTTCCTTTTCTTTCCAGTCCTTCCCTACCCATCAGTAAACCACAGTAAAGAGTTGTGGTTTTTTTTGTTTTTTTGGTTTTTTTTTGAGACAGAGTCTTGCTCTGTCGCCCAGGCTGGAGTACAGTGGCGCGATCTCGGCTCACTGCAAGCTCTGCCTCCCAGGTTCATGCCATTCTCCCACCTCAGCCTCCTAAGTAGCTGGGACTACAGGTGCCTGCCAGCACCCCTGGCTAATTTTTTATATTTTTAGTAGAGACGGGGTTTCACGTGTTAGCCAGGACGGTCTCGATCTCCTGACCTTGTGATCCTCCCACCTTGGCCTCCCAAAGTGCTGGGATTATAGGCGTGAGCCACCGCGCCTGGCCGGTAAAGAGTCTTAAAACAGAAGCATATTAAGAAGTGAAATAGACAGTCGAGTTGGTTTCATGCAGTGTTTTCATTGCTTTGGTAAGAACAAATTCCATTTGTATGAATGAGCTACAAATTTTGTACTTTTGGTGATTCTGCATACAAGTTAAATATTTTGATATTTGCCTTTAGAACTGGCATTGCACATTGTATAAAGATGAACAGTAAAAGTTGTGCTCACTTAAAAATTTATTTGCCTAGAATGACATTAGTGAGTCAAAAAACACTAATATTTCAAGAGACCTCGAAAGCAAAACAAGTTGTATGTTTTAGTGTGTTTACTGGCATTTTTTTCTAGTTTACAAAAGGGCTCCATATTTTCTTTTCGTATGCAAATTATGTAGCTCATCCTGCTTCTAGATACAAATAGAGATCAGGCTAAAGGGTTCCTCTAATTATTCATAGGTCTGTGACTTTTAGTTACTAAACATCTCACACAACTTGCGTGGAATAACTATTTCATATTTAAATGTAAACATAGATGTGATGCAAATCTGAAATTTAACACCAGACATCCTGGATTCCTCTTTATTCTCAACCCCACATCCCACACGTTTCCAATTCTGATTCATTCTAATTCATTCTACCCTTTAATCTCTCTCCAATCCAACTACTTGTTTCCATTCCCCCTGCCACTGTTGGATAAAGCCACCACTATTTCATCGGGACCTATTCAGTCTTCTGGTGGGTCTTTGTGCTTCCAGTCTTGCCCTGCTCACTACTCCATACCTGGCTTGCAGGAGGACATCTGAAAACATCACTCCAATCATGCCTCCTGCACCTCCTCATGCTTGTAATCTTTTCATGGCCCCCCATAACCTGTGAGGGGGAGGAAGTCAAACATGCCCATGTGGCCAATAGCTCAGATTAATCTGGCCCCGGAGGTCACAACCCCACTTAATCCCCAGGCAGTTCCATCAGGTGTTCATGCACTCACCTCAAGCTCCCACCATTCCAATAGCTATTCCCAGAAGGAACTTGACTCAATCAGACCCTCTGGCCTTTGCACATGTGCATGAGTCTGCACGGCATTCCCCTTGTCTGGTCAGTTTTGGCTTGTCCTTCCAAATTTCTGAAATTCAGATCAGGACTTGCCTCTTTCAGAAATCCCTGCTAAGTTCTCAGCTGGGTAAGAAAAATAATCCAGGTACTCATGTAGTAGTATCTTGGATATCCCCCACTTTATCATTTGCTCATGATACTGAAATGACATATTCATGTGTATTTCTCCCATTGAGCTCCCAGAAAGCAGAGATTTTTATCATGTTAATTGTTGGAATCTGAACTACGTAATGGAAGATCTTTAAAAAATATTAATCAAATTCCTTTGTCTCCACCTGCCTTCTCTCAGCTTTAACAGAGTATCTCAATCCAATTAACAAGAATAAAAATGCACAGGCATTTTTAAGGGATGAATAAATACACGACACCTGCTCATACCTACAGAGGATGCCATTTAGTGAGACAGAGAAATAAGTAGCCACATTGCAGAGCACCTTAATCTGAGCCACTGCAGATCCAGAGCAAGTAATCCTGCCTAGGGGAGTCAGAAAAGATGCATTTCCAAGGCAGATCTGCAAAGCATGAGTAGAGAAACGTGTGGTAGGCACTTGGCATGCAGTAGGTGCAGCCATTCAACCAGCAGCTAAAAAAATCACCCATCATCTCCCTCGATGACTGCGGCTTGAGTGAGATGCCTTTCCCATTGTTTTTGCATTAAACAATTGCTTCTTTATTTCACAGCGCCTTGCATTATAGTCCATTTACCTCGGGAACATTTTTCATTTTCGTTCCCAGCCCTTATTTATTTCAAGCAATTCATCTTTTCTCTTGGTGCCCTTTGCTGCCACCTAGTTAATTGCTTGTTGTTCGAAGTTTTTCAAGTTGAAGTTTAGTTTTTTTATTCGCTACCCAGGAAATAGGGCTTTGTTTGTTTTTTCATTGTTGTAAAATACACTGGAAATACAGCTTTGCTTTTCTTTGTATCCCCTTCCCCATGAAACTGTTGAGGGGGGAAAACTAGCAGAAGGTAAGGTTTTCTCCTGACACCCACTGGGGTTGTGACAGGGCTCTCTCTGCTTCTCCTCTCTGGCTGCCCACAGGCCAGGTCCTTGGGGATATTTGCATGTCAATCTAGAATGAAATAAACTCGGCCTCTATTTTATTTTGGGTCTTTCAAGGCCCCAGAGTTATTTAACATTAGAAGTTCCATCTGGAAATAGAACAAACTGGGGAGCAAAGACAACGCAAGAAGATGCCTGTTAGTCGTTTTCAGCAAATCAGATAATCTCAGCCTGGGGAGGGTCCAGCAGGCTCCAGTCCACCGTCCTACCAGCCCCTCCAAATCTGGAACCTTCTTCCCCAGATCATCGCTTGACCTGCTCCTCTGAGGTTCTGACTTCTACTGAAAAGTCTTCAAGGACATCTGCCCTGACCACCCTCATCTCAATCTCAAAACCCTAATCCTGCTGAATTATACATCACAGATATTATCCCTACCTGAAGTTATGTATTTGTTAACTTATTTTCATCTTACACCAAAATAAAATTCTATAAATGCTATGAAAGCAGGGACTGTGTCTTGCTGCCTCCTCTCTCTCCCTGGTAGTGACTCAAATACATGGTGAATAAGGAAGTGACAGAAAGATGTGTTGGGCAGAATTCAGTATTCGAAAATACTTCTTTATGTGAAAATGACAAACGGTGATACTGATAGTAAAATGTTATAACTATACTTTCTTAAGTTTCAGGTATTATATAAAGAGGTTGTATGTCATTTGATTGAAGTCACATATCATTATCATTCCCGTTTTACAGATGAGGAAACTGAGGCTTAGATGAATCCTGGAACTTGCCTGAGTCAACATAGCTAGGAAGTGATGGATATAGAATATAGCCCAAGCCTGACTCCATTGCTCAAAAACATTCACCATGATGCTAAACCCAGTTGGCCCTGCCTGCCATTTCTTTCACTGAGTACAATCTGAGTTCTGTGTCTTGCAGCAACCCCAAACAAGTCCTGAGCTCACACTTGCAGATCTCACTGTATGCTACATAGGGTGTATTTCACTGCAAAAATGATATATCTACACAGCCTCTCTCAAGTACTCTCTGAAAATGCAAATGGCATTAGAAGGAAGTTTTGTGGGGAAGCAGCACTGAAGAGACCAAAACAGATGAACTTAGGTTCTTTCCAAGGGAGGCCTGCCCATCTCCAGCCCTGGGGAGGCCCGGAGTGGTTTGGAAAATGTTTTAGCCCTGTCATATTTGAGGGGAAATAGTGATAATTACAGCAAGTTACAATAATAATAATAGCAGTGCAGTATTGACATGCTGTACGACGCTAAAGGCTTTATGTAACTTTTCATATAATTCTCACAACAGTCCTGTGAGGTAGGCAGCTCCGTATCAGAATGGCATTGCAAGCTCTGAGATGTTATATAACTAGGCCATGTCACCTAGCTAGAAAGAGACAATGCTCACATTCAAACTCTGCCAGCCTCTCCAAAGCCTATGATGCTCCAATTACTCCACTCTCCCAAAGCACATCATGTCCTCTATTAACATTTTTTAAAATTACCTTTCACTTTATGCAGAACTGCGAGCCTAGTTCTTTCCTGCGTTCTTCAGTTTAATATAAAATAATGACCCTTAAGCTCTGCCAAACAATAAGAGGAGAAAAATTCAAATGAATTGGGGGAAAAGGAGCATGAAAAGGAAAGTGGTTGCAGAAGGGAAAACAGGAAAACCAAAGATTGTTGTTTTGCCGGTATGGTCAACTCTTACATGTGAGCATTACCGTGACGCAGCCTGCCACAATAGCGTGCCTTGACCCTGATCTACGACCTCTGACTGCTCGAAATCTGCTGGAAAGCTCTGCTTCTGCATCCTGACTTCCTAGGGGAGAAATGGAAGCTATATGTCTTCTTACTTGGTTGTTTATGTTTCCCACTGAATATGCATTTGAACACATGCATTCCAGTTTCTGCAATTGCATGCCTCATACCCATTCCATACCTCCTGTCCACAGACCAAGAGATGCGAGGCTACACTTAGAGAGGGCTCAGGGGCATTTTGTCTTCTGAGGGCTCCTTCACCATCGAACTCACTTCTGATGCTTCTGTTTCACAGGGTACTTGTTAGAGACCCTTTGGGCACAGCATTATTCTACAGTACCATTTACTTATTGTACTGAACAGTTCTGCAAGGTTTGACAAATGCATAAAGCTGTGTAACTACCAAAAAATCAAGACATAAAAAAGTTCCACTCCAAAAAATGCTGACATGCCCCCCTGTGGCTGATCCATACCCCCACCCAGAAGCCCTGTCGATCGATCTGTTTTTCCTATGGCTTTGCCTTTGCAAGAATGTCATATAAATGAAATCACACAGCGTGTAGCCTCTTGAGCCTGCTGTCTTTCATTGGGCATAGTATGTTTGGCACCTATCCATCTACATTTCTGGGTGCAGCAGTTCATTCCTTTTTGTGGGTATAACATCGTTTATCCACGTGTTAAATTCACATGTTCTTTATCTCGTGTTATTCACGTATTATTCACATGTTAAATACCTGAGCTGCTTCCAGTCATTGGTGATTATGAGCAGAGTCACTGCCAACATTCAGGTAAAGGTTTCTGTGTAAACCTAGTTTTCATTTCACCCGGGGTAAATGCTTAGGAAAGATTACTGGGGTTAAAAAAAAAAAAAAAAGAAGAAGAAGAAAGAAAAAGAAAGAAAAGAAAAGCATGTTTAACTTTAAGAAACCATCAAGCTGTTGTCCCAGCTGGCTGTTATCATTTACCTTCCTAGTAGTAATGTATGACAGTTCCAGGTGACATACATCTTAACCAGCACTGTCTTATTGTGGTTTTAATTTGCATTTCCTTGATGACTAATGAGGTTAAGAATCTTTTCACCTGCTTATTTGCCATGTGTATGTCTTCTCTGGTGAGTGGTATGTTCAAATCTTTGACCACCTACTGAGTTGGTTTCTTATTCCTAAATTTTGAAATTTCCTTGTATATTATGGATATAAGCCTTTTTGTCAGATGTGTGATTTGCAAATGTTTTTTTCCCAGTGTATAGTTTGTCTTTTCATCTTCCTAACAATGTCTTTTGAACAGATTACTTTGTATCTAAAGCTAACCATGAGTTCATACTGGAGTCTCTGACCCTGATCCAGTCCCACATGGTTCATTGTAGCCTTTGCCTCTTAATTATCTGTAACTTCTCCCTCCAATAGTGAGAAACCTTGTCCCCATCTTCCACCATCTGTTTATTTAGTCCATCCAGCAACAGTTTCTGAATGGTTCATCTATACCCCTGTGAGAAATGAATAAGTTATTAAGGTTACAGTGTTGATGTAAAATTCCTTCTGTCTTTAATCTTCCAGTTTCCAGTCAAGACAATGCTTTCCAAAGGTCAGTACCGCTGTCCTTCACTCCCGCAGGGAGGGTCTCTATTACCTCTGTAACATGTTAGTTTGTCACAGTAGTCGATCTTGAGATCCCCCATTTCCCGATGGATTTTTCAAAACTTTTATACATTAAGGTCCATGTTTTGTGCTATAAACGTGTGAGTTTTGACCAGCACGTAGCACCATGTATCCAGTGCTACAGAACGTACCATACAGACCAGTGCCACCATCATGAGGATGTGCCCTGGGCATCCGCTAGACAGATAACCTCCTCCTCCCCAAAACCTCTGACAAGCACTGATGGGTTTTAAGTCTCTGGAGTTTTGCCTTTGCCAGAATGCCATATGATCAGAATTATACAGGATGATGTAGCTTTTTACATCTGGCTTCTTTCAGTTCATGAAATCTATGTATTATCCATCCATGTTTTGTGTGGGTTAATAGTTCATTTCTTGTTATTGCTAAATGGTATTCCATTGTATAGCCGTACTGCACTTTGTCTTGTCTATTTGATGGTTAAGACATCTTGCCTTGGTTGCTTTCAGTTTTTGGCAATTAGGAATTAAACTATTATAAACATTCTTGTGTGGGCGAGCAAATGCCTAGGAGTGTGATGGCTAGGTTGTAGGATAAACATATGTCTAACTTTGTAAGAAACTGCCAAACTATCTTCCGTAGTAGTTGTGCAATTTTCTATTCCCATCAGCAATGAATGAGAGTTTGTTTTTCCACATCCTTGCCAATAACCGGTATTGCCAATTTCATTTTATTTTTTTTGCAGAGTCATTCTAATAGGTGTGTTATCTCATTTTGTTTTTAATTAGGGTTTCTTGAATGACAAATGATGTCAAGCATCCTTTCATATGCTTATTTTCCATCTATCTTCCTTGGTGGATGCCAGTACAAATCTTTTGCTCATTATTAAATTGGGTTGTTTTCTTATTAGGTTCTAAGGGTTCTTTGTATATCTTGAATAAAAAGTCATTTATCAGATATGTATTTTGCAAATATTTTCTCCTAATCTGTAGTTTCTCTTTTCATTCTCTTAATAATGTCTTCACAGAGAAAAAGTTTTCTATTTAAAGTTCAATTTATTAATTTTTTTCATGGATTGTGCTTTTGGTGATATGTCTGAAAACTCATCACAAACTCAAGTTCACGAGGATTTTCTCCCAAGTTATCTTGTAGAAGTTTTATATTTTTGTGTTTTACATCAAGTGTGTGATCCATTTTGAGCTAATGTTTTGGTGTGAGATGTGAGGTATTGAAGTTTTTTGTTTTGCTTTTGGAAGTCCGATTGTTCCAGTACTGTGTATTGAAAGAAAAGACTATCTTTTCTTCATTGAATTGCCTTTCCACCTTGTTACAAATCAGACTGAGTAGACCATTGTCTGGGCTCTTTTATTCCATTGATACTTTATCTTTTCACTAATACAACACTCTTGATTTCTGTAAATTTATAGTAAGTCTTAAAATTGGGTAATGTGAGTTCTGCATTTTCTTTTTCAGAATTGTTTTGGCTATTCTCATTTAGATCTTTGATTTCTTTGTAGTTTTCTGCATACAGACCCTGTACATGCATTGTTGTATTTATACTTAATTTTTGGAGCTACCATAGTTTTCAAAAAAACTTCAAATTCTAATCGTTCATTTCTGATATATAAGGACGCAATTGACCACGTGACCTGCAACCTTGCTAAGTTTGCTTATTAACGCCAAAAATTAGTTTGAAGGTTCCTTGGGGTTGATGATTTTACTTGCTTTCCAACCTGTATGCCCGTTTTTCATTCTTGTATTGTTGCACCATCAAGGACTTCCAGTCCAACATTAAAAAGGAGTTTAGGTAAAAGAGAACATCCTTTGCTTCTGATCTCAGGAAAGCTTTCAGTTTTCCACCATTAAATATGTTAGCTATAGATTTTTCATGAATACTGTTCATGAAATGAAGAGTTTCATGTTCACTAAATGAAGAAAGCTTCTGTATATTCTTAGTTTTTTGAGAGTTTTTATTATGAATTGGTATTATATTTTGTAGAATGCTTTTTCTGTATCTGTATGATTTCTTATTTAGTCTGTTAATATGAATTATAATGATTTATGAATGTTGAACCTGCATTGCCTTTCTGGGATGGATCTCACTTTAAGACTATTTAGGTTATCTATTTCTTCTTGAATAAGCTTTGTTTCTTTCAAGAAATTCATCTATTTCATCTAAGTTATTACATTTATGAGCATAGAGTTGCTCATGGTGTTTCCTTATCTTTTTAACTTCCGAGGGATCAGTAGCAATGACCTTTTTTCATTTCTAATTTATGTTTTTTTCTTCAATTTTTCTGGCTATAGGGTTATCCATTTTATTTGAACTTTTCAATGAGCCAACTTTTGATTCTGATTTCCTCTATTGTTTTCCTGCTTTTGATTTCATTATTTCAGCTATAATTTTACTATTTCATTTCTTCCACTTGTTTTAGTTGTTTTCCTTTTTCAAATTTCCTAAAGTGTAAGCTTAGGGTACTAATTTTATGTCTTTCTGCTTTCTTAATTATAGGCATTTAACGTTCTAAATTCCTTCTAAGTACTTCTTTTGCTGCATCTCGTAAGTTTTAATAATTGCATTATTTTAACTTCAAAAAATGTTTAAGTTTTCCTTAAGACTTCATTTTCTGGTGACCTTTAATATTTTTCTTTCGGTTTCCTTCAGTTGGAGTATAATATGCCTAGGTAACTTTATTTTTGGTGTTCATCCTGCTTGATATTTTCTGAGCTTTTTGGTTCTGTGGTTGTGTATCTGTCACCCATTTTGAAGTATTTCCAGCCATTACTTCGACTATTTATATCCTGTTCTTTCTTGTTCATTTGGCTTTTCAGTTGTCTGCATGTTATGTTGTTACCATTTTATATTGTCCCACAGTTCTTGAATGAAGAGCGGGAGGAAGAGCGGGAGGAAGAGCGGGAGGAAGGGCGGGAGGAAGGGCGGGAGGAAGGGCGGGAGGAAGGGCGGGAGGAAGGGCGGGAGGAAGGGCGGGAGGAAGGGCGGGAGGAAGGAGGGAGGAAGGGAGGGAGGAAGGGAGGGAGGGAGAGTACATGTGCTAAGAATGAAAGATGACCAATATTGCTTGTTTCAAGGGTATTGGAGGGAAGCTCAAGGCTGCTTCTGGCTCACATCTGAACTTGGTTAATCTCATATTTGTACAACAGCTTGGGGGGTTGGGGGAGGGTTTCTGTGGAAGTGGCAGGATGTTTATGGCTCTGAGTTTTGCTGAGTGGGTGAGCTGGCCTCCCAGGGGTGTGTGTGTGTGTGTTTTGAACAAACAGAATAATATTTTATTCTACCTGTTAGTTTCTCTTATTTTCTTTTAGCATCTAGCATCTGAGATCTGTAGGTTTTTATATTTGTTCATTACAAATCCTTCTCACAGGGGATCTGCTTAGAGGACCTTTCTAGTTCAGGCTGTATATTTTTATTTCCAACTTTTAAGCTCCAGGGTACATGTGCAGGATGTGCAGGTTTGTTACACAGGTAAATGTGTGCCATAGGTGGTTCACTGCAGAGATCATCCCATTACCTGGGTATTAAGCCCAGCATCTGTTCTTCCTGATGCTCTCCCTCCCCTCACTCTGCACAGGAGGCTGGAGCTATTATGGTCCTTACAAGGAAGGGGGAATGAAGCTGGAGAAGTGGTTTGGTGGCCAACTTTGAAGAACTCTGACAAGCCCCAGTGTGTGTTGTTCCCCCATGTGTTGTCATTATTCAGCTCCCACTTAAGTGAGAACATGTGGTCTCTGTTGGTTGTGAAACAAGGTTTGTCTTCTCAACACCTT
Source organism: Macaca fascicularis (assembly GCF_037993035.2). Taxonomy (NCBI): domain Eukaryota; kingdom Metazoa; phylum Chordata; class Mammalia; order Primates; family Cercopithecidae; genus Macaca; species Macaca fascicularis. The sequence continues at coordinate 148,787,565 of NC_088382.1, read as the reverse complement.
AGGATGATGTTCAACATTGATCGATTTTTTTCAGTGGCTTTGGCCAATCTTCTTAGGCTCTAAACACTGCTTACTTGAAGAATATCAACGATTTGTAGAGAAACCAGCTGAATGCTAGGCCCACTTTTCTGTGCCTAGTTTCTTACTGGCATCTTGGGTCCTAAGTCCTGGCTGCCTTGACACCCCCAACTCCCATTTTTGGGGTCTCTCCTGCCCTGTAAGGTTTCCATTCTGATTTATCTGCCTTCCAGCAGTGGTCCTTTGTCAGCTCCTTTATGTGGAATTGTAGCCCCCATACCCTCAATCATGAATTCGCAAATACACTGAGGAAAAGGCAGGTGCAGAATGTAAGTATATTTTTCTGCATTTCCTTTCAAGACTCCTGTTTCCCCAAATCCCAAATGCTGCCATAGCGATCTGATTCCTTGGAAGACATCTTCTGGTCTTTTGTGGGCTTTCTATTTGTTCTTGAGGTTGCATTGCTCTGCTGCTTGCCACTCCATCATGGCTGGAGGCAGAAGTCCTCAGGGGAGAATTCAATCTAGGTGACAGCATTTCTGATGAACCCAAGAAATGGAGCTGATATAGGCAAGTCACTTGGCAGCTTCAGAAATGAAGCTATGGCAGAGGCAGGTTGTAAGCAGAGTAAAAAGCATAAGCAAAGTAAGGAGGAAGAAATGGTGAACACTGGGGTAGGAAATGAATAGTTCAGAATGGCTGGAGCTATTTTATTATGGGGACTGAAGCTGGAGAAGTGGTTTGGTGGCCAACTTTGAAGAACCTTGAATTTGGGCTCCCCCTCCCTGACACAGCAGGAAGCTATTAAGAGATTTCACCAAGGCTGGAATTTCTGAGAAACCTTTCAGCAGACAGTTCTGACAGTTTAGTGAAGCACCCTATGGGTCTGAGATGGAGGAGACCAAAGGAGCTGGGGAAACAGCAGGTTAACAGGAGAGGGTAGCATTTCATTTGTAATGATGTATGTGTGGGGTGTGGGGTGTGGGGGAGTGCGGCAGGACTAGATAGGAGGAGAGGTGTGGAGGAGACCCTGGGGGAATCCTGAAAATTCTTCCTGAGCTTAATGTTGTGTTGTCTTTCCTATTAAGCTGGCCATTCATGAGTCACGAATCTGCAGACATATGTTTCAACTTACATTCTAAAAAACAAGGCAAAATTAACATAGAGAGTTTTATCTGGGCCAAGGTTGAGCATGGCTGCCCAGCTCGGGACACTCTGGGAAATGCTCCAGAGAACAAAGGTGGCGGTTAGAGATTTTAGAGAAAAAAAGGACAACTCAGGAGAGGGGATGATTACAAAAGTCGTGTTTCAGGTAATCTCACTGTTTTACAGGAATGACGTTGATGTGTTACTGGCTCATGTTATTCAGGTTTAGAATGTGAGTTATTGTGTCCAGTGTTTGGCATTGTTAGGTTAATTTCTGGCTACTTGCTGTCAGCTAGTCTAGAGCCCACATAGCAAGTAGCTTCCAGAAGTGATTACTTACCTCTAGCAGGGAGTGGGATGTGACCGCCACATTTCAATGCCTCCCTGAACCTGATAATTTCAAGGAGCTCACATTCCTCAGATAAAAAGTTTTTCTTTCTCATTTGTAAATCCTTCTAAGAGGGAAGCAGCTGCCTGGCTTTGTATCCGTAAGAATTTATAAAAGGCAGAGGCTAAGAACGACATTTCTCATTCATACCATTATAATGATCAATCAGTGTTTGCTTTCCTCTGGGACAAAGGTTCAGGTCGGAAAGCAATCGCCTGGTGAGTGTGCATCTTTCTCAGGAGAGCTAGTTCACCGCCTGGCGGGCAGGAAGCCTCACGAGGGAGCATTCACCTTGATTAATGCACCAGCATCCAGGGGCTTGCAGGCTCAGAAAGATGATTTCAACAGCCCCCGGGGGTGCTGGCTTTGCTCAGAGGGCGCTCACATTAGCTAATCGCGCGGGAGTGGATAAAGTGAACCAAATGCCACTTTATTAAATTACAATGAGAAGTAGTTCTGCCACACTGGTAGACGTATGTTCATGTGTCAATTCCATTCTCTCCCTGTTAAGCAAACCTATCAGAAATACCTGGAACCTTTGAATAAATTCCAAGAAACAGAATTACTAATTCAGGAAAAGAGCTATGCACACAAATATTTACATGCGCAAATGTTACCGTGTAATTTGTGATAGAAACACAACAATTAAACACCCTGCAGCGAGGGGATCAGTTGAATAAATTATGGTAGAGCCAAATAATGAACTAGCAGGCAATGATTTAAAATTATATTTGATAATGTGCAAAATGCAGGCAATATATTCATTTAACAAAGCAGATTGAAAAGGTATGTGTCATCATTGAGTATGTGTGCAGAGAGAGAGGCTAGAGTAAAACATTACATTTTTGACATTTATCCCAGTGATTGTCCTTGTATTTGCCTGAATTTTCCATTTACTCCTAACGAACATTTACCATGTTTACATTTAAAGTATGTTTATATGTATGCTTACACACCACATAACATATGACATGGATTTAGAAGTTTCAGACAGCAGAGTATCCTAGCAGAAACCTTTTGGAGTCAGGCAGATCTGTCTGAAATCAAGACTGCCAATTTCTAGCTTTTAGAGCTTAGGTTTTAAAAAAGATAATTTACCTTTCTTTGCATTTGTTTATTTAAAATGGGGATAAATGAGAACTACCTTATATGATTTTTGTGAGCTAAAATGTAAAGCATTTAGCATGAGTGCTCAAATGAGGGAACTATTTTTATTATTGTGAAAGGAGAAGATGACTCAGTTTTCTTCCATGCAGGGGCTCTTGCAGATGTGATTTTGTGACTCAGAGCAAAGGCTGCTGATTGGATGGTTCGACATTTTCCTGGCTTCAGGGCATGCAGCTGCGAGTGTCCTTGGGGTGAAGGCAGCTGGGCCCAGGGCGGCACTTGCTGGGCACGGCCAAAGTTGGCCTTGATGACCTTCCTTCTTTCTGTTCTCCATGGACTGCCCTGCCCTGCTCTGGAGTGTCTGTGTTTCTGTATGTTAATGACGTTAGTCAGGGCAAGGATGGTCATAGGTCATCCCTTCTCCTTAGGAAGAAGAGAGACATCTCTGCTCATCCTCTTCTGTGTCTTTGATGACCTCAATTTATGACCACACAGCACAGACAGGTATAAACACAGCACCTCCTATGAACCCCCTGCACACATAGCATGTGTCTTGCTTCAAGTACTGATGGATGACAAGGACAATAACACAGGCTCTGGAATACCTAAGCCCAGGCCTCACTGACACGCTTGCAGTTGGGCTTTTTTTTTTTTTTTTTTTTTTTTTTTAATCAATGTTTAAATTCAAGCTCTGCCTAGTCTTTTTAGCTGTATGATTTTGGGGTGAGTCACTTCCTCTCTCTGGGCCTCTGCCAATTTCAGATCTCCCACCTGAAAGGGCCTTTATGCCTCATCATGTCGAACCTTCTCGTTTTTTTTTTTTTTTTTCCTGGTGAACAAACAATCACTCCACCCCCAGCCCAAGCACTCTGTGGCCTCATTGATCAGCCTTGGCTCACTCTCACCCTCACCCCCTTCCCTAGAACAGTGGCAGCTTGAAGTCACTGAAGAGAGGACCTCAGGAAGGAGGAGGGAGCTGATGACTCATGGAGGGGATTTGACAGCCGCCTCCTTTGCGGAACGAGGAAAGTCATTAGGATGGAGTCTCACGCCCCGAGGAATTGCATTTCTGATTTCAGTTTTCCGTTATCGACCTTTATTTTGCTAATTACAGCTATGACTATGAGGTGTTGGGTTCCTATTATAAGCAAGTGCAAGGTAGACCAATGTTTTCTATCTAATTCTTATGTCAATGTTTCAAGGACATTAATGTTATCCCTATTTCCAAGATGAGGATATTGCATATTAGAGATTAGATTTAGAGATGACTGGCTGTCAGACAGCTAGTAGTGAGCTGTACAATGAAATTGGTGATTATTAAAATAGGAATATGCTGGAAAGCTTATTAAATCTCACTTTCTCTTTTACGAATGAGGAGAATGAGGCTTAGAGATGACGGGGAGCAGGTCCAAGTTCACACAGCTGAATGGTATTTCAAGGACTCAGACCTCCCTCTCTCTTCCACAGCCTTCATGCTGCCTCTCTCCTTTCATCCACCATTGGCTCTAAGACTATTGCTTGATGTCTGTGTCACTGGGCTGCCTCTGCTAGGTTCATTTTGGAAATGAGCCCTCTTTCCAGTATTCAGAGATGTCCATGGATTCAGGCATATCCATCCACAGTTGCAAGTCCTTTTGGAGAAAATCTGACTCAGCATTTTAAGACAGACAAGATAAGAGTGTCCCCAAAGAGCCACCTGCAGCGTCATGGAGAGTGGAAAGAGGACGGCATAGATTCAGATGGCCTTGGTGAGAGAGAGAAGCTGAGAACAGTACTAAGTAGTCTGCCATTTTGTATTATCCTGGTAATTTTGGTCATCTCATTACCTGTCTTTCAGAATCACTGTCTTCTTGGTTCCTGAATAGTGTGCTTAGAACAATCCTGGGGTGATATTTGCCGTAGTTCAGTGTCAGACTCCATATCAGATTATATTGCAAGTATAGTCAGAGTGTGTGAGTATATACAGTAGGTGCTTAATAATTACCTGTTGACTAAATGAGCAAAAGAATGAGAGTCTGACTTTCACACATCCAGGATGTGGACTCAAAGTGATCAGAGAACCAAAATGACTCAGTTCAGCAGAAGGTGCTGAAGGCATCACCAACTGATGCCAAACAGATGTGACTTCACATGCTGGTGTTGATGTGTATTTATGACATTTGAGACTCAGTTCTCTTTTTTCTAAAAGAGGATGGCAAGTTCTTACCTGTGTGGTTGCTGGGAGGATTAAAATGTTGGGCCTAGTGCCTGACACAGTAAGTACTGAGCAAATGTTAGCTCTTGCTGATGCTGTTCTACTGTAACTGATTTTTAACTTACGAAGATGATGGCAATGATGAAGTCTGGCCAACAGTCCTGGGCTGAGTGGGCCAAGTCCAGACGGGCAAAGCCTGGGGTCAGGGGTGCAAGGAGCTCCAGTAGACCCTTTCCAGGCGTTTAGCCATCGATTCTAGGAAATGCAATAAAATAGGCCCAGGACAGATGCTGGCGTCGGGCTGCCGTAGGTGAGCAGCCGAGTCATCCTGGCTTAGAGGGATGTGGAGAGTGGATTCCACTGGGCCATGAAATCTATGAGTAGAAAAAGGCGTGGGCTGGTTTTGTTGCCTTTTCTAAATTGTGCTGTTTGCACTGAGTTCTGTTTCAGTGAATCCTGAGAGAGCCTCTGTCTAGAGACCAGAGGAAGACGATGGAGGAGGTGGGAGGTAGAGGCCCCGCGGCCGCCTCTTCCTGGGCCTGCAGCGCCCTCTTGTGGCTCAGAGCCCGAGCATCCACTCCAGGTTTCCTCTGCAGGTGCCGCTGCAGAAGGGGAGCTCCTGGGCTTCCCACCCTCCTAGGGGCTGTGTTGTGCTGCTTCTCTTTGGAACCCGGAGTCCTGAGAGAGAACGAAGAGGAAGGAAGACCTCCTGTCGTGTTCCAAGATGGGCGCCTGTGACGGACCTCAGGTGTGCTGCTAACTGGCCAGATGACCTGCAATTATCTGCCTAGGCTCTTTGAGCCTGGGTCCTCATAGCTGTGCTATAAGATGAAAGAAGGCAGACAGTACACCTGGAAGCACCTTGTTTTCTGACACCCAGTAGTTTCACATTAAAAATTAGTTATCTTGCCTTCAATATTTTCCTTTCTCTTCTAGCTAAAATTGCTAAAATCCAGAAAAGTGAGCTTTTTGTTCTTTTAATAGATGTTAGTCAAATGCTAAAGAGTGATGCATTCCCCAATTTCTAAAACCTACGTCCTAGATTCAAATTTGCCCATCTTGCTGTTTGACCTGGGAAGTTACCTAAACCCTTTGTGACTCAGTGTCCTCACTGGTAAAGTTAGAATAATAGGATCTGTCTTACAGGAACCTTATGAGATTTATGTTAGTATTTGAGAAGAGTTTGAATAGTATGTGGAGCTAGTATTTTTGATGTCTTCTCCTTATAGTCTCATCACCATCCTTGTTGTAGTTAGTGCTGTAAGAGATAGGGGGAGAGCCTTCTAGTGGAGACTAGGAAGGGCCTGGAGATACAATGTTAGATTCCAGAGCAGTTCCAATTTCCTTGGAGTAGAAAGCAGATAACGTTATGGGGTAAAGCTGAGGAAGGGCCTGGGTACCCATGGAGTTTGGATTTTATCCTAGAGGGACTTTGGAGACTTATAAGGGAAGATGTGGGGACAAGCATCATGTCCCACAAAAACATGCTTATGTCTGTTGTCAAAAACTCTTAGGTTTGGGGGCTGCCATTACCAAGAAATTATTTCTTCAGTATTTCAGAATGCATATGGCAATAAATAAGAGTTCATATAGATTTTATGCTCCAATTTCATGCTTGTGACACTGGAGAACTTCAGCAGGCAAATAAAAGAAAATTCAGCTGAGTTCTCTTGAGTTATAGTCAACTCAGCAGCAGACAGAATTTCAGATTGCACAACTAGGAATTCATTGTCTTGTATGGTTTTCTTCCATTTTCACCGGAGCCATAAACCTGATAGGGGATGAGCATGGTGAGGTAAGTCTGAGCTGAAAAAGTAGCCAAGGCTGTTCTGTGTCCCACAGGGTGCTGCTTCCGTATGGCTTTTCTGGACGCTCCCAAACAGAACGTCAGCTACCCTCTGCAGCACAGATGGTACCTGCGTGTTCAGCAGAGAACCAGATGCTCTGTGCAGTGGCTCATTAGGCAGGTGAGCAAGTCAGGAGCCAATGAGATGCTAGAGAAAGCAAGCCCAAGACCCACATAAAGGAAAGTATTGCAACACACTGGTTTCTATCAATCAACTGAGGGTATGTGGTGCCTCCCGACAGGGCCTCGGACAAGTACTGTTCTAAGTATTTGTTCTAAATGCAGGTCCATTGAGGCCCCTAAATCTTCCTTGTCTGATTCCCAAGAGTTGTTCAATGTCTTCAAGTCAGAGGCAAGCAGAGCCTTCCCACTCTTCCCTGGACCTTGCTGCAGGTGACCTTTCAGAGATTGTGTGACCCCAGTAAAGCCACTGGCATAAATATTGAGAAGGCTCGGGTTCCCATCTGGCTTAGCCCTGCCAGAAAATCCCCTTCCTCACAGTGAGCCAGGGACCTGCATTTCCCGTGGTGTCCAGTGCCTTTGTTACTTTTATTTTCCATGCTAAGTGGTTGTAGCAGGAAGGCAAAAGCGATTTATAATCTCCAGACATATCATTGATTGGAGAGATATTTATTGAATACCCACTGTGTGTCAAACTGTTGTTACACGCTGCATGGGAAGATAAGTTCTATTAATTATTTCGTATAAAAAGTCTCCATGCTCTGGCCCCTGAGGCTACAAACAGTAAAAAGGAACTGGTCTTCATCTTGCCTGAAAAGACCTCGTCCTGGTCCAGTAGAAGGCATATACGGTGCCAGAGAACTGCAATTAGATGAATGTAACAGTGTAAGTGCCCTCTGCATTATCTAGGCTACCTCTATGGAAGCCCAAAGGCACCTAAGTCCTCTTAAAGAGGATGCAGGTACAGAATGCTTCCTGAAAGAGGCAACATTTGAGCTAAGAATTTAACTCAGGGTTTCTCAATCTCAGTGGTATTGGCATTTTGGGCTGGATAATTCTTTGTTGTGGGGGCTATCCTGTGCTTCCTTGGCTTCTACCAAATTGTGAAAATCAAAAGTATCTCCAGACATTGCCAAACATCCCTGGAGGCAGGGCAAAAGTCCCAGCCCCTCACTCGAGAACCACTGATTTAGCTCAGTGAAGGCTGGTGGGAATGTCTGGAGAACTTGAGAACCTTGGCTTTGGTTGCAGGTAGTAAGGCGCTCCATGAGGCCTTTTCCAGAAGAACTGTGCTTTAGAAAGGTCATCCCATTGCTATGTGACAGACAGGGCAGAGGCAGTAGCTAGTGGCATTGTCTCCATGCCACTTGCCTTCTAATTAGACAGGAGACCTTGGGCCAGCCACTGGTCTGATCCTGCCCCAGGGCAGCCTACTTACAAAACAGCCACTGCAATGTCTCTGGTCTTCCTACAGGCCCTACCAGGAGAGGTGTGATGTACGATAACATCTCCTCCTACAGGGAGAACAGCCCATGAGCTAAGGGAATTTGAATCAGAACCTGGATCTTTCTGATGGTTTTCAGTGTGAGGCTGTTTGAAATTGAGATTCAAAGATGTTTTGGAGTCTGAAGTGGATAGGGGAGGTGGTCTGGTCCGTGATTAGTGGGCGAGTCTGATAAGTAAATATTTTCTTCCAAGATACTCTGTACTTCCACAGTGAATGTGTGGGCTCCATATTCTGTTAGAGGATTTATCCTTTCCTGGGTGATGGTACAGGTGAAACAGACAGTATGGAGGGGACAACAGGCACATTTTATTCCACTCATTCTTTCTGAATGCAGACAATGGAGGCAGTATCAATAACAGGACAAAGACCACAAGGAATTGATTGGCCAACACAGTCCACCTTCCACCTTTTTTTTTTTTTTTTGGAGACAGTTTCGCTCTTGTTGCCCAGGCTGGAGTGCAATGGCACGATCTCAGCTCACTGCAACCTCTGCCTCCTGGGTTCAAGCAATTCTCCTGTCTCAGCCTCCCAAGTAGCTGGGATTACAGGTGCCTGCCACCATGCCTGGGTAATTTTTGTATTTTTCAGTATAGACAGGGTTTCACCATGTTGTCCAGGCTGGTCTTGAACTCTTGACCTCAGGCGATCCACCTACCTCGGCCTCCCAAAGTGCTGGGATTAGAGGCGTGAGCCACTGTGCCCAACCCACCTTCCACTCTTAATCACTGCACTGGGTAACACAGGCTTTTTCTCCTTCCTCTGAGACATTTTCTAGTTCTGATGAAGTTATTCACCTGTGAAGTCATTTTTGAAATAAAACCATGGTTCTTAATGCATCAAAATCACCTAGAGCACTTGTTTAACACACAGATTGCTGGGCTCCAGCCCCAGAATTTCATGCCAGGTGATGTTGACGCTGCTGGTCTGGGTATTTTAAGCAGCCTGTTTGTGTATCATGCGGCATTGTGCCTCTGAAAGTATAGATAATATGGTGTGTAGACAAATACTTCTTAGAAGTTTCATACATACCGTTTACCCCAATCTTGGTTGCTCACGGCTGGCTTAATCAGCACCCCCATCTCCTATTCTTAGCCTGTGCATTAATGTGCATTATTTATGGTTATAGAGTTGGATAACTGAGTGACTTCTATTTTTACAATAATTAAAGGGTTTGGGAGAAAATGAGTTTAGCTGTTTATGTGCCCTCAAACAGCCTTGTAGGTTAGGGCCGAAATGATGAGAGAACAAATAAAGGTGCTGTCGGCCTTGTCCATGGTGCTGAAGGACACACTGGCGAGGGTTCCAAGTTCATAGGATTGCACAGCCCCAGACAGAGCCGGGATAGGAGTCTGTACTTTTCCTCCAGCTCCGACATGCAGGTACTTGCCACATCTAATGGACCAAGGAAAAAAAAGAGGAAAGGGATTCAGCATATACCCCAGGATGCAGCAGGCTCAGTTTTTCAGCTTCAAAGCCAATGTAGGCAATGAAACAAAAAAGTGCAGGACAGAGATGGCCCAGAGCTCCCAGGACTGAGGCCAGAACATGGTCACTGGCCATTGCTCCCTACTACGGAGGTTCCTCTGCTTCTGTCATTGTTGTCAGGTTGCTGAACTGGGAAGGAAGGATACTCAATCCTGTGGACTCTGAGCACAATAGGTCTGTTCAAACCTAACTGGGTTATCCATGAAACCATGACCCAACCTCATAATCCTTGGCTTTCTTGGCAATTATAACAGTCCCTGCCTCTGAGAGTTAAAGTGAGGATTAAACAATACAAAGGACTGTAACGTGTGAAAATACTCAGGAAACCATAGCTGTATTTCCTGTTACCCCCAATGAACTACTAAAATTTTCATGCACAAAGTGGCATCCTCTGCACCTTCTGAGTCAATGCCTTATTCCCAAAGGTTGTCCCACAGCCAACAGTGTCAAAGCTCTTAGAGTCATCCCGAATGATTTCTCTTTAGTGACCACAACTTATTGATACAGTATAGAGTTCTCAAACTATAATATGTACTCAAATCACAAGTGTATCTCTTTAAAGTCCCTTTGTTAAAGTACGGTCCCCGGACCAGGAGCACTGGCATCACCTGAGTGTTAAAAATACAGAATCTTAGGTTACAACCCAGACCATATCAAATTAGAATCCCTCAACAGGTGATTTGTATGCACATTAAAGACTGTGAAGCACTGGCCCAGAGAATACTGTCAGATACTATGCTGCTGTTGGGGTGTTTAGTCATTCTTCGGTTCATGCTTTGTCCTATCTTCTTTCCTCTATGATCTTTTAACTTTCTAATAGAAAGTTCTAGTTCTTTGCCCTTACCATCAGGAGTAAGTGCTAAGACACGTATTTAATCCTTGTAGCAACTCTATGAGGTAGATGTTGCATTCTATAGAGGAGTAAATTGACGATTAGTAACTATGTGACTTTGTGCAAGCAACATTGGTTTTCAAATGGCAGGGCCAGGATTTGACCCCGGACCTTGCCTGTTGCCAATGATGTGCATTCATGCTTTGTTACACAGCACATACACAAAAGAGCATTAACCTCTGTACAGATAACCACCCAGATGGCCTACTTTGTGTCTTCTTCCAAACATAAAACAAATTCTAGCATAATAATCACATACTAACAATCTCTGAAATTCAGTTATGAGAACTGATTTTTAACTGAAGGAGACTGATACGGTTTGGCCATGTCCCCACCCAAATCTCCTCTTGAATTCCCACATGTTGTGGGAGGGACTCTGTGGGAGGTAATTGAATCAGGGGGGCAGGTCTTTCCCATGCTGTTTTTGTAATAGTGAATAAGTCTCACAAGATATGATGGCTTTATAAGGCAGAGTTTCCCTGCACAAGTTCACTTTCTTTGCCTGCTGCCATCCACGTAAGATGTGACTTGCTCCTCCTTGCCTTCTGCCAAGCTTGTGAGGCCTCCCCAGCCACTTAGAACTGTAAGTCCAAGTCCACTAAACCACTTTCTTGTATAAATTGCCCAGTCTTGGGTATGTCTTTATTAGTAGCATGAAAATGGACTAATACCGAGACCAAGTCTTCACCTAGCTCTTTTCTCTTCCCTGTGTTCTATCTGTGGGTGTAGTCCTTGGAACCCCAGGTACTGAGAAGTGGGGTGAGTGAAGTTCTTGATCTGAGCCCTCCATGGGGCAGGGAGAGTATTTAGATGGGATCTCAGAATGAGAGGGTGTCTGGAAAGGTCAGCCATATGGACAGGAAAGCAGCAAAATTCTAAACATGGACCATAGCCGACTGTGAGACACTGGTGAAGAGACTATGAGCATCTCTCTGCCTTTCTAAGACATTGCTCTGATCCCTTCGCTCTCTGGTTTACAATCCTTTAAAGATTTCTCACCCCCGAATGGCTGAAACCCAACTCCCTTGCCTGATGTCTGAATGTCGCTTGCCTCTCCATCTCCTTCCCACCCTGTCCTTTGACACCAGCTGTACAGAGCCCTAGTGGCCCTAAAGGTGCTCTGCTGTTCCTTATCTTTGCTCATAGTGCCTTGGACACCTCTCTCCACTTTGGCTTCCTGTCCAGCTTATTTGCATGTGCACCACCTCCTCTGGGAGCCCTGTCCTCTGTACTCTCAGCATGCGCTGCCCATGTGTCTATTGCCGTCACTGCACACAGGATTACATCTACATCTACGTGTTACAGATATGGGTTTCTCACTAGACTGTGAGCTCCTTGAAGACAAGCACAGCAGAGCCAAAAACAGCGCCTGCCGATATGGCACATGCTCCTTTTTGTTGATAATAAACAATTTCAGAAGAATTGGGAATAAATTCTGTTCATTTTCAGGTGAATAAACAGACTCAGAAGTGTGACTTCTCCCAGATTACAGGTCTGAGCTGGGACTGAACGCAGTCCTCTCAGCTTCAGAAGCTATATAGTCACTGGTTCCATGTGTAGCTGCCCATTAGAGCTGATGGACTTTGTCCCATGACCTCATGAATTTGCTCCATCCACAATCTGCTGGATGGACACTGGGCCTCATGGGATGGAGTAGGATGGGCCTGGGAATCTGCATTTTCAGATTCCCATGAATCAACTTCCAGGTGATTTTGCCAGGTCAACACTATGCCAGGTTAGAAGACTTTGGGTTATGTCATTGTTCATTGTTTGTACTCATTTCAGATCCTGATGTTGAGTTCAAGTAGAGAACATGGATAGCAGATCATTGGGGCAATCCATAGAGCAATGTTGAGATTAGTTGTTTATGTATTAATATCACCTGAAGGACATCTTGGTCAGGTGGACTATTCTTGAGAACACAGTTTGGATGAGGGTAGGAAGAAATTCATCTAAGTATCAATATCTCATGATGACTTGAACACTGAATTTTAGCAGTCTCATGTTTACCTGAAGAGCAGGACTGGCTAGTCATGTAAAAGATTCAAAATGAGATGTCACATTCTGAGAACAGTGGAATTAAGCTACAAATCAATAACAGGTCTAGAATATTTTTATATGTTTGGAAGCTAAAAAAAAATACCTGAACAACCCATGAGTCTAAAAATAACTGAAAAGGGATATTTAAAAATAGAAACTGAATGAAAATGAAAACACAGCATATCAAATATCCATGTGTATATCTCCATTTGTGGCATAGGTGTGGGACTATAACAAACTAGTTCCGTTGGTTTCAGCTCAATCTCTTCTCAATTTTAGGCAGAGTGCAGAAGTTGAGGGTATCCATGTATTACATTTCTTAAAGAGACTTCAGTTCATTTAATCCTAGTTTCTCCATCTGTCAAGTGAATGCAGTAATAGGGCCCATTTCACCAACTGCTCTGACCATTAGAAAGGCAGGGCCTGATACACAGTAAGCATTCTATGGCATTAGTGAATGGATACATTACATACTTCAAAGATGAGATGAACAAAGTGACTTGCTCAGGCTTATAGAAATTGCTGGAAAGGGGTATAAGCTTAATCTGTGGAGTCTTTGATTATGTAGTGTTGTGCCAGAAGCTGGAAGGAATCGTGACTGACTTTGAACTGTGTACCCCGAGCCCCTTCTGGGGTGATGTGATTTAGCAAGGAAGACTGAGAGCTGAGGTCTGGGTGCCCTCCTTCTCACTCCCAGCTTTGTTTATGTGCTTCTCCCTGTGACCTTGTTTGAACCAAAGTATTGACTTAAAAAAAAAAGAAAACAGAAAGCAAAGCACCTCTTAACCCAAACACATTTTTACACCTGGGAAACAGAGCCAGAGAGCACAGCCCTCCCCAAGGCAGACATAGAACTCCAGCACAATCATGGGTATAACATTGAGGCCCTATTTGCCCGCCCTATTTGCCCACTACATTTTTCACTGCACTGACATTCCCATAGCTTTGTTCTTATTGATGGATTCTTTTCTCTCATTTTGGCATTTAACGTCCTCCTGGGAGAAACAATATGCTCTATTTCTATCCTCGTTCCTCAGAGGAAGCTCAGGGGTGGGAGACCATTAGCCAGAGTCCTTTGTTTATGTAGGAATGGTCATTTCCAGAGCCAAGACAGGGGCTAATGCCCTCTGAGCTCCCTCTCCCTGTGGGCTCAGAGAGATTATATAATTTCCCCAAAGTTACACAGTGAATACCTGGAGAGAGTGGAGTTTGAATGAAATGTGTGACTGTGAACCTGTGCTCCCCTGGCCTCTCCTTTTGGGCTTGGCAACCTCTGACAACAAGGGCGAGTGTCAGCAGAGAAAACACCTGCTGAGAAGCTCAGATCCAGGGCTTGCAGAAAACCCTGGTAGGGCAGGCCCGGGCGCTGATCACCGTTCCTCACATTCTTTCAGGGCTGAGGGTTTCTTGAGACTTCCAGACCACTGATGGCCATGGGACTCTGCAACAGAGCAGGTGTGTCCTGCATAGGTTACCCGGTCCCCGTGCGGCTGTGGTCTCAGCTCATTTTGTGCAGAGGTTGCCAGGAGAGCTGGAGAACTGAGGCTGCTCAGCTAGTTCAGCCTGGAGGTCAGCATTTCTGAGAATGGCCTGCCTTTGACAGTCATCTGGGCAGCTTTGGCCATCAGATGAATCCCACGGAGAACCTACTTCAAGTGGGCAGTGAGTGAGGACCATGAGTCCTATCCTACCTCAGAAAACTGTGGGCACGTCTCATTGCCTGCATGTGAGTTTTTCTATGTCTTTGGAAACAGGAGCTGCCTATCTACAAGTTACTCTGCAAATTGTTTTTTGCATTTAGCAGATCACTGCCATCCTTTCAAGTTAGTACAGATAAAGAGAATGGGTTGGATCTAACAGAGGTCTCAATACAGGGCAAACAAGCAAACCCTAAAACAGACTTGTGTGCACACCCATGCATGCATCTTTATGTAATCTTACTTTTCCAAAAGCAGAGAACCTGTTCAGCACTTTTAATAGGTAAGCCAGGTAGCTTTCGTGAAAGGTTACAGTAATCAGTGGCCCCAGAGAAGCTTCTGAGCAGCCGATGGGATCCCAAGGCCTGCTGTATTCTACTTGGATCCTTGGTCACAATTTCCTCTATGGTCAACTCTGCCCCAGGAAAAGGTGAGTAACAGGATTAGAGGATGCAGAGACCAAGTCCAGCAGGTACCCAGCACAACAGGAAGGCTGAGGTGGGCAGGGGACAAGAAGAAATAGCAAACAGTACATGTATCCCACTGTGGCTCAGAGACAAGTCTTTGGCTACTTGAGACAGGCAAACCTGGTGTGAATTCCCAGGCAAGAGATGACATGGGCTCTGACATGTAGGGGTTGGGGGGCGTTGGGGCAGGGATGGAGAGACCAGGGTAGGACGTGGTGGGAAGGCTAGCTGCATATTTGCTCACCAATAGCATTCTTTCACTGGTATCCCTCATCTCTGCCCGCCCCCATACCCATTGTTAATCTTTTTCTCAATTGACCTTGGTTACTGAGTCCTGAATGACCATCTGGGCTTCTAAGAGCCACCAGACCTGTCGGCAGTTCTGAAGTAAAGGGGCTTCTCTGGGGAAGACAGTCTAAGGAGGAGTCCTGGGAGAGACATAGCATTCATAGCAGACAGAAAACTGCATCCTTTTAGAAGCCCTTTTACGGAACTACCCTCCAGGGATCCTCTCTTTGGCAAACACATTGCATTGCTGTGCTAGACCCAGACTGCAGGGAGCATGAGCATACCAAGAATGTGTTCAAATGCACCTTCCTGGGGCCCGCCCTTCAGAGAGCCCAAAGTGTTGTTAGCTGCATGGTTTGGGAGTCTGCATGTTAGCCAGCACTCCAGGTGAGTCTGTTGTGGGAAGCTCAAGGAACACACAGAAAATCTGATGTAACTGGTCAGCTCTCTAGGAAGCAGGAATGGTATTCCCCTGCCCCTTGTGGTGTGTGTGTGGTAGGAGAATCAAGCAGAGCACCTGCCTGGCATGGGCTTCCACATACACAGTGGTATCCCCAAAACAGGAATTTAGGTGGTGGTGATATAGTCTGGATGTGTGTCCCTTCCAAATCTCATGCTGAAATGGAATCCCCAGTGTTGGAGATGGGGCCTGGTGGGAGGTGTTTTGTTCAGGGGAGCAGATCCCTCATGAATGGCTTGGCGCTCTCCTTGAAGTCGTGAGTTTTTGTTCTGTTACTTCACAAGAGTTGGTGGTTTAAAGAGCCTGGAACCTCCCTCCTTTTTTCTTGCTCCCTCTCTTTTGCCAGGTGACATGCCTGCTCCCCCTTTGCCTTCCACCATAAGTGGAAGCTTCCCGAGGCCTCACTAGAAGCAGAAGCCAGCACTATGCTTCTTGCACAGCCTGCACGACTGTGAGCCCATTAAACCTCTCTTTGTAAGTTACCCAACCTCAGGTATTCCTCTTTAGCAATGCAAGTGGACTAACACGCATGGCTAAGTTAAAGCAAAGCAACCAGCCATGCTATTCTGTGGTCAGGCCTCTCATCTGTGTGTTTGCCAAATGTGTATAAGGAAGGCAGAAGCACATTCATATACAGATTCCTCAGTTTGAAATCTTTAATACCCCAGGGTCCAGCTCTCCACACTGGGCCTCAATTACCCTGCAGACATGCTACTCAAACACCAAATCACACTGGATAACTCTTTGCCTGGGTCTTAACCTAGGAAGTTGCTTTCTGGAGCCCTAGTTAAGTATTTTAAGCAGGATGGATCTCAGACACAGTAGAAATGTGCATTTGTAGAGCTCACATCAGATTCATAAGAATTGACTTAAACCCTGGTGGCCTGTGCTGGGGGATAAATGTGATGTGCTTTGTGCAAGAAATGGAGGCTTCCCTTACCCCTCACCTCCAAACCCCACTCCAACAATGTCGCACTCATCTGAAAGTCCTTTCCTATCTTCGAGGGCCATGGTAGACACTGGGGAGGTGGAGGTAGAGCGGCATAATCCTTGCTCTCAGGAGCTCAATTTGAACAAAGACATGTCTAAAAGCAATCTTAATCCAACCTGATAAATGCAGGGATCAGGGGTATGTGGTTGAGAAGCTCTGCTGGCAAGGAACAGGCTGTGGCCAGCGGACATTTCAGAGAAGACAGGATGAAATCAGACATTATAAATATCTGAGACACCCCAGGGGTAGTAGGTCTCCCAAAATACCAGGCCGTAATTCCCGGGACTTGTAAAGGTTGCTCAATATGGAAGAAGGGGCGCTGCAGATGGGATTAAGTTAATCTAGAGTTGAGGAGATTGTCCTTGATTAGCTAGGGTCCTAAATCTAATTACAAGTGTCCTTATAAGAGAGAGGCAGAAGATTTGATACGGACAGAAGAGAAGGTGATGTAAAAATGGAACAGAGATTGGAGTGACTCAGTGATGCGGCTACCAGCAAAGCAATGTCTGGAGCTACCAGAAACTGGAACAGTGAGCTCTCCTCTGGAACCTCTGGAAAGAGTATGGCTCCGTTGATGGCTCAATTTTACTCACATAAAACTGAGTTAGGACTTCTGACCCTTAGAGCTTTGTTGTCTTAAGCCACTACGTTTGTGGCAATGTATTAAAGAAGCCATGGAAAATTAATACACCGGCCAATTCACGTAGGGGTAGAAAGGGGACAGGTCATATTCCAGGCAAATCGGGGCACAGACCACAGAGCAATTTGGAGGAACTACAACTAATCATTGGTGGCTGGAAAATGTGGGTGACCAGAGCAAGGGGAAACAAGTTGGGGAAGATGTTCAAGGTCAGATTAGCAACTGCACACACTTGCACATCAACACAAATGCTTCCTCCAGCAGCCCCAACCAAGGTTGTGCTCCTGACTCATTTCTCCTCTATGTCATCCATACTCCTGGTCTCCATAGGAGATGAAACACACCATAAATTCTTTCCACGGAGCGGTAGAGTCTAGTCTCCCACTCCTTGAATCTGGGCTGGCCTTTTCATTTGTTCTTCTGATAGTGTTAGAAGCAACACAGGCCTCAGAAGGTCTTTCATGTTCTACTTGGCCTTCTTAGAATGTTGCCATTACTCCACAGAGAAGCCTGGTCTGACTTCTTAAGGGTGATGGATCACAGGGTGACAGAGGCCCAGCCACCCTTGTCCAGTTGAATCCAGCTCACCTCTGACCTTCCAGCTGAATGCGCAAGTCTAGGCAAGGTTGGAGGAACTGACAAGGCAACCTACGGAAAGTGGGATGAGAATGAGCTATTATTTTAAGCCTCTAACTTTTGGGGCAGTTTGTTATGCATAAACTGATAAACTTCTATGCCCCCAACCCCATCAGATTCTGGTCTTTGAGATTCTCTAACAGCCCATCACTCGCCTCCCCCTGAGTCTCCATTCAGTTTTTTTGTTTTGTTTTGTGGCTGGACTCTAACCCCAGGTCCTTTTCGTCTACTGTGGACTTGGTATCATGCCCTACTTTCAGATCTATGAAAGATTTTCTAATGCAGGACGTTCTTCCAGGGATAATTGGTAGTAAAAATTCTGAGCTTCAGCACAGTTCCCACCTCCTGCAATGTTTCCCAAACACAGGTTTTGAGGGGTATTTACACCAAGAACCTGTGCAAACTTACATGTGATCAAGTTAGAACATCCAGCCTCTGGCCGGGCGCGGTGGCTCAAGCCTGTAATCCCAGCACTTTGGGAGGCCGAGATGGGCGGATCACGAGGTCAGGAGATCGAGACCATCCTGGCTAACACGGTGAAACCCCGTCTCTACTAAAAATACAAAACATTAGCCGGGCGCAGTGGCGGCACCTGTAGTCCCAGCTACTCGGGAGGCTGAGGCAGGAGAATGGCGTGAACCCGGGAGGCGGAGCTTGCAGTGAGCTGAGATCCGGCCACCGCACTCCAGCCTGGGCGACAGAGCGAGACTCCGTCTCAAAAAAAAAAAAAAACAAAAAAAACAAAAAAACAAAAAAACAAAACAAAACAAACCATCCAGCCTCGTTTACTGTGCCATTAATATGTGCCCAGTGTGAGATAATTTGTCACTCTTGTCTCACTTGAATATCATAAGGATTGTCTGGGTAAGACATTATCAACCTCAATTACCCAGGGCTTAGGAAGATTAAGGAACTTCCACACAGGCATTATAGCTAGTAAGAGGGGCTGGGCCTGAATTTGGATGAAGAAGGATTTGATGACAAAGCCCAGGGCTTTTGAGCTAAGCTGCCCCAAATGACCAATACAATACTTAATAGATATTATTGAATGGCTGAATAAATGAATGAACACATACTTGGATAACCCTCCAACTCAACTCTCCAAGCTCCCTTCACCTGCTGTGAAAGCTTGGGGAGAGTGTTGCCGACACTGAGGCTGTGAGCAGAAAATGTGGCCTGTGGTGCAGCATATCGAGGGCAGTGTGTTAAACTGCTTTCATGCCACTGATAAAGACATATCTGAGACTGGGAAGAAAAAGGTTTAATTGGACTTATAGTTCCACATGGCTGGGGAGGCCTCATAATCAAGGCGGGAGGCAAAAGGCACTTCTTACATGGCAGCGGCAAGAGAAAATGAGGAAGAAGCAAAAGCAGAAAGCTCGGATAAACCCATCGACTCTCATGAAACTTATTCACTATCATGATAATAGCATGGGAAAGACCAGCCCTCATGATTCATTTACTTCCCCCATCCCCCTGGGTTCCTCCCACAATACGTGGGAATTCTAGAAAATACAACTCAAGGTGAGATTTGGGTGGGGACCCAGCCAAACCGTATCAGGCAGGGAAGCTGCCCACTGAGTGTTAATTCCTCTTTGTCTCTGATCCTTGTGCTGCATTTGGCTATTGACAAAGGTGTTTAAGCTGGAGCAGAACTGTACTCAGTGATACGAGAACTTGAAGGTCCCAGAGATGCAGGCACCATCTCTTGAAGCCAATAGGCAGGCCTGAACAGTCCCTTTGTCCTTTAATACCCCCCTCCTCTTCCCATAAAGGAAGCAGAAGAGCTAGGACACTGTGGGGGAGGGAGTGCACCATAGCAGATTCCTCCACAGCCCTGCCGCAGATTGAGCGCACCAAGAGCCTGGCCTGTTGACATCTGCCTGGGTCTCTCTATTTTTAGTAGAGATGGGGTCTCGTCATGTTGCCCAGGCTGGTCTCGAACTCCTGAGCTCAGGCGATCCACCTGCCTTGGCCTCCCAAAGTGCTGTATGTTTAATTTTCTATCCTGTTTTTTTTTTTTTTTCTGCTTCGTCCATGGGTATTATATTTTTCCTTGTTGCTCTAGAGTTTTCCTCACTTGTTTAGAAACAGTAGCCAGAGTCCATTGATTGCATCCATGATAATTTATATATCCACTTCCCTTTTAAGGCTCTTTCTAGCTTTTTTTCCTATTAACAATAATGCTTCAGGGAATATATTTATGCATAGAGGTTGCTTTTCTTTCTCAGATATAGAATTACATCCTTGGGCTCAGTTCCCAGAAGTGAGTTATTGGCTCAAAAATATGAGTATTTCTGTGGCTCTGAAAGCACATTGCCAAATCACTTTCCAAAGTGTTCATTACAATTAAGAGTCAGAGAGAATTTTACCCCATCCCCACCAGTGATAGTGTTTGTTTTTTTCTTTTTACTATGGTTAAGAAGCCAAACACTTTTTATTGGATTTGAGTTTCTTTTCAGTGAGATTTGCCACTTGTACTAGTTATAACTAGGAAGTATTTACACATAACTATTATATATAGTTTCTGTACATCCTTTACAGAGGGTTTACAAGAGGGTCCTTTAAGTATTGTTTGGCATAACTGAAGATTCAGGCACAAAGAAGTCTGAGTTGATTGCACAGATGTGGGACATGTGGCATAGGGAAGGTGTTTGAGACTCACGCTCTGGAGCGAGCAGATTTTGGGGAACTGACCAGCTACCAAGGGGCAAGAGAAGGGCTGAGACACAGGGTCCACAGAGTGTGTTGCACTTAATTGCAATTCACATCCACAGTGACAAAGCCTGGAATGAACATTTAGATAGAGGCCACCCTCTGAAGCTGCAGGCTCATCCACTAACCAGGGCATGTATAAGAGACATAGTCATTCACTCTATGCATGGAGGGGTGCATGCTGGCCTCGAGAGGACCCTCAAGGCCAGGCTGGAGGGTTTAAACTTGATCCTGTAGGCAAAGTGGAGCTGCTAATTTCTGTGGAAGCATGGCTGGAACCTGACCATGATACAGTCACCGCAGCAGGGAGATTGATGGGTGCAGCAATCATTTATGCAGGATGGGATGAGACCTGGGAAAGCAGAGTAAGGGACAAGACATGCTTTTCTGTGCAAAGGAAAGAGCAAGATGTGTTGTTAGCATATGTCTTTCCCCCAGGAAAGAGCTGCTCTCATGCCCCATCCTCATGCAGGCTTCCCTGGCACAGGAAACTTTGCAAAAGCCTCAACTGTCTCATGAATTGCATCTCCAGTGCCCATCACAGTGCCTGGCACACAACAGCTCATTATGGAATGTTAAATAGCCAGATCAAGAAGTCAAATAAGTGTACAGAAGGGCAGGAGAGGAAGAGGAGGATGGATACAGATTAAAACAGAAAAATGAGAGTGATGTCATGTGAGGCTAAAGGCAAAGGAAATAAATATAGCAGAGTGTACGGTGTAGAATAGAAATGACAGCAAAAACTGGGTCAGGAGACCTGAGTATTAGAGTCCATTTGGCCAACAGTCAACCCCAGCAGAGTAGTCCCTGCCCCCATCTCTGAGCCTCAGCTTTCTCTTTTCTAAAGGAAGCAAGTTGGGTTACAAGATTGCTATGGAATCATTGCTTCTAACATCTTACGACTGATAAGAACCTGAGTTTTTATGCAGGCAAAGTTCTGTTTGTACTGTGATGTGGTTAAATTTCATACAAACTGGAGTTTTAGGACTTTTAAGTGTGGCACGTTGTATATAATGTTGGCCTCAGACTTCATCACTGATTCAGGTCCCTTTTTATTTCACTTAATGACTACTGTCTTTTCTCCTTTCTATCATTCCCCTCCAAATGGTAGTCTCCTCAAATCATTCCCCATAAGGAGAATCAGAAATTCTTGGAAGTAAACATGATTGCTGGCCTGGAGTAGGAAATATTCCAGTTGAGCCTGAAGGAGTTGGTACCAGAATTCAAGGAAGCTATCACAGAACAATTGGCCATGTCAAAGGGTATACTGTCAACACGAAGGAGCTTCCCTTTGTACAAAGATGTAATTTTTAAAGTTTGTGATTATCAACTACAAAACCCCCAATAATTATTAATTCATAATGATATATACACAAAAATGCAAAGACATAAAACCAATCAAAAACAAATACCAACCCATTAGGAATCATTAGATTCTCAGGCATTAAAAGTTAAAAAAAAAAATGAAGCATACTTTCTACTATTCCTGAATAAATGGTGTTTCAGAGTAACCAAATAGCCCTAGTTGATGAGCAAACATATTTTATGAAGATTTCAAATACGTTCTAAAGGAAAGGTAGAATCAAACAATTGAATCAAGCAATAAGTCACCTTTTGAAATTGTTACATTGTTACATTGTAGATGGTACATTAAGAAATTTTACATTGAAGAATCAGGCAGCCCCAGCTGAACTCCTCATCAGTGTAATTATTAGACAGTACGTGCTTCATGGTATGTTAGCAAGTGAAGCACCTAGGACCACTTATCAAGTCTATATGCAAGAAAGTTAAACCGCAATGCAATGAAACCCTAGAGAGGCAGAGTTCAGCAAACTATAGCCTGTTGGCCAAATTCTGACTATGGTCTGTGTTTCTATGGCCTGTACAGTAAGAATTGTTTTTACATTTTATAGGATTGTGAGTAAAATTAGAGTATGTTTCAGAGACCATATGTGGCCTCCAAAGCTTGACACATTTACTATCTGGCCATTTAGAGAAAGTTTGCTAACCCCCTGACTTTTACAAGAAATACGTGGAGAGATTATGACAAGATGATCAATGACAGCATGCAGGATCAAATAGACTAACAGAATGTGAGACCTATCACAGAACAGTTAGCCTTGCTTCTACAAGTCTGTAGCATAAACATTGGGATGGGTTGCTGGATTGCTCTAGACTGAATGTTACGTGGATGTTTGGTTCCTGATTTAAAGAAATATAAAATGTAGCTTTAAAATTAATATTTTAAATTGATAAGTCATTGTTTGTAAAAATGCACAGGGTACAATGTATTTGGACCTATGTAACGGAGAATGGTTAAATCCAGCTAATTATCATATACATCCCCTCATTCGCATTTGTTGGAAATGTATTCTTAGCTATTTGGAAATACACATTATTGGCTATAACACCCTGCTCTGCAATAAATCAAAACTTATCACCCCTCTATCTGAAACTTTGTGCTCTTTGATCAGCAGTTCCTCCTTCCCTCCTTGCCCCATGCTCCCAGCCTCTGGTAACCATTTTACTTTCTACTGACAAGTTTAACTTTTAGATTTCACATATAAGTGAGATTATACAGGATTTGTGTCTGGCTTATTTCACTTAACATAGTGACTTCCAGTTCCATCCACGTTATTGCAAATAACAGAATTGTTTATATAGCTGAATATTCCAATATGGTGTGTGTGTGTGTGTGTGTGTGTGTGTGTGTATATACACACACACACCATATTTTCTTCATTCATTGATGGACACTTAGAGGTTGACTTCACACAGCAGCTATTGTGAGCAGTGCTGCGATTAGTATAGGAGTACAGATATTCTTTTGAAATACTGATTTTAATTTCTTTGGATATATACCCAGAAGTGAGATTGCTGGATCGTGTTACAGTTATATTTTTAGTTTTTTGAGGAGCTACTGTTTTCCATGATGCTTGTAATAATTACCGTTAATGTGCAAGAGTTCTTTTGCACATCCTCACCAACACTTGACAAAAACATGTAGTCATTATAATTTTATAAGTGATTATATCACACATTGCACATGCAGAAAATCCTAATTTTTTTTTTAGAGTTCCATGCTGATGCTTGTAGAGATAAGTGACATGATGTTTTGAATTTGCTTGAAAATACTTAAATGAAACAAGAAACGAAAGGAATAAATGGGGGGCATGAAGCAAATGTGACAAAATATTGATAATCATTGTTGAATCTTGGATGTTTAAAGGTATAAAGTTTTCATAAAATAAAAATGAGATCAAGTAGTATAATTATTGTTCTTTTATCTAACAAATTAGAAATCAGTGTTGTGATGGTTAATTTTGTGTATCAACTTGACCGGGCCTTGGGATGCCCACATATTTGATCAAACATTATTTCTGTTTTTTTCAGCGAGTATTTTTCTGGAAGAGATTAGCATTTGATTTGGTGGACAGAGTAAAGCAGATCACCGTCCCCAATGCACCTTCCTCAATCTGCTGAGGGCTTGAATACAACAAAAATGTGGAGGATGTTTGGATTTACCCTTGCTGCCTGATCTCTTTAGCCAAGACATAGATGTCAGGCCCTCGGTGCTCCTGGCTCTCATACCTTCAGACTCAGACCAGAATATATACCCTATTGGCTCTCCAGCCCTCAGGCCTTCAAACTACATCACTGGCTTTCTTGGGTCTTGGAGTTGCACGTGGCAGATTATGGGACTTCTCAACTCCACAATCATAAGCCAATACCATTACATATATATTTCATCCTATTGGTTGTTTCTCTGGAGAACCCTATAGAAGTGCATATCTACTCTGAGAGCCCTGTGCTACGCACTGGGGACACAATAGTGAATAACAAAGGCGTGGTCTACATCTTCAGGTTGACAAACAGGAACAGGAAATAAATTGTAACATTCTGTAAAAAGAACAGATGGTGGTAGTTTTCTGAAAAATAACAGGGCAGGGACAAGGGAAGGGCTTTCCCAGGAAAATAACATTTAAGCTCAGTTCCGAAGGAACAAAATGATCAAGTGGAACAAAGAACAGAGGAAAAAAGTAATCACAGCAATCAGAACAGGCATGCAGAGAGTCTGAGGGTAGAAGAGGTAGGTTTGAGAAACTGAAAGTTTCTGGTGGTTGGAAGTACAAATACGAGGCTTTTTGTTTTTCATTTAAAAAGGTTTTATGGAGATTTAAAAATAGACTTTACTTTTTAGAGAAGTTTTAGATCCACAGCAAAATGGAGTGAAAGGTACAGAGACTTCATACACACTCTGCTCCTACACACGCACCACCTTTTCTCTACCAGCACCCCTAGCAAAAGGGTACATTTGTTACAACTGATGGATCCAAAGTCTGCAGTTTACATAAGGATCCAGTCTTGGTGTTGTGCATCCTGTGAATTTGCCTGTACCCATCATAATGATATGTACCCAGCATTATAGTATCATACAGAATAGCTTCACTGCTGAGGCATTATTTTTGTCCTCAGCCGTCTCACTCTTTTCCTTACCTTCATCTAATCCTCCTCCCTCACCCAGGAAGAAGTCAGTCCTCCAAATGGGCAGAGCTTCATAGGCTGCACCTAGTTATCCTCTTGTGTAAAGTCCAAGGTGATAACTATGATTCATGTGCACTCACAGCTGACATGGCCAGCTGCTCAGAGACATGGAAGGACAAACACTGGAAGATTATAAATAAAAAATACTGAAAGAGGTATGAGGATTTTACATATGTGAGTAGCTAGTAGTAGGAAAGATATCTTGGTGACAGTTTGAATATATATCTCCACCAAATCCCCTGTTGAATTGTAATCCCCAGCATTGGAAGTGGGGTCTGGGGGGAGGTATTGAGTCATGGGGCCGAACGCCTCATGGCCTGGTGCTGTCCTCATGCATTTGAGAGATCTGGTTGTTTAGAAATGTGTGGCACCCTCCCCCCAATACTTGTTCTTTTGCTCCTGCATTCACCATGTGACATGCAAGCTTCCACTTTACCTTCTGCCATGAGTAAAAGCTCCCTGAGGCCTCCAATGAAACAAAGGAGATGCTGTGCCATGTTCTCTGTACAGTCTGCAGAACCAATTAAGCCTCTTATTTATAAATTAGTCTCAGATATTCCTTTATAGCTATGCAAGAGTGGCCTCAAGTACTTGGTATCATTTGCTACCTCAACCAGAGATTATACATTACAGATAAGGTGCTAACCAATTAGACAAAACAACTTGCCCAGTTGATATAACCATGCTGTCATTGGTTACCTAAATTGTTGACACTCTTCAAAACATGATTCAAATGACCATGGTGACAGGAGCCAAGAGCCTGGTCTCTCATTTACCAAGATTAACTATTCTGAACCTCAACTGCCCTACAGAGACTAAAATATAGCCCCTGAAGTGGATTATTTACTCAAGGAGATCGGACTTGGAGCTAAATTGAGTATATTGGGCTCCTTCCATTATAAAAAAGACAGTTATCTATTCTGATGGAAGACATATTCTGAGTATGGGTTTGCTTTTTCTATGTGTTTTAGCCAGAATTCCTACCCAAGGTCTTATTGAATATTTTATCCCCTGGCCTGTGGTCCTACATAATACATCTCATTAGATCAGGGTACCCATTTCATGTAACATGAGGACTTGTGATCATAAGACATAGAAGTCATAACATACTGTTATCTTATGATCACCAAGTCATACAACAGACTGTTATGTTATATACTGTTACAACAGTATGTTACATGACATATATATCTTATGATCACCAGCAAACTGCAGGCACAGCTAAAACCTTAGCTGAGAGGCAGTATTTTAAGAAAATTCAGCACCATCCTCCAGAATGCAGGAGGTAATCACGGACATTACGGTGCTATCTTCTCATTAGGAAAAAGTATGTAGGTCCTGAAATAAAGAGGCAGAAGCCAGCAGGGCCTCACACAACTCCAAGTGACCCACTTGGAAAATTTGTCTCCTGACCCTGTAACTCTGGGCTTTGCAGGATTAGATGTTCTGATCCCCAGTGGAAAGTAATTTCACTAACAGGTATAGTAAGTGTTCTGTTTAACTATAAGCTATAGCTTCCATCTGGGAACTGCAGGCTGCTTATGTCCAGGGACTGGCAAGCAAGGAAAGTGACTATTGTAGTAGGAGTAGTCTTGATCATTATCAGGAGGACATAGGGTTGCTGCCATGCAAAAGTAGCAGGCAGAAATATGGTTAGCACCTGAGTAATCCATTTGGCTACCTCTTGGAGCTCCCTTTGCTGAATTGTGATGGTAAATGGATGATATGGTTTGGCTGTGTCCCCCTCAAATCTCATCTTGAATTTCCACATGTTGTGGGAGGGACCCTGTGGGAGGTAATTGAATCATGGGGGCAGGTCTTTCCCATGCTGTTCTCAGGATAGTGAATAAGTCTCATGAGATTTGATAGTTCTATAAGGCGAGGTTTCCTCTTTTTGCCTGCTGCCATCCATGTAAGATGTGACTTGCTCTTCCTTGCCATCCACCATGATTGAGGCTTCCCCAGACATGTGGATCTGTAAGTCTATTAAACCCTTTTTCTTGTATAAATTATCCAGTCTTGGTTATGTCTTTATCAGCAGCATGAAAATGTACTAATACAATGGACAAGTGCAGCAAGCCAATTCAAATCCCCCAGGGATGACAGTTTGGGTCACTACCAGGTGAGCCACCAAGATGAGCAGAGGTACCAGGTGAAAACAAAGAAGGTCTAGAATGAATAGTGGAGGAAGGAAACAATGATTATTAGTTGTGGGCCCAACATTAGTTCCCATGGTGGAGGCTGTATTTTATCCTACTAAGATTTGGTTGGGGACAGAGAGCCAAACCGTATCTTGAGTCATAATCCCCATGTGTTGAGGGAGGGACCTGGTGGGAGGTAACTTGATCAGGGGGGCTGTTCTCCTCATGCTGTTTTTGTGATAGGGAGTTCTCATGAGATCTGATGGTTTAAAAGTGGCAGTTTCTCCTGCCACCTTGTGAAGGTGTCTGCTTCTTCTTCCACTGTGAGTGTAAGTTTCCTGAGGCCTCCCCAGCCATGCAGAACTATGAGTCAATTAAACCTGTTTTGTTTATAAATTGCCCAGTCTCAGGTAATATCTTTATAGCAGTGTAAAAATTGACCAGTATACCTACTGACCTTCGTTTTCTAAATTTCTTCTATGAAGATGGGCCCATCAGAATTGTCAAACAGCTGTTCGCTGAATTTGCATGAAAAATAGTTTTCCCCTTCCCTTGTTCCACCTCAGCCCCTGAACTCTAAGTTGCCTAGGTGTCAGTAAATGCACTAAGAGGCTTTCACATTACTCAGTAATTTCGTGATTTCTTTCTCTACCTGTTCTCTTGCTTCCTTCTTTTCTAGAGGTGCCAAACCCTCAGAATGGTTTCTAATAAGGATTTCATATATGAAACTCCACCCAAGAGTCTGCTTCATGGATAACCCAATCTGAAAGAGGTTTGTCCAATGTCCTTAGAGTGCATATCATGTAGAATCATATGCCCATCATTATAACCTATGGTTACACTTTAGAAACTCAATGGTTTATTATAGTTATGTATTTATAACCTATGGTTACACTTTAGGAACTAATGTTATAGTTATGTATTTATAAGTTACTTGTGAGATAGGCACATAATCCCCCCTTTGATCTATGAGGAAACTGAACTCAAAGCTGAAGTAAATTGTTTAGCTAATGAGAGGTGCAATTGAAAACCAGCATCTGAAAATTGCACATGTGTGAATGGCTGTTAGCTAATAATCAATTTAACTGTAAAATTTTACCAATCATAAATCTGACTCATGAGTTACTTCCTTTGGTCTTTATAAAACTGCAATGAGGCAAGCAAGATTTTGTCCTTCAATCCTACGAAAATGAGGAAATTGCAGCTCATTTTCCTGTCCTGCTCCTCCTCCAGTTCCTCTTCTACCTCCTGACAGCCTACAGTTTTTGCAAAATGATTGATCAGAATGTTAATTCTAAAACCCTACCAGATTCTTAGTGAAATAAAGAAAATATCTTATCACATTGTTCATATATTTGTAATTATTTTACTAAGGGATGAACTAGTTATTTAAAAGGTTCTGAACCTCAACATCATTGCATGTAAAATTTGCACATTTGAAAGCACTATTCACAAGCATTTGCAATAAAAAACTGATAATAAAGGGACATTTCTAAGTATTCTGGAATTCCCAAGCAGACTCGATCTTCAGGGTAACATGGAGTGAGGGATAAGAAGGCACAACAATGTGTCCAATATAATAAGTGGGTAATGAGGCAGACCTGCGTTTGAGTACAAGTGCTTTCCTTTCATCCAGATTCATAGGCAGGCACTTTAGGAAAGACTCAGTGCCCTGGGCCTGGAAGGTAGTTTAGAAGATGCAAGTGAGCCAGAGGAATGGTGCTCAACCAGTGAAGCCAGGGCAACGCCACATCTGCTCAGAGTGGCTCACTGCAGAGTTCAGTTGAAAGTAAGTGTCAAGCCCAAACTAGTTACCAGCATATGCTCAAAATGCAGGATAAGGAAAAGACTGTTCTGACTCTTTCTGGAAGCAGACAGGGTGTACATTATAAATAAGTAGTCTTATGTGCTGAAAAATCTCAGTTTAGGAATGAGGACTGGGGGATGTTAAACATCCTTCCAAATTCCCTCCCATTTTACCACCGGAGGAATAATTATTCTTTTTCCTTATAGGTATTTTAAATGCTGCATTTTATGGTACTATTTTCAAAATAGCTCTTAAACCTGAAGACTCATGCATGATATGCCTGCGAACTTGTGTCAGGATCTTCATATTTCCTACCCATTAATGAACAGGGGGATGTGGTGGTAAATCCAAAAATAGGTTTCACTTGAAGTCATATGGCAATTTCAAATTTCTTGTTACTGTTATGTGTATGTTTGTGTATATGTGCATGTGTGTTTAAATACACTCCTTAACCACTTTCTCTCATTTGACTTTTATCTTGCCCTGCTATTTAGAAAACAAATGAATACATCATAAATAATGGACAGATGAAGATGTGAAATAGATGAAACTTATTTTCCTGGAAGAGTCTTGAGGTTAGAAATGTTCCTGTTAATTCCTTTTGAAAATGAAAAGATATCCTAGAGGTTACAAAATATAGAAAAACAACATACTTTACAGCTAAGCTATTCAGGTCTTCCTCATTTTAAAGGGGAACAGACAGACACAGAAGTTTGACATGACTTACGCAGAGCTACCCAGGGGTGGTTTAACAGATAAGGGGATAGGTTCAAGTTGTCTCCATATGAATGAAGTGGAAATTAGACTATTGGGCTGCACAGTTTTGTATTGTGTCAAGATACTTCCTCCATAGCTAACCGATCACTATGAAAATACGCACCCCCTAGAGAAGAGGAAGAAAATAATTTCAGGAAACAACTCTGACCTCAACATTCACCAGCACAGTGACTTTGAGTTACTTAGTTTAGTTTTCCTGCACCCAGTTTCCTCACCTCTGAAATGTAACTGATAACGCTGTCTTACTCACAAGGGAGTGAGTCTTCTCTTTCCCACTCTGAGAAGAGAGAGGCCCCAGTGTGAAAACTTGAAATGTGCCATGCAGTTAGGGCAATGCTGTTTTCAGATCCCATTTGCAGAGCTGAATATCCTCAACGGCCGAAGTAAAACAGTCCAGGAGAATGTGATATGGGTTCTCAACTTCCAGCACATGTCTGTCATTGGCAATGGTCCCCCTGGGGAGATGTAAACTCCCAGGCACTTCCAGCTGATTTAGACCCCCGTAGTCCAAGAGCATTTACTTTGAGAATGTCCATCCTCAAAGTGGTGATTCACCTGTCTTTTTACAGACCAGTCTGGGGAATTAACCAGAGGTATTATGGGCCCACCAACTCCCTACATGCATACTAATTTCTTCCATTCCACAAGACGACTTGATTATGACCATGCAGGCTAAAGGGAATGTCAGTTTTGTATACTCTATGGGGCATTTTCTAGTTTAATTACTTCTCTATTAGTCAGAACTAGTGTGAGCATTGTGTCAGCTGCTAACTACGTCCATTTTGATTACGCATTTGGAAACTGGGGAAATGACTAAGAAGACTGTTGGACGCATTTGGATCTATTATCAGAGCTGGGTCAGAACTCTATTTGTCATCTTACCTTCGTAATGCCTTGTTTTCTCTGCGAGGACTTTGAGACCCCTAAGAACTGTGCCAGCTCAGATCTATATCCAAAACCTTTATAAATAAATGTTCCTTCCCATTGCCCAATTATTCATAAAATGACCATAGAATCCTTTGGGGGAAAGGACTGAGAAAATCACCGTAACAAGTGATTTATTCAGATTTAGTTAGATCATTAACTATGGGTATCATGGCGTTGCTAGATCCATCCTCAAGGTGAACTTGTCCCTCCTTCCACTGAGGTGTCCTCAGACTGAGCTGGCTTAGTTCTGAAGAATTGAGAGAGATCACAACTTTCTATTTGCCTCCGCCCAAGCTCCCTTTTTATCTTAATGCATGTGTATTTTACATATATATACGCACTAATAAACAATTCCTTTGTTGGCTACCTACATATCTTGCCCTTATGAATGCTATGGTCTGTTGTCCATCAACAAAGACCCCTGTGGGTAAATTGGGTCCTAGCTTGTCACTGTGGCCTTGCTATCTAATATGGTGATTATATAAGCCTTGTTACTGTGGTTCATTGCTGTCTCTCCCAGCCTCTGCTGTTCTGTCATCCCACCACCAGCCTACTGACACTAGGGGACCCAGGTCTGTCATATCATCTCCCAGCATCAGCCTCCACCTGGTGATGCTGAGTTTCTCAACAATGTCAGTTGTTTCCCCACTGGGACATTTCATTTAATTGAGAACAGTATTCTTTATTTTCACTAGAGAACTGTAATCAGTTAATGGGTTTTCCAGTTGAATATAGCAGACCCATTCTTTTGTGCCTTCTTGGCTAAGCCTTTTGATCACTACCTTAAAATTTTGAGACAGTTCTTGCATCTCTGCCTCATTCCATGCGAGATATCTTTTTCTCCCCCTCAAAGCTTATATAATCCCTCCCAGCAGTGAACTAGACTGTCCTCCAGAATGCTTGGTCAACACATTAAATCCCAAGCCTTGGGAGGGTGCTCTATATGTTACTCCTCATTCTTGCTCAGCTTCATAGTTTACCCGGATCTGGGATGGCGCCTTGAAGATTGACTCCCAGGCATACTAGTTCTGGATAAAATGTTTTGGTCAGATCTTGCAGCTTTCTTTGGTAAGTAATTCTGTTATTCTTTTACCATTGCCCCCATTGGGTTATCATAAGCGCAGAGAGTATATTGGTTTAGAGTTCAGGAGAAGTAGGGCATATATTGTGGAAGGCAAGTATTATGTTGACAAGGTATCTGCCTCAGTTGAACTTCTGTTTGGACACCAGTAACTGGATGAGGGCTGATTTCTTCTAGTAGGGTGAGTGGCCAGTTTTTCATGCCTGGAGGCCTGAGGGTATCTGGATTTTTAAAGAAGTATTATGCACATCCACCCACAAGCTCTCACCATAAGTTTCAAGGTACCATTCTTTCCCCATAAAGACCTTGACTTTGGCCTAGGAAGCTTTCCCAGATAGCAAATTCAGTTCTCTCTCAAGATCTATTATCCATAATATTGTGTGACCTGGTCTTCAATAGTCTACACCTGCCACAAGGAGTATGTTTAAGATGTGGTCATGATGGCTTTCTGAAATTTGCACAACATCTTAAATTTGTCATTGGATGATTCGAGTCTGTCATTTTCTGTGTTCAGTTTCTCCGTTTTTCCACTATGGTCCTTTTCATTGCCCCTACATCTTCTAAGTGCCAAAAATAAACAAGTCCGTGCAAGTCTATGTCTATCTCATCCCAGTTTTCCACGGATGAAAGCTTTAGTTATAATGTTACCATTTAATAGGAGCATTCAACACTGTTTACCGTTATTAATGGGGTCCATTTTGCCACCTGCTCAATGAGTGATCTGGGTCCTGAATTCCCTTCCTAGAATTTGTTTCCTAGAACCATGTTTACCTTTCTCTCTTCCATCACGTTCCCTGTGATGAAGGTTTGTGTGCAAATGTCTCATTTAAGTGTGCAAATTGGTAATGAAGTGTAGAAAACAGGATGGGAAAGGGGAAGAATCCCAGTAAAAGTAAGATTTCAGATAAGGTCCTGTGGAGGCTGGCTTCTGCTGATTACACCGAGAAGCTCTGGAATGTAGTTAAACTCAGACTCTTACCTGAGACAAAAGACCTGGGAACCCATATTCCTGGACCCATCAGTCATTGGCTACGGGCAGCCTGGGGGGATATAAACTCATGGGTATTTGCAGTTTGAGACAGATTGGCCCAGAAAGCCTAAGGGAAGTTTAAGAAGAGATATAACTGCATGTTGAAAAAAAATCCAAAGCTGGAGATGAGACACACAAAGCAAAACCTATCTGACTCCCAACAGGGTATGCTATATGAAGTTACGGATTTTACAGTCCTTTCAGAAACAGAAGGATGGGCTCAGGTCAGCTATCCTTTTTAGAACAGTTTTTTACTTAAGAGAATTATTACACAGATGGTACAGGGTGTTCCCACAAAATCTACATATAGTTTCCCCCATTAACATCTTATATCAGTAGGGTACTGTCATAGTTTATTTGTACTGCTGAAACACAGCCCTGTAAAACACTACAGACTGGGTAATTTATAAACAACGTTTTCTCAGCTATGCAGGCTGCAAGTACTAGATCTAGATGAAGTTCACGATCAAGTTACCAGCAGTCTCTGTCTAGTGAGGAACCCCAGTCTGTCTTCATGATAGCACCTCATTTCTACATCCTGTGGTAGAGATGGTATGGTTTGGATTTGTGTTCCCACCCAAATTTCAGGTCAAATTGTAATCGCCAATGTTGAGGTACTTTTCCTCAATTGTCCTAGCTTTGGCCTTGGTGCGAGAGGATTGGATCATGGGGTTTGAGTTCTCATGAATAGTTTAGCACCATCCTCCCTTAGTACTGTAACATGACTTATCATGAGATCTGGTTGTTTAAAAGTGTGTAGCACCTTCCCCCTCCCTCTCTTTCACCTGCTCCAGCCATGTAAGATGTGCCTGTGTGATGTTAATGTTGAGAGTCAACTTGATTGGATTGAAGGATGCAAAATATTGTTCCTGGGTATATCTGTGAGGGTGCTGGCACAGGAGACTAACATTTGAGTCAGTGAACTGGGGGAGGCAGACCCATCCTCAACCTGAGTGGGCACCATCTTAATCAGCTGCCAGTGCAGCTAGGATAAAAGCAGGCAGAGGAACGTGGAAGGGCTAGACTGGCTGAGTCTTCCGGCTCTCATCTTTCTCCCGTGCTGGATGCTTCCTGCCTTAGAACATTGGACTCCAGGTTCTTCAGCTTTGGGACTCTTGGACCTACACCAGTGTTTGTTAGGGGCTCTCGTGCCTTCAGCCACAGACTGAAGACTGCGCTGTCAGCTTTCCTACTTTTGAGGTTTTGGGACTCAGACTGGCTTCCTTGCTCTTTAGCTTGCAGATGGCCTATTGTGGGACTTCACCTTGTGATCGTGTGAGTCAATACTCCTTAATAAACTCCCGCTCATATATCTATCTTGTTAGTCCTGTCCCTCTCCCTCTAGAGAACTCTAATACAGCCTGCTTCCCCTTTGCCTTCTGCTGCGATTGTAAGTTTCCTGAGGGCTCCCCAGAAGCCAAGCAGATGTCACAATTATGCTTCCTGTACAGCCTGTGGAACTGTGAGACAGTTAAACCTCTTCTTTATAAGTTACTTAGTCTAAGGTATTTTTTTGCAGCAGTGCAAGAATGGACTAACACAGGGAACAACCCTGTGTCTTCACATGGCAGAAGGGCAAGATAACCCAACACTGCATAAGTCCTCTTTTATAAGGTCCCTAATCCCATCTATGAAGGAGGAGCCCTTATGCACTGATCACCTCTTAAAGGCTGCACCTTCTTAATGCTATCACATTGGCCATTAAGTTTCAACATCTGAATTTGAGGGAATTCATTCTTTTATAATAATGTAGTGGGTACATTTGTTTTGAATATTAGCCACTTATCAGAAGTGTGTTTGCAAATATTCTCAATCCATAGGTTGTCTCATTTCCTCTGCTGTAAGTTCATTTGATGTAATTTGTCTGTTCTTGCTTTTGTTGCATTTTTGGAATTCTATCCAAGAAATCATTTCCCAGACCAATGTCATGGAGATTTTTCCTTATGTTTTCTTCTCATAGTTTTGTAGTTTCAGGTCTTACATTTAAGTCTGTAATCCATGTTAATTTTTGTACATGGCATAAGGGTATTATTTCATCCTTCTGCATCCAGTTGTCAAACACCATTTCTTAAAGAGATTGTCCTGTACCCATTTTATATTTGATAACTTTGTCAGAAATCAGTTGAATATAAATATAATATAAATCTAATTTGAAAGTTCTAATTTGAATTAGAAATCTAATTCAAAATCTAATTTGAATATAAATCTAATTTGAAAGTTTTTTCCAGGTTCTCTGGCTCTCTTCTATTGGTCTATGTGTCTGTTTTTAGGCCAGCACCATGCTGTCTTTAACATACTACAAAACTATAATAATCAGGACAGGTAGTGAGAGGCTTCCAGCTTTGTTCTCTTTGCTCAGAATTGCTTTGGCTATGGTGGTGGTGGGAGACACTTCTATGGTTCCATACCTGTTTTAGGATTGTCTTATTTCTGTGAATAACATTGGAATTTTGAAGGGGATTATGTTGAATCCCTGGATTGCTTTGAGTGGTATGGACATTTTAATAGTATGAATTCTTCCAATATGAACTCAGGTCTCTTTTGTTTGTATCTAACTTCTTTCAATATCTTGTAGTTTTCAGCATACAGGTTCTTACTTGCTTAATTTTGAGTACTTAGCTGTTCTTAGCTGTTGTAAGTGGGATGGTCTTCCTGATTTTTTGAGTAGTGTTAGAAACATGTCTAATTTTTGTAAGTTCATTTTGTATCCTGCCACTTTCCTGAAGTCATTTATTGATTCTAATATGTTTTTAGTGATATGTTCAGCATTTTCTACCTATGATATCAGATCATCTGCATACAGGGATAATTTAACTTCTGTTCTAATTGAAATGTTTTACTTTCTTTTTACCTAGTTGTTCTGGCTAGGGTTTCTAGTACTATGTTAAATAGAGGTATCCAAAAGGCCACCCTTGTCTTTCTCCAGGATCTTAGAGGAAAGGCTTTCAGCTTTTCACCATAGAGTATGTCAGCTGTGGCTTTGTCGCATGACCTTTATCGTGTTGTGGTTCATTTCTTCTGTACCTAGTTTGAGATGCCTCATTACAAGGCAGTTTTGTCAAATGCTTTTTCTGCGTCTACCGATATGGTCTTGTGGTTTTTATCTTCTGTTAATGTGGTTTCACATTTATGAGTTTACACATACTGAACCACTCTTGCATCCCTGTGATAAGCCCCACTCGATTGTGAATGCTTTTAATGTGCTCTTGAATTTGATTGCTAGTATTTTGAGGATTTTTGCATTATATTCTTCAGGGATGTTAGTCTAATGTGTCCTTGTCAGCTTTGGCATCAGGGTAATGCTGGTTTCATAAAGTGCGTTTGGAAGTATTACCTTCACTTGAATTTTTAGAAATGTTGGGGAAGGACTGGTAACCATTCTTTTAGTATTTGGTGGAATTCAGCAAATCCATCAGGTCCTGGGCTTTTCTTTGGTGGGAGACCTTACTACTGATTCAGTCTTACTCATTATTGGTATGTTCAGATTCTTTATTTCTGTATGACTTAATCTGGGTAGGCAGTATGTGTCTAGGGGTTTATCTACTTTCTAGGTGATCCACTTGGTACATAATTGTTCATAGTAGGCTCTTATGATTCTCTGAATTTATCAGAAATTCAGAAGAACTGATTTTTCAATCTGAGTCTTAGCTAATGGCTTATTTTTGAAAAAACTCTTATTGATATTCTTTTTCTAGTCTATTTTGTTTACTTCTGCTATGACCTTTATTTCATGTTGTTGCTAACTTTGGGCTTAGTTTGTTCTAGTCCCTTGTGTAATGTTAGGTTTTTTGACATCTTTGATAGAGGCATTTATTGCTATAAACGCTCAGAATGGCTTTTTCTGCATCTGATAACTTTAGGAATGTTATGTACCACTTTGTCTCAAGGCATTTAAATTTTAATTGCTTCATTGACCCATTGATTGCTCAGCAACATGTATAATTTGTATATATTTGTAAATTTTCTGATTTTCTAATATTGTACTCAGAAAAGATACCTAACATGATTTTCAATCTTAAGGTTTTTCTTTTATAATTTCTGCAACCTGGGAACTTCAAGTTGCCTTGAGCATATACTCCCATCTTAAAGTTTCTAGAACTTGCTTTGTAACCTACCATATAATCTGTCTTTGAGAAAATTCTGTTTGCGCTTTTAAAAAAATGCATTTTTGGATTAAGTGTTCTGTGTATGTCTTGCTAGGCTTAGTTCATCTAAAGTATAGTTGAAGTCTGATGTTTTCTGATTTTTCTCTCTGGATGATCAGTCTGTTGCTAAAAGTAGGGTAAAGTTCCCTACTATTTTATAGTCTATCTCTCCCTTCAATTCTATTAATATCTGCTTTATGTGTTTATGTGCTCCTAGTTGGATTCATACATATTTATACTTGTTATATCTTGATGAATTGACCCCTTTATTAATGAATGACTTGTCTAATTTTAAAGTTTCTGACTTTTAGCTTGCCTGGTAAGTATAGCTACTCCTGCTATCTTTTGGTTTCCAGTTGCATGGTATATTAGTCTGTTCTCACATTGCTGTAAAGGAATACCTGAGACTAGGTAGTTTATAAAGAGGTGTTATTGTCTCACAATTCTACAGGTTGTACAGGAGGCATAGCGGCATCAGCTTCTGGGGAAGCCTCAGGAAACTTAATCATGGCAGATGGTGATGAGAAAGCAAGCACATCTTCCCTGGCTAGAGGAGGAGGAGGAAGGGGCATGTGGGGTGGTGCCACACACTTTTAAACAACCAGATCTCACGAGATTTTACTATTACAACAATGGCACCAAGAGGGATAGTGTTAAACCATGAGAAACTGCCCCCATGATCCAATCACCTCCCACCAGGCCCCACCTCCAACATTACAATCCGACATGAGATTTGTGGGGGGACACAGATCCAAATCACATGGAGTATCTTTTTCCATTTCTTCACTTTTATGCTATGGGTGTTCTTACAGGTCAAGTGAGTTATTAAAGGCAGCATGGAGTGTTTTTAAAAGATCTATTCAGCCACTCTGCCTTTTAAATGGAGAATTTAGTCCTCTTATGTTCAAGGTAGTTATTAATAGGTAAGTACTGACATTTTCTGGTTGTTTCATAGATCTTTTGCTCCTTTCTTCCTCTTGCTGTCTTCCTTTGATTTTTTCCATTAGTATTGTTTTTTAAATACATTTTAATTGACAATGTTGTATATATTTATGGGGTTCAGTGATGTTTCAGTACATATAATGTACAGTGAGACCAGATCAGGGTAATCATCTGAAACATCATTTGTGTTGGGAACATTCAATACCCTTTTAGTATCTTTAGTGGTATAGAATACTAGAATGTATTCCTCCTTTCAAGCTGTGATTGTGTATACTTTAATAGATCTTTCCCTATTTTTCCCTTTCCTATTCTTCTCAGCCTCAAAATATCATTGAGTTTCTACTTTTGACTTAAGAGGTCAACTTTAAGCTTCCATGTATCAGTCAGAACATGTGTTTTGCTTTCTGGTCATGGCTTATTTCACTTAATATCCTCTAGTTCCATCCATGTTGCCATGAATGATAGGATTTTAATTTCTGAGTAATATTCCATTGTTCTTATCCACATTTTCCTTATCGTCTGTTGGACACCTAGTTTGACTATCTTGGCCACTGGGAATAGTGCTGCCATACATATAGGGGTGAAGATGTCTCTGATGCAATGATTTCAATTCCTCTGGGTAACTACCCAGTAGAATTACTGATCACAGGGTAGTTATATTTTTCAACTTTGAGGAACCTCCATACTGTTCCCTGTGGTGACTATACTCGTTTACATTCCCACCAATGTGTACAATTCCCTTTTCTTCACATTCTTACCAGCATTTGTGTGTTTTTGATAACCATCTGAACTATGGTAAGAAGATGCTTCATTGTGGTTTGTATTTACCTCAAGATTAGTGATGTTGAAATATATTGTTGGCCATTTATATCTTCTTGAGAAGATACCTGTTCAGATTGTCTTTAGATTTGTGCTGTTGAGTTTCTTGTATATTTTATTAATTCCCTGTTGGATGAATAGTTTGCAAATACTTTATTCCATTCTGTAGGTTACCTTGTCACTTTCTTTTGCTGTGCAGAAACACTTTAGTTCTATATAATTCCATTTGTGTATTTTTGATGCCTGTACATTATAGGTCTTATGTTTTTCAGACAAGTGTCCTGAAGTGTTTTCCCTATGTTTTCTAGTAGCTTTATAGTTTGGGTCTTATATTTAGGTTTTTTGATACATTTTGTGTTAATTTTTGTATATAGTGAGATAAAGGGTCTCATTTCTTTCTTCTGCAAATGTATCCATTTGTCCCAGTACTATTTATTGAAGAGACTATCCTCTTCCCCGTGAGTGTTCTTTGTACTTTTGTCAAAATCAGTTGGCTGTAAATAAGTGAATTTCTGAGTTCTCTAATTCATTGGTATATGAGTCTGTTAATGCCAGTTCATGCTGTTTTGTTATAACTTTGTGGTATAATTTAAAGTCAGGTGTATTAGTCTGTTCTTATGCTGCTATAAAAGATATACTCAAGATGAGGTAATTTATAAAGGAAAAAGTTTTAATGGACACAGTTCCATATGACTGGGGAGGCCTCACAATCATGGCAGAAGGTGAATGAGGAGCAAAGTCATGTCTTACATGGTAGCAGGCAAGAGAGCCTGTATAGGGGAACTGCCCTTTATAAAAACCATCAGATGTCATGAGACTTATTCACTATCAATGAGAAAAGCATGGGGAAAACCCACCTCCATGATTAAATTGCCTCCCACCTAATCCCTCCCCCTTCCTTGGCATGTGGGGATAACAGGAGCTACAACTTAAGATGAGATTTGGGTGGGGGAAATAGCCAAACCATGTAATTCCTCCCTGGTCCCTCCCAAATCTCATGTCCTCACATTTCTAAATCAATCATGCCTTCCCAATAGTTCCTCAAAGTCTTAACTCATTTCAGCATTAACTCGGAAGTCCACAGCCCAAATTCTCATCTGAGACAAGGAAAGTCCCTCCCACCACGAGCCTATAATATCAAAAGCAAGTTAGTTACTTTCTAGATACAATGTGGGTAAAGGCATTGGGTAAATGCATCCATTCCAAATGGGAGAGATTGATCAAAACAAAGGGGCTACAGGCCAAAATCCAATGGGGCAGTCAAATCTTAAAGCTCCTAAGTGATCTGACTGTCTCACATCCAAGGTCATGCTGATGCAAGAGATGGGC
The DNA here is from genome assembly GCF_037993035.2 of Macaca fascicularis. Lineage (NCBI taxonomy): Eukaryota > Metazoa > Chordata > Mammalia > Primates > Cercopithecidae > Macaca > Macaca fascicularis. The sequence continues at coordinate 148,747,544 of NC_088382.1, read as the reverse complement.
TCCCATGGTCTTACGTAGCTCTGCTCCTGTGGTTTTTCAGGGTACAGCCCCACTTCTGGCTGCTTTCATGGACAGGGATTGAATGTCTGCAGCTTTTGAAGGTGCATGGTACAAGCTGTTGGTGAATCTACTATTCTGGGGTCTTGGGGATGGTGGCCTTCTTCTCACAGCTCCACTAGGCAGTGCCTCAGTGGGGACTCTATGGGGTCTCTGACCCCACATTTCTCTTCTATACTGCCTTAACAGAAGTTCTCCATGAGGGTTCTGCCTCTGCAGCAAACTTCTACCTGGATATCCATGTGTTTCCAGACATCCTCTGAAATCTAGGTGGAGGTTCTCAAACCTCAATTCTTGACTTCTGTGCACCCATAAGCCCAACACCACATGTAAGCCACCAAGGCTTGGGGCTTATATCCTGTGAAGCAGTGGCCTGAGCTGTATGTTGGCACCTTTTAGCCAAGGCCAGAGCTGAAGCAGCTGGGACACAGGGCACCATGTCCCGAGCCTGCATAGAGCAAGTCAGGCCCTGGGGCCAGCCCAGGAAACCATATTTCCCTCTTAGGCCTCCAGGCCTGTGATGGGAGGGACTGCTGTGAAGTTCTCTGATATGCCCCAGAGACATATTCCCCACTGTCTTTGTAATTAACATTTGGCTCCTCATTACTTATGCAGATTTCTACAGCCTGCTTGAATTTCTCCCTAGAAAATGGAGTTCTCTTTTCTACAGCATCATCAGGCTGCAAATTTTCCAAACTTATGCTCTGCTGCCTCTTGAATGCTTTGCTGCTTAGAAATTTCTTCCAGATACCCTAACTCATCTCTCTCAAAGCTCCACAGATCTCTAGGGCAGGAACAAAATGCCACCAGCGTCTTTGCTAAAACACAGCAAGATTCACCTTTATTCCAGTTCCCAACAAGTTCCTCATCTCCATCTGAGAGGAGCAGCATTTGGTCAAAGCCATTCAACGAGCCTCTAGGAAGTTCCAAACTTTCCCACAACCTCATGTCTTCTGAGCCCTCTAAATCTCTAGGAAGTTCCAAACTTTGCCACATTTTCCTGCCTTCTTCTGCACCCTCCAGACTGTTCCAACCTCTTCCTGTTACCCAGTTCCAAAGTCACTTCTACATTTTCAGGTATCTTTACGGCAGCACTCCCCACCCGGCCCTACTCCTAGTACCAATTTACTATATTAATCTGTTCTCATCCTGCTAATAAAGACACACTCAAGACTGGGTAATTTATAAAGGAAAAGGTTTAATTTACTCACAGTTCCACATTGCTGGGGAAGCCTCACTGAGGAAAGAAAAAGACCCTCTCACATTGTTTTATGCTCAGTACCTGCTTTAAGAAAAAAACAAGGAAGTAAAATCAAAGACAGGCAGCCCAGCGCCAGGCCCGAAAGCAGGCCTGGCCTAAACCCAGTAATTAAAAATCAACTCATAACTTAGAAACTGATGTTATTCATAGACTCCAGACACTGTATGGAGAACATTGTGAAACTCCCTGCCCTGTTCTGTTTCTCTCTGACTACCAGTGCATGAAACCCCGTCACGTATCCCCTAGGTTGCTCAATCAATCACGACCCTTTCATATGAAATCTTTAGGGTTGTGAGCCCTTAAAAGGGACAGAAATTGTGCACTTGGGGAGCTCGGATTTTAAGGCAGTAGCTTGCTTCTGCTCCCAGCTGAATAAAGCCCTTCCTTCTACAACTCCGTGTCTGAGGTTTTCTCTGCAGTTCGTCCTGCTACATCACAATCATGGAAGAAGGTGAATGAGCAGCAAAGTCATGTCTTACATAGCGGCAGGTAAGAGGAACTGCCCTTTATAAGACCATCAGATCTCATGAGAATATTCACTCTCATGAGAACAGCGTGGGAAAAACACACACCCATGATTCAATTACCTCCTACAACATACAGAGACTATGGGAGCTACAATTCAAAATGAGATTTGGGTGGGGACACAAACCAGATTATTCAGTAATGTGTTGTTTCTCCCTTCGTTATTTTTGCCCAGCTTGCTTTGGCTATCTGGATCTTGTTGTTCCATGTAAATTTTAGAATTTTTGTATTTCTGTGAAAACTTCTGCACAAAGATTACAATAGAGTGAAGAGACAACCTATAGAACATGTTCAGACTAATCAACTCAACAGATTAACCACCAGGATGTATTAGGAACTAAAGCAAAAGATCTGAAGACATTTCTCAAGAAACATACAAATGACCCAAAGGAATATCAAGAATACTTGACAACACTAGTCAGAAATGCAAATCAAAACTGTAGCATATCTCACTGTAGTTTAAAACGTCTTATTAAAAAAAGAGGTGCTGGTAAGAATGTGGAAAAAGGGAGAATACTTGTATACTGTTAGTGGGAATATAAATTGGTAGAGCCACTATAGAAACAAGATGCAGGTTCTTTCAAAAGCTACAAGTAGCACTACCAAATGCTTCAGCAATCCCATTGCTGGGTATATATTCAAAAGAAAGGAAATCTGTATTGTGAAGAGATAGCTGCCCTCTTATGTTTATTGCAGCACTATTCACAATAGCCAACATATAGGATCAACCTAAGTATCCAACAGTGGATGAATAAGTATGGGATATATACACAGTGGAATACTACACAGCCATTAAATACTTAAATCCTGTAATTCAAGGCAACATGGATGGAACTGGATATTTTGTTAAAGTGAAATAAGCCAGGCAGGACTTGAAATCTCCCCAGAACAGAAAATACATGAGGTGATGAATACCCTAAATGTTCTGACTTGATTACAGCCTATGCATGTAATACAATTTCACATGTACTCCACAAGTATATATAAACACAAGGTATCCAGAATTTTTAAAGACAAATAGTTTATGTCATCACTTATGTTAGAGCTAAAAAAAGTTGGTCTTATGGAGATAGAGAGTAAAATGAAAGCGACTAGGGATTGGAAGGAGTAGTGGGGAGGTGGGCCTGAAGACGGCCTGATTAAATGGGTACAAAATGCAATTCAAATAGGATCTTGAGAGGAGAAAGGAATAAATCAGTTAGGCAGGCAGTTAATGTGGGTGCTTGGTTGAATTCTTCCAAACAAAAGAACAGCCTGCAGGCAGAGACAAGGGAATTTGCACAGGCTTGCTTGCCTGAGACATGCCCACAGCCACACGGATAAGAAAGGCTATACAGGTGACTTGTACAGACATGTCCACAACGGAAAATTCCATCCCCTGACACATGCTCAGTAAGGGGAACAAAGCAGAGTAACTCAAGCAAAGGGCCTGCATGCACATTAGGAGGATGGGGTGAAGCTACCAGAAATTCATGTCTCATGCAGATAAGATGTGCAGCCCTTATTGTTTTTTCATAAAAGCCTTTGCATTCAACTGTAAAACAGCGATGCTCTTCCGTGTCCCATCTCTGCAGCAGAGAGCTTTCTTCTTTTGCTTATTAAAACGTTCACTCCAACTTCACCCTTGGTGTCCACATTCCTTAACTTTCTTGGACCTGAGTCAAAGAACTTCAGGTGATACCTGGGGGTTACAGAAGACTGCTACATTGTAGCACATTGGTGAGGTTAACCATCTAGCAGCACAATAGGGCAGCTATAGTCAGTTTATTCTATTTTTAAAAATGGAATAGTGGAATTGGAGTGTTTCTAACACAAAGAAATATTTGAGGTGATGCCTTATTTGATCACTATTCATTGTATGTTGTATCAAAATCACATGTACCTTATTAACATATACAACTATTGCATATACACACAAATTAAAAATTAAGTTTCTAGTTTGGGAGGCTGAAAATATTAAGGATATGTCATCCTGTGGCAAAAGTCAGAAGGGTGACAACATGAGAATAAGACTAAACTCATTTTCATAACAAACTTACTCTCAGTGACAAACCTACTCCCACAATTATGACATTCATTCATTCATGAGGGCAGAGCCCTCATAAACTAATATCCTCTTAAAGGTCCTACCTCTCACACTGAAGTTTGTTTCCAACCCATGAATCTTGGGAAACACATTCAAACTGTTACTGGAAGGCTGTGAGTATGAGTTGTCCAGGTCCCTTGGTATTTTGAACAAAGAATTGGACAAAACGCACAAAATAACAAAGGAGTGAGACACAGGAACAAAGTAGGAATTTATTAAAGGGAGAAAGCACTCCACAGGGTGGGAGAGGGCCTGAGGAAATGGCTCAAGGGCCTGGTTACAAAGTTTTCTGGGTTTTAAGTATTCTTTTTGAGATTCCTATCAATTACCCCCTTTTATGAAGGACTTGGTCTGTGGCTGAAGGCTAAGGTGAATTTAATTCAAGGCTGAGGTAAATTGGCACTCTATGCAGAGGAAGGGCTGGTCCCTGCTTGGCCCAAGGCCACTCCAAGGCACTCTCCCTTTCCACCTGAGACATGGTGGAAGCGAGAAGGCTACAGAGAGAGACTACCCTTTGATCCCTTGTTCCTCCGCCCTGGGGAGATGGGGTTTCTCCTTTTGGGGTTTGACTTTAGGAAGTTTGGGTTAATTGGCCTGAGGTTCCCTGCTTCCAGATCCAGGTGCCCTGTAACAGACTAGCTTGTTTGCTTGTATATTATTGCTTTGCTTGAGTTTGTAGATTAAAAAGCAGCCTCAGGAAAATAGGACCTTCAGAGATAAAAGAATACACTGACCAAGAACTTGGGGAATGGGCTGATCAGCCTGAAAACAGCAGCCTGATGGCACCTACAGAAGGCCACAAGACACTGACCAAGAAAGCAATGATTAACTGAAATCATTTCACAGAAATGCTTTGTTCATTGTTTGTCCTCCCTTAAGAACCCCAGATCCAGATTTTACAGCTTGGAGAGGTAGTCTTCAAACACAAGTTCACTGCCTCCTCTGGCTGGCTGGCATCTTGAATACAGCTAACTTTCCTTTTCAAAAGCTTGTCTCCTCAATTTTGGCTTTCAAGAGATGTGTGGCCTGTACCTTAGTTATACTTTCATGTTTTCAAGTATTTGTTAAAGCAACAAGCCCCACTCCTTGGTACTTGTCTTGTGTTTGTCTGTTTTGCGTTTCTGTAACAAAATACTACAGACTGGGTAGTTTAGAAAGAAAAATGTCAGTTTTGGAGACTGGAAAATTCAATATCAACATGCCACCACCTGGTAAGAGCCTTGTTGCATCAACTTAAGGCAAAAGGGCAAGAGACTGCAAGACAGAGCAAGAGAGGGACAAACTCACTCTTGCAATAACTAACCCATTCTCAAGATAATGACATTAATCCATTCACGATGGCAGAGCCATCCTAGCACCCTATTGTGATCCTATCGTCTCTTGAAGATCCTACCTCTCAACACTGCTACATTAGGGATTAACAGGTGAACTTTGAGGGATGAAAACCATAGCAACATTGTTGATTTTATAGCTTCTCATGAGAACTGTTGTTTCTCTAAGTCATTCTTCCCAGTTTTTGTTTCAGTATCATTAGGTTATCCTAACCTGCTCTCCTCTGGTCCCTTCCACCCTGGCTTCTGTCAATATTTTTTCTATGTCGCTGGTTTCTTGCAGTTGTAACATGATATGCCTATATGTAGCTTTTAGGTGTGTATTTATTACATTTGGTGTTGAGCTTTCTGGTTTTGGTATTTTTTTGGAACTCTTTAAGCCATTTAAGTATTCCTTCTGTTCTAAATATTCTAGTTACACACACACACACACACACACACACACACACACACACACACACCACATCTTATGGAAGTTGTCCTACTGCTCTTGGATATAAATGTTCTATTTTTTCTCTTTGCATTTTAGTTTGTGAAGTTTCTAATGACCTATATTCAAGCTTATTGATTTTCCTGGCTGCATCAAGTCAACTGATGAGCGCAAAGGCATTCTCCGTTTGTTATTTTGATTTTGAACATTTCCTTCTGCTTCTTAGAATTTCCATTTCTCTGCTTACATTACCCATCTGTTCTTACATTTGTCTTTTTATTAGAGCCCGTGTTAGTCCCTATTAGTCTGCTTGAGCTTCCAGAACAAAATTCCGTAGATAGGATGGCTTGAACAATAGAAATTTACTCTCTCAGTTCTAGAGGCTGGAAAGTCCAAGACAGAAGTTCCAGACAACTTCTGGTGGAGGCTCTTCTTCCTAGCTTGTAGAGAGCTGCTTTGTCCTCATATGGCCTTTCTTCTGAGCCTTCTTGGGGAGAAAAGGAAAATGTAAACTCTTTAGTGTCTTTTCTCATGAGACACTAATCCCATTGACTCAGGGTGCACCCTCATGACCACATTTCACCATAAGTCTAGACCCTATCTCCACAGGTAGCCAATCTGAGGGTTATTCTACCTTCAATATGTGACTTTCAAGGAAATAAACTTTCAATTAGTAAAGCTCTTGACATATTCAGCTATTTTAAGATTTCTTTGATAATTCTAACATTTGTGTCATAGGATTCGAATCTGGATCTGATGCTTGTTTTTTCTTTTCAGACTTGACCATTGGGCCTGCCTTGTGTCTTTGTTATTGTTTAAAGCTATGGTATTTCAGGTCATAAGAACTAAGGTACATGGATCTCTAGTATGAGGACTTATGTTAATCTGGCTAGCATTTGACCTTTAGTATTTCATGTTGCTACAGGTGCCAGAGGCTTCAAATTCCCCTAATGTCCTTGTTTTTGTTCCTTGACTTTGGGTTTTCTTACTTATTCTTGCTCATGACAGCCTGTCTTGAAGCTCTTTCAGCTCTAATCCATTGTTACTTTACTGGGGCTCTGTTGATGTGGGGCTAAGGAAGAGGGAGACTTCTGTACCATCTTCCAATTAAATTTCAAGTTGTTTGGTGGGTTTCTTTAGCCTGTGACCTCCACAAGTTATTCTTCTTGTATAACCCTCAAACCTTGGGTGAGACAGGACAGATGGAGGGGCCTGGAGGAGAGGCATACCCTTCCCCAAGGCTCTGAAGACCTTTGTTATGGGGAAGGCTCTGGATTTATTTCACATGGATTACTCTTCCACCCCATTGCCAGAGCCAAGGAGGGAATCTTTCTTGGATCCTGAGAACCTGGTGGAGTTCCTGGAGGTGAAGCCCCCCAAAGTAAGGGGGCCCCTTAAAACTGTAGCCCCCCAGGAGTTTGTCCATTATGCTAGTCCATACTCAGTTCCCAGCAGTTTATTAAAATTACCACTTAAGAACTCCTACCAGTTTTTGGCTCCAGCAGCTTCTACTTCAAGTAGAAAGGCTTTAGCTGAGACTCTGGATTTGTCTGTCTCTTCAGATTTCAGGGTGGCAGTTGCACTGCAAGCGTAGCTCTTAAAAAGGTATCAAAACACTTTCATTGGTTTTTAGCTTTTTCTCATAAAGATAAAAGCATGAAATTCAAGATCTTTACATTTTGGAGCTGAAAGCAGAAATCACAGATGTCCTTTGTAATTCAGATCCCCATGAAATCAGAGCCAAGGACAAGTCTTCTAGTACACATGGCTGATGTGGAAGATGATCTCAGGGAGCAGGGATAGTGAGTGAGACAGCAGAGACACTGCAAGTTTACAGCATCGATGCCACTGCCATAGGCAATAGGTGCTGGATACATCTACTGTGATAAACAATGCTGGAAAAGAAAAATCTCTATACATAGTTTTTCACATCCAGAGATTAATTGATCTAGTCATCCTTCCATAAGCATAAATATGTTTCTATTTCTATATTTGTCTTGGGTCTGAAAATGACAACTATTGATACTTGCTCTGTTGTAAGCATCTATCACATATGCTCTCTCATACTATTGAGTATGCAAGAGAATGTGTTATCTACCTCCAACGAGTGAGGCTATGATTTCAGAGCAGCTGAGTGACTTGCTCAAAGCAACACAAGCAGTAACAGAACAAAGCCAGGGTTTAGGCCTGTGCCATTCTCGCCATAGACTCCATAGGCTAAAGCAATGCTTCTCAGAGCTGTGTAAAATATTCTCTCCTGGTAGTCCCCAAAGCCAAGCTGTGGCATATGTTTGTTTAATCTGGTCACATATATCTCAGAAAATCCTAAATAGAATTGAGCTTCCCTGATTCCTCCTTTCCCCAAGACAGAAATTTTCCTAATTCATCCACATAGTCATTTAAATACCCATCCATAGGGGAGATATCTTTAATTCTCACAAAGATACATCATGGTCTCATTAAGTAGGGTTCCAAAAATTCTACCCTCTAAAGCCAGAATCTGGCTTTCAGACATGGGTTTGAGTCATTCCAACATGAAATATGAACTATGATTATGTTGCTTAGAACTTGCTTTTGGAATGCGACATTGGTCTTGTTCTCTGAAATCCACTCAGTCATTAATAGATCAAACACTAGTTAGAAATGTCAGGCATGTTAAAGGGGCTGAGACAGAGCGATTAGTATGTGTGTGACTGAGTACAATATGCTCAATTGGGGAGTTTGTGCAATAAAACGAAAATGCCCATAATATCAATAAACTGATGGGAATTGAGACATACCTTTTAATGTCATTGGTACAGCCCATTGTGTAAGTTATGAGGAGAGGTCCTGAACACACAAGGACATCTGGATCTGGCTTTTCATGAGAACTGTCTGTTGTTCTGAAGGGGGCCTATAGGCTAGAACTTCACTGCAGAATAAAATCTAGGATATGAATACATTTTATATATGGATATTTGAAGGAATTTTGTTTTCTAATGGGAATCCATTTTCAAACATCACCAAACTATCCATGAAATCTTGATATAAATGTGGACCATCTATCAGAAGGCACAGAACTAATGTTCTTTAGGACAGGAGCAATGTGTGTTTATCTTCAAACCCTTGGTACCTCACACATGCTGGAAATTCAGCACAGGCTTATGGGTTCATGGCTCCATTATGTGAAAAAGTCCCAGAAATCATTACAGTGAGACATAACTGTAGTGTTGAGCTCTTAAGAAGCATGAATGATGGAATGTACTTAAGGTTGAGAACTAGAGGTTCTGTGTTCGAGATCCAGTCACACCCACCAGAAAATGTCTTTGAACACAATACAGTTGACCCTTTTTGAACTATGCTGGTCTTGATTATATGCAGGTTACCATCAATCAAATATGAATTGGAAAGATATTAGGAGCTAGGCACAGTGGCTCATGCCTATAACCCCAGTGACTTGGGAAGCTGTTGCTTGAGGCCAGGAGTTTTAGAACAGCCTGGTCAAAATGGTGAGACCATATCCAGAAATAAAAATAAATAGCCAGATATGGTGGTACATGCCTGTAGTCCTAGCTACTCAGGAGGCTGAGGCAGGAGGATTGCTGGAGCCCACAAGTCCAAGGCTGCAGTGAGCCATGGTTACACCACTGCACTCCAGCCTGGGTGACAGAGGAGGCCCTGTCTCTTAAAAACACAAGACAGTATTTGCAGGATGCCAAGTCCATATATTCAGAGGGCTGGCTTTTATACATACGTGGGTTCTACAGGGTTACTTCCACACTTGAGCATATAAAGACTGAGATACCCAGATGTCCTGGAACCAATCTGCCACATATACTGAAGGACAACTGTATTTTGTTACCCTCATTTTTAACTTCAACACTGCAACCATTACTAATTACTACCCATTCAACTATTACTAATTACTACTCAGCATCGTGACAATTGAATAATTACAATTATACAGCCACATATTATCTACTTTTGAGTGCCCTGCAATACCTAGTTCAGGTTCTTTCACAAAGTAGGAGCTCCCCAAGTATCTATTGGTTTGAATTGTCAAGTGCTGGTATCAGTGACCTCCGAGAATGAAACATTCTGATCTTGTATTTGGCAAACCCAGGAAGAAAAATTCAAACCATCCTCTTAATGGAAGCTTTGTGCAGCAGTCTGCATTAAGATTCTGGAGGAGAAGAGGAAGCCTGTATCTTTCATTCTGTACCCAGATTGAAACACTCCATTATAGGAAAGGGAGCCGCGGTGGTTTCATCAGCTGGAACATAATAAAGGAGGGCCAGCTGTGTGATCCAGCGTGAGGTGTCTCCTGATGCTCAAAAGGAAGCTTGCTCATGCAAACTCTTCCCACATTGTGTCTTGAGCTCAACAGAACTCATTTCATGGGGAGGAGGAAACTAAGCTTCATTCATGACTGTATAACATTTATTCAGTTGTTCTTGATGTTATGGAGAAAAAGTCCCATCCGATTTTAATTTCAATTCTGCCACTTTCTAGCTATGTGAACTTTGGAAGCGTATTTTACTTGTAAAGGCCTACTTGTCTATTCATGTTTACCGGAAGCATTAGAGGTATTGTGTGAGCAGCACTTTGTACAATGGTTGTCACATAGTAAGAAGTCAAACCGGCACCAAAACTTGAATTTCTTTATCTGTAATATAACCATTAAAATCTTTCAAAAACTTAAGGATAAAGTCCATAGTTAGAGCTGTGGATTTTGTTAATCTACTTACGTTCTCATGTGTTCAAGTGATTATAATTTGGAATATTAGATCAGGCTGCTGTAAGTAGGTTCAGGCTGTATTTCAAGGATTTTTTATACTATCCTTAAAACCATTAGAAGTATGTTATCCCCCTCCCCCTTTACAGATTAGAGAGCTGAGGCTTAAGAGATAAGGCAAATTGCACAAATTTGCATAGCTTTTACATGGCCAGAGTAATTTTAATTAGGTCTGATGCTCAGTCCATACACCTGCAACTGCACTTGTTTTCCTCTTGGGGCGAAGATTGCTTTAGCTGAAATTGATCTTCAATTTATTGCATTTGAACAAACCATCAGACATGTAAATTTAAGCCATTTCTCAGCCAGTAAGCTATAGAGAAAGGGCATCAGGCTGAGAGTTAGAGACATCCAAAAATCAAGCTGATATTTATGTAAGCTTTATGCGAGATATGTGTGTAAGCAGCCTACTTCTCAATGACCCTATGTGTAAAATGAGAACAATATCCATCTTGGATTTGAAAGGATCTAATTAGATCTAGCAGATGTGTTTTAACATAAGTGTTTCAAAGATGAAAAGAAAGGAGATGCTCTTCCTTTCCTTCCCCTCCCCTCCTTTTATGGATTCATTGTTAGTATATTGACTTGTTAGATTAAGGGTAAAATACATGGTTGATAACTGAAATCCTTTTACCTTTCTCACCTTCCCAGTGTCTGCGGGAGCCAGAAGGCAGGCATAGACCTCCTGGTTTGGAGAGTGTAGCTCTCTAAGTGTGTGTACTGTCTTTCCTTCCTGATGCTCCAACCAGCCCTAACTAGGCCCCATTTCAGAAGCTCATAGGAGATGGTTGTAGCCTCATGAGTCTGAAAGGAATGTTGGAAGCAGGAAGCAGGAAGAGGGTTTAAGTTCAGCAGACATGTATTAAGGACCCTACTATTCTCATAAGAAAACCACAGTTTAGCCTAGCTGACAGGCATGTAGGTAACTGTGGCAACTCAATGCCAAGAGATGTAGAATTCCTTAGAAGTGTTACTGTGGGCTTATGTAAACCAAAAAGGTTAGGACAGACATTTGATCATGGCTCAGATACTCAAGATAAACTGGAACAACTGGTCTCCTACCTATTCTTAACTTCCGGTGAGCTTTATTCTTTAGTTCTCAGGATCTATTCTACCTCCTAAGGCCATCTTAAAGTTAAGAACAGATATGGAAGTCTGTTCTTTTGCCAGAATTCCATTTAGTATCCTGCTGAGGCATTGAATTAGTGGCCATTAGGTTCAAGATAATGTTTAATGGACACCCTTGTTAACTATGCAGAATATAGCTCCAAAACAATTGTTGATTCACAGTTACTCTTGGGTACCAGTTTAAACTTGCTGACTCCAGCAAAAATGGTTTTATAACAGTCTTAGGATGAGTCCACAGGCCCAGCAACTCTCCAGTCAGATGCCTTGTTCTTCTAGTCCTCTGAATATCTGCACATGTTTTGGCTTTGTACAAATCCTTTACCCACAGTGTCCAATTAAGCGGCCCCTTAACTTTCAGGTTTCAACTGAAGAATCACCTTCCCTGATAAACCTTCCCTATGCCCCAATGCACCTTGCAGGTGGGTGGGTATTTGAAGGATTTCAGACTATACTGTGACTGTTCAGTTACTTGTGTGTCTGCTCCTCTTGTATAGACTGAACACCTTAAAGGAAGGTCATATTCATGTCCTCAGTCCTTATTCACAGCAGGGGCTCAATTGCTGCTTAATGAAAGATGAATGATCCTGAGAAACTGGTTTGAAGCGCTTTGATCTAGAGTCAAACTTATCCCAGCCTACTTCCCCAAAGGTTTGCAGCCTGAGTCACTCAATCCTGAGGCGTCACCAGCATCATTTTTATGCCTAGTGTGGGAGAGTGGAAAAAAACGTCAAGGTGTCGGAAGACTTTGGTTCGGCTTGTGATTCACCAACAGGCTACTAAGAGCCATGGTTTTATCATTCCTGAATTTCATCCTCATCTGAGGAACATGCTACTGTGCATTGGAAAAACTGATGTGAGTGTCAGAGTTGAGTATGAAGAATATTTAGGGTGGCTGGCACATAGCCTGTGACATAGAAGGCACTGCATAAACAGCTCAAATTTGAATTCAAAGACAGGCTAGGATCCCATTAGTAATGTTATAAGCTTTTTATATAGACATGAGGGTGTGTTTCTATTTTATTGTGAAAGGAATTAATTTTCATAATTAAGACATCTTTGGCAAAAATTTAATGGCATGATGTGTGCAGTGCTAAGAACTTACTAGATTGCAAAATAGCTTCTGTTAGATGCTTATGTTGGGGATTAACCCAAATATGCCACATGAATAATCTCTAAATTGTCACAGTATCATAAAGCAATTAACCCATTTTTACAGGTCAGGTGTCAGATTCAGAAAGATTAAGGGTTTTGTTCCAGGCAATACAGCCAGTACATGAGAGGTGAGGCTGATGCTAATCATGTTTTTCCCAGAGCACTTTTTCTCCTCATCGATTCAGCACAAGTCCGTGGGTCACAAGAGCTTTGAAAGATACCTTTTATCTTAACTCTGTAGCTTGAGAAAGAACTACAGAAGCTATGAGTAAACAGCCCAAATTATTTTCCTAGGCAGGACAGGATCATCCTAGACCTTAGGATCTTAGGTAAGTCTTATACTGAGAAAACTAAGGATAAAATCTCACATCCACACTGACCACTGACCTGTTCTAGGCAATGGGATGTCACTCTTCTTATGTCCTCTCAAAGTTTTGTTGGCCTATCATATGCCATTTCAGCAAAGGAAGTGCCAAGTGCTGTCCCTCCCAACCCAAGCCTAATGTCGGAGCAATTGGTGCATGTTTCACTTCAGGCAGATGTGACCCCATCTGTCCCACTCCTTTCTAAACATTCCTTTTCTTCAAGTTGTCTGCAGTTCCCTCATCCTGGTCCCTATGTAGTCACGAAAGAGGCTCTATATTCATTTTTCCCATCACAAAGAAGTACATCCAGTTGACTTTAAAGCTGGCCCCAAGGATCCCTGAGCCTAAAGACCTGACCATGTCGACCTGGGTGATTCCAAGAAGGGAAGTGTAAGATTCAACCCTCCACTGCTAATTTTGCCACAGGAAACCAATATATCCAATTTGTCTGGATAAAGGATACTTTGGAAAATTTACATCAAAACAAAATTTTCAAAATCCACTGGATGTCAGCATTTTTACAAGCACTTTGTGTAAACATAGTTAGGAAATAGCTGTGCAAATCCTTCCTCGGCAACCAGAGTTTGTCTATGATGCAGTCAGTACAGAAAGAAGAGCCATGTTCATATCATGGAGTACACCTGCTTCTTTCTCCCGAGTCTCAATTTTGGAAATAAACCAGGTTCTACCAACCTGTGCTGGTAATATATAAGAACCTTGACATAAAACTGAAAGCATTTTTCCTCATATCTCTAAACATTTCCCCTTGGACACAAAACTGTGGTTCAGAAGGAGCAGGGTGGTTTATGCCTGTTTCATCCCTAATCTTTCACTTTAACACTGAGATATCAGGAAGCAAACATGAAGCAACATGGAGGACAGCCCTGGGTGCCATCTCTGGGCCACTTGTGGGGCTAGAAACAGCCATGGTGAGTATCCACAGAGGGATGAATGCCTGCTGCCTGTCAAGATTTTTTTTTTTTTTGAAAGAGTTGACAATTTTATTTTCACATTTCCCAATATAAATGAAAACTGCATCTTTTTTGTCCCACTTCTCCCCTCCAAAACTATTCTCTCTTTGATAGGACAGGGGAGCAAGTCTTCCCTATGCTGTTTAGAAAACTCAGTATCACAGCAGCATGATCTCCTGGTGAAGCAGAACAGGTAATATAAAACTGATACAATGAAGCCTCCCCTCTATCCTTATCTGTCTGGTCGAGTCATTCCGGGCCGAGTGGGCACCATCATGGGACGGGCAGGAGGTCTCATCATTGGGGGCCCAGGCATCATTGGCATGTGGCCTCCCATGGGCGGCCTCATTCCAGGAGCAGGTCCCACTGGCATCATCCCAGGAGGAGGAGGGCCCATCATTGGCATCATGGGAGGGCCCCCCATATGGGGTGCTGGCATCATACCAGGGCGAGGAGGACCCGGAAGGCTGGGGGGAGGTGGTATCATCGCCCCTGCAGGAGGAGGAGCAGAGAATGGAGTAGGAGGTATCTTTCCTTGTTGAAATGCAGCCGTTGTTTTGTCAATCAGGCTCTGAGCCTGCTCTTCCATCCATTTCTGATAATAGTCTTTCACATTCTCTTTGTGTTTCCTTCCACTGCAGTGTGTCTTTCTCACAGATGGAGAGTCATGGGTGAGGTATGTATCGCAGTAGTCACAATAAAACTTGGGCATGTTGCTCTGCAGGCCGTTGGCCACTCCGTTACCTCCTGTCAAGATTTTAACATTCATAATGGGTACTTGAGCTAGATCCACAGCCAGACTTGATCTCCACGAGAACATTCAACGGGTGACTACCCAAATCCTTTCACGTCGGGAAAGATTTTTCATCCTGTCACATCACTTATTTGGCTTGATAGAACTTAGGTGAGAACAAACCAATTCTTCAATTGGGTCAAAAAAATCCAAGCTTGTTAGATAGTCCTTGAATCCTGTCCTCTTTTCCCATCACCTTTACTACTTGGCTAAATAGGTCCTAGGTTAGAACAAACCATTTCTTCATAGGAGCTCTGGTTTTGTTGTAGGATTGAAGGAGACATTTTTAGTGTGTGTAACAGCTTTGAGAGTGAAACCTGGAGCAAATCTCATGGGCTTCTCCACAGGGCACATTCTAGAGCTCAGAAGTATAAAGAGAATTCCTTAAGATACCACTTAATACCAGTTACACCTGTGCTTGGAGTGCCTGCTGCACTGACTATAAATAAAAAGAAGCACATAGGAGTGTAAAGACTAGGCAACATGTGACATGCCTTGTGCACACTGCTTTGTGGCTATTAAGCCTTTAGAGAAACTATGGAATTTTTCTAGATACGGTATCTACACATACCAGTTGAAAGTCAGAAAATCCTTAGTGGTATCTCAGTTGATTCATCTTCCCATTGGTCTCATGGGATACACAAGGCCTCTCTCTCTAACATCCCCTTTCCTAACAGTTCTGTTTAAGTTTCAGAAAATAGACCCAAGATGAGGAAAATTCTTACTTTCCCACCTCAAGCCCTGGAATACTCTTCCTATCCAAGGCTCACTCTTGTTAATCCAGTTCAACTTATTTTTACAGTACTCCCTAAACACCTGCTTTCCATGACTCAAAGGCTTAATGTTCTAAATGTTAATGGGGGAGGGAATTCTGGACCACTTCTATAAACAAAGTCATTTCTGTACTTCTAGTTTTTAAACAAACTGGTTTGATCAAAGCACCCTGAGAACATTAGTGCCAACATTCAGATTCTAACAGAAGACTTCATTCATTCTGGGCATGCATTTTACCTGCCATGCACCTGAGCTCCTGCATCTTTGAATTCAGAATGACTAGAATGTGTGAATATATACACACAGGCATTCCTGTAACTCTTCTACTCCCCTTGTTATTAGCTCATACTTAGAAATCCCTCGATATATGATGTTCAGAGTCAAGGATACCCATTCCAGGGAATAGAAGGCCACACTAGAGGAAGCAGATGATATTGTCTAAAGTTCATGAAGGTTATAGATTTATACATTAAAGAGAAATGGGAACTTCACAGTTTATCTAAGATGAATGTACCATCTGCTACTTCTAGAATGATGAAGGATTTCACAGAAAAAATGTTTCTGGGAATCAGTAATTTTTTTTTTCTAGGCCAGAGACTACTCATTCCTGTATTTCTACTTTTTGCCTTCAGGTCAACCTACCTGCATGTTAGTGTGCACAAAACCTCAATTATGTAGTGATTTCATACAGCCAATGGAACTTTCCTTGTTGTCTTGAAAGTAGTGGGATTTTTCAACAGGTCACCCCATATACAACCTCTAACCAGAACTAGAAAAGGTGGTATCAGCTCAAGCTGACTCTTGGCTTCACTTTATTTTAACCAAGAGGTTGCCAATCAGGTCTCTGTAGGAATCATCCCATATTTATGTCTTAGTTCATTTAATGTTGCTATAAAGGACTACCTGAGGCCAG
Organism: Macaca fascicularis; assembly: GCF_037993035.2. Taxonomy (NCBI): domain Eukaryota; kingdom Metazoa; phylum Chordata; class Mammalia; order Primates; family Cercopithecidae; genus Macaca; species Macaca fascicularis. The sequence goes on along the minus strand of NC_088382.1, from coordinate 148,730,984 downwards.
GTAATGTAGGAAGGAAAATAGATATGAAAAGAACAGAAATTGATTGCTGGCAAGATGGCCAAATAGGAAGGAATAGCTTGTCTATAGCTCCCAGCGAGACTGATTCAGAAAGCAGGTGATTTCTACATTTCCAACTGAGGTACCTGGTTCATCTCACTGGGACTGATTGGACAGTGGGTGCAGCTCATGGAGGGTGAGCCTAAGCAGGGTGGGGCGTCATCTTACCCGGGAAGTGCAAGGGGTTGGGGAATTCCCTGCCCTAGCCAAGGGAAGTCAGGAGGGACCGTGAATGGTACACTCCAGCCCAGATACTGTGCTTTCCCCATGGTCTTCACAACCCGCACACCAGATTCCCTCCAGTGCCTATACCACCAGGGTCCTGGGGTTTCAAGCACAAAACTGGGCAGCCATTTGGGCAGACACCGAGCTAGCTGCAGGAGTTTTTTTGTTCCCCACCACCCCGCCCACCCCATACCCCAGTGGTACCTGCAACACCAGTGAGACAGAATCGTTTACTCCCCTGGAAAGGGGGCTGAAGCCAGGGGGCCAAGTGGTCCTGCTCAGTGGGTCCCACCCTCACGGAGCCCAGCAAGTTAAGATCCACTGGCTTGAAATTCTCTCTGCCAGCACAGCAGTCTGAGGTCAACCTGGGATGCTCGAGCTTGGTGGAGGGAGGGGCATCCACCATTGCTGAGGCTTGAGTATGTGGTTTCACCCTCAGTGTAAACAAAGTCACCAGGAAGTTCGAACTGGGTGGAGCTCACCACAGCTCAGCAAGGCCGCCATGGCCAGACTGCCTCTCTAGATTCCTCCTCTCTGGGCTGGGCATCTCTGAAACACAAGGCAGCAGCCCCAGTCAGGTGCTTATAGATAAAACCCCCCATATCTCCCCCTGGGACAGAGCACCTGGGTGAAGGGACGGCTGTGGGTGCAGCTTCAGCAGACTTCAACATCCCTGTCTGATGGCTCTGAAGAGAGAAGCAGATCTCCCAGCACAGCATTCAGCTCTGCTAAGGGTCATACTGTCTCTTCAAGTGGGTCCCTGACACCCATGTCTCCTGACTGGGAGATACCTCCCAGTAGGGGCTGACAGACACCTCATACAGGAGAGCTCTGGCTGGCATCTAGTGGGTGCCACTCTGGGATGAAGCTTCCAGAGGAAGGAACAGGCAGCAATCTTTGCTGTTCTGCAGCCTCTGCTGGTCATACCTAGGCAAACAGGGTCTGGTGTGAACCTCCAGCAAACTCCAGCAGACCTGCAGCAGAGGGTCCTGACTGTTAGAAGGAAAACTAAAAGAGAAAGGAATAGTATCAACATCAATAAAAAGGATGTCCACTCAGAGGCCCCATCAGAACATCACCAACATCAAACACCAAAGGTAGATAAATCCACGAAGATGGGGAGAAACCAGGGCAAAAAGTCTGAAAATTCCAAAAACCAGAATGCCACTTCTCCTCCAAAGGATCACAACTGCTTGCTAGCAAGGGAACAAAACTGGATGGAGAATGAATTTGATGAAATGACAGAAGTAGGCTTCAGAAAGTGGGTAATAACAAACTACTGAGCTAAAGGAACATGTCCTAACCTAATGCAAGGAAGCTAAGAACCTTGAAAAAAGGTTAGATGAATTGCTAACTAGAATAACCAGTTTGGAAAAGAACATAACCTGATGGAGCTGAAAAACACAGCATGGGAACTTGTGAAGCATACACAAGTATCAACAGCCAAATCGATCAAGCAGAAGAAAGGATATCAGGACTGAAAATCAACTTAATGAAATAAAGCATGAAGACAAGATTAGAGAAAAAAGAATGAAAAGGAACAAAAGTCCAAGAAATATGGGACTATATGAAAAGACCAAACCTACATTTGATTGGTGTACCTGAAAGTGACAGGGAGAATGGAACCAAGTTGGAAAACACTCTTCAGGATATTAAGGAGAACTTCCCCAACCTAGCAAGACAGGCCAACATTCAAATTCAGGAAATACAGAGACCACCACAAAGATACTCCTTGAGAAGAGCAACCCAAGACACAATCATCAGATTCACCAAGGCTGATATGAAGAAAAAAATGTTAAGGGCAGCCAGAGAGAAAGTCTGGTTACCCACAAAGGGAAGCCCATCAGAATAACAGTGGATCTCTGCAGAAACCCTACAAGCTGGAAGAGAGTGGGGGCCAATATTCAACATTCTTAAAGAATTTTAACCCAGAATTTCATATCCAACCAAACTAAGCTTCATAAGTGAAGGAGAAATAAAATCCTTTAGACAAACAAATGCTGAGAGATTTTGTCACTACCAGGCCTGCCTTGCAAGAGCTCCTAAAGGAAGCACTAAACATGGAAAGGAACAAGTGGTACCAGCCACTGCAAAAACATACCAAATTGTAAAGGCCATTGACATTATGAAGGTTAAACTGCATCGACTAACAGGCAAAAAAGCCAGCTAACATCATAATGACAGGATCACATTCACACATAACAATATTAACCTTAAATGTAAACTGGCTAAATGCCCCAATTAAAACACACAGACTGGCAAATTGGATGGAGTCAAGACCCATCAGTGTGCTGTGTTGAGGAGACTCACCTCATGTGCAAAGACACACATAGGCTCAAAATAAAGGGATGGAGGAATATTTACCAAGTAAATGGAAAAAAAAAAGCAGGGGTTGCAATCCTAGTCTCTGATAAAACAGACTTGAAACCAACAAAAATCAAGAGACAAAGGCATTACATAATGGTATAGGGATCAATGCAACAAGAACAACTCACTTTGGGAGGCCAAGGCAGGGGGATCACGAGGCCAGGAGATAGATACCATCCTGGCTAACACGGTGAAACCCCATCTCTACTAAAAATACCATGCTGGGCATGGCAGCAGGTGCCTGTAGTCCCAGTTACTTGGGAGGCTTAGGCAGGAGAATGGCGTGAAGCCGGGAGGCAGAGCTTGAAGTGAGCTGAGATCTCACCATTGCACTCCAGCCTGAGTAACAGAACAAGACTCCATCTCAAAAAAAATAAAATTTAAAAAATATATAAACACAAACAAGAGCTAACTATCCTAAATATATATGCATCTAACACAGGAGCACCCAGATTCATAAAGCAAGTTCTTAAACACCTACAAAGATACTTAGACTCCCATACAATAATAGTGTGAGACTTTAATAGCCCACTGTCAATATTAGATCAATGGAGACAGAAAATTAACAAACCTACTCAGGACTTGAACTCAGCTCTGGACCAAGCAGACCTAATAGACATCTACAGAACTCTCCACCCCAAATCAACAGAATATACATTCTTCTCACAGCACCACATCGCACTTATTCTAAAATTGACCACATAATTGGAAGTAAGACACTTCAGCAAATGCAAAAGAACACAAATCATGACAAACCACAGTGCAATCAAATTAGAACTCAGGATTAAGAAATTCACTCAAAACGGCACAACTGCATGGAAACTGAACAACCTGTTCCTGAATGACTACTGGGTACATAACAAAATCTAGGCAGAAATAAATAAGTTCTTTGAAACCGATGAGAACAAAGACACAACATACCAGAATCTCTGGGACACATTTAAAGCAGTGAATAGAGGGAAATTTATAGCACTAAATGCCCACAAGAGAAAGCAGGAAAGATCTAAAATTGACACTAACATCAAAATTGAAAGAGCTAAAGAAGCAAGAGCAAACAAATTCAAAAGCCAGCAGAAGAAGACAAGAAATAAACAAGATCAGAGAAGAACTGAAGGAGATAGAGACACGAAAATACCTTTTAAAAAAAATAAATCCAGGAGCGAGTTTTTTGAAAAGATCAACAAAATAGACTGCTAGCCAGACTAATAAAAAAAGAAGAATCAAATAGATGCAATAAAAAATGATAAAGGAGATATCACCACTGATCCCATAGACATACAAGTTATCATCAGAAAATACTATAAACACCTCTATGCAAATAAACTAGAAAATCTAGAAGAAATGGATAAATTCCTGGACACATATACCCTCCCAATTCTAAACCAGGAAGAAGTCGAATCCCTGAATAGATCAATAACAAGCTCCGAAACTGAGGCAATAATAGCCTGCCAACCAGAAAAAGTCCAGGACCAAACAGATTCACAGCCGAATTCTAGCAGAGGTTCAAGGAGGAGCTGGTACCATTCCTTCTGAAACTATTCCAATCAATAGAAAAAGAGGGAATCCTCCCTAACTCATTTTATGAGGCCAGCATCATCCTGATACCAAAACCTGGCAGAGGCACAACAAAAAAAGAAAATTTCAGGCTAATATCCCTGATAAACATCGATGCAAAAATCCTCAATAAAATACTGGCAAACCAAATCCAGCAGCACATCAAAAAGCTAATCTACCACGATCAAGTCGGCTTTGTCCCTGGGATGCAAGGCTGTTTCTACATACACAAATCAATAGACATAATCTATCACATAAAAAGAACCAATGACAAAAACCGCATGATTAGCTCAATAGATGCAGAAAAGGCCTTTGACAAAATTCAACAGCCCTGCATGCTAAAAACTCTCAAACTAGGTATTGATGGAATGTATCTCAAAATAAGAGCTATTTATGATAAACCCACAGCCAGTATCATAGTGAATGGGCAAAAACTGGAAGCATTCCCTTTGAAAACCAGCACAAGACAAGGATGCCCTCTCTCACCACTCCTATTCAACATAGTACTGGAAGTTCTGGCCAGGGCAATCAGGCAGAAGAAAGAAATAAAGGGTATTAAAATAGGAAAAGACGAAGTCAAATTGTCTGTCTGTAGATGACATGATTGTATCTTTAGAAAACCCCATCATCTTGGCCCAAAATCTCCTTAAGCTGATAAGCAACTTCAACAAAGTCTCAGGATACAAAATCAATGTACAAAAATCACAAACATTCCTATACACCATTAACAGACAAATAGAGCCAAATCGTGAGTGAATTCCCATTCACAACTGCTACAAAGAGAATAAAATACCTACGAATACAACTTACAAGGTATGTGAAGGACCTCTTCAAGGAGAGCAACAAACCACTTCTCAAGGAAATAAGAACACAAATGGAAGAACTTTCCATGCTCATGGATAGGAAGAATCAGTATCATGAAAATGGCCATACTGCCCAAAGTAATTTATAGATTCAATGCTATCCCCATCAAGCTACCATTGACTTTCTTCACAGAATTAGAAAAAAACTACTTTAAATTTCATATGGAACCAAAAAGAGCCCGCATAGCCAAGACAATCCTAAGTTAAAAGAACAAAGCTGGAGGTATCACCCTACCTGACTTCAAACTATACCACAAGGCTACAGTAACCAAAACAGCATGGTACTAGTACCAAAACAGATATAGACCAATGGAACAGAACAGAGGCCTTGGAAATACCACATATCTACAACCATCTGATCTTTGACAAACCTGAAAAAAACAAGCAATGGGAAAAGGATTCCCTATTTAATAAATGGTGTTGGGAAAACTGGCTGGCCATATGCACAAAACAAACTGTACCCCTTCCTCACACCTTATACAAAAATTAACTCAAGATGGATTAAAGGCTTAAACATAAGACCTAAAACCTAAAAATCCTACAAGAAAACCTAGGCAATACCATTCAGGATATAGGCATGGGCAAAGATTTCATGACTAACACACCAAAAGCAATGGCAACAAAAGCCAAAATTGACAAATGGGATCTAATTAAACTAAAGAGTTTCTGCACAGCAAAAGAAACTATCATCAGAGTGAACAGGCAACCTACAGAGTGGGAGAAAACCTTTGCAATCTATCCATTTGACAAAGGGCTAATATCCAGAATCTACAAAGAACTTAAATTTACAAGAAAAAAGCAAACAACCCCGTCAAAAACTGGGTGAAGGATATAAACAGACACTTCTCAAAAGATGACATTTGTGCAGCCAACAAACATGAAAAAAAGATCATCACTGGTCAGAGAAATGCAAATCAAAACCACAATGAGATATCATCTCACACCAGTTAGAATGGTGATCATTAGAAAGTCAGGAAACAACAGATGCTGGAAAGGATGTGGAGAAATAGGAATGATTTTAACACTGTTGGTGGAAGTGTAAATTAATTCAGTCATTGTGAACCAGTGTGGCAATTCCTCAAGGATCTAGAATTAGAAATGCCATTTGACCCAGCAATCCCATTACTGGGTATATACCCAAAGGATTATAAATCATTCTACTATAAAGACACATGCACATGTATGTTTATGGTGGCACTATTCACAATAGCAGACTTGCAACCAACCCAAATGCCCATCAATGATATATTGGATAAAGAAAATGTGGCACATATATATACCACAGAATACTATGCAGCCATAAAAAAGGATGCATTCATGTCCTTTTCAGGGACATGGATGAAGCTGAAAACCATCATTCTCAGCAAACCAACACAAAAACAGAAAAGCAAACACTGCATGTTCTCACTCATAAGTGGGAATTGAACAATGTGAACACATGGAAACAGGGAGGGGAACATCACACACTGGGGCCTGTCAGGGGGGCAGGGGATTAGAGAAGGGAGAGCATTAGAAGAAATACCTAATGTAGATGACGGGTTGATGGGTACAGCAAACCACCATGGCATGTGTATACCTATGTAACAAATCTGTACAGTCTACACCTGTACCACAGAACTTTCTCTATATATATCTGTATATCTATATATAGATATGGATAGAGAGCATGCTTTTTCTTTCTCCCTTTATCCATAAGTAAATATGCACACATATGTAAAAGCATAAAGATATTTTTGAAAATGTAAAAAAAATTGTGGGCATACTGTAGCCTAAAAGATGCACTGTTGGAGTATCTGAAGAGAGAAGAGGCAGGAAACACTGAAATATTGGCCAGTTTTTCCATATTTGAAGATAACTGAAAGTCAACATACAAAGAATTAACCTGAGAAGCACCAAATATGCATCTTAAGCACACAGGAATAAGTTAACTGAATCAATAAAATGAATTGTATTTAGAGACAAAGTCCTTCTTACACAATAGTCAAATAACTAGTTTAGTGTATCAATTGAACATCCCATGGCAGATGATATTTTGGTTCTATTAACCAACAAGACCAAGCAGACAATCCTGCTATTTCCCTGGCAAGTAGCAAAGATAAACCCACCACTTATGAGCAACACAGGTTTATAAGCTTTCTGTGGAAGGTAAGTTGTCTTTCCAGGGACTAAGAGCATATGTCTTCCTTCAACCTTTAACATCACTCCACAGCCTTCAGTTTTATAAATCCCTTCCTTTAACGGAATCTGTAGGTTGCAGAACTATCTTATTAACCCTTTGGTTGAAGTGAGTCACAATATGGGGTTTTAAACTGCTTGTTGTCTGGCTAGAAGTCTTAGACCACTGTCCACACAGCTACCCTTCTCTGCCTCAAATCTCTGCCTTTAGCTGAGAACAGGGCTTATCAGCATAAAGCAACTTTCACGCTTCCCAGGCTGACCCAAGGACACTTACCACACAGCCTGCCATTAAGCTATAAAACAACCTTCTTGGCAACATCAGATGACACAGATCCATACATTTTTTTTTTAAGGATAATTATGCCCTGCCTGGAAACTGTTGAACACGCAGTTTAACAGTTGGGTAAATATTCTGTCAGGTAAATATTCTTTCCAGTATGGCAAGAAGTCTTTTCTCAGAGGAATCTCAAGCCTGGGGGTCCATTTTTTCCCCAGATGAACTCCAGCCTAACACTTCCTTAATCTCTGCTGGTTCCTCTAACTGCTGTGTCTTGTCTTTTCCATTCATCATCCAGGTACTTGTTAAGTGCTGAGTAAGCTTCAGACAAACTAACTTCAGAATAACTGGTTGTCAAGAACAAGGAAAAAGGGGACCAAGTGAAATATATGGTTCTTTTCTTCACAACCCATTAGGAGGCACTTGGTTATGCCATCTTGCTCTCAAAAGTGGCACATTTGAAGACAACTACTAAAGCTATTTTGAGAATGTGTCCAGAAAGCAAGGATTGACCAGATCATGGAGGACTCCCATTAGCTTCTGGTCATATCTTGTGTGAGATCTAAGAGATGGTTTAAGAAGGGTTTTAAAAATTACATTAACATTTTTGTTATGGTAAACTATGTATGACAAAATTCACCACCTCAACCATTCAAGTGTACAACTCAGTGGCATACTTAATGTTGTACAACCATCACCACTATCCATTTCCAAAAGTTTTATCACCCTGATGGAAACTCTTTGCCCATTAAACACCTTATTCTCAGCTTCAGAAGATATTGTACTATAAAGAAACATGCCCCTCTGGCTTCAGGAATAAGAGCCCAGAAGGAGCAGAGACAGGCGAACCTCTCCTACCCGTAGGTATTCGAAGTGAAGAGATGTTGCCAACACAGTCTTAGCTTCTGCAGAGCTAGTTGAGGCAAAGAAAACAGTTACTTCAAGAGCCCAGCACTCAGACACAGTTGAGATAACTTCTACTGCCACTCTGCATTCTGGGATGAGCATCACATACATGCTCAACTGTAGTGGTGGGGTTAGATGTGGCAACTCAAAAGACACTCTTGGCTTTAGCCAAATATAAATCTAGGACAGGAAGGACATTATCTCCATTATCTTCATCTTATTAGAAGACCCAAAAGCTTTTCCAATTCACAGCTTCCTTTGACCTCTCACACAGGCCAGGTAGAACATTCACATATGAATTAAATGCACATGGGTCACCTTGAAACAAAAGCTCTGGGCTCCAGGTCTCACTGATCTTTTATTGTTTTCTATCCATTTAGTCACAATATCACAATACCTGCCTATTACATTTTAACTAACTCCCTCAAGTCAATGGAGAGTCCCACACATAAATGCTATTCTATAACAATATTTCACCTTTATCTTGACTTTGTAGCTTGGCAAAGACACAGAAAGTGAGGAGACAGTGCAGGTTGTCTTCCTAGACAGGCTTGGGTCAGCCCATACCCAATGAGGGTCTTTTGTAATGAGGAAACTCCAAGGTTAAAACCAAACCAAACAAAACAAAACAATCACATCTGTACTGACCTGTCCTGGACAATGGAATGACACTGTCTTTTGTCACATATCAAGTCTTAATGACCTGGTGTATCTTATGTCAACAAAATTTGCCAAGTTCTACCCCTCCCTATCTATGTCCAGTGGCAGAGCAGTTAGTGCACATTTTGGAATAGGTAGCTATGACCCTGCCACCCTTCCATTCCTTCTTAAGTTTTACCTCTTCCAATTTGTTTTCCTTTCTTCATCCTGGCCCCAATGTAGTCGTTAAGTCCCTGCTCTGACTTCATTCATCTCATTACACAACAGTACATCCGAGCTCAGGGTTGAGCTGTTCCTGAGGAGCCCTGAGCCTGCAGGCCTGACCATGCAAACCTGGGTACACCCAGAAAGCGAACTGCAGGATTCAATCCTGACCTGCTAATGTTGCCATAGGAGACAAACATATCCAATTTGTCTAAAGGATATTTTTTAAGAAATTGTGGTTTAGTGTACCAAGGTGTTAAATGGGATATCAGCATTTTTGCAAGCACTGTCATGGGAACATAATTAGGCAAGTACTTACTTATGAGAATCCTTCCTTTGCAACCAAAAATTCAGTAGATACAATGTCTTTCAGGGTGCCTGCTTTATCTCTCCTGAATGTCTGGTTTTAGAAGGATGAAGTCTATTGACCTGTGCTGGTAGTCTGCATTTATGTGAACCTTGATATAAAACTGACTGTACCTTCTTATCTACATAAGAAGACTATCCTCCCAGATATAGAACTGCAATTTTGAAAGAGCAAGATTGGTTTATTTTCACCAAGAAGGTGCCATCCTGTCTGCCCAGTACTGAGATCTCAGGAAATAAAGCAGCATGGAAGACAGGCCTGGCGTCTTCTCTGTGACACCTTCATGGGGACAATCACAGAAGGGGGAGCTCTTGTTACTGGCTGGGATTTTGTTTTCATAATGGATGTTTAAACTCCACCCAGAGCCATCTTAGTTGTCCCTGCCTTCATTGAGAAAAACCCATGCCCCATCACAGCAATATCCAGTGGTGACTTCAACATCTGGAGAAGTCAAACCCCCTCCTTGACTCCTGTCCCATCACTTTCTTGTTGTGGCTCAATAGAACCTAGGTCAGGACAAGCCAGTTCAATTCAACAAAATCAGGACTCAGGCGAGTAAAAACACATTCTTGTGTATACAAACCGCTTTTGAAGAGTGAAATCAAGAATGAAAGCTCCACCTTCAATGGGGGTAAGTTCTAGACTCAGAAGCTGAGAAGAGTGATAGTTTAAGACATCACCATTAGTGCCAGTCACTTTTGCTTACTCATGGACAGTGCCCGCTGCTATAAGTATACGAGTCAAATTACACAGGAATGAAAGGTTTAGGTAATATGTGACATCACTTATGCACACTACTGGTTGCCCTTAAAGCCTGTAGAACATGTTTTGTACTCTGCAGTGAGGACACTGGTGAATCTTTGGAACCTTTGCAAATTGTAACCATGGTGTCTACACATATTTGCTAAGTCTAACATAGGTAAGTCTCAATCCCATCCCAGCTCACTTGTTTTCCTGTCAGACTCCCAGGTATCACAAGGCACGAATCAGTGAGTGATGACTATATTAACTACCTGCAGCTAGATGTGGCTACTTATGTATCCAAAATGTCAGGATATAGTTGGGGTCATTCAACCTTCATCAGAATCCTGCATACCAAAGATGGAGGAATTGGTCAACTGTTCATGGTTCAAGTTCATCTTGAGAGAGAATCACAGATGACCATGTTGATTGCTTTCAATTTTCTTCAAGATTTTGATTTTGCATTGATTCTCATCTCTGGAGTGACTGATGAGACACCAGAATTTAGGGATGCATGGAAGCCTGTCAAATGCAATTAGGCCTGAGAGCTTCCCTTATGTAAAAGCATCTTGTCACCCCAATGCCAAGATAACAGCAATAGCATTTCCATGCCTGGCCTCTGCAACATTGTATCATGTAGCAGAAACTAGTTCAACTATGCAAATTACAAGGAAAACCCATACCAGAAGGCATTCAAGAAACATGAAAGCTGAAAGGCTTACAGAAGGAAGCTAAAGTGCTCTGGCCAACCCACATTTACTGACTAGTGGGAAATTCAAGTCATGTGGAATAACACACGAGATGATTCAGGCAACTATGGGATCCAAGAAGAGAAGCAGGTCTTGCACATCAATCAATGAGAAATTACTCATTAGAAAGGACTAATCAGTCCTTCAGTAATGAGAAAAATAAGACACCAATGGACATTGGAACAGTGGCCGTTTGGTCTTAGGTAACGGCATTTTATAGGGACCTTTTCTATGACATAGCTCCCCATAGTTGACTCAGTCATGCTTGGGTGTCAGCTTTACCTTGCGGTTGACAGGAGCAGAACAGCTTCCTATTTACACAGCTGTGAATAGTCTGCTGATCGTGAAACCCTCCAATCAGGTGCTTTGATCTATTCCTGAGCATTTGCCCATATTCTCACCATGTGTAAACCCTTCACTTCGACTGTCCAACTGGGAACTTCATTTATAAGATTTTAAATCAAGCAAAATATTCGAGAATCCATAAGTCTCATTTGTTACATGGCCTTCCGTGAAATAATTGACTACTGTGATCATGCAGTCACTTGAATGTCTGTGCCTATAGGCTATGAACTTCAAGATCAAATTTGTGTCCATAGTCCTTGTTCACAGTAGGGGCTCCAACACTGTTTAATGAAATGAATGACCAAGAGAAATCAGAATTGCTCTGATCTTGAGTCAGAGACCCAACCTGGCCTACTTTCCCAAAGGTTTGCACCCTAAGTCAACCAGATGGGTCAGCATCATTTATTATATACAGCGTGAGAGTGGGGAAAAATGTCAAGTTATCAGACCTTGGTTCAGATTGTGACTCACCCATAGGATACTAAGCCATGTTTATCATTCTTTGAATCTCATGATCCTCATCTAAAAAGCATGCTACTGCCCACTGGATGAACTGATTTGAGTACATGAAGTTGAGTGGCTAGGGTAGCTGGCACATAGCCTGTGAAATAGAAGGCATTCCATAAATGCTTTCCTTCAGCTCATATAAACTTAAATTTAAAGACAGGGTAGGGTTTAATTGGTAAAGTTGTAAGCTTTTATGTAGGTAAGAGGGTACGTTTTCTATTATCCTGTGAAAAGAATTCTAATGGTCAGTAATGCAAATATCTGGCAAAGAATTGACAACATAATGGTTTGGAATGTTGAATACAATTGTATCGAATGGAAAAATAGCTTCTATTTATTGAATGCTTATTCTCTGCTGGGTATTGACCTAAGAGGCCACATGAATCATTTTTTAGCACTCACAGAATCATAAAGAGACCATTAGTCCATTTTTACAGGTGAGATGTCAGATTCAGAATAAGAATTTTATACCAGGCAACACAGCCAGTGAATTAGAGATGTCTGATGCTGAATTATGCTCTTTTCACAGCACTCTGCTTTACCCTCAGCATTGATTCAGGGCTAGTAATCCCATGAGACATGCTACCTCAGCAAGACAGTTACAGGTTTGTCTTCAGGTTTATTATCTGAATGAGACACTTGGCTTAGGATCCTGGCTTTAGAACCTGTTTGGCTGAAACACAAAAGTCTCTTTGAATTTAGAATATTGTCAAAATGTTGTCACTACTCAAAACAGCTTTAATGCGATCGAAATTGTAATTGAAGTAAAAAATTATCCAGGGCTCTTCTATAAGAAGGCTAACACCATTCTTAACCCTGTAGCTTGGCCAAGTAAGCTACAAAAAGTATAAGGAGACAGTCTCCAAGTCATTTTCCTAGGCAGGCCTGTGTCATTCCTGACCTGATGAGGATGTTATCAAAATCTCATATGGAGGAAACTCCAACATTAAAGGCTCACATCTACACTGACCTGTCTTGGACAATGGGGTGTTATACTTTGTGTTTTCTCAAATATCAAACCTTACAGGTCTAATAAAATGTCAAAGGTTGCCATGTGCTGCCACACCTCTCAACCCATGTCCAGCGGCAGAGCACTTGGCACATTTTGGTTTAGGCTGTGACCCATTCGTCCCATCCCTTGAAAAACATTACCTTCTCCCTAAGTGTCTGCAGTTCTCACATCCTGCTGCCTCTGTAGTCATAAAGAGCCTCTGGCTCCCCAATCTCAGCCTTCTTATTACACAAAAGCACATCTCAGCTGAGGGTCGAGTTGGCCCCTGAGCCCGAAGACCTGACTGTGCGAGCCTGGGTGTAACCATAAAGAGAAGTATAAGATTCAGTCCTGCACTGCTGAATGTTGCCATAGAAGACAAATATCCAATTTGTTTTAGTAACTTTAAAATTTTGGTTTGTATTAAATCTAAAATGCCTTCTCATGTCACCATTTTTGTAAGCTCTTTCCAAATTCTGATCACATGGCAAGATTTATGACAGTCCTCCTTCCTTTGCAACCAGAAGTTCAGTCAATGGCAGTCTCCTCCAGGGGTACCTGCTCTTTCCTGCAAAGTGTTTCAGTTCTGGAATAAAACCAGGTTCTGCAGAGCTGTGCTGGTTGTCTGTAGTTATGTGAACCTTGATATAAAACTGATTAACATTACCTTCTCATGCTTATCAAGAGATGGACTTTTTGGAACTTCAGTTCTATTTCTGGCTCTGCAATCCCTTGTTTGTCTGCCTAGCTCTGAGGTCCCTAGAAAAAATATGAGGCACCATCAAGGTCAGGCACGGCTACCTTCTCTGGTCCACGTTGGGGATACAACTGGCCATGATGACCATTCAAGATAGGAATGCGGATACTAGCCAGTAGATGTAATAAAAGGAAATAAGGAACAAAACTCATGGGCTTCTACAAGTGACCACTCCTAGATATAGCAGAAGTTTATGAAGGAGACACCTCCATAGGGATGGAAGCTGAATTGAACTGATTTTCCTGCTGCTGCTAGGAGAAGACTAATGGGAGGGAGTCGGGGGTAGGATCTAAAATAAATGCTTTGAAGCTCTCATGTCTGATTATAAAGATTTAAGTTTTATGAAGCCAGTCACCAGTGCTAAGCCACAGAGTACCTGCTGCTTTGAATCTAAGCACAGAAGCAGCAGCAGCAGCAGCAGCAGCAGCAGCAGCAGAGGGGTGGGAGTGGTATGCATGGCTCACATACACTACTTCCTGCCCACTGAGCCCTGAAGATCATCATTGGCATCCAACAGTTTAAGGAACTAGTGACTCTGACCTTCAATGGAGTGTGAAGATTCCTTAGATTTCCATCAAAGTTCAAACACAGGAAAACTTCTATCACACCTCAGCTGACTCTTTCACCCCTTCTCCAACATGCCCCCTCCAATTTTTTTATTAACATAATCCAGTTTGATTTTCCCAAATAGATCAAGATGGGACAATTCTTTTCTTGCCTTTCAGCCCCCAGATTCTGAAACATTCTCCTATCCAAGACTCACTCCTGCTGAACCCAACTCTCATCTAGTTATACAAAACTTCAAGGAAATCATGGGTTTTTTTATGATCCTTGAGAAGTTAGTTATTAACAGGGAAGAGTTTTGGATTACTCCTTCAAGCAGGGCGATTTCCATATTTTCAGTTTCAGCTTTTGAAGATGGTTTGATCAAAACACGCTGTGAACACTGGAGCCCAACATTTATATCCTGACAAGATCTCATTCATCCTGGGCATGATTCTTACCCTCCACGGCACCCAGGTCCTGCATCTTCGAATTCAGAGTCACCATAATGGGTATATGTAAGCACATACATGCATTCTTTTCATAACTCCGTTCTCCCGTAGTTCTTAGCTCATACTAAAAAATCCCCAGACATTTGACACTGAAGCTAAGATTACACACACCATTGCAGAGGTGGCTACATTAAAAGATGACACTACCTAAAGGTTATCAACAGTCCAGATTTTAATTCATACAGAAGACTCCCATGAAAAACCAGGGAAATAGGACTACCACTCAGCTGGACTAAGATGAATGGGATCACCTACTATTTCTAAAGTGAGGATTTCACAGAAAATTGTTTCCTAGGAAGGAACCAAGTCTTTCTAGGATCAGACTCCTCATCCCTGTACTTCTATGTTTTGCTGCAGGCCAACTTACATGCACTTATGTGCACCAAACCTCAGAGTTATGCCCTATCCTCATACAGCAAATGAAACTTTCCTGGCTTTACTAGTTAGCACAGGGTCACCCTGTACCCAACCCAAGTGAAACCAGAAGAAATGCTCTCTCCATCTCACAATCTGGCTCTTGGCTTCATAGTTTATATTAAGATGCCAGACTTCTCTGCAACAATCATTCCATAGTTTAAAAAGGAATGGGTAAATTGCTAAACAGTGGTATTTTATTTTCTGAGGATGCCCTAAAGATTAAGGTGTCCAAAAAGGCAAAGTCAGCTTTAGGTCATAAGATGTCTCCACAGAAAGTCCCACCTAGTACTGAGATCTGTATCTCCTACAGCCATTTGTTTAGAGAGAAGAGTGGATGCTGGAATGATGGCCGCTTGGTCCCATGTAACAGCATCTAACAGGAACTCTCGTCCTCCATGGATGACATAGTCCCAAGTAATAACATCCAACAGGAACTCTCGTCCTCCATGGATGACATAGTCCCATGTAACAGCATCCAACAGGAACTCTCGTCCTCTGTGGATGATGTCGTCCCATGTAACAGCAACTCTCGTTCTCTATGGATGACACAGTCCCAAGTAGGCATTGGTTCTGAGACTCATCCTTGGGCACTGACTTCAGCTTGCTGACTGGATCAGAACCACTTCAACATCTGAGTGTCTGGGGACAGTCGCAGGCCCTGCAACCCTCTAACCAGGGAAGAGGAGGAAGATCAATGTTTAGGCAGAGATAGGGTAGATGCAAAGAACACCTAGCTAGGAATATGGAGAATTTCCCAGAGCAACATCCTGCATGGAAGTGACTTCAAGCCACATCTAGGTTCTTTCACTGAGTCAGTTCTGTGCCAGTTAAAACCCTAAAGACTAGGGAAACATCCTTATAGGGCACCTCGTAACTCCTTTTCGGTGGTTTGGCAGAGCCAGTGTGCTCCCTCTGACTCTAGCCAAAGATGAATATCCCTAACGTAAAAAACATGCTCGACTCAGACCCCAGTGGCAGACAGCTGCTTCATTCTCAGCCAGTACTGTCTTCAAATTTGACAGGTGGCTGTATCTTCTGTGGAAGTCTCTCATAGCACATTTTCTTTCACATACTCAATAGGTCCATATTGGATAGGACGCTTGCCTCTCCAGTTAAAAAGAGAAACTGCTCTGGGTTTGTCATTCCTGACTTTCCTTAAACCTATTCTTTCTTAGTAGGTCACCAGTAGCCACTGTTTGTCCACAAACTTTCCCCGTGAAAGGGGTAAAGAGGTAGTTGAGGACAGCATGACTTCGGTGACCTTCCTGGTGCTTCCCAGCTGCAGTCTTTCCCCGCAGGGCCCTCCGCACTATTCTTCCTGGAAACTGGCCTTGCAGAAGGTATTTATAAAACCAATTTCCTGCCATACTAGAGGCTATTGAAAGCCCCAAGACTTAGTGTAAGAACAAAAATGGGATGTGGCCTTCCTGACCCACCAGAAACATTGAGCTCAAGAGCTTCTTTGCCCACACTGGCCCCAGGAAGCGTTAGGTTTCTCACTTACAGTTTGTGTCAGAGATTTGATTTCTCATTAAACCAGATAGAAAAAAAAGTCAATTGGATCAATATATACATGTCTATTTTTCTAATTCCTCATAGCACTGGCCAACCTTATAACCTGCAAAAGATATACCACTTTCTACACTAGTTCATCTGCAGCCTTGCTGGGAGAAGTCACTACAAGAAGTTAGGTTTCCAAACCTAGACCCCATACCCATCGCTTTGTCAAGAGCAAAGTGCTCTTGCATGATTGTTCTAGTCACAATAATTCAAGGAGGCACTTGGCTACACTGCCTCCTCTCAAGTAGCTCATTTAGGACAAATAAAGTTGAAAATATGGCTAGAAAAACCAAGATCAGCAATGCCAAGCAGCACACAGAGTTTCACATGAGATCTGCAAGACGGTTTTGAACAATGTTGTATAACAAATGCCCAACCAGCTTCAGGAACGCGCCTAGAAGGAGAAGAGCTAAGCCAGCCTCTCCTACCCTTAGTTATCTGGAGGGAGAGATAATGCTGACCTAGTCTTAGTTTGTGCATCTAATGGAGCAAAAGCAAAACTTGGAGAGGTTGGTATCTCAGACCCAGGCAATAGGAGTAGCTTCCACCACTACTTACCATCTTGAGATGGGCATTGTATACACACACAACTGGCAACAGTGTCAGATACACCAACTCGGAAGCAGAACAGACATTAATCCAATGGTTTATATACTAGGTTTGAAAAATCTAAGGAAGTATATCTACCATGTTTTTATCTCACTTGGGAACCTAGAAACTTCTCAAGTGCATAGCTTCCTTTGGCTTTCCACTACACCAGGCACACAAAGTGGCCACAGACAGTAGCCGTGTGCATGTGAGTCTCTTTGAAACAAAAGTTTTGAACTCCATATGCCACTACTTAAAAACACACACACACACACACAAATCCAGCCATGTAGGCTCAAGACCTGGCTGTCAACTTATCACTCCCCAGTCAAGGGAGAGTCACACACAGCATCATCTGTTGTAGAATGACACCATATTCAACATTATCTTAACTCTACAGCTTTGCAAAAGCAGCCACAGGAACTGTGAAGACAACCTGCAAGTGAATTTTCCTAGGCAGGCCTGGGCCAGCCCAGACCTAATGATCTTAAAATATTTTATATAATGAAGAGACTCCAATGCTGCAAGTTCGAACATGCACTGACCAGTCTTGGACAAAGGATATAACAACTTTCCTTGCATCATTTCTCATATAGAATTCGTGTTTTTCTCAGTAATGGTTGCCAAGTCCTGCTGTTCCCACCCTACCTCCAATGGCAAGGCTGTTGGTGCCCATTTTGGCTTAGGCAGTAGTGACTCATTAATCCCATCCTTTAAGTATTATCTCTAAGTTGTCTGTATTCCCTCATTTGGTACCCATGTAGTTGTGACAGGACCTCTGCCCTCATTCTTCCATTAATAAGATGCACATCTAAGCCAAGGGCTGAACTGGCCCAGGGAAGCCCGAGACTGCAGACTTGACTGTGCAAACCTGGGCAAGTCCAGAAGGGGAAGAGCAAGATTTGGCCCTGCGCTGCTCTTGTACCCCTCCACGGCCAATGTTACCACAGTGGACAAATGTTATCAAGTTTGCCAAACCAAAGGAGGTTTTAAAAGTTATAAATGCACCAGCAATTCCTGGGTTGTCAGAATTTTTGCAAGCACTTTCTCACTTCTATTTACATAAAGAAGGTATTTTTGGAAATCCTTATTCCTCTGCAACTGTGGTATCAATCTGTAATACATTGTCTTGCAGAGGTATGGCTCCTCCCTCCTGTCAGTTTTGGGAAAGTTTTGTGGACCTACGTTGTTTGTCTGCAACGTCAACCTTGACATGTGAGATTGATAGCACCCTTAGTCCTATAAAGAAATTGCTTCTTCCTAGCCACAGTTCTGTTTCTGCCTGTGTTGTCTCGGATCTTTCTGCCCACCACACTGAAATCCAGAGCTAGGCTAAAGGATGAGAGTTTCCATTCTATGAAGGTTCTGGAGTCCAATTCACACAGGAGATGCCCAGGAGAATCAGGGAAGTGGGATCTTTGCACAGCTTAACTGAGATTAAAGCATCATCTCCTCTTTCTAGTGTGACCAGGAAAGAGTTGACAGTAATTTTTTCCTATAAAGGAGCCAGATGTTCTTATGAGACGATTTATTCTTCAGCTGTTTTTTGCCTTCAGACCTTAGGCATGCTATTGCGCACATAGAAACTCAGATACGCTTTGGCTGCGTAGAGTCAGAGGATCTTATCTCGTGATCTTGCAATTGGGACCTGCTGCCTACGACAGGTCATCTGGTATCCAACCAAGAAGTGGAATCAAAAGAGGTCCCATCACCCCCACTCAGTCTGGTTCTTGGCTTCAACATAGTTCATTTTCACCAAGAGAATGCCATTAAGTGTCTGTAGTAATCCTTACATGCTATTATGTGTTTTGAAATGAGATATTGAAAAGCTAAAACGTGGCATTTCAGTCTCTACTAAAGATGCCACAAAAGGTTTTTAGGAGGTCCAAGGAGGCAAAATTAGTCAATTTGGGATCATGAAGTACTTCCACAGAAAGCTCATTCAGTATGGAGATCAGAGTCTCTAACAGTGACCTCTCCATTTATAGACTTCAGTGGGCATTACAATGCTGTTTGGTTCTAGGTAATTTTATGGAGACCCCTGTTCTCTGTGGACAATACAGCTCCAACCCGAATTAACTCAGTCATATCTGGGAGCCAGTTTTTTTTTTTTTTTTTTTTGGACACAGTCTTGCTCTGTTGCTCGGTCTGGAGTCCAGTGGCACAATCTCAGCTCACTTCAACCTCTGCCTCCCCAGTTCAAGCAATTCTCCTGCCTCAGCCTCCTGAGTAGCTGGGACAACAGGTACATGCCGCCATGCCCAGCTTTTTTTAAGTAGAGACGGGGCTTCACCATGTTGCCGAGGCTGGTCTCAAACTCCTGAGCTCAGGCAATCTGCCTGCCTCGGCCTCCCAAAGTGCCAGGATTATAGGTGTGAGCCACTGTGCCTGGCCTGGCATCAGCTTTAGCTTGCTGACTGGAGGAGGACAGCTCCCACCTGAGCAGCTGTGAATAGTCTCCTGGCCATGCAACCCTCCAATTAGATGTCTTTTTCTTCTAGTCCTCTGAACATCTGCACATGTTCTTCTCACTTCATATAAATCCTTTACTTGAAGTGTTCAACTGGTAAGCTTCTCATCTTTTAGATTTTAAGTCAAGCATCACCTTACCTGATAAGGCTTTCCTAAGTGTCAATGCACCTTAATAAAGCCTTCATTGGAAAGATATGCAATTATGATTGTTCAGTATCCTGCTTGTTGGCCCTATGAAGTATAAAAACTCTTATGTGATTTTCCTTTAAGGATTAAGTCCTTGGTTTACAGGACTTCAAATACCGTTAATAAAGTGAATGACCCTGAGAAAGTGATTTGGAGAGCTCTTAAAGTTAGACTTAGCCCAGCCTACTTCCCCCAAAGGTTTGCATCCTAACCAACTTAATTTGCTGGGTCAGCAGCATCATTTTCACAACTAGTGTGAGTGGAAAAAAAAACAAGGTATCAGAGACTTTGGTTCAGGCTGTGACTCACCAAATGTCTAAAGCCATGTTTGTTTTCCTGAATCTCATGACCCTCATCTGAAAAAAAAAAAAAAAAACAAAAACAAAACCATTCTGATGCCCACCTGGATGAACTGAATATTAGAGTATATAAAGTTGAATATGTAGAGTACCTGTCACATAACTCATGACATAGGCTATGTTCCATAAACCTTAACAGCTCACAAATCAAATGCAAAGGTAAGGCAGAATTTAGTAAGATTATAAATCTCTATACAGATATGACAATGTTTTAATTTCATGAAAAGAACAAATTCTCATGATTAGGAATGCAAATCTTTGGCAAGAGACAGCTGAAAAGAATTGCTATTTTGCTATTAAACACTTCTATTTATTGAATGTTTACCCTATTCCTGATTAAACATGCCACATGAATCATCTTTCGGTATTCACAGTATCATAGACTTTTTGGCAAATGAAATGGCAGATTCTGATGGATTAAGATTTTTGGGTGGCGCCCAAGATGGCCGAATAGGAACAGCTTCAGCCTTCAGCTCCTAGCGTGAGTGACACAGAAGACGGGTGATTTCTGCATTTTCAACTGAGGTACCAGGTTCATCTCACTGAGGCGTGTCGGACAGTTGATGCTGGTCCACGGGTGCAGCCCAACCAGCGAGAGCTGAAGCAGGGCGAGGTATTGCCTCATCTGGGAAGTGCAAGGGGGAAGGGAATTCCTTTTCCTAGACAAAGGAAAGTGAGACACAAAACACTTGGAAAATCAGGTAACTCCCACCCTAATACTGCACTTTACCAAGGGTCTTAGCAAATGGCACACCAGGAGATTATATCCCACACCTGGCCCAGAGGGTCCCAGGCCCACGGAGCCTCCCTCATTGTTAGCACAGCAGTCGGAGATCTAACTGCAAGGTGGCAGTGAGGCTGGGGGAGGGGCACCTGCCATTACTGAGGCTTAAGTAGATAAACAAAGCTGCTGGGAAGCTCGAATTGGGTGGAGCCCACTGCAGCTCAAGGAGGCCTGCCTGCCTCTGTAGACTCCACCTCTGGGGACAGGGCATAGCTAAACAAAAAGCAACAGAAACCTCTGCAGTTATAAAGTCCCTGTCTGACAGCTTTGAAGAGAGCAGTTGTTCTCCCAGCATGGAGGTTGAGATCTGAGAATGAACAGACTGCCTGCTCAAGTGGTCCCTGACCCCTGAGTAGTCTAACTGGAAGACATCCCCCACTAGGTGCAGACCGACACATCACACCTCACACGGCTGGGTACACCGAGACAAAGCTTCCAGAGCAAGGATCAGACAGCAACACTCGCTGTTCAGCAATATTCTATCTTGTGCAGCCTCTGCTGCTGATACCCAGGCAAACAGGGTCTGGAGGGGACCTCAAGCAAACTCCAACAGACCTGCAGCTGAGGATCCTGACTGTTAGAAGGAAAACTAACAGAAAGGTCACCCACACCAAGACTCCATCAGTATGTCACCATCAAAGACCAAAGGCAGGTAACCACAAAGACAGGGGAAAAGCAGTGCAGAAAAGCTGGAAATTAAAAAAATCAGAGCACATCGCCCCCTCCAAAGGAACACAGCTCATTGCCAGCAACAGAACAAAACTGGATAGAGAATGACTTTAACGAGTTGAGAGAAGGCGGCTTCGGTCTATCAAACTTCTCAGAGCTAAAGGAGGAACTATGTAACCAGCACAAAGAAACTAAAAACCTTGAAAAAAGAATGGATGAATGGGTAACTAGAATAATCAATGCAGAGAAGACCTTAAAAGAACTGATAGAGATGAAAACCATAACACGAGAACTATGTGACAAATGCACAAGCTTCAGTCACCAATTTGATCAACTGGAAGATAGATTATCAGTGATTGAAGATCAAATGAATGAAATGAAGCTAGAAGAGAAATGTAGAGAAAAAAGAGTAAAAAATGAACAAAGCCTCCAAGAAATATGGCATTATGTGAAAAGACCAAATCTACCTCTGATTGGTGTGCCTGAAAGTGACGGGGAAAATGGAACCAAGTTGGAAAACACTCTGCAGGATATCATCCAGGAGAACTTCCCCAACCTAGTAAGGCAGGCCAACATTCAAATTCAGGAAATACAGAGAATGCCACAAAGATACTCCTCGAGAAGAGCAACTCCAACACACATAATTGTCAGATTTACCAAAGTTGAAATGAAGGAAAAAATGTTAAGGGCAGCCAGAGAGAAAGGTCGGGTTACCCACAAAGGGAAACCCATCACAATAGCAGACCTCTCAGCAGAGACTCTACAAGCCAGAAGAGAGTGGGGGCCAATATTCAACATTCTTAAAAGAATTTTCAACCCAGAATTTCATATTCAGCCAAACTAAGTTTCATAAGTGAAGGAGAAATAAAATCCTTTACAGACAAACAAATGCTTAGAGATTTTGTCACCACCAGGCCTAACATTTAAGTCTCTAATCAGGAAACAACAGGTGCTGGAGAGGATGTGGAGAAATAGGAACACTTTTACACTGTTGGTGGGACTGTAAACTAGTTCAACCATTGTGGAAAACAGTGTCGCGATTCTTCAAGGATCTAGAACTAGAAATACCATTTGACTCAGCCATCTCATTACTGGGTATATACCCAAAGGATTATAAATCATGCTGCTATAAAGACACATGCACACGTATGTTTATTGCAGCACTATTCACAATAGCAAAGACTTGGAATCAACCCAAATGTCCATCAGTGACAGACTGGATTAAGAAAATGTGGCACATATGCACCATGGAATACTATGCAGCCATAAAAAAGGATGAATTTGTGTTCTTTGTAGGGACATGGATGCAGCTGGAAACCATCATTCTCAGCAAACTATCACAAGAACAGAAAACCAAACACTGCATGTTCTCACTCATTAGGTAGGAATTGAACAATGAGATCACTTGGATGCAGGAAGGGGAACATCACAAACCAGGGCCTGTTGTGGGGAGGGAATGGGAGAAGGGATAGCATTAGGAGATATACCTAATGTAAATGACGAGTTAATGGGTGCAGCACACCAACATGCACATGTATACATATGTAACAAACCTGCACGTTGTGCACATGTACCCTAGAACTTAAAGTATAATAATTAAAAAAAAAAAAAAAGATTTTTGTTCTAGACAACACAGCCAGTAAGTGACAGGTCTCCCTGATACTGAATCATGCTGACTCATGCTTTTCCCACAGTAGTCTGTGTTATCTTCAGCATGGATTCAGCACAGGTAAGCCCATGAGTCAGGAGAGCTCAACAACCCTTGCCGGGTTTCAGAGTTACTAGTAATAAAGACATTTGGCTTAATGATTTCAGGAACTGGCCAAAACACTTATGTCCTTGAATTTTTAGACTTAGTATTGTCCAAATGTCCATACTGCCAACAACAATCTAAAGGGTCATTGCAATCCTTATCAAAATCCCAATGATATTTCACAGAAATGGAAATATCTTGAAGTTTACATGGATTCACAGGAGACTCCAAATAGCTAAAGCAATGTTAAGAAAAAGTTGAAGTGATCACACTAACTTCAAACTATATTAACAAAGCCATAGGTATAAGACAATATCCTACTGGCAGTAAGAATAGACATATAGGCCAATGAAACAGAATAAAGAACCTAGAAATGAAATCAAGTTTTCCATAAGGGCAATAAAAATATGAAGAATGGCACTGTGACAGGCACCTGTAGTCCCAGCTACTTGAGAGGCTAAGGCAGGAGGATTGCTTGGGGCTAGTTTGGTTCTAGCCTGTGCAACATAGTGAGAAACAAAAATACACAAAGGGGAAAGGGCAGAATCATCAATAAATGGTATTGGGAAACCTGGGCATTCACATGCAAAATAAGAAAATTGGGCCCTTCTCTTGCAACATGCACAGAAAAAAAATCAAAGTGAACATAAGACTTGTAAACCATAATTTTTTGTGTGTGTCAGTCTCGTTCTGTTGCCAGGCTGGAGTACGATGGTACAATCTTGGCTCACTGCAACCTTTGCCTCCTGGGTTCAAGTGATTCTTGTGCCTCAGCCTCCCAAGTAGCTGGGACTACAGGCACGTGCCACCACATCCAGCTAATTTTTGTATTTTTAGTAGAGATGGGCCAGGATGGTCTTGATCTCGACCTCGTGATCCGCCTGCCTTGGCCTCCCAAAGTGCTGGGATTACAGGCGTGAGCCACCACGCCCAGCCTAAACCATAAAATTCTTAAGAAAACATGGGAAAATCAATCTTAGCAAGGATTTTGATTTTACATCAAAAGTATAGACAACAAAAATAGACAATGAATACAAACTAAAAATCTGCTTTATAGCAAAGGAAACGATCAGCAAAATGACAAGGCACCCTACGGGAAAAAAATACTTGAGCCATATGTCCAATAAAGGGGTTAATTTCCAAAAACATTTTAAAAACTCATGACACAATCGCAAAAAAAGTAACTCCATAAAAAAGAGCAAAGGACCTGAATAGCTATTTTTCCAAACAAAATATACAAAATGGCTATTACATGAAACGATGCTCAACCTCACTAATCAGGGAAATGCAAACAAAAACCACAATGAGATGTCACCTCACACCTGATAGAATGGTTGTTATCAAAAAGATGAAATAACTTCAAGCAGTAGAAGAACTCATACATTATTGGTGGGAATGGAAATTGGCACAGCTATTATGGCAGACAATATGGAGGTCTCCCCAAAATTAGTAACTACCATGTGATCCAACAATCCCACTTCTGGGTGTATAACTAAGGAAATACAATTGTCTTGAAACATCTGTATTCCATGTTCATTGCAGCCTTATTCATAAGAGCTAATATGGAAACAACCTAAGTTCTGGCCAACATGAAGAAAGTGGTACATACAGAAAAGAATATTATTTCACTTTAAGAAATCCTGCCATTTGCAAGGTGGATGAACCTGGAAGATATTATACCAGGTGATATAAGCCAAGCACAGTAAGATAAAACTGCATGATCACTTATGTAGGAAATTAAAATAGTCTTAGTAACAGACTATTGATTACCAGGGGCTGAGGTGGTAAGAAAGAAGAGATTGGTCAAAGTGTGTAAATATTCAATTTTTAGACAATTTCTGGAGATCACATATGCAGCATGGTGACTTCAAGTATAGTTATTAACTGTAATTAGCTAAGAGGCCTCAAGTATACTCAGATGGAACTGCATGAGGGAGGTATGTTAATGAGCTTGATTATGGTAACTATTTCACATTGTATACCTATATTACCTCGTACATCTTAAATACATGAAATTTTTATTAATCATACCTCTATAATGCTGGAAAATAGCCATCTCCTAGGTCAGGTCATTAATACAACTAGACAGGCTGACCTCAGATTTCAACCTTGCTCAGTTCAGTCCATACAAAGAGGCAGTTAGACCATTGATTATATTGACCTGGAAGGGATGAAGAGACTGCAGGAACACCAATGCAGCATTTGGAGGAATTTTTGCAATAAGGAGTCCAAGTTTGAGGGTTTCATACAACTAGGAAGTAGAAATTTTGCAGTCTGGAAGCACTTGGAAGAAACTGAGGGGGAAAAAAAATCAGACTGCTTCAAGCTGAGTAACTCAGAAAGCAGACTTCTCCAGATCCCATAGGGCTGCATTTGATAAGGCTTTGGATCATCTGCACAGTGACAAAGTCTTGGTAGAATGTTCTTTAATTTCTTAACATGGATATCTTTCTCAAGTACTGTTCCTGAATTCAGCCCAGTTATGCCAACCTTGTGGCTCAACACAATAGCCCAGAAACTCAGGAACTCCTGGGAAGAAAACAGACTTCAGACCTTTCCAAACCCCGATCCCCTGGTCCTATTGTACTTGCTAAGTAGAGCCATAATCCTGGGTTAGTCATCTGCTGCCAGGGCCCAAGTACCTCCAACTTGGAAAGCCAGAAGTTTCCTTAGGTCACTTTGAGATGCAAGCATGCGGTTAAAGCTGCTGCATTGTCACCCAAAGTTGCAGCCGGGCCCAGGTTCTGTTTCTTTAGCATCGGGACTCCTAGTGTTCTCCAAGAACTGTTCCAGCTACAGAAGTCCCTTCAAGAGGCACAGCGAAAGGCTTCAGGGATTGCAAAGGCATCCGAAGGGATGTAAAAATGGAAGTCTCCTCGTGTTGGACATCTACACCGAGCTCTGCCTTTACCTGTCTCAGGCAAGTAGGGCAGTCACACAGGCAACGGGGCAGCTACTAACACCAGTGGACATCTTGGGTGAGGATTTTACACCAGCACAACTGATGAATGGGTCAGATATGCCAACTCAAAACAAAGATAGGCTTGAACCAAATGCTACATTTACTTGGTTTCATGAAGAGGATCCAGACCAAGAAATCTTTTATCTGCAATATCTTCATCTCATTGGGAGATTCAGCAGCTTTCCAAGTACACAGCTCCCTTTGGCCTTGCACTCACACAGGGTATGGACAGTGGTCCTACACAAGAGACAAGTGCATATGGGTCACCTTAAAACAGAAGCTCTGGGCTCCATGTGTCATTAATCCTTTAAGTTCTATCCAGATAGGCAACCAGATCTGCCTGTTAAGATATCACCCCTGTAAGACCAGAATCTCAGTTTGTGATGCAGTCTCTTTCTGGTGTACCTGCTCTGAGTGTTTAGAAAGAAACCAGGTTCTATACATCTGGTAGTTTCTACTTATGTGAACCTTACCACATTAAACTAATTGAAAGCACCTTCTACTCATGTCTATAAACAAACATTTTCCTCCTGATACAGAATTGTTTCAGAAGGAGCAGGATTGTTTCCCTGCCTGTGTCATACTTCCTCTAACACAGATAACAGGAAACAAACATGAGACAGCATGGAGAACAGCCTGGCTGCCTTTCTGGACTACTCAGGGTCTAAAGCTGGCCATGATATGGCCCATACCTCACAGAAGGGAGTACCTGAAACCAGCCAAGACTTTCAAATTCCTCATGGGTATTTGAGCTCCATCTAGTCAGATTGTTCCTCCCCTGGAAATTAGAACAGGAGAATTTATCTCCAGCAGATCAAACACTGGCTGAGTCAAAGCCCTTCCATTTATGAAAAGGGGAAAAAAATCCGAGCCTGTTAGACCCTCCTTGAATCCTGTCTTCTCTTCCTACCACTTTTATAATGTGGTTAACTAGGTCCTAAGTTAGGAAAAACATTTATTCAATCCTCCAACAAAACTAGGGCTCATATGAAAAAACACATTTCTAGTATATGTAATAGCTCTGAAAAATGAAACTAGATCTCAGATTTCTCCACAGGATGAGTTCTAGCACTCAGTCCAAGATAGAAAAGAAAGAATAGGTTAAAACATCACCATCAATGCCAGTCACCTGTCCTTAGCCATGGAGTGTGCCTGGCTGCTGTGGGCATGAAGTCAATGGACATAGGAGTGGAAGTTTCAGGGAAACATGTGACATGTCTCATGCACACTACCAGGTGATTGCAGAGCCTGTAGAACCAATTTTACACCTAGCAGCAATAAGGACCTTGGTGACTATTTGTAGTTACATTAGTTAGGAAGACTCTGTAGATTTGGTGGAAGTCCAGCCCAAGGGAAATTTCAGTCTCAACTCAGCTGATTCATCATCTGATTGGACTCGTGCCTCTCCAACATGCCCATTTCCCACCCAAATTTAGTTGACTGTTCCCAGAGAAAAATGAAGGGGTAAGAAAGTTCTCTGGCTTTATAGCTTCCAGCCCTTCAAACATTTTCCTACCCTTTGAGTTCTGATGCAACTCACAGCTACGGAAATCTTTATGACCTAACAAAAGTTGTGTTAAGTCGGGGAAGGGGAGTCCTAGGACCATTCCTCCAAACAAAATAACTTGTTTCTAGGTTTGGAGGTGGTCTGGTCAAACCATGCTGAAAAACTTTGAAGACAATATTCAGAACCCTGAGCACAGGAATTCATTGAGGACATAGATTTAACCTTCCATAGCACCCAGGATCCTGTGACATTGAGGTCAGAATGATCAGTCTGTTTGCATACATAACAGAGGCCCTCCTGTAACCCCTCGGGCTCTCCCATAGTCCTGGTCCCATGCTTAGATATCCCCCAAACAATTGAAAGTTCAAGGGAAAAAAGGAAGGTTTCTAGAGTCCAACTCACATGAGACTCCCATGAGAACCAGGGAAGTGGGTCCCTCACACCACTTGACTAAGAGGAAAGCATCACCTGTTATTTCTAGAATGAAGAGGAAGGATTTGCCATAGAAATTGTTTCTCTAAGAACCTGACCTCCTAGGATCAGAGGCTACTTATTCCTAGATTGTTACTTTTGCCTTAAGATCTCCCTACGTGCATGTGTGTGTGTACCCAATTTCAGAGAAATGTTGTGTCTGTGGTAGGGCCAATTGAATATTTCTTGGCTTTGGTATTAGCACTCAATGTCTACAGCCACAGGTCACCCTGTATTTAACCCCAGGTAGACCAAGAACCAGGTGCTATCCCCAGATCTGTTGGCTCTTGTTTTCAACAGTTTAATGTTGAGAACATACCATAAGGCTTCCTTGCAAAAAATCATTCTACATTTCAAAATGGAGTAGATAAATGACAGTGATATTTCAGTCTCCACTGAGGATGCCAAAGATTAGGGTGTCCAAGGAAGCAAAAGAATCAATTTTAGGTTATGTCTCCACAGCAAGCCCCATCCAGTGTGAGAATCTGTCTCCTACAGTGGCCATTTTACTCAGTCAGTGGGAAGGTACATAATGGCCATTTGGCCTAGGTAGTGGCATTCTGGGGGAAACTTGTTCTCTACAGACAACATAGCTCCAAGCAGGCATGGATTTAAAAGTCATGCTCGGGCACCCACTTCAGCTTGCTGAATGAAGCAGAACAGCTTCATACCTGAGCAGCTGAAGATTGCAGGCCCAGCAACCCACTAATAAGGTAACAGAGTAGCGATCAAAATTCAGGCACAGAGGGAAATAAGTGCAAAGACAATCAAGCAATGGTTATGGAGAATCTCCCAGGGCAACGTTCAGCAGCTCTGAAGTGGTTCCAAGGAACATCCAGGGTTTTTTTTTTTTTTTTTTTAAGTCCTCGGTTTCATGCTTAAGGCCCATGCTAAATCCTAACGACACATCTCCATGTAAAATACACCTGTCATGTGAAGTACATGTCTGCTGTTGAATTATGAAAATATTTTTGCAGAAAAGCCATATGGTAATGTTACCTAGAGTCTTCCAGGATTAGGGAATTGCCTGCTAGGTTCTCTGACTTTAGCCAGTGATGGATACCCTGAAGATAGGGGGTGGGGAGAGAAAAAAAAAAAAAAAAGATAATGGCAGATTCAGTGCTTGCTGAGCCAAGTATCAACTAGGGGCATACCTAGAGTTGTTAAATCTGATTAGTTGGTAAATTTTAGCTATGTTGCCAAAGGAAAGGGGTTAGGGGCCCTCTGGGCACATGTTCCATATTTCAATAGACAGGTGCTTCATTCCCAGCAGAACTGTCTTGATCTGACATACACTTTTACCCTTCCTGTCAAGAGTCATCGCTTCTTACATTCTCTCTAAGGTTAATAATGGTGCTGGAAGGAACTATTGATTGCCCAGCCACAAAGCCACACTGCTCTGGGTTTGGCATACTAGGCTGTTTATATCTATGGTTTCCTGTTTCCTGGTCACTAAATAGCCACCTTGTATCTGTGAACTCTACCTTCAAGTGAACAAGGGTAAAGCAGGAAGTCTCAGACAGTACCAAGTCAATGATTCATTGATCTTGCCCGGTGCTCCTCAGCAGGAAGGTGTCCCCAGAGGGTCCCCGGCCCATTCTTTTTTACAACCAGTCTTGCAGAGAGGCTCCATCCTCAAAACCCCCTTCCCTACCCAAATCCAAGACTACTTAAGGTCCCAAGACCCTGCATAATGATGAACTATGGAAAGGAAACTGTCTCTGGTCCTTGATTCAGGAAGTCTAGTTCCCATGGTACAAAATAGCTTCTCACCCAAGCTGCCACATGAGCCACTAGAATGTTTCCAACTTTTAGTTTCTGTGAGTAACTTAATTTCTTATTAAAACAAACTGGAAGATCAGCTTCATCTACATACCTGTTCTTTGAAGTCTTCATAACACTTGTTAGTCCTGTACCTACAAGAAATGCATACACTGCTTTTTATGCTGAGGTTTGCCTGTAGCCTTGCGGGTGGGAACAGGGGAGTCATTACAGTAACTTGGATTCCTGAATGTAGACCCCACACTCAATAGTTCCCTGGTTGAGGGAACTATTGACAACTGACTATCAGCCCAGTAACAAAGTGGTAAGAAAACAGATGGTGGCCTGGACCATTTCATTGAACACTGTGGTCAGACAGGGAGTGCACTGTGATTTAACAGTATTCTGAGTCAGGCTCTTCTAGTCAGAAATGGACCCCACTAAGCTAAAAGCCTTTTCCATCTGCTGTTCCCATTGCTGCCCATCTTAGACTGTCCTAATGAACAAAGTCAGGCTCAAGGACAAGGGTGAGTGGAGAATTCAGTCTATTTCCCATTAGTGAGAAACACTAGGTCTGGAATTCACATTGGGAAGTGACACTACCTGGCCTTCAGGACCTCTTGAATCAGTAAGAATTTAGAACATGATCCAAGCTCAAGCCTTCATTGAGCCTTTCATTTGATAGGCAAGCCATCTCACAGGCTGCAATGTGTGTATGGCACCTAGTATCACCTACAGCCTTCCAAGTATTAGGAAGTTCTCTAGAGTTGTCTGGAGAGAAACAAGCTTAGAATCCTAAGTTTTCTAATGAGAGACTGTAGTGCTAACATTGGAGTCTCTATGAAACTGGAGCAAAATATTTTGTAAATATTCAATATATTTCATAGTCTCACAGAAAAAAATGTTGTTAAACTGGAAACCATTTTCTTGATTCTCTATCTTACACAGATGGTGGCCCTGCCACATGGATAATCTGTGGAATTCCAAAATAATTTCACATGACCAAGTAAACGGAAGCTGAACACTCCTTCCCCAGTCCTGATTAAAGAGATGGAGTAACTATGGCACTAAAGGCCAAGAGGTCATAGGGATGCAAAACATGGCACCCACCCTCCAAAACAGGGCTCACATGTGACCACTCCCAGGCTAAATGGATAATTGGCTTAGCTGGTGTTTTTGGAGCTCAAGGGTAGAGTCTTCCATTGGAAATGGACACCATAGTTCTCCTGTTTGAAGTTGGACACGTGGAGCAGACTCAAAATGAGGCCTGAGGCAATGAGGACATGAAAACACACTTTGGACCCTTCCCTTGCTACCATCCACAGTCTCCTGCTTCTCTCATTGGTGAGGCCTAGGTGGAAGAAAGCTGGTACTGTATTTGGGAAACAGACTCAAAAGGTAATGTTTCTCTGTGGTTGAGGCAGGGAATAAAACGAATTGAAGTCAGACAGGACCAAGGCCAATAGCCACATAGCTACTAAGTACAGATGAGCTGCTCAGACTCCAGAGCTCCGCTGCATGCCATTTAGGTGGACCATTTACATATTAGGGTGCTGTTTCAACACAAGGTTGGTGAGGGGAGGAAAAAAGCATCTTTGCTTCTTTGGATTATCTTAGTTTGAATCTGGATCAGATCATTATAAGGGGCCAGTATTAGGGAATTGCTTATTGGGGACTCAGGCTCTTGACCAAGATGGATGCCTCCAAGATTAAAAAATACATACTTGGCTCATCCAGCCCTGGATCTGCCATTTAATCAGGAGAATCTCTCCCAAATGCATTGGGACCAGTCCTCTACATACAAGCTGAAGGAACAAAAATCAATCATAACCTACACCAAGAGGCAGACAGTTATGTATTAGTTGCTGTAACTATGCTCTATGCTGACAAAGTTATGTGGCTATACAATTCTTGTATGTTCAGACAGTTGTCTCAGATGTCCAGTAGGAAACATGTGACAAAAAGTTGAACTTTGGAGAGGCCATCATAATGCACTGTATGAAAACAGTGGATGGAATTAACAGCAAATTAGATGTTATACAAGTACTTAGAGTATGTCCAAACTGACAAAATTTGAATACATGAAAAAAATGAATTGTATACAAACTAAGTAGCCAGGTAGGTGTGTGAACAGATTACCTGAAAAGGGAGAAAAGAAATATTGATCAGGTTTTCCACATTTGAAGACAACTATAAATCAACATGCAAAAAAATGTCACCCAGAGTGCAGAATGTACATTTTAAGCACACACAGAACAAGTTAAGTGAATCAAAATTAACAGACTTGCTAGTTAGAAGATGCCAGTTTACTGTGCCAATTGAGTGTCCCATTGTAGGTGATATTTTTGCTGATTAATAACCAGACAATCCTGTTATTAACTAAGTACAGAACAGGGAAAGAACAATTCTGTACAACACTGGTTTATAAGCTTCTTATGGAAGGCAAGTTGACTGAGGGAAGAATGACTTATTCCTCTAACCCTCACATCTCTCCAGAGCCTTCACTTTCATTCTCAGAGGAGGTGATTATGAATCTACAGGCTGGAGGACTATCTTATTAGCTCCTGGATTAAAATGAATCACAATATGGGGCTACTTCGTGTCACTTGCCTGGCTGGAAACCGCAGCCCCCTATCCATGCAGCTGCCTGATGGAAACAAGTCTCCAATATGGGGAGAGACCATGGCTCAAGGGCAGATAGACATGCTTCCCAGTCTGATTCAAGAACTGTATTAGGTTGGTACAAGAGTAATTGTGGGTTTTGCCATGAAGAGCAACGGCAAGAACCACAATTACTTTTGCACCCACCTAATACCTAGCCTACCATATTAAGCCACAAAACAGTGTCCCTGGCAACATCAGAATATCCAGATCCTCACCCTCCTTAATAAGCCCTATCTGAGAACTGTCAAATGGTGTCTCGCTGAGCAGAGGTCCTCTGCATCACAACGAGAATCCTCTTTTCAGAAGAGTCTTAAATGATCCCCAACTTCTTCCCCCATACTAACTCTGATCTAGTATCTTTGTCCTACTGGTTCTAATTACTGGGCCTTGTCTTCATCTGCATACTTTTCAGGTGCGGGTAATCTTCATACAGGTCAACTTCAAGACAACTGGGTGTCAAGAGCAAGGAAGAGGGCCTATGAAGTGAATTTAACATACAGTGATTCAAGGAAGTGCTCCACTCTGCCACCTCCTGCAAGTAGCACGTTGAAGACAGCTAAAGTCATTCAAAAACCTGAAAAGAATTACTAAGATCCATAAGAGTTGACAACAACGTGGAAGACTCCCATAACCACCTAAGCACATCCTGTGTGAGCCCCATAAGATGGTTTCTGGAGCTACTGTACAAACTGGTACTGCTCCTGCTTCAGGAATACCAACCTAGATAGAGCACAGCTACAAGCCAGCCTCTCTTTAGGTTTCTGGAAGAGATGTTGCTGACCTAGTCCCAGCCTCTGTGTCTAGTCAGGGGAAAGGACAGTCACTTTGAGAGGCCAGCAATTCAGACACAGGCACTGGGAATAATTCCTACCACCCCCCTAATCCTGGGATGAGCATTGTGCACATGTGTAACTGTGGGGATAGGGTCAGGCGGCAACTTGGAATACACACTTGGCATTAACCAAGTACTATTGTTTACTAGGTTGTATGAAAGGATCTAAGAAACTTATCTACATTGTATTCATCTCTTTGGGGGACGCAAACTTTGTACATAGCTTCCTTTGGCCTCTCACCCCCACAGGGCAGATACAGTGTCCACTCACAAGAGTTAAATGCATGTGGGTCACTTAGAGCTCAACGTACAGCTCTATGTACCCAGAAACAGTTTTGTACCTGTTAGGGCTCACTAATCTGTTATACGGTAGCCTGTCAATGCATCACTCCCCACTGCAGTTAAGGGAGAGTGCCACACATTAGGGGCTTTGACAACAATCTCTCCATTTATCTTAACTCTAGCTTGGCAAAAACCAACCATAGAAGCTATGAGAAGACAGAGACTTCAAGTCATTTTTATAGGCAGAACTGGATCAACACAGCCTGAGAAGTAGAACTTATCAAAGCTCTTATATGAAAGAAACTTCGATGGCCACACCTGCACTGACCTGTCCTGGATGAAACGGTGTCACTTTCCTTGTCTCTTCTCTCACAAAGTCTCATTGACCTGGTATATTTCATTTCAAAGTATACCAACCGCTGTCCTTCCCACCTCATATGCCCAATAGAGCTTTTGGTGCATTTTGCCCTCGTCAATTTTCTGAATACTTCCAAGTTGTCTTCAGTCCCCTCATCTTGGTCCCAACTGCACCCATGAGGGATCATCTGCCTTCTGACTTCATTCTTCCTGTTACAAAGAAGCACATCTGAGTAGAGGAGAGCACCAACCCCTGGGAGCCCCAAGCCTGCAAACCTGGGTGAGCCCTGAATGGGAAGTGCAAGACTCAGCAACCCTTCACAGCTAGTTTTGCCACTGTGGATATATTGTAGACAAACATCCAATTTTTCTGGATAAATTATACGTTTTCTTAAATGTACTAGCAAGACCTTTGGCTTGACATTTTCACAAGTACTTTCTCAGTTTTGTTTACACAGAAGATTTGTCAAAAAACCTTCCTCCTCTGCAGCCGAGACAATGACACAGTCTCCTTTCGGAGCACTTGTTCCTCCTTTGAGTGTCATAGTTGTAGTTAGAAACCAGATTCTATGGACACACGTTGGCAGCCTGCAGTTATGTGAACCTGAACACAAACATGGTTGAAGCACTTTCATGTCTATAGAGATGGCTCCTTTCAAACCCACAGACCTGTTTCTGCCTTGTCTTCCCTGATCTGTGCACCTAGCACCAAAATGCCAAGAAACAAACCTGAGGTGGTTTGGTATGGACAGGCCTGGATGTTCTCCCTGGCCCACTTGGGTGCTACAATTAGCCACAAGCTCTCTACCAAAGAATAAATGTCTGGATTTGGCCAGTATATACAATCGCTTTTGAAAAGGAAGCCGGCTTCATCCATGTCTCTGCATTCTCAGCAAACTAACAAGAACAGAAAACCAAACACCACATGTTCTCACATAAGGGGGAGCTGAACAATGAGAACACATGGACACAGGGAAGGGAACATCACACACTGGGGCCTGTCGGGGGATGGGGGGCTAGGGGAGGGATAGCGTTAGGAGAAATACCTAATGTAGATGACAGGTTGGTGGGTACAGCAAACCACCATGGCACATGTATGCCTATGTAACAAACCTGTACATTCTGTATGCACATGTATCCCAGAACTTAAAGTACAATAAATTAAAAAGAAAGAAAAGGAAACTGGGAGCAAAAGCTCATGGGCTTCTACAAGTGACAACTCCTAGATATCAGTTTATGAAGCTGAGAAAAGCATGAGCCA
Source organism: Macaca fascicularis (assembly GCF_037993035.2). NCBI lineage: Eukaryota > Metazoa > Chordata > Mammalia > Primates > Cercopithecidae > Macaca > Macaca fascicularis. Next base: position 148,695,296 of record NC_088382.1, on the reverse strand, counting down.
CAGTTTAAGATCTCACCCTTAGAGCCAGTCACTTGTAATTGGCCAGAGTGCCTGCTGCTCTGAATAGAAGCACAGAAGCAGCAGCACACAGGGGTGGAAGGCATTAGATGTGCGACGTAGATCATGTACACTACTTTGTGCCCATTAAGCCTGTGGAAAAATTTTGTACCCAGTAGTTTCAGGAACTGGTGACTCTGTACTTCAATGGAGGTGACAGATTTTCATGAGAATCCAAACACAAGAAAACCTCTACCACCCCTCAGCTGACTCTTCCAGCTCTTCTCCAACACGCCCATTTTGTAACACAATCCAGTTTAATTTTTCCAGATAATAGATCAAGATGAGCGAGCTCTCTTGCCTTTCAGCCCCTAGGTTTTCATTCTCCAAGATTCACTCCCACTGAACCCAATTCAGCTGGTTATATGAAAGTTCAAGGAAATCATTTTTTATGACCTAAAAGAAAGTAGTTATTAATGAAGTGTTCCACATTATTCCTTTAAATAGGGTGATTTCCATATTTTCAGTTTCAGCTTTTGGAAGATGGTTTGATCAAGATACCCTGAGAACATTGGAGCCCAACACTCACATCCTGACGAGATCTCATTCACCCTGGGCATGATTCTTACCCTGAGCCACTCAATCTGATGTGTTAGCAGCATTGTTTTGTAATACCTAGTGTGAGGGTGGGGAAAAACTCCAAGGTATCAGACTTTCAGATTTTGACTCAGGTTACTAAGAGGCATATTATTCCTGTGAATCTTATAATCCTCACCTAAATAAGTGATTTTAGTATTGACCCGGATGAGCTAATGAGTATTAGAGCATACGAAGTTAAATATATAGGGTAACTGACAGCCTGTGACAGATGGTCTTCCATAAACATTCACATTAACTTATAGAAATCCCGAGACAGGATGAGATTTAACTAGTATGATTAGCAGCTATCTGTGATAGATACGAGGGTGTATTTTTTGAAGAATAACTTACGATCAGTCACACAAATCTTTCACAAAGGATTAATGGTATGATGGTGCATGGTGAAGGGAGTTGTACTGAATAGTAGACAGCTATCAGTTATTGAAACTTATTCTGTGCTGGACATTCATCTAAACATTCCACGTGAATTACATCTTTTAGTTCTCGGTTTTATGAGGGGATTAGTAGCCCATTTTGCCAGTGAGGTATAATGGATTCGGAAGGTTTATGAACTTTATTTCAGACAACCCAGTCAGTGAATTACAGAGGGGTATCTGACACCGAGTTCTTCTCTTACCCCAGCCATCTTGACCCTCGTATTGGATTCAGCACAGGTAAGTGCCTGCAGCGGGAGAGCCTGGCAAGGCACCTCCCTTTTGAGCTTCAGTTTCATTATCTGAAGAGGAAACATGACTTGGATCATGAATTCAGGAACCCCTAGGCCTAAACACGACTATCTTCTGAAGTTTTAGAATCAGCGTTGAAATGTTTATACTACCCAAAGCAATTTGGAGACTTAATGTCTGTCAAAATACCACTCTGGGGCTGTTCCACAATGAGGCTATAATTGAGTTTCACATGTATCTTAACTCTGCAAAGAGCCACAGGAGCCTGAGAAGATAGACTCCAAGTTTCTTAGGCAGGCCTGTGTTAGCCCAGACCTGACAAGGATACCTAAGTCTCGCATGGAGGAAACTCCAATGTTAGAGGCTCAAACATGCACTGACCCATCCTAGACAATGGGGTGTCATACTTTGTCCATCCTCGTGTCAAATTTTATTGACCTATGTATTTTATTTCAGCAAAGGTTGCCGAGTGCTGCCTCTCCTACCTCCAAGCTCAATAGCAGAGCAGTTGGTGTCAATTTTGACCTAAGTAGATGTGACGCCACCACCCTATTCCTTCCTAAATGGGACTACTTCCTAAGTCGTCTGCAGTTCTTTAATCCTTATGCCTATGTGGTCATGACAGAGCCTCTGCCCTCTGACCTTGTTCTTCCCATTACAAAAGAAGCATCTCTCAGCTGATAAGCCTGGCCCTAAGGAATCCTTAACCTGCAGACCTGACCATGCAAAACCTGGCTGAGACGAGAAAGTTCAAGTTTTAACCCTCCACTGCTAATGTTACCACAAGAGACAAACATTCAATTTGCCTGGATGAAGACTTAGTTTTATTTTGATGTAAATACTCCCAAGTATCCATTGGGATGTCAGCATTTTTGCAAGTACTTTGTTTTGTAAACAGTCAGGGAATAATAAAGTTTCAAGAATCCCCTGCAACAAGAAATTTAGCCTATAGTCTCTTTCAGAAGTATCTGCTCCCCCATCCCGAGGGTTTTGGAAATAAACCAGGTTTTCCAAGAGTCTTCTGGTCTACTTACGTGAATCTTGCCCCATAGGACTGATTGAAGACCTCTTTCTGTATATGTCTATATATAAAAACGCTTCCCTCCTGCGTGTAGGGCGGTGTTTCAAAAACAGCAGAATTGGTTTCCACCTATGTCATGCCTCTCTCTACCACTAAGATCCTAGGAAACAAGCAAGGCAGCGTGAAGGACAGGCTGGGCTGACTCCAGGCCACTTGGGGAAAACAACTGGTCATTACAACTATCATAGAAGGAGGAGCGACTGCTACCCAGCCAGGATTTTAGAGTTATCATAGACACCTGAGCTCCATTCACAGCTACCTTGGTTGACCTTAAACTAAAAATTCATCCCTATCAAATCAGCATCCAACTGTGACTCATTCAAAGCTTTCCACGTCAAGAACTCCTATGATTCCTGTCTTGTCCTGTCCCTTTTATGTTGTGGCTCAAATAGAACTGAGGGGAGGACAAATCAATTCTTTAATCCTACAGCAAAATCAGGGCTCATGTGGAAAACACTTCTAGTGTATATAGTAGCTTTTGAAAATGAAGCCAGGAGCAAAAGGCTCATGGGATCCTCCATCAAGCAAGTTCTAGATTTCAGAAGTGTAAAAAGCTGAGCGCAATGGTTTGACATCACCAGGACTGTCAGTCACCTGTGCTTAGATACAAGGCCCTTCTGCAGTAAGACCAAGTAAAGGCACGTGGAAGGTTTAGCTAGTGTGGAAACACCACTCAATTTACACTACTTTGTGCCCCAGAGCCTGTAGAATAAAATTCGCACCCAGCATTTTAGGGAATTCAGCAACTCTGTAGATATATTGGCTGGAAAGATTCTACATTCACTGATAATCCTACAGAGGAAGTCCATCTCTCATGAGACCAGTTGGAAGATGAGTCAGCCGAGATTCACAAGGCTCTTCTCCAACATGCCTATTTCCAACATTTCAGCTTAGTTTTCAGAGAAGAGGCAGAGATTGGAGAAAATTCTATCATCCTCCAGCCACCAGGCCCTTCAATACTCCATCCAAGACTCACTCCTGCTAGCACAACTCTAATTATGCAGCTCTCCATCGAGACCTGTTACCTAGCAGAAGCTGAGTGTTAATAGAGGGATATTCTGGACTACCCTCTGTACAGGCCTGTGCTGGTTAATGGTTGTTGACTGGATTAAGGAATACCTAGGGAATGGGTAAGGCACTATTTTGGGGCGTGTCTATGAGGGTGTTTTCAGAGAATATTGAAGTGCGAGTTAGTGGACTGAGCAGGAATGATCTGCCCTCAATGTGGGCATGCACCATTCAATCAGCTGGGACCCTGAACAAGAAAACAAACTGATCTGAGCTGGAATTACTGTTTTTCCTGCCCTTGAACGTCAGAATTCCAGGCTCTTCCACCTTTGGACTCCAGAACTTACACTAGCGACGACCCCCTGAGTGTTTAGGCCTTCCAATGTGGACTGAGCCTCAACTACCAACTTCCCAAGGCCTCCAGCTTATAGACAGCCTGGCATGGGACTTTTCAACCTTCACAGCTGTAGGATCCAATTCCCCTATTAAGTTTCCTTTCATGTATCTACATAACTTACTGGTTCTACATCTAGAGAGCCTTTATATTGATACCAGGAGTAGAGAGGAACATTTACATATGGATTTTCTTAAGTATCTGGAGTTGGCTCTCTTATAAGATCCCCAAATTCTAAGGATTCTAGTAGTATAGAGAACATTGATAGCCCATGGCGTGAACTAGAGAGAGGAACAAAGTATTTGTAAGTAATTCACCACTTATGAGGCAAGGAACTTGGTGACTCTGCATATTGGTGACTGCATATATTTTCAAACATTTGTAGAAAACCAATGATGATGAATGTTGGTTGATCCTAACATCGCTGGACAAAGTGATGAGCTCAGAAATTCAATTTCCCAGCTCCAGCTCCAAATAAATAGCCTAAGTGGTTGAGCATCTAAGTGTGACCCAAGTTGATCTCTCCAGTAGCCGGGGCTGAAATTCCTAAGAAGTGAAACAAAAACCCTCAGGTGAGTGGCTGAATTGTAATAGAAGTTAAACTCTCAGCCTCGCAGGGTGTCTATTAAAGTGAGGGCATTGGTTGGGAAATAATGGAATCCCGTAAGTTGGGATGGGGACAGCTGGGACCATCCTGATGAAGCTGGGAATATAGAGCGCCTAAAAATCCTGATAAGCCTTGTTTGTCAGGGACAATGACATCTTTCCCTCACCCAGTGGTAGCCAGCTTTTTACCTGAGGCTAATTCTACATTGCCTGAGAAAAGAGTAATAGCCTCCCTGAGGAGGTTGCCAGGAAAGAATGCCAGTTCTCAGGATTCAACCCTCTACTCCTCTTTGCTTCTAGGCCTGTAACTAGACTCATGCCCCAGCAGGCTCCCAAAAGATGAGACACAAAGTGACTCATGGAGTGGTATGCTACCCAAAAGAACTGAGTTTTCTTATTATACAAACATATCTGGGGAACATATGAGGGAATGGATATTGAGGGTGTGGGATAGTCCTGAAAAGAAAAAGTTGGATCAGGCTAGATGTACTCATATAAACAGATTTTGCATTTAACATTGCAGCTTGGAGAGTTAGAAAAGGCACTGGTTGGCCAAAACATGAATGGATGACCCACTGAGCTAGCTGGAGATGCCTGGTCTTCCTTGGGTTAAGGTGAGGAATGAATTAAAAGGCTTAGGGAGGCTGGAATACTAGGAAGTGTTTGTCACTTAAAACCTACTGACTCATACAGAGGGTCTGGAAGACATACCTTTTGCTAATACTCTAATAGATTTGAGGGAAGTCCTAGCATCCCCTGAAGAGCTTCATATTTGTTCTTTGTGGACCAGATCTTATAGTGAGAACCACTGCCACTGAACCGGACAACTTAAATGTGATGGAAATAATTAGGTCTCGGGGCAGTAGGGGCCAAGTAGTGGTATGCAAAGGCAAACTAGACAGTCATCACAATTGTCAGAGACCAACAATCTGAATTATGTAGATCCATGGTCTTGGCTACATGTTTCTAGAAGAAAAACAGAAAGCCTACTCACAATTTTTAGTTTATATAACCAGGAGACTTCCAGGCCAAACAAGCAGTCTGACAGAAACAGAATCAAAATGGAATCATAGCCCCTCATTAGATTCCCAGACTTGAGCCAGTTTATGAACCTAGAACCTCTTGAATAAAGGGGAAGCCAGATTCCCTCCAGGAAGGACCCCAGTCCAGCACCAGAAATTTATATATTAACTTGTCTCCCATTCTTCCCCCAAAGGGACCTATAGCCTTTATCCAGGGTAACTGTATCAGGGAAAAGCAAAGAATCAGAACTTTCGGGGGCTGCTGGACCCTTGATCTGAACTGACATTAATTGCAGGAGATCCAAAACATCACTGTGACTCTCCAGTCAGAACAGGAGCTTATGGAGGTCAGGCAATAAATGGAATTTTAGCTCAGATCTGAGCCCATTCTGTAGTCATTTTCCCAGTTCTAGAATTCATAACAAGCAAACATTTAGCTGGCAGAATCCCCACATTCATCCCCTAACCTGTGGGGTCAAGCGTATTGTGGTAGGAAAGGTAAGATGACCACCACTGGACCTGTGTCTACCTAGGAAAATGGTCAATAGTATCAAACCCCTGGAAGGATTGTAGGGCTTAGTGACACCATCAGGGACTTGGGATGCAGGGGTAGTGATTCCTACTACATCCCTGTTTAGCTTTATTTGGCCTGTGTAGAACACACATGGATCCTAAAAAGTGACAGTGAATGACTAAGCTTAACCAAGAGAATTTGGGAATGGAAATTATAGCTTCTGTACCAGATATGCTTGAGCAAATTAACACATCTCCTAGTACCTGGTATGCAGCTATTTATCTGGCAAATGTCTTTCTGTTTCTGTCCATAAGGCCCACCAGAAGTAATATTTTTCATCTTCTTGGTCTTATCTTATGGGTGTATCAACTCTAACCCTATGTTGTAATTTAGTTCAAGGGACTTTGATGATCACCTTTTCTTCCCAGAAGATATCACACTAGTCCATTACATTGAACTTATACTAATTGGACCTGGTGAGCATGAAATACTAATGTGCACTTATTGATAAGATATTTGTGTGTCAGGGGCAGGAAACGAATCTAAGATTCGAGGGCCTTCAACCTCAGTGAAATTTCTAGGGGTTCAAGTGGCATGCAGCCTGTTTAGATATCCAATCTCAGGTGATGGGCAAGTTGTTACATCTGTCCCTTCTCATAACCAAGAAAGAAGCACAATGTCTAGTGGGCCTATTTGGATTTTGGAGGTAACACATTCCTCATTTGAGTGTTACTCTGGCCCCGAGTGACCCCAAAAGCTGCTAGTTTTAAGTGGGGCCCAGGACAGAAGAGAATTCTGCAACACATCCCGGCTTTTATACAAGCTGCTCCGCCACTTGGAATATATGATCCAACAGATCCAGTGGCAATTGAGGCATCCAGGGTAGATAGGATGCTGTTTGAACCCCTTGGCAAGGCTTCGTAGGTAAACTGCAGTGGAGGCCTTTAGGATTTTGGAACAAGGGTCTGCCATCATCTGCAGGTAACTTCTGAGACAGCTCTTAGCCTGCTACTATGCCTTTCTAGAAACTGAACACTTGACCATGGGCCACCAAGTTACCATGAGATCTGAGCAACCTATAAAACTGATCAGTATCTGACCCACCAAGCTATAAAGTTTGGGTGTGCACAGCAGCACTCCAGCAAATGAAAGGGGTATGTGTGACTGGGCCCAAGCAGGTCCTGAAGGCACAAGTTACATGAGAAATTGGCCCAATTTTTACCCATGGCTTCTCTCCACGAATACCAGCCATAAATATGGAGAATGTCCCAAGCAACATCCCTTCTTTGAAGTGGTTGAGCCATATACATACTCTTGTACTGAGTGTTCAGAGTCATGCTTCAGTTGATGACATCTTTAAAGCCTCATGAACCATTTCTACATGAAGTACCTTGTTTCTAGTTAACATGCCTAGTTATATTGCCTTCTCACTGTCTGCACCTATGTCCTCATGAATATCCTACGATCAGTTGACAGGAGACAAGGGCTTGGTTTACAAATAGTTCTGCACAATATGAAGGCACCACCCATACGTGGATAACTATAGCCCCTTGCTGGGACATCCTTGAAGGACAATGGTGAAGGAAGTTTTCCTGATGGGCAGAATCACTTGGTTGTGCACTTTGGAAGGAGAAATGGACAGATGTACTGCAGCCCGTGGTTTGGCTAGATGATCAATTGGAAAATTGACAAACTTAGGGAAATGGTACATGGAGAGATCTGCATAAGCAAAGGATATAAAGATACTTGTGTCCCATGTGGATGCTCACCGAGGAGTGATCTTGGCAGAGAAAAACTGGTGGATAGAAAGGACCCATTCTGTGGATACTAGTTAGCCTCTTCTCCCAGCCACCACTAATTGCTCATTGAACTTGGAGTGGCCATGGTGGCAAAGATCGAGGTTGTACGTGGGCTCAACTGACTTCTTCCACTGAGAGCCCGATCTGACAGCAGCAGAGACCAACATTGAGCCCCCAGTATGGAGCCATTCCACAGGGTGATCACCCTGACAGCAGGTTGATTTCATTGAACCACTTCTGTCATAGAAGGGGCCGCATCTTGTTCTTGCTAGCATAGACAGTTACTCTGGATGTGGACTTGCTTTCCCTGCATACAATGCTTCTTCCAAAAAATACTATCCATGGAATCACAGAATGCCTTGTCTGCCATCATGGCCTTTCACATGGCAGTGCTTCTGACCAAAGAATCAGTTCACAGCCAAAGCAGTGCAGCAACGGGCCCATGTTTATGGAAGTCACTGGTGTTACCATGTTCTCCACCATCCGAAAACAGCTGGCTTAATAGCAGAAAAATCTTTTCAAAACATTTCCAGTTGCAGCTAGGTGACAGTACTTCATAGGGGTAGGGCAAGATTCTTCAGAAGGCTGTATATGCTCTGAACCAGCATCCGATATAATATAGCATATTGAAATGGAACTCTGATAGCCAGGATTCACAGGGTTCAGGAATCAAGGAGTGGACATGGGGAACGGTACTGCTTCACCATTACCCATGGTGACCACTCACTAGCAAAGCTTTTGCTTCCTGTTCCTACAAATTTATGCTCTGCTAGCCTAGAGGTCTTAGTTTCAGAGGGAGGAATGCTTCCACCAGGAGACAATGATTCCACTGAACTATAAGACAAGACAGCCACCCCGCCATCTGGGCTTCTCATACCTCAGTCAACAGGCTAAGACAGGAGTTAGCATTGGCTGGGGAAACTAATCCAAACTGCCAAGGGGACATCAAAATGCTATTCCACAATGGAATTAAGGAAGAGTATGTCTGGAATACCGGAAAGCCCTCAGGACATCTTAGTGTTACCATGCCTTGTGATTAATGTCATTGGAAAATTACAGCAACCCTATCCAGGAAAGACTAGGAATGGTCCAGACTCTGAGAATAAAAATTTGGGTTGCCCCATCAGGTAAAGAACCATGACCAATTGAGATACATCTGGGAGGTAAAGAAAATACAGAATGGGAAGTAAAATAACCTGGTTATAAATGTCAGCTATGAACACCTGACCAATTACAGGAAGACTAGTTGTCATGCATATCTTCTTCCTTATTCTGTGTATATAGATGCATAAAGCAAATACCTTTGTTTTCATTCCTCTTATTCCTTTATCTTGGAAGATTTGACTTTATGTTGTGTTTGCATATTAATTGTTCATCATAGTATTTAAGTTATGGGGTATCATAAAAATCATCCAAGAACTCTACCTTCTCTAAGGCATTAGTGCATTTTTAGTTTTATGCATGACACTTGTATCATATTAAGTGAAACAATTACCTTATTGTCTTTATTCAGAAGTTAGATATCTTAAAGAGGTTTACAGGTGCTAATTTGATAAGGGTAGACTTTTGATGGTTAGTTTTAGGTGTCAATCTGACTGGGTTAAGGGATACTTCGATAACTGGTAAAGCATTCTTTTTAGGTATCTCTGTGTTTCCAGAGAAGATTGACATGTGAGAGTCTGACTGTGCAAGGTCTGTCCCTCAATGTAAGTGGGTACCATCCAACCAGCTGGGGTCTGGATAGAATTGAGAGAAGGCAAATTCACTCTCTCCCCAGAACTGGGATACACTATTGTGAAATAATTTCAGTCTCTTTAGCCTTTGGACTCTAGCACTTAGTCCAGCAGATCCCCTGGTTCTCAGGCCTTCAGATGTGGACTGAGCCATGCTATCAGCATCCCAGGTCTCCAGCTTGCAGAAATCCTGTCATAGAACTTCAGACTCTAGTCACATGAACCGTGTAAACCTGGGCACGTCCAGAAGTACCTGATTCAACCGTGCACTGCTAATGTTGCCATAGGGGAAAAACATCCAACTTTTCTGAATAGGAGATTTAAGAAATACTCATTTAAAAAAATGCAAAGCACCGCTGTTTTGTAGCACTTGCTCGTGTCAAGAGAATTGGGAAAGGCCGTATCTGTTGGAATCCTTTCCTCTGTACCAGAATTTTAGTCTGCTAGTCTCCTTCAGGGTGGCTTGTTCCTACCTACTTGTCTTAAATCTGTAGAGAAACCCGATTATGTAGTCCCATGTCAGTCTGTATTTGTGTGAACCTCAACATGTGAAACTAAAAGCACTCTTCCCATCGATAGAGGATTCCTTGTGAGCCATAGTTCCACATTTGCCCATGTCATCCCTGATGTCTGCCCAGCACTGGAATCCCAGGAAAAAAATCATAGAGGTGGCATCAAAGACAAGCCTGGCTGCCTTTGGGGTCTGCTTGGGCATGACAACTAGTCACAATGACTGTCATAGAAGGGATGGTGTCTGCAACTGGCTAGAACATTCTTATTCATCATGATACTGGAGGTTCATTCATAGTCAGCTTGATCATCCCTGTCCTACATAATGGAGAAAAAGGTATCTCCAGAGAAGACATCTAATTGGAGACTCTCCGATATCATTTAGAGTCCTGAAGAGTCAGACCCTGTTAGACGACCCTGCTTAATTCCCATTCTCCCTTTCCATCAGTTATATAGCTAAGTAGGTCATAGGTGACAGTGTATTTCTTCAACAATGCAACAAGATCAGGGCTCATGTAAAACATTTCTAGTACAGCCTTGGAAAAATAAAGCCAGGAACAAAATCAGGCTTTAAAAAAGAAAAAAAAGACAACAAAAAAATCCCACAGGGTAAGTCATAGAAGGGATGGTGTCTGCAACTGGCAGAAGTATATGAAGCTAGAAGGGACAAAGCAGTAGTTGAAGACATCATCCTTTGCAGCAACACGGATGCAGCTGGAGGCTGTCATCCTAAGCAAATTATACAGGAACAGGAAACCAAATACCACATGTTCACTTGTAAACAGGAGCTAACCACTGAGTACACATGGACATAAAGACAGGAATGATAAACACTGGGGACTACTAGGAGAGGGGGCAAGGGCTGAAAAGCTACCTATTGGGTACTAGGTTCAGTAATTGGGTGATAGGGTCATTTACACTCTAGACTCCAGCATCATGCAATATGCCTATGTGACAAACTATATATGTATCCCTGAATCTAGAAAGTTGAAGTGATCTAGTTTTTACTATGTATTTAAGTGTACATTTCTCATACAGTAGACATGTTTATGGGCAGATTAAAATGACTTGTATTTTTAACGTTTTTCATAGCATGCTCCAACCCTTGATCTCTGCAGGAATTAAGAGTTTCCACACTGGTTTGCCAGTAACTTTGCTGAAGGAAATTACAAGAACATAAATTCCTGAATCTGGACCCTATACCCAATTGTAAATAACCAACCAAAGACCTGTGAATCTAGTAAAGTGGAGGGAAAGACCAGGACAGTAGACCACAGTTTCATTGAGCACAACATCAAGTGGTCACACAGGTTGTTTTTGTTCAACTGTCTTCTGAACCAGGCTTGCCTGAGAGAAATGGACAGAAGACTTAACATTGCCCCTCTTCAGTTTAAAGCCTTCTCTATCTCCTTTTCCCACTGCTGCCCATCTGAGACTGTCCTAATGAACAAAGTCAATGTCAAGGACAAGGACAAGGACAAGGACAAGTGGCAAGTTTAGTCTATTTCATATTAATAAGAACTAAACCTGGAATTCACTGCAGGAAGTGACACTACCTGGCCTTCAGAACCTCCTGAATCAGCAATCTAGAATATGCTCCTGAAAAGCCCGGGGAAGGCTGAGCTTATTTGACAGGCAAGCTATCTCATAGGCTACAACATGTGCATGGCCCCAAATGTCCACTTGTCTTTTAGTATTAGGAAATTGCTTAGTATTTCTGGGGAGAGGTACAAACCAAATCCTCTTTGAAGTACAGTCCCATGATGAAACTACAAAACATCCTTGTTAAGACTCATAGGTCTAGTTCAGAGATTCACACAGAGGCAAGGTATGTGTTTTTAAACTATAAGACATTTTTCCTTATTTTACCTATATGGAGGAAACATAAGAGCTAGCCCTGAATATGATAAGGTATGTGCAATTCCAGACATCTAGAATAGTTTGATATTAAACAATTAGAGGAAAGCTGAATGTTCCCTCACTTATTCCTGAGGAGATATGTACTTATAATACTATGAATCAAAATTCTATGCAAAATAATGTGCCTGGTCTCCAGGAAAGACAACTCATTTGCAGCCACTCCCAGGCTGATTGAACACTTGAGGATTTGAAGCCCAAAGGTAGAGCTTCACCCTGGAACATGACACCATTATTGTCCTGTTTCATGAAGCTGGAGACAGATTCTAAAGTGGGGCCTGAAACAATGAGGCTGTGAAGCACCTTGACACTTCCTTTCCTCCCATACTCAATCTACCACCAAGTTCTCCCATTGACTGGGCACAGAAGACAGCAAGTTAGTACTGTACCTGGGAAATGTATGCTCAAAGGTAATGTGCCTCATGATTGACTAGTCCATTACTTCTCTTCTGTGAGACAGGACCAATATCCGCATGAGTAGATACAGGTAAGCTGCTCAGATTCTGAAGCTCTACTGCATACCATTTCAATAGACATTTCCTCATAAAGATGCAGTTCCAAATGAGCCTAATGAGGGAAGAGAAGCAGCATTTGCTTCCTTGGACTATCTTAGTTTGAATCTAGATTTCAGATGGGTATAAGAAATGGGCCAACCCAGTACGCAACCTTGAGAATATATTGGGAACCAGTCTTCCTTGTACATAAGGTGAATGAACAAAACTCAATTATAAACAGATAGATAACATTAAGTTATGAAACTTGTTATAACTGTGTTCCAGGTATTGAAAAGTTATATCTAGGACATGCGTGGCAAGAATGATCTAGAACTTTTAAAGATGAAGTCTTCACATATTTTATGTGCATGTAGAAATCACAGTGGATGTAAAGATGAGATTGTAGAGGAAGATTGCTGAACTTAAGGACAAATAGAAAATATCCAAAATGGCAGGCAGATAAATGTAAATATACATGAACAGAACAGTAAGTTGTAGGCAAAAGTGGCCTAATCCATTTATAAATGGATTAGCTGAAGGAGAGGGGGAGACGTCTTAAAAGACAGTGGCTAAGATTTGATATTAGAAGACAACTGTAAGTCAATATATATTAAGTCAAACCCCCAAAGCACAAAAATGTGTATCTTAACACACACGGGACAAATTAACCGAATCAGTGAAGTGAATCATGGCAATAGCAAAGACCCTTTAGAGTCCTCAATATCTGTTAGTCAGAAAGTGCCAGTTGCAAGTGTCAATTAGGTGTCCTATAGGAGGTGATGATTTTGACTGATTAATAACCAAGACCAGGCAATCCTGCTAGAGCCTAGGTGAGGAGTAGGGATGACCACCAGCAAGCAACATCAGCACCTCCTGGTTTATAAGATTCCCACAGAAGGTAAGTTGTCCTTCCAGGGATCAACAGCTTCTATCTCCTTCCAACCCTCATATCACTCCACAGCCTTCAGTTTCATAATCACCAGCTTTGATAATGGAATCTGTGGGCTGGGAACTATCTTGTTAACCCCTTTTGTTGAAAAGAATCACAATATGGGGCTACTTTATAGTGTCATTTGCCTGGCCAGTAAACTGCAGGCCCCATCCATGCAAATCCCTCATGGAAACAAGTGCTTCCTCTGCTACGAGGAAAGAACACAGCTTAGGAGTAGACAGAAAGCCTTCACACTTCCCAGGCTCCTGATCCAAGGACTTACTACCGAGACCACCATTAAACTAAAAACACAATGTTATGGGAAACAGATGACCTCTGGATCCCTCCATCCCTCCATTCCTTATTAAGCCTTGTTTGGAAATTGCCAAGTAGCATCTGGACAGACGTTCTTCGCACCATGGCAAGAAGGCTCTTCCCAAAAAGTCTCCAGAAACTTAGTCTTTCCCTATATGAATTATCTTTTAGCCTTTACTGGTTGCCTAACTACTGAGTCTTGACATTGTCCCATCATCTAGGTACTTAAGAGTTGAAGCAGCTTCATGTGAACCAACTTCAGAACTGACAAGGTACCAGCTGAAATGCTTTTGTATTCACAATGATTCAAGGAGTTTTTCTGCCTGTGCTGCCACCCTCTCAGAGGCACACTTGAGTTTTGAAAAGGGTCCAAAAGTAAGATCAACAATTCTTGACCAGGACGTAGAGGATTTTCATGAGTTTCTGACCATATCCTGGAGTAGGGTCATGAGATAGTTTGAAGACAGATTGTACAATAAAGAAAGGGGCCCCATCGGCTTCAGGAATATGAGCCCAGATGGAAAACAGGCAAACAAAATCTTACTTTTATGTATCTGGAAGAAGAGGAAGCTGACCCAGTGCCAGCCTCCACATGTAGTCAAGGGAAAGAATCACTAAGAAGCCAGCATCTCAGACACAGGCACTGGGGATAACTCCCACCAACCACCCCTATCCTCGTGTGAGCTTTGTACATATGTGCAGCTGTAGCAACAAGTCAGGTGCTAAGTGAGGTGACACTCAGCTTTAGTTGAATATATGTTTTATAAATGGATCTAGGACAGAAGATCTTTAATATCTTCATCTCACAGGGAAAGCCAGGAACTACTCAAACACACAGCTCCCTCTGTCCTGTCTCCTACATGAAGCACACACAGTGGCCCCGGACAAGAGCCAAGTGCACATAGGTCATCTTGAAATGAGTTCTGGGCTCCATGTCTCACTGATGTCTTACTACTTTCTAGCCACATAGGCACCAGAACTGTCGGCAACTGTCACTGCCCCCCCCCCCCCCCCCCCAGTTAAGAGTCCTGCACATCAGGGGCTGTTTTTATAGGAGCTGGACACTATCCCACATTTATCTTAACTCTGTAGCCTGGTAACAGCCACAAAAGATGTGTGAAGGCGGACTCTAAGTTATTTTCCTAGGCAGGCCCAGATCAGCCCAGACCTGACGAAGAATATCTTAACAGCTCACATAGAGGGAACAGTTAAAAGGCTCAAATCTGTATAGTCTGTCCTGGACAATGGGATGTCACACTTTGCTTGTGTCCTCTGACATCAAGACTTACAGACCTGATGTATTTCTAGCAGAAACTGCTAAGCACTGCTGCTTCTGGCCAGTTCCCAATCACAGAGCATTTGGTGCACATGTGGACTTAGAACGAAAGGGTCATGTAAACCTATCTCTTCCGAAATTGCTTCTCCAGGTTGTCTGCAGTTCCCTCATGCTGGCTCCGCTGTAATCATGAAGGAACCTCTTAAGTCTGACTTCATTCTTCCTACTATATGAAGTACATCTGAGCTGAGGAAGCTGACCCTCAAACCCGAGCCTGCACACCTAGCGAAGTAATCCTAGATAAGTTCAGGAAGGAAAGTGCAAGATTCAACCCTCCACTGTTGGTTTTGCCACAAAAGACAGACATCTAATGTGATAAATGACTTAAAGTTTTTTTGTTTTTTGGGGGTTTTTTTTGCTTTGTTTTCAGAGCATCAGAGTATTATTCCATGGGTGTCAGCTTCTCTGAAGGTACTTTCCTAATCTTTACACAATAAAGAACAGGGTAAAAACACTTCTATTAAAGTAACTAGAGCTGTGTCACAGAGTACCTGATGCTCCGAGTCTAAGCACAGAAGTAGTGGCACGCAGGAGTGAAAGTCTTTAGATTGCATGTGGCATGGCTCACATGTTACTTTGTGCCCATTGAGCCTATAGACCAAGCTTCGCACCTTTGTAGTTTAAGCAACTGTTGACTGTACCTCATTGGAAAGATTCCCCAGGTTCCCATGAAAGTCCAGCATAGGAAAACCTCCGTCATATCTCAGCTGACTCTTTTGGGTGGTTTCACGGGATTGGCAGGGCCCTTCTCCAACCTTCCCATTTCCCTACACATTTCAGTCTCAGAAAATAAACCAAGATGAGACAGTTATCTTGCTTTCTTCTAGGGTAACCTTCTCTGCACTAGCATGGGTGCTCTTCACCTGGATGTCAAATGTTTGATTTCTGAATAGGAAACAATTATGAGAGCAGAAGAGTTACAAGGAGGCATCATGAATATATACACATGCTGGTAGCCTGGGCCACAGACCCTCGAATACTTTTCTCTAAGACTCATACCTGCTGACACAAGTCAATCAGACTTTCAGGAAAGCCTGCTTTTTATGACCCAATAAGAAATAAATATGGAAGAGGTATTCTGGATCACAAATTTAGACAGCCACTTCCATATTTCTATTATTCAGTTTTTAAAAGTGGTTTGATTACAGCACCCTGGGGGAAATTAGAGTCAATACCAAGACTCTAAGCTTAAAAGTTCATTCTAGGCATGAGTTTTCCTCCACAGCACTTAGGGCTTCTGTGTCTTAACTCAATCACCAGAATATGTACCTATGTTCATGATGCCTTCCCTACAACTCTTTGGCGTTAGTTGTTTCATACCTAAAATGCCAACATTTGACATCCAGGAGAAGGATGCCCATGCCAATGCAGAAGAGGCCACAGTAGAGGGTAGACGTTTCCTGAAATCCATGAAGGCTCCCGAGTTCAATTCACACAGGAGACTCGCATGATGAACCAGGGGGAATTGGACCTCCACACAGCTTGACTAAAATGAAAACATCACCTGCTATTTCTAGAACTACGAGGGACTTTATGGAAATGTGCTTGTTATGCAAACAGCGAAGCCTTTTTTCTAGGATCAGAGACTATTTATTCCCATTTGTAATTTCCTGCCTTCAGGTCAATTTAACTGCATATGTGCACACAAAACCTGAGTTATGCCCTGTCCATGCAGTCAATAGAGTGCTGTCCTTCCAATTGGCAGTCTACAACAGATCACCCCATAATCCAACTCCCACATTGAATCAGGAGTTGCTACCCTCTGTCTGTCTGGCTTCGGCTTTAGCAGTTTATTTTATCTAAGAAAGTGCCATCAGGCCTCTCCCATACTTTAATGTTGTACGTAAAATGTCAAATAGCCATTTTCTGATCTTCACTGAGGACACACCAAGTCTTTTAGGGCACTCAAAGGAAACAAAAAGTAGTCCTAGGTCATGAAGCATATCCATAGACAGCTCATCCAGTGTGGATATCTGCATCTTTTACAGTGGTCTTTCTATCTGTAGACATCAGTGGGCATTGTCATAAGGGCCACTTGGTCCTAGGTAGTGGCATTTTATAAGCATCCTTATTCTCTGGAGAACACAGATCCAAATAGCTATTGAATGTGAGGCATGTGTGGGCATCAGGCTCAATCTGAACAGCTTCACATCTGGGCAGCTGGGGACAGTCCATAGGCCCAGCAGTCCTCAAACTGGAGAAATAG
This sequence comes from Macaca fascicularis, assembly GCF_037993035.2. NCBI lineage: Eukaryota > Metazoa > Chordata > Mammalia > Primates > Cercopithecidae > Macaca > Macaca fascicularis. The sequence goes on along the minus strand of NC_088382.1, from coordinate 148,678,108 downwards.
AGATACTTGGGCAGAGGAAACACTGAGTAGATGCAAGAATACCAAGCCATAGGGCACAGAAGAATTTGTCAGAGCAACACCCAGCTCAGATGTGGTTCTCCAAGCCACATCCAGGCTCTTCCACCAAGTCCTCAGTTTCATGCTTCCTTTAAAACACTAGTGACATCTCCATGCGAATTACCTGTTCCTCACTGAAGCTTATGAGCTCAGACTTACCAACTTTGGCTATGTCCCTAGTTGGTGGATTGGCAGATCTAGTGCTGGCTAAGCATGTTGACTTCATCTTGGGGGCAGTCATCTTTGACTAGAGTCAAAGACCCAGTAGCAATAGGTCCTTCATTTTCAGGCAGTGTGGTCTAATTTGACAGGTCACTATGAATCCAACCCAACTTTCTTGTGGAAAGGTCATTCTACATGTTTTTGTTCCATATCCTCATTGAGTAATTGGTCAGTGTTAGAAAGGACTATTGGGTCCAGTCATGAAAAGCCACACTGCTCTGGGTTTGTCACACCAGGCTTTCCTTATACCTATACTGTCCTATTAGGTCACCTTTAGCCACCTTATGTCTGAACTCCATCCCTTCCTGAAGGAAGAAAGGTAAAGGAAGTAGTCTAGGAAAGCAGTACTTCGTTGACATTCCCTGGCGCCCCTCAGCATGGAGTCCCTTCCCACAGAGCCTTATGCCTTTTCCCCCTGTGGAGTCAGCTCTTCAGAAGGGCTCCCTCCAGAAAACCCATGTCCTGCCAGACAGGTTGGAAAGGCCAAAGGCTCAATTCTAAGGGAGAAATAAGGAAACTGGGATGTGGCCTTTCAGAATCAAGCACCAGGGACTGTTTCAGAGAGCCTTATCACCCACAATGCCATGAGGCATTAAAATGGTTTTTGATGTTTACTGTTTATAAGAAGTTTACATTTAACATGAAAAAAAGTTAAGTTTGTATGTATTTGTAACTTCAGAATTTATCAGAACCGTTCTTGCAGAAACTGGAAATACTTCCTACACTGGGGTTAGCCAGTAGCCTTGCTAGGGGGTAAATCATTACAAAAGATGGGATTCCTGAATTTAGACCCCACATTCATTAAGTAGTTCTTTGGTTGGCCATTTACTATCAGTCCAGGTAACAAAGCTGAGACACCCCAGAATGATAGACTACATATAGAATATATAACATACCAAGTTGTTGGACAGAGTGTGTGCTGTGATTTGAGTAGTCCAAATCAGATTCATCTAGTCAGACATGAGCACAAGACTAAGCATTGATTGCCCCATTCAGTTTAAAGCCTTCCCCATCCCCTGTTCTCATTGCTGTCCATTTTGGACCATCCTAACGGGCAAAGTCAGGCTCAAGGATAAGTACAGAACTCAGTCTAATTCCTATTAATGATGAAAACTAGACCTGGAATCTACTTTGAAAAGTGACACTACATGGTATTCAGAACTTCCTGTATCAAATTTAGCATATGCAGCTGAAAGAGGCACAGTGTAGCCGGAATATGTTTTATAGAAAATCCATTTAATAGGGGACAAGATATATGGCCCCAAATGTAACCCAGAATATCCCACTTGTGGATAATTGGCTGATATTTTGGAGACACGTTTGTGATGGTTAACGCCGAGTGTCAACTTGATTGAAGGATACAAAGTATTGATGCTGGGTGTGTCTGTGAGGGTGTTGCCAAAAGAGATTAACATTTGAGTCAGTGGGCCTGGGAAGGCAGATCCACCCTTAATCTTGTGGGCACAATCTAATCGGCTGCCAGCAAATATAAAGCAGTCAGAAAAATGTGAGAAGGCGATACTGGCCCAGCCTCCCAGCCTACATCTTTCTCTCATGCTGGACACTGCCTGCCCCTGAACATCAAACTCCAAGTTCTTCAGTTTTGAGATTAAGACTGGTTCTCCTTGCTCATCAAGCTTGCATACAGCCTATTGTGGGACCTTGTGATCATATAATAAACTCCTTTATTTATGTATCTATCACTATTGATTCTGTCCTTCTAGAGAGCCCTAATGCAAAGTTCAAGCCTGGAACCCTATGTTCTATAATGGTATGGGTAAAATCCTGAACAAAAAGCAAACCTGGAGGCATATCACCTGACTTCAAGATGTACAATTCAAAGCTATTGTAGCCAAAACAAAGATACTGGCATAAAGATACACAAAGACCAATGGAACAGGATAATCCAGAGATAAATTCACATGTTTATAAGTCTTTTTTTTGACAAGTTGCCAGGAACATTGGAACAAACGTCTGAGTAGTGCTGGGAAAACTCGATATCCATATAATGCTAGATCTCTATTGATCACCTTATGCAAACACCAAGGCAAAATATGAAAACTTAAATCTAAGACCTGCGACTATGAAATATTGAGGAAATGCTTCTGAACATTGGTTTGGGCAGACCCTTTGGGTAAAACCTCAGAGGCACAGGCAATAAAAGCAAACAGGATTATAGCATCCTAAAGCTTCTGCACAGATCAGTGAAAAGTCAACCCACAGAAGATTCCACCCAGCACTGTGAGTGTTGCCACAGAAGACGATTATGTGGATAAGTCACTGAGTGTTGCCACAGAAGACAAAATTATGTGGATAAGTTACTTTTAAAATAGTTTAAGTGTACCAGATTCTCTCGCAGTTTGTCAGAATTTTGTCATGTAAGAATTGGGAGAGAGAAAATTGAAGGTCCTTCTGAAACCACAACTTAGTCTTTGACAGTCCCTCTTCAGGATCTCTGCTCCTCTCTGAGTTAGTTCTAGAGAGAAAGCAGGTTCTATAAACTGGTATTGGTAGTCTGTCTTTACATAAACTCAACATACAACTAGTTAAAGCCCTTTCTATATCTATGAAGCCTTCTCCAGAATTTCAGTCCTGCTCCTTCTCTACCACAGATCTTGTCCTGTGAGTTTAGTGTTGAAAAATCCAAGTAATATGAGGCAGCCTCAAGATCAGACCTGGTTGCCCTTTCTGAACCACATGGGGACCTACAACTGGCTCTGACAACTCCCGGATGGGAGACTACTACTGGCCAAGACTTTCATATATGTGATGGATGCTTATGACATTTATATCCATCTTGAGTGTCCCTGCTTAAACTTAAAATTCATCTCCAGAGCAGATATTACATGGGTGACACCTAAAACCTTCCACTTCTGTTTAAAGTCAGATCCTGAATTTCCTAGTACTCCTTCATAGTTAAGACCTAGGTGAGAACAAATCATTTTTCTCAATTCGCAATGACAGGAGAGCTCAGGTAAATAGGATGTTCTACCATATGCAATAGCTTTTGAAAACATGGAGCAAAACCTCAGGCTTCTCCACAGAGGTCATAGCACTCAGATCTAAGCTGAGAAGAGAAAAGCAGTAGTTTAGACCTCACCATTAATGCTGGCCACCTGTACTTAGCCAGAGAGTATCCATTGATACTTAGTAGGGAACAAGTAGATGCACACGAATGGAAGGCTTTAGGTAATATGTGACGTTGCTCATGCATACCACCTGCTGCCTACCGAGCCCATAGAATGAACTTAGCACCCAACAGTGAAACTCAATAAACCTTCATAGTTTCAATGGCTGGAATAATTTTGTATATCTGTAAGTGTTCGACATTCAGGAAAACCTCAGTAGTGTCTGACTTGTCTTCCAGTTTGACTCATGGGGCCAGGCATGGTGGCCCACGCCTATAATCCCAGTACTTTGGGAGGCTGAGGCGGGTGGATCACCTGAGGTCAGGAGTTGAAGACCAGCCTGGCCAACATGGTGAAACCCCATCTCTACTCAAAACAGAAAAGTTAGCCAGGTGTGTTGGTGCACACCTGTAATCCCAGCTACTCGAGGAGAATCATTTGAACCCAGGAGGTGGAAGTTGCTGTAAGCTGAGATTGCACCACTGAACTCCAGCCTGGACAACAGAGCAAGACTCCATCTAATTAAACACACACACCCACTTGTCTCATGGATATCACAAATCCTCTTTAACATGCCCATTTCCTTAAAACTCAGATTTCAGGAGATAAAGGTTTAAGAACTTTCTTTTGCCTTCCAGCCTGCAGGCTCCTTGAATATTCCATCAGAGACTTAATATGGTGATACAACTCAGTTATACAAATGCACACGGAAGAATGTCATAACAGAAGCTGGATTTTTTTGAGGGTGGGGTGTTCTGAACCATAAAACTCCAGTTGTGAACTTCGAGAAAGTTATTTGTACAATCACCCTGAGAACAAAAGAGCCAACATTCAGATTCTGAGCACAAGAATTCATTGAGGGCATGAGTTTTGCCTTCCATAGCACCCAGGCTCCTGTGACATTGGAGTCAGAAGGATCAGACGGTATATAAGTGAGGCTTTCCTATAACCACTTCTGTGTCATCTTGTTTCATATGTTTAGACATCCCCCCCTAATTGGGAGCAAGTTCAAAGGAATCAGGCATGCCAGTGGAGAAGAGGTCACAAATAGAAGTTGACAGTTTCTGAAGTCTGAACTCTGCAGAGTTCAATTCACATGAGACCAAGAACCAGAAAAATAACCTTTATACAGCTTGATGAAACAAGTGCATCACCTGCTGTTTCTAGAATGACAGGAATTTGATACAGAAATGGTTTCATTTCTAGGAAGGAACAAACTCTTCTAGATCAGGGACTACCATTACTGGTATGTGTTCATCCTAAGATCTTCTACTTGTACACGTGTGTGTGTATGATCAGAGATACCCTGTCCCTGTAGAGCCATTGGAAATCTCTTGGCCTTGCAGTTAGTACAGGGCATCTATAACAGCTTATCCCATATTCCACACCAACTTGAACCAGAAGAGGTACTATCAAGCCTATCACAATCTGGCTTAAACAGTTCATTATAAACAAGACACCATTCGGTCTTTTTGCTGGAGTCATTCCATGTTTAATTATAAGGAACAGGTAAAATGTGAACCAGTGATATTTTAACTTCACTGAGGATGCCCCCAAAGTTTAGGGGATCCGAAGCAGTCAGTTTCAGGATATGAAGTATCTCAAATGAAAGCCCATTCAGTACTAATTATCTATAGGCCTTTCCATTTATAGATGTCAGCGGATATTGGAATAGTGGACTCATCCTAGATAATGACATCAATTCTTGCTCTCCGTTGTACAAAATAGCTCCAAAATAGTCAATTCTGAGGACCAGGCTTGGATTTCAGCTTTAGTCCATTGATTTGAGCAGAACATCTTCATATCTAGGTGGCTGGAGAAAGTATGTCCAGCAACCCCCAAATCAGTGAAGAGATTGACAATATTCAGGCACAGAGGAAATCAGTAGGTGCAGAGCACACCAAGCCATGGGTATGGACAAGAGTTTCTCAATTTTGAAGTTAGTAAAAGAGCATGAATATGGCTTTGAGTTAAGTCCTCAGTTTCATCCTGTAGTTAAGGCCAGCTTTAACTTCCAGGGTCCCATCTGTGTGATGATCCTTGTTCTTAGCAAGAATTCAATCAGCCGAAATTTTCATTCTGAGTATGCCCTTAGTGGGCAATTTAGCAGATCTAGTGCTTTCAGAGCCAAGTATGTCAATTTCATCTTGGGGGTGCCCATCATTGCCTAGAGTCACGAAGAGCTCAGTAGCAGAAAGAACCCTCATTCTCAGGCAGTGTTACCGTCTTCTCATTTGACACATTGCCCTTATCCTGGTAAAGTATTTTTTCTGGGTGTGCCTCAGGATGTTTCCAGAGGAAATTATCGTTTGAGTCAGTGGACTGGGAGAGGAAGATCCACCCTCAATGTGGGTGGGCACCATCCAATCAGCTGCCAGCATGGCTAAAACAAAGCAGGTGGAAGAAGGTGGGATAAGCTGTCTTGCTGAGTCTTCCAGCTTTTGTTGTCTTCCCGTGCTGGATGTTTCCTGCTCTTGGACATCAGACTCCAGGTTCTTAAGCTTTTACACTCTTGGACTTACACCAGTGGTTTGCCGGGGGCTCTCAGGCCTTCAGTAACAGTGAATGCTGCACTGTTGGCTTCCCTACTTTTGAGGCTTTTGGACTTGGAAACCAGTAGTGGGCTCAGTCCTTCAGCTGGCAGACAGTCCATCATAGGATTTTGCCTTGTGATTGTGAGTCAATTCTCCGTAATAAGCTTCATTATAGACATATCCTATTATTTCTGTCCCTCTGGAGAACCCTAGTACAGTATGTATTAGAAATTTAATTTTTGTCAGTTAGGAAGCGAGTTTTAAATCTACATACATTTTTGCAACTATTCCTACCATTTGCCAGCCTGTACCCATGAGTGTAAGAAGTGCTACTTTCTACACTGAAGTTTGCCCATAACTGTTGAAGGCAAAGTTATTGCAAGACCTTAGATTTCTGAGTCTAGACCTCCACACCAATTTATCTATTGGGTTATTTCCTATGAGCCCAGGTAACAACGCTGCAAGACCAGGACAGCAGAAGACATCACTTAATTAAACACGGTGTCCCACATGGTCAGACAGGTTATGTGCTACGGTTTTATTAAGCACCTTTTGAGCCAGCTTGTCTAGAGACATGGACACAAGACTAAGCACTGTCCCCATTCTGTTTGAAGGTTTCTTCCTACCCCATTCTCATTGCCACCCATTGTAGTTTGTCCTAACCAACAAATTCAGGCTCAAGAACAAGGATAAATAATCTTTTTCTATTAATGATTGAAACTAAACCTGGAGTTTACTTTGGGAGGGGGACACTACCTGGTCTGCAGAATCTTCTGAGTGAACAGCAGCAATCTAGAACAGGATTTTGAGAAACCCAGTGCAGCCCAAGTTCATTTGAATAGGAAGCTATTTTATATGGTTCAGTGTTAATGGCACCAAATGTCAACTAGAGTCTTCCAGGGTTAGGAAGTTGCCTAATGTTTCTGGGGAGAAGTTCAGACCTAGAACCCTATATTTTTATAGTTCCATAGGTAAAAGCAGTCTCTCTGAAACTGATAGAACACTGCCTGTTCTGTGAACTTAAGGATATTGAGTATTGACAATGAGTTGTGTTTGTAAACTAAAAACCATTGTCCTGTAATTATACTCAGGGGATATGAGTTGGCTATGAAGATGGAAAAGCTATGTGAATTCTAAGTGTCAAGAAGAATTTCATGTAAACAAGTAATGGGAAGCTGAACACGCCCTCACCCATCCCTGAGGAAAGATGTAACAACCTGACAGCAGAGTCCATGGAAATGTAAAGTAGCATCCTTGGTTTCCAAGAGGGAAGACACTTGTGGCCATTCCCATGCTGACTGGAAAATTACGTTAGCTGGTGTCTTTGAAACACCTGGATAGTCTCCCATTGGAGAGTGACACTGCGGTTGCCCGGTCTGATAAAGCTGGGCCCATGGACCAGACTCAGAATGAGGTCTGAGGCAGATTACTTCCCTCCCTCCATCTCTCCTGCAAGCTTCTCCCACTGGCTAGGCCCAGATGAAAGCAAGCTGGTACTGTACCTGGGAAACAATATGCTGAAAGGTAAGTGCGCCCCATGATTGGCATAAAAGGAAAGGAATTGAAGTCAGACAAGACAGCTGCATCATCAATAAACAGAGGCAAGCTGCTCAGACTCCAAAGTTCTACTGCAACACCATTTAAGTAGACATTTACCCATAAAAATGTAGTTCCAAATGAGGCTTGTGAGGAGAAAGCATCCTTATTTCTTTGGACTGTTTTAGTTTGACTCTACACGAGATGAGGAAGAGGCCAACCCAACACTCAACCAGGAGAATGCAATGGGAACTGGTACTCCACATGCACCAGGAGAAGGAATAAAAGTTGATTAACAGATACAGGTACAAGGAACATTTAATCGATTACCTTAGTTGTTATAACTTTACACTGTTTAAAACTTTGAGGCAACTTTTCTACAGGATATGAGACATGTCATGAGTGTAAGTGGCTAAGTCTTGTGTTTCCTGGTGGCTATCTTATGGAGGACTTCAAATATTTGGTCATAGCATTAAGAACGCTTGGTTTCACAGCCCCACAAGCCCTGTGAAATGACTTATGGGCATATGTTTATAGGAATGTGTCATTATCACTATCTTATGCTCAATAAAACATACAATGTAGAAGATGTCTAAGTCAAACTTAGGAAGTTTCAGCATCTAGGATGACAATCACAGTGGTTGGGAATAGCAGTCAGTTGGATATTGCAGAGGAATTTATTGAAATTAAGGATAGAATAGAAAATATCCAGATGAGAAAAATTAGGTATACTATACATAGGTGAGTTATGGGCACTCAGTGGCCTAGTAGATGTGTAAGTGGTGACCTGAATTAAGACATAATTCTGAGGAAATAATGGGCAATATTTTTATATTTTGGGACAACTCTGAGACATGGAATCAAATCCAAGGTGTACAAGATACAAGCTCAAGTTAACTGAATCAATGAAGTGAATCATAAGATTTAGCAGGCTCATTTTAGAGTCTTTGATAGCTACTGTCAGAAAATGCCCTTCAGTGTAATTGATTCTTATGGCAGGTGATATTTTAAGTGATTAAAAACCAGTAAGACGATCCTATTTCTTAGGTGAGGAGCAAGGATAACCACAACCACCTATGAGCACCGCCGGTTTATGAGCTTCCCACGGAAGGCAAGTTTTTCCAGGGGAGAATAACTTCTTTCTACTCTAACCTTCACACCATGATGTTCAGTTTCATGATCACCTTGATAATAGAATCTGTTGGCTGGAGATCTTACTAGTGCCTCTCGGTTGAAATGAGTTACAATATGGGGTTGTTTTATACAGTCACTTGCTTGGCTGGAAACTTCAGCCCACTATCCACACAGCTGCCTCAGGGAAACAAGTCTTCGCCACAAGGAGTAAGGATAGTTCAGGAGCAGAGAGACATCATGCTTCCCAGGTTCCTGATTCAAGGACTACCTATCCTGCCATTAAGCCACAAAATATTCTTGAAGATATCAGATGACATCTAGATCTTTCTATTTAAGAATAATTAAGCCCTCTCAGGTAACTGGTAACCCTGGTACCATTTGTTGGGTGAATGCTTTTCCCAGTATTTAGCAAGAGAAGTCTTTTCCCAGAAAAAATCTTGAACATGAGACCCACTTCTTTCCCCCAGGTGAACTTTCCCCTTTAATCCCTCCTGGTTCTTCTAACTACCAAGTCATGTCCCTGTCTCCTTCCACCATTTAGGTTCTTACTAATTGTCCAGTCAACTTCACACAAACCAGCTTCAAGGTAACTGACTGTCAAGAGCCAGGAAGAAGGGGACTAAGTGAAATGTGGTTTTTATTCAATTTTGAGAAGTGTTTTGCTATGACTCATCTGCCTTAAGCAGCACAATCCTCAAAAACCTAGGATCATCAAGGCTTGACCAGAATAGGAGTCCCATGAGCTTCTGACCATATCTTACGTAAGGGACATTTGATGGTTTTGGGAGATATGCAAACACTGTTAGAAGGCAAGGTATAAATAAGTTAAAATAGTGAGCATTTTGTGACTATATCTGCTCACTTTCAGTTCAAATGATCATTCAAGGCACTCATAGGACTTTTTCTTCCCTTCAGTAGTGAAGACACAGTTGTGGGTGGATGTCTCAGGAGACTATTCTCTTTCCAAACTATTTCAGTATATCAAAAGTTATTGTCTAAACATCTGGATCCTGCATAGAGAACAAAAGAAAACCCGATTCCAAGACAATCTGTCTTAGAAGACTTGGATACCCACAAAAACCCTGTAATTTCTACAGAGTTAGCAAGCTGGCAACTTTAAGATCACACATCTTAAAAACAGGAGAGGAAAGATGGTCAATGTTTATATGAAGACAATTTCCCACAGGCTCAAGAAAAGGCAGAATTTAACCTGAATGGAGAAATAGGAAGAAGACTACTTACCATAGCAAGTCAGACGTATGATTGACTCCTGGCTAGTCACAGGTCTCTAAAGGTGACTGAATCAGACTTTCTCCAGCACACCACATATGTTCCACAGCAGGAATAGAATGGAGAGAGGCCACTCACTGCTGCTGGGATGGGGAGTCATGGCAAAAGTTCAGGATACAGAACTGCACAGCTCAGAAATGTTGGCATGACATTGACTTCAAGGGAGAGCCCTTAGCTGTCCCCCTCTAATGGCCACTGTGGATGGAGCTCTGAGACCTTGACTAACAGCCTCTTTCACAGCTCCCCAGTGACAGTAGTCACTGCCTAGGCTAGGACCAACTCAGCAACAAGACTCAACCTAAGATTATCTCAAATACTTTGAGAAAATTCCATTGTCTGGTAGCAGATTATGAGATGTAGACTGTCTGGGAAAAGGGAGGGTGGTCTACCTTTTGTTTACCCCGAGTCCTTGTTCTGAGTGGTGGATCTTGCTCAGTTCAGATTTGATATCACATGGCAAATTCAGGTCACATGATGACCAGGAGCTACAAGTAAATTAGCACTTGTGTTGGAGGACAAAGTGCAGGGAGTAGGGCACACTTTTATCCTCCCCTTGCCCCATTAGCAGTTTCTGGTAGCAGTCTCACCATAACTGAGAATGTGGAACTGTTTTGGGTAAGACAAGACATCTCATCTCTAGCTGGTCACTCGTGGATCCTGCACTCATGGCTGGATGTGATTTTGACAGATCTTCTCTCCTCCCCTGCCAGACACTGATGTACTTGGCCCTAGGAAAGTAGAATCTGGTAGCATCTGGCTCCTGTTCACTCAGCACATGAAGTCCCTGTACATGCCAACATCCGATACTGTGATCAGTGGCTTTTTAAAGATCCTAGGGCTTCAGCAATATGAAGTGCAGGCCAAAGTTATGGTGAATTCACAAGGCCTAACTTTAAGTGAGATGGACCTCTGGGTGTGTTGAATGGTAACTCATTTACCTCCAAAGTCTCACTTTCTCACTGCCCTGCAGATGCTCGTAGGATCATCTCCCGTATCAACTTACATACCACCTATCCTCACCTCAGGTTCCGCTTTTATTCGTCAGCTTGACAGATGACAACATAACTTGACCTGGAACTCAAGAGCAAGATGGGATTCAAGAATTGGCTACAAGGTCCTAATTGCTGGTTGGTGAGTGCAGTAGCAATACCCCTGCCACCCCTTTTGCTCTGACATCACAATTCCCAAGACCCTCTAGGGAGGGGGAGGGGGAGGGGGAGGGGACATAGTACAGGCCAGGCAATATGCTGGTTTATATAAGGGTTCAGACACCGTGTGTGTTGCATGGTATTTCCAGCAGCAAGACAGAGGAAGGTGTTGCAGGGTGTTTCAGATGCACCGTACTTATTCTGGAACTCTGTGATATGTTGATGGATGCTTTAGCTGAACTTGCACCACAGTTCAACATCTCGTAACCAATCCTGCTTTCTCCTCCCATTCACTGACTTTATCCCTGATCAACCTATCAACTCCTCAAACTTGGCATGGGCATTGCCTCTGCCAGTGTACCTATATGCTGAGAATAGTTAACAGTGAAACTCACCATGTGTCAGCCTTGTGTCATAAGGCTTTAAAAATGGAATCCTTAGTTTTCTGTGGGCACCATGAGATGGCAGAACATTGCTAGTCTGTTCAAAGGGTCTGATAAGATATAGGTTGTTTTCCCTCCCAATGGCTTCAGAAGTGAACTTTATCCAGTGATACCTTGGGAAAGTCTCACGGACCTCCCTGCCTCAGCATCTCAGAAACCTGAGAGATAGGTTGGTCCAACCACTGGAAAGGCTTATCTCCTACCTCTCATACCATGGGCCATGATCCCCACCATTTGATGTAGATTCTCGGGCTGTGTGATGGTTAATATTGAGTGTCAACGTGATTGGATTGAGGGATGCAAAGTAGTGTTTCTGGGTGTGTCTGAGGGTGTTGCTAAAGGAGATTAACAGTCAGTGGACTGGGAGAAGCAGACCCACCCTCAACCTGGGTACCGTTTGATCAGCTGCTCTCACAGCTAAAGTTGGCAGAAGATGGAAGAACAGACTTGCTGGAGTTTTCTGGCCTTCATCTTTCTCCCTTGCTGGATGGCTTCCTACCCCCAACATCAGACTCCAAAGTTCTTCAGCTTTGGACCCTTGGACCTAACACCCGTGGTTTTGTCAGGGGCTCTTAGAGCCTTCAGCCACACACTGAAGGTTGCACTATTGGTTTCCCTACTTTTGAGGTTTTGGGACTCGGACTGATCCGTCATTGGCTTCCTTGTTCAACTTGCAGAGAGCCTATTGTGAACTTTACCTTGTGATCATGTGAATTAGTTCCCTTTAATGAACTCTCTCATATACATATATTCTATTAGTTATCTCCTTGTAGAGAATCCTAATAAAGCCTCTCATCCTGTGTCCAATTTGACCTGCCCAAAGCTTCTGTTTGGAGGCCATGTAAAGTTCTAGCTTCTGTTTAACCATTTTTCCCAGTCACCCTGTTTTCTTCCTCCTCTGGTCACAATCTTGATTGTTTCAGCCACCCTTACCACTATTCTTCAGCTATCCATCTCCATGGTTTGATAATGCATTTAATTCTGGGACCTAGAGAACATTCTCTTGAACTTGGATCTGCACATTTGAGATACTAGTATCTAGGCAGGTCATAGTAAACCCACAATTCCTTAATGATCTAGTGCCAGTTAATTCTGTAAACACCTCAAAGACACTGGACCAGCATAACAACTTTGTAACAGACATCCAGATTAGCTGGTCTTTTTTTTAAAAAAAAGGTAAGATACTTGGAGAGTGATAAAGGCCGATTGCGTAGAAAGACCCTAGTCCACTCAAAAGGGTTTTAAGATTTACACAAAAACAAGCGAGCTCCTGGAGCCAGGGCATTACCTTCATTCCAGGGTGGCCTGAGAAGTCTTACAACAACCTTTGAGTTTACTTCCAGAGATCCAGATAAGAATTAGAACAGTTATTGCTTTTTTTGGTAAAGAAGCTCTCCCATTTTTCTCCTCCCCCTGACTCATTAAGGCAGTCACCAGCTTGGTGGCAGGTAGACATCTCAAAGTCCCTCAGTCTCAACCTTTGGGGTCTGAGATGGTTTGGCTCGGTGTCCCCACCCAGATCTCATCTTGTAGGTCCCATAATTCCCACATGTCGTGGGAGGGACCCCATGGGAGATGATTGAATCATAGGGGCAGGTCTTTCTCATGCTGTTATGATAGTGAACAGGTCTCAGGATCTGATGGTTTTAAGAACAGGAGTCTCCCTGCACAGGCTCTTTGCCTCCTGCCATCCATATAAGATGTAACTTGCTCCATCTTCTTGCCTTCTGCCATGATTGTGAGGCATCCCCAGCCATGTGGAACTAAGTCCGATTAAACCTTTCTTTTGTAAATTGCCCAGTCTCAGGTTATGTCTTTATCTGCAGCATGAAAATAGACTAATACAGGGTCTATTATAATTTATGGTAAAGTAAATGCTTAACCTTCTGAGAGTTATCTAGCTTTTAAGATTCATTATCAAGGAATGAATCAGGCATTCACTTCACTCTAGCTTTACTACTTCACATGTGTATTAATTACAGATGTTTGAAGAGATTTTTGGACATTCAAAATGCAACTGCCACATATTTTCAAGTGATTTAATAGCCTTTCAATGGTACTACAGATCTCTGCAGATTTACCTGGAGAAGACAGTTGGAGAACTTCCAGTTCCTTCAGATTCACACCTTCGGACAAGAGGGTAATGGTTACCATGGCAAGTCTCTCTCATACCAACTTCACTAGTCCTGCCTCTTCCTAAGGCTACATTGTTCCTTCTTTCACCATCCATTTATACCTTCTCATTCAGAGTGGCCTTAAGTTACATCAATAGGAAAAGTTATCCAGATTAACCTAGGAAGTCTTGGCTTTGTGGGAGTCATAACTATTGCCTGTCTCACTCTGGGCATGAAATTCAATGGGCCTGTATTCAAGGTGGGTCAAGAGACATCTGAAGTTGACCTGCTGACTGTTTTAGAGGTCTGAGCTCCACCTGAGCCCCACTCAGCACAGCTTCCCCTGTGATTTCTGCTTTTAGGTCTCTTGTCTAAATGTTGGCCTGGTACTTTTGTGCTCCAAATTTTTGTACTCCAGATGTTGGCCTGCTATTTGTGTACTCCAGATTTGGACTTAGTTTAACTCATTACCCTAGATTCCTCTCATCTTCCAAATAAGTCATATAACTGTACCCACGTAATTATACCAACTCATTTTATGAAGTTCATACTACTATTTTCCACTTTGTACTGTGTGGAAATAGTACGTGGTTGAGGATTTGTATGTATATCCAAATCCAATTGCTTGGGCTCCAGAAGTTATCTTTTGGCCTGGCAACACCACCGTCCTCACAGACAGGCTAAAATGTTGTTACCCAGTATCCAAAAGATCATCCTACCCCTCTTGAAGATTAACTCAAATCAATGAAATCAAAGTAGAAGAGGTATCTTAGGAGATGAAATTGGTGATGTAGAAGTAAAAAGCAAGTAAAAAGCAAGTGCTTCATGGTCTCTTCCCGTGTTGCCGTGAACATACAAGATCTTCCTTATGGCAAGGTCTTACTTGTTCTGTGTCTAGAGGCATTTAGATCTCTGGTCCTGCCAGAAGTTCCTGAGAATATGCAAGCTGAGCATGTCTGCTTTGGGTGATGCACCCCTGCGCTTTGAGATTAGGGTTAGCTCTCTCACACCTCTGAGTTCTAGCAGTTGTGTTCCCACAGCTAGAACAGTCAATATTAACAACGCCAACAATAGTTCCCACCAACTATGGATTTAAGAGATCTGAGGCTCAGGAGAGCATCATCCCTTTTAAGTCATGGTGACAAGGGGGTGGGGCTAGCAATAAAAATATGAATATTAACGAGATTATCTTCAGAAATGTACTCCAACAGGCTTGAGTTATCAATGTTCTCAGACTTTAGAATATGCAACAGTCCAGGACAATGATGGTATATGGGTTCTGTTTTGTGTAAAGCTTCTCAGCTCACAGGACGGTCTACTAGAACTTCTGTAAGATCCCCAGAGGACTCTGGGATTATAATCCAGGTTTCCCTACTATACACAAATCCTTAGCTAATTGGCTGAGCTGCTTTAAGCTGGAGTCAAAGATTATACACATTCAAATAAAAGTTACTCCAAAGTTATCCCTAAAGCTATTTGTCTATTTCTCCTACCCAATAGGGTACGGTCTATTGGATGATAGCAATTACTCTGTAATGCTGATGTCTCAGTGGGACACATGCATGGAGATCAGGAATGCTGGAATTAAGGCCAGCAATTAGTTTTGTCTTTTACTTACTCATACGAATTGCCGGAGTTACACATATTCAAGATCATTCTACAAGGAGACTAATCTACATTTTGTATCAAAAGCTATCTAGTTTCTCCTGAAGCAGTTTCATGGGGACCCTTTTCAAGACATGGAAGCAGAAATGACAGATCCTGGAGGTTCCTCTTAATTCTGGGAATCCTGCAAATCAGGCTCCCTATGTGCCACTAGATGCCACGTTCAGCCTGTTCTCGTGTAAGGGTAAAGTGACATTTAAATCTTGACTATACGGTATTTCCAAAGTCAAACCCCTAGATTCAATATCTCTACTGCCCCCATCCCAAGAACTGGCCACCTACTAGGTGTTTCGGATGTATTTGTCCCGAGACAAACACTCCTAGTTCTACAAGTGGAGACTCAGGTCAGGGTGCCCCTGAGTCCTTTGCTTCTGAGCTTTCGTTATGTCTTTGTTACTGGCATAAGTCCCAGTTCCTTGCCCCTTACCCTGCTTATGGGGAATCTTTAAGACTGTCAGACCTGCAGAATTTCTTTGGGTATAAAAACTTTCTTACCCTACCCTGAACTCACAGGAGGACTCCTGAGCCTCACCCCTTATTCTACACTCTGCAAGCATGCTGTGCCTTTGGGCTGTCAGGCTTGTCTCTCTAGCTTCACGTATTTAGCAGCACTTAGACTTGCATCTGCTCCACTAGCAACTGTACGTGGTTGAGGATTTGTATGTAGATTCAGTCCAATTGCTTGGGCTCCAGAAGTTATCTTCTAGCCTGGCAACACCACCGTCCTCAGACAGGCTAAAATGTTAGCCAGTATCCAAAGATCATCCTACCCTCTATGAAGATTAACTCAATGAATGAGATCAAAGCAGAAGAGGTATCTTAGGAGATGAAATTGGTGACGTAGAAGTAAAAAGCAAGTGAAAAGATACAGAAACAGCATGGTATGGCATGCAAAGAGGCCCGATATGTGGTTTCAGAAGGAAGTTAGGGGTGAAGCATAGTCAAGATAACAGTAACACTTCCTCTAAAAGATAGGATGCTAACTGCTACCTTCAAACAAGAGTATTTCCATTTCAGTGTAACCAAAGATTAGAACACAAGCCTTACTCGAGCAGGTTCATCATACCCAATCTATTCAACCCAAATCAGTTAGATCCTAAAAAGTATACCTGGACATATCAGAAGCTAGGACTTGTCTTCAGATTAGAAGAGTTTAGCTCCTCCCACAATTCAACTGGGATGCAGCCAGGGGAGTTTCAGGGCTCTACTTTGCTCTGATTCTGGCACTAGAATGACATAAGCTACACAGCTGGAGAACACCAATTCATATTCGTGCCATGAGCACCTGCTCGAAATAGGAACAAGCTCCAGGGTAGCTGAGTATCCTGGCATTCAATTTCAGCAATGTTTCCAGGGATTTGAATCCTTCCCACCTTTTTAGTAGGGGAAATGGTTTTTAAGAATTGCACAAACATTGGTCACCCCAAATCTACTTTAGGATCTGAAGACTAAGCCACTCAAAACTGAAGATCAATTGTGAGGTTCAATTCCAGGTACATGGTGCTCAGTCTCCTCAGAGGAACCTCAAGGTACCACTAAAAGACTATGAATTTCAGGAATAATTCTTAGGATTTGGGATTCTGAGACAGGAGAGAGGCTTGCATGTCCCTCAAGGAGGCACATCTTGCCACCACCTAGGTGGTAGTGGAAAAATAGAAAAAAACAGGGTAGGAGAAATAGACATAGTTTTAGGGATAACTTTGGAATTTTTTATAATGTGTATGATCTTTGACTATCTTAAAGCAGCTCAGCCAATTAGCTAAGGATTTTTGTACAGTAGGGAAACCTGGATTAAAATGCGAGTTGAGTTCTTCTCTGCATTCCTTCCTTCCCTAGGTGGCAAGCTCTATAGAGTTAGGAGCACATAAGCTCCCAACTCAGAGCTTGGGATCTAGACTTCTTCAGGACTTCCCAATTGCATCATCCTGGTAGATGGCCTTACTAACCTCATCCACCTGTTCCTCATTCTCCTTTTATCTTTTGCATCTCGTTGTCTCCTACTCTGCATCAAGGATGGTGGCAGGAAGAATAATCAACATTCTATCAGGAGTGGGAAAGTGCTACCCATACCACAGAAATGCAAGTCACTTCCACACTGGTTGCTGCTCCTTTGTGCTATTTTTCTGAGAACAGGTGCTGTAGGATAACAACGTGCACATAAACAGAAATCCCAAGGCAGTGCTTTGGAGTAGGACACCACTCGAATGGGAGGTGTTATGGTAGCCACCGGCATGAGGGAGCCAATTTGGGAGGATGGGGCTGATGAAACAAATGAGACTACAATGTGCACCAAGGAGATAAAAAGGCTCCAAATTTAGGAGAAGCACCCAAAAGGGCCAAGAAAAGGAGCGGTAAGACACTCCTTCTTCCTGCATGTGTCTTATCTTGATTTATCGTAAGACTGTCTTGATGGCTCTGTGCCCCAGGCCTTAAACAGTGCCTGTCTCTCCTAGGCACTAGAGTTAGAGGGAAGAGCCCACAATGTGCTGTCCAAGAAACAGGTGGCTGGACCGAGAGGCCGAGTGTTATAGGCCAAGCTACGCATTTCCCACGTGGGTCTGACTTGTTTCAGGATGAGAGAACAGGGCTTACAAGCCTTAAACTCTACATTCTAGCCATCAGTTCACCCCCACATAAGACACCTGCCTTTTGGATTAGTGGAAGGGGAGAAAAAGCAGGCCCTGTGGCAACACACTTCCCAGGAGGGGCCACGGGTGTTTGCAGCTATAACATTGAGGAGAATGGGGAGGGCTCAGTTTGAGGACAGGCAGGTCTCCACTGCAGTGTAGCTGCAGGAACCTGGATGCTGGCCATGGAAGTCCAGAAGAGCCTCAGAACTGTTTCTAGGACCTTAACGTCTACATGAGCTGGTAAGCTTTTCTCTGTGGAGCAGACTGAAGGGATACAAGACCGCTTAGGCTGCTTTTCCCAAAAGCAATTTAACGTGAGAACATGTCTTAGTGCATTCACTCACGCCGTCTCAGAGGAGCCTCCAATTCAGCTGCCTTGCTGGATTTACAGGACAATTAGGAGCCTGAGCTAAGGATAAAGGTTAAACCGAAGCAGGAAATAAGACTTTACAGGTAGCCAATCACCAGAGGCACTAGACTGGATCAGAAATACAGGGTTGAATCCTCTACACCAAAACTACTTTGGTTGTGTGAGTAAAATCCAACAAGAAAATCCAGTCACCTTTTTTCTAAGACAGAAATACACTGTGCTGAATACAGAAGGTGGAAGTGTATGGTAGCATTTCATTAGTAGACTCCTCGGAAGTACTGGGATTATGGCCACCTGCCTGATGGAGACTCATTACAGAATATTGGAAGTAAGATTACCTTTTTTGCTAGGTCAAGATTCTAGCTGTCCAGAATGTAGTTTCTGTCATAGTTTTATAGGTAATAAGCATTACTGAAGGACGCAGGAAGCCTTACAATACTGCACATACAGGAAGGCTTGTCAAATCCAACGTCAGTATAGGTTTAGGCAACAGGACCTGAACACTTTGGGGTCCAGTGACAGAAGGTATGTGCCATACTATTTAATGAATTAGAGGATTTTAGCTGCAAGAGTTTGAATGGATAGCAAAGTTCACTACTACCCTTCATGCCCACAGGCGTCCCTTGTAATCTTCATGTCCCATCCAGTTAGTGTGGTCTAACTTGTAAGGAGATGCTTGCAAGAAACAACCTTGCTTTAAAGACCAAAGTTCTCTAAGGGGCCTGAACCTCTCAAGTTCTAGGGGCACTTGCTACATTAAAGGTCATTTGGCTTCCACAGCTGATTTGGCTACCACTTTTCCAGCTTAACAAGCTCATTTTAGCTCTTGTATAAAATCCACGCAGAGGTTTTAGTTTGAACAGGCCCCAGGCCCCAGTCATTTCAACTATAACAGGTGTCAAGGTACCTGGTACTGATTGGGCACAGGGATGTCAGCTGCCATCCATTATGCAGGAGAAGAGATAAAATTCAATTTCCCCGATTTCCCCTTCCCCCAATGGAGTCATTACTGTTCCTTTTAACCGAACACTTGGAGCAGTCCATTCTTGCTTACTTCACTAAAACAAAAGGTAAAGAAAGCTAGAAAGATCTTTCCTGTGGGGAACCTTCAGTTTTGCACACTGTCCTTCCTTGCTTCCCCAAATCATGTTTCCCAAGCTCCCCACAGCAGCCTCGGGGACCCACTCCCCAGTGTTTTCATGGCGAGTTGAAGCTTCAAGATTTTGGTTTATTTCTAAACTGCTAGAAGACACCAGGTCTTCACTGCCTCTTAAGAGGTAGCCTGAACCTCCCATATATAGTTCTCAGGGTACTTTTCCTAAAGGGAAAAAGGGGCTTCCAAGGAAAGGAGGTCCCTCTGATGATTCCAGAGATATATCCTGTGGTGCCAAGCACACTTCTGAGGGCCAGAGGTTTTCATATCTGCCACTTCACTGTCATGGTGACACAGGGAGCAGGTGGGAACAGCTCGAGAAGGCCTGAGGAGGAAATGGTTCAAGGGAGACCATTAGGAAGAGGCAATTTTGCCTTAATAGAGAATCAGGAAAGTCCACTCAGCCGCTGCAGAGCCAGGCATGCTCCAGAGCTCCCAGACCCTGGTGAGAAAAGGGGCCACCCACCCAGGGTCCCTTGTAAACCATGACTCACCCAGATGAGAAGGGCTGCCTCAGGCTTATCGACCCGCTTGCTCCTCCCCCATACTTAACAGGAACAGTGCCCACCTGGCCCGAGTATGTTCTTGACCTCCCCTCTGCTGGAGCAGCTGGTGCCTTTTGGGTCCTCACAAAGATATTGACAACCACCTCTCCATGTGGAGAGGAAAGATGAGGGGACAGGTCAACAGCTCACATCTTATTGCAATAAGCAGAGCAGCTCCTTCCTGGGTATAGAGTCCTGACCTCCCAACAAGCCATCAGGGGCAGATCCTGAAGACACACTGGCACCTCTACACTCCCCTTTAGGAGGTGGCACTTCTGGTCCTCCATGGACAGAGCATACACCTCCTGGGGTGCCACCAGGGCATAGCGGATGTTTGCCTAGACCACCCCCGTTGCTCCAAATAGCGCAGGGTGTTGCGGTTCCATCACCCGAGCTACACCTGTGCTGAAGCTGCAACTTGAGCTCTTACATTACCCACCCAGTCTCCAAGAACAGGCCTTAAGTTTTAAAACTGAATCCCTAAAGCCCCGAGAGGCTCTAGGTGAGCCAAGGCATCTATGCACTCAAGGAAGAGGACGCACTGCAGTTTGGCTTCAGTAGCTGGCAGCATATCCTTCATGAGTTCTGACACCTTTGAGGTGTAGAGGAAGGAAGAGGAACCAGGGCTGGCAAGTGGAAGCGGCAAGGTCTGACAGCCGGCAGAGGGAGAGCGCACCACCTTTGCTTTCAGGTGAGGCCTTGCCCCTGATGCCCAATGAGTGCACGGGAAATGCCTCTGCCTCCCCAGACCTCCCCCCTCCTGATTATACCTTCTCAGGTAGAGAACATCTGTGCTTAACTTTCTGCAGCCCAAATCCAATAAAGGAGAGACTCTCAGGGCTTTAGGGATTCATAAAACTGCGCAGGAAGAACAATTTTGGATTTGACTTTGATGAGCAGACGTATACACGTTTTAATTAGAAACATTTCATAAGAGAACATTAGCAAGGAACTAAATGGGCAGCTCATAGTTTTAAGTTTCACTGTGCACTAAGTATTTATGATGTACCAGCTTAAGTCCCTCACTGGTTTGGGAATCCCCGTTTGGATTAGGAAGTGTTCCAAAGACCATGGAATACTGTGTAGCTTTAATGAAGAATGAAATCATGTCTTTCCCAGTAATGTGGAACTGAAGACTTATCCTAAGTGAAATTTGTTTGATTTTCAAATAAAATGCCTCATAGTGGGAGCTAAACAGGTACACATAAACAGGGAAACAGACAATGGGGATTTTGAGAGGGGGTGAGGACTGAGAAGTTACCAATGGGGTACACTGTTCACTATTTGGGTGATGGGCATGCCAGAAGCCTAGATCTCACTACTGCATGATGTATCCACATGACAGATCTGTGGATATGCCCTCCAAGTCCATAAAAATTATCTAGAAGTGCTGGTGTCCCAGACAGGACGATGAGGAGCACACAAGTTCATGTAGACAAGAATGTTGAAGTCAGACTTGGAGAGGCTTCCAATTTAGCACAAGGGAAAGGAAGTAGAGTGGATTAGGTCCCCTGAGCATGACATGACATCAGGTGATAGGTGTAGTTACGATAGGATCTTCTCTACATAAGATGCAGGCTTGGGAGAGCCTAGAAAAACCTTCCACAACAGTTCCCTAAAAACACAGAGGGCCACATTCAGCTTCTCTGCCTTGTGGTTTCCCACTATGACCACTGGTTAGATATGATCTGTGGAAACTGCTGGCTGTTCTTGGGGTAGCATTTCACCTGGTTTCATACTACCTATCCCAAAAGGAGAGGAAGCAGCAGTTACCCGGAAAGTCCTAACACAGGCTCAACTTGAGTTGTCTCAAGCCTCCACACTCAGCCTGCCTGGATTAGCAGGAGAGCAGTTAGAAACCTGATTCTATGAATAAGATTGACGGTGATGCTGGAGTGAAGAATTGCTGTTTACAGGCAGGTCATTAAAGGAATCGGATTCAGTCAGAAAGACCAGGGAAGAATCCCTCTACCCCCCAAAATTACTTGTGTTGCTTTGAGTAAATCCAAACTGGCAAACCCAGATTCCACCTTTCTTAAACAGCCTACTGTGCTTAAAGTAAGGAGAAACAAAGCATAATAGTATTTTGTTAACAAAGTCCTCAGTTATGGGGGTCACAGCACCTGCCTAGTGGAGATTATGCTATAGTATATTGGAAGTAACTAGAAATGGAGACTTGTCTCCCACTACCCGCTATTGCTGCATCACGATTCTGGATTCCAAAATGTCACTCATGGCATACTGTCCCACAGGGCCGGTGAACATTACTGGAGTCATGTGAAGTAATGTTTGCCAGATCTGGCATTAGTGTAGAACCAGGCAACATGACCAAAGCACCTTGGCTCCCAGGCTGATATTGAATGGAGTAGCAAATGCCTTCCGTTAAGGAATCTGAAGGTTTTAGTTGCGAGAGTTTAAGGGACCAGCAGAGTCCTTAAGCAGCACCCTGCACATCCACAGGTGTCCCTGGTAAGCTTAATATAAATCTATAGTTAAATGCCTCCTTACAGATGAGGCCACAGAGTAACGCATGTCTTAAGGACTGAAATACTCCAAGGGGCCTGCTCTTCTCAGTTCCAGGGCATCTGCCACAGGAGAAGGCATTTAGCTTCTGTGGCTGATTGCTGCTACTTTGGTGGCTGCACTTAAAGGTCACTTGACTTCCTTAGCACAAGTTTATGTAAAGGTTTAGTTTCAGAAGACTCCAATACCTAATCATTTAGTCCTTAATGACAACAGGTGTCATACAAAATAAGGCTCAGAAGATAACACCTGCTGCCTGTTGGGCATAGGGATGGCAGTTACCATCCTACCTTGCAGAAGACAGCATGAAGTTCAGTATTGCCCAGTGTTCCAGATGAAGACAGTCATTATTGACTCATTTTCATTTAACTCAGTAGTTCTTTCAGAGACAACCCAACCCTGCATGCTTCTACACTAAACACAGAACTTCAGAGAAGATCTTCCCTATTAGGAACTTACAGCTCTGAAAAAACTGCCTTCCATTCTGCTTCCCAAATCCTGTTCCTTCTCCAGCAACCATGGGGGCCCCAACCCAATCCTTTTTAGGAATTGAGGCTTCCCGAGACCTTGGTCCACCTCTCCCTAAAGGGTGATTAGAGACTAGATCTTCATTGCCTTTTTAAGAAGGTGACCCAAACTTCCCATAGGCAGTTCTCAAGGTCCTTTTCCTAAAGGGAAAAAGGGGGCTTCTGAGGAAAGAAGGGTGTCTTTGAAGATTCCAGCAGATCATATGGAGCCAGTGCACTTCCGAGAGAGGCTGGCAAGAGGCTTCCATGTTGTCCCTTGAGGGTCACAGACATGGGAGCAGGCGAGAATAGCCACAGAGAGAAGGCCCTGAGGAGAGGATGGGCAGAGAGCGAGCATTAGGAAGAAGGAAGCAACTTTGCCTTAATAGAGAATCATGAAAACCCACCATTCCCAATCTCCCTGGAAGGCCACCCAACTCCTGCAGAGCCAGGCACGCTCCAGAGCTCCCAAACCCTGGCAGGAAAAGTGGGGGGGGGGTCACCCACGCAGGCTTCCTCGTAAGGCGTGACTCACCCAGATGAGAGGGGCTGCCTCAGGCTTTTTATCGACCTGCTTGCTCCTCCCCCACACTTAACAGGAACAGTGCCCACCTGGCCTAGAATGTAGTCTTAATCTCCCTCTGGTGGGGCAGCTGGTGCCTTCTGGGTCATCAGAAGGATATTGACTTTGGTTCACGTGGAGAGGAAAGGGAACCAGTTAACAGCTTAGCAGCTTTTTTCAATGACCAAATCATTCATTAGGGAAATGTGTTCCCTTATAGAACAGATTTAAAAAGTGGTTCATTCTTTTCATGTTGGATGGGGGTTGACAGAACAAACAACATCACTTTATTTCAAGAGAAAACCTTTCATATGTGGGATTGGTATATGAACTTGGACTAAGATGACTGCATTTGATGGTGTTATATGGCCGCACTCCATTAAGTTCTCAGAAACTTTGCTAAGATATATATTGCTATTTGAAAATTACCTTTAAATATGCAATGCCTCTTCAAAATTGTTGACAATTCCCACACCTTTCAATTCAAGCTGTCAAGGCAATGTACCCATGAAATTTTTATTTTATAAATTCTCTTGAGTAGACAGCAGGATATATTAGTGGCAAATCTTATTCAACAGTTTAACATGGATTTTATTTTTAAATTCTCACTGAGGTGTTAAAATTAATCTACTTTTTCATTTCTAATAGATATAACCATCATGTAATATCAACCAGGTGACAAATGTGCATTCCAAATAGTTTTGTATAGCCATATGCTTTTGCTAATCCATAGGAGTTAATTAACCAGGGAATAGGCCATCTGGAAAATCGCTATGATCACTGAGCTCCGCATAAACATAAATCTAATTACCTTGGAATTTGTTCCTCTATCTGAGACCCTAAGGAGGGGCTCCCACTGACAACCTAGAACTTGAAGGGATTCATATGATTGTTATGTAGAAGGGAGATAAATTATCTCACCAATTTTGCTCATTTCTGGCCTCTAGATTACTTCCATCTTTCCTTACCTGAATATCACATCTCACAGGACGGGTTCTGATAGTACCTTTCTAGGCAACAAGCATGGTATTGTCAGTCATTGGGAGATTTGCAAGACATGGCTAAGGACTCACATTATATACTTGCTGGGAGAGCCATTTGCATCCCCTTCCCTGTACTGCCCACCAGTGATGGCTGGCAGGCAGGCACCTGCAAGTCTATTGGGGTCAGCTCAGTTGTTGTAGATTGATGGTTACTAGTCCTTATTAGCCCATCATTAAACTTAGGACACCAGATCTACAGTATTCTAAGACTGAGAATGGCAAAGGCACTGGCATTACTAGGGCATGTCCAATATATGTTTAAGAATGTAGAATGCAGGGAAGAGGATTATAATAAATCTCCAAGAAATGTTGCTTCCTGCTCTTACATCCACAGTAAAGGACTCAAAATTGTAAGGACATTTCCTAAATATGCATCCTGAATTCTGGACATAATACGACAAAACGCTGATGAACAAAATTGAAAAAGACACAAACAAATGAAAAGACATCCATGGTGTGGATCACACAAACTCATATCATTAAAATGACTATCCTACCCAAAGCAACCTGTAGATTCAATACAATCCCTATCAAAATACTGATGTCGGTTTTCAAAGAAATAGAAAAAAATAGCAAAATTTATATGAAACAAAAAAGAGCCTAAATAGCCAAGGCAATTATCAGCAAACAACAACAACAAACAAAACAAAACGAAGCCAGAGGCATCATACTACCTGACTTCAAAATATATTACAAGGCTAGGGTAAGTTAAACAGCATGTTATTGGTGTAAAAACAAAGACCCATAGAACAGAATAGAGAACCCAGAAATAAATCCATGTATTTAGAGCCGATTAATTTTTGACAAAGGTGCCAAGAACATACATTGGGGAAAGGACACTCTATTCAACAAATGGTACTGGGAAAATCAGATGTTCATATGTAGAAGAATGAAACTGGACCCCTATCTCTCACTATATATAAAAATCAACTTAGAATGGATTAAAGACTGACCCTCAAGACCCAAACCTATAAAACTACTAGAAGAAACATAGGGGAAACACTTCAGGGCATTGGTCAGGGAAAAGAATTTATGGCTAACACCTCAAAAACACAGAAAACCAAAACAAAAATAGATCAATGGGATTATATTAGACTAAAAAGCTCCTGCACAGCAAAATAAAAAATCAACAGGGTGAAAAGACAATCTTTTGAATAGGAGAAAATATTTTTAAACTATTCATCTAACAAAGAACCAATATCCAGAATATACAAGGAACTCAACAGCAAAAAAACACAAATAATCCTACTAAAAAGTGGGCAAAGGACATGAATAGACATTTCTCAAAATACATACATAGGGCCACAGTTCTATGAAAAAATGTTCAGCATCATTAATAATCAGGAAAATGCAACTCAAAGCAACAATGAGATATCATCTTACTCCAGTTAGAATGGCTAATATTAAAGGCAGAGTACAGTGGTATATACCTGTAGTCTCAGCTATTTGGGAAGACAAGACTGGAGGGTTATTGCTTTTGCCCAGAAGTTCAAGGCCAACCTGACCAACATAGTGAGACCCAGTGTCCAGAGAAAAAATAGACCAAAACAACAACAACAACAACAACAAACACCATGGCCAGCACAGTGGCTCCTGCCCGTAATCCCAGCACTTTGGGAGGCCAAGGCAGGTGGATCATTTGAAGTCAAGACTTCTTGACCAGCTTGGCCAACATGGCAAAAATCCATCTCTACTAAAAATACAAAAAATTAGCTGAGCATGGTGGGGCACGCCTGTAATCCCAGCTACTCAGGAGGCTGAGGCAGGAGAATCACTTGAACCTGGGAGGCGGAGGTTGTGGTGAACTGAGATTGCACCACTGCACTCCAGCATGGGTGACAGAGTGAGAGTCTCAAAACAAAATGAAACAAAACAACAGATGTTGGTGAGACGTGGAAAAGGGAGCTCTTATACACTACTGATGGGAATGCAAATTAGTACAGCCTATATAGAAAACAGTATAGAGATGTCTCAAAAAATTAAAAATAGAAATACCATGCAATCTAGTAATCCTACTACTGGGTATTTATCCAAAAGGAAAAGAAATCAGTATATTAAAGGGATACCTGAACCCTCATGTTTATGGCAGCACTATTCACAATAGCAAAGATATGGAATCAGCCTAAGTGTCCATCAATGGCTGAATGGATAAAAGAAAAATCTGGTATATGTATTCAATGGAATACTATTTGACTATGATAATTTTATAATATATTTATTATAGAAATAATAAAATCATGTCATTTTCAGCACTATGGATGGAACTGGAGATCATTATGTTAAACGAAATAAGATAGGCACAGAAAGACAAATATCCTATGTTCTCACTCAGATGTGAGAGCTAAAAAGTTGATTTTATGGAGGTAGACAGTAGAATGATAGATAGCAGAAGCTGAGAAGGGTGTGTGTGTTAGCTGTGGGGATAAGGAGAGTTTGGCCAATGGGTAAAATGTTACCATTAGATAGAAAGAATAAGTTCTTTTGTCCAATAGCAGAGTAGAGTAAGTATAGTTAACAACAAATGTCTTGCACATTTCAAAATAGGCAGAAGTGAGGGCTTAAAATGTTATACACACATAGAAATGATAAATACTGGAGGTGATGAATACCCTAAATGCTCTGACTTGGTCATTACACATTCCAGACATGTAACAAAATGTCACGTGTACACACCTATGTAAGTACAAATATTATGTATCAATAAAAAAGTACAAATATGTATCAATACAAAAACTTCTTTATTAAAATACTGTAACCATAAAAAAACAGGATGCGGCCATGGAGATGAATCTATTGCTACTTTCAGGCAGCTTTAGGAAGGGGTGAAGTAAAACTGCAAAGCACATCAGTTCATTCAGGTGACAGGTGAGGAGTAATTCAGGGAATGCCCCCAGTGCACTCCCCAACCCCTGCAAATCCCTCCCCTCCCCTCCCCTCCCCTCCCCTTCCCTTCCCTTCCCTTCCTTTCCATCTGTCTTTGTTTCTTTCTCCTCCCAGAATTTTGAGGGAGCATGAGTGAGAAGTGCAATGCAGTTTTCCATGATTACTTGCAGAGTTTTTGATGGTTTCTTTGTTACTTGGCATCTTGCATTCTCCTGGTCCTTTTGGGTGTTTTATATTTGTTCCAACTCAGAAATATATTCTTATTAATATTACTTGTCAAGGATCACTTTGAGTTTTGTGACTACCTGTCTGTGGAGGGTGATAAATACAATAGAACTTTGCAGGTCTTCATAGTACAAACTTTTGATTAAGTTTACCTGTTTGGTGTCCCCAGAACTTGAAAATGACTCATTCAGAATTTTTAAAGGTCACTCTACACTTGGCAAAAATGATTGAGTAATGAAGCCTTAGGGACAATTTAGCTTGAATGTAATGTTGTACATTTTGACTAAAACTGGTCATTTAGGAATGTATCCATCCTACCACCCTTCTCTTTTGCTCAACACTTTCTTCACATCAAAGTGCTAAATTTTCACAAAAGTCTTTTCCTTGTGAGTATTTGATCGAGACTGCTTATTCTGAGTGGGATATTCCTTCTTTCTAAATCTACTGACACACATATTTAGAGCCTTTACTTCTTTTGACAGCCTTCCCATGCTTCCAGCATCCAGGCTGGAATCTCAGGATGACCCTATGGTGACTCCTGTGTTCAGAAGTGACTTGGAATGCCCAGGTAGAAGCTAAAATGTTGCAGCCTCCTCTGGTTGCCACGTGAATCCAAAGCAATGTACAATAAGCTAGGAAGTTTGTGGCCCGAGAATCAGGGGTCGCAGATTCTCCCCTTGGCTCCCCAAGTCAGCAGCATTGCATTTTTGATAAATTGTGTAAACTCTGATCCTCAGATTCCTTATGTGTAATAGGAGTATCTGGGCTGTATGATTTCTAAAGTTTTCTAATCCCAGCTGTGGGAGTCCATGAGTACTTGAAATTGCATAACCACACATGATTAGGCTCCTTTCTAAAAACAAATTTAAAAAATAGAAAGTGATGATGAATATTTCTTGCTTATTATTTGGAAAATGAGTAGTTAGGAGGAAAGAGGGATTACCCAGATGAACAATAGCCTTGGCTGCTAGGGTTGTAGGCAATATGCTTCATAAAATTCTATGTTTATTTTTGAAAGGAGAAAGTTAGAAACACAGATGAATAACTTGCTCGAGGCATGAACATGATTTGCAGCCTTGCCTGGGCTAGAATCCCAAACGTGACTGAGTGTCAGGTCCATCCTAACTCCACCCTTCCCCCAATTCTTGCTGTGATACCCCTTTGTTACTCCTTTGATACTCCTTGATACTTTGGTACTTCTTGATACTTAATCTTTTGATACTTCTTGCACCTGGGTCAACCTGTGCTCTGCACTTCTTACTCTTGCTGCCTCAGTTATACCCTTTGTCCTATTGGTTGCAACATTTTTTGTGGAGAGGATCTTGCCAAAACCCCATAAATAATGGCACGGGGCATAGGTAAAGCTCCAGTTGAGCCAATGGGAACCTAGAAACCAAGTTAGAACACACCACTATTATCTAGTGCCTGCTGGGTTTTAGCCCTTAGATACAGCTTTAAATATGTCATCTCACACAACCCTGGGATATAGTCATGCATTGCAGACTGATAATTGAGAGTGATATTTTGATAGTTAACTATAGTCGTTTTCCAACTTACTTTTTAAAAATATAACTTTGTTCCCCCGAATGAAACCTTATGTGGATACGTGTGCCTGCACCTTAGTAACTCATGCACTTACAGTTCATTTGTAGGTAACCTACCCAGCAATTGCTCACTCAGTGCAGGGTGAGTAACCCTTATTAGAAATGCTTGGGGTAAGACAAAGTTTTGGATTTTGGAGGTTTTCAGATTTTGAAATATGTGCAATATACTTAACAGTTGAGAATTCCAAATCTGGAAACCCAAAATCCAAAATGTCTAGACTAACGAGCCTTTCCTTTGAGCATCACGTCAGCACTCAAAAAGGAGGGAAAATCAGTTCACTAACAGAAAATCATAATATAATTGTGATTTCAGACAGATAGAGGAGGAGGGGAGACACAGGGTGTTAGAAGAACACAGGAAAGGAAATCTATTGCCATCTTACTGCTGGGGAGAAATAAGAGGAGCTGTGGTGGCTTCAGGGAGGAAAAGACACTGAGCTGAATGAACCTTACAGCAGGAGGAGGAAGAGATTCATGGCAATAGCCCTGTGGGGAATGAGGGAATAAGGAAGAGAAATCAGATTTCAGAGTGAGCACAGTACTTCTGCCTACTTCCTTTAGAAACATATTTTAATTTTATATATGAAAATTGTCAAACTTAAAAAAGGAAGAGTCATTAAGAAAATTAAAAAACAAGTCACAGGTTGAAATAAAGTATTTGCAAAACTTATACTTGATAAAGACTTTTATCTAAAATATGCAGAGAACTCTTAAAACTAAAAAAAATAGGCAAACAGACACCCAGTTTTAAAAAACTGGCAAAAGACCTGAACAGACACTTTTCCAAAGATAAAATACAGGTGACAAATAAGCATATGAAAAAGATGTCAAATATTATTTGTAGTCAGAGAATTGCAAAGTGAAACAATAATGAGATGTCACTACATACATATTTTAATGGCTAAAATCCAAAAAATTACAATATCAAATGTTGACAAGGAATCAGAACAGAAAGACCTCTTATTCTTGGTTGCTAGAAATGCAAAATGGTGCAGCCATTTTGGAAGCCATTGTGGTAAATATAATGTTACCATATAATCCAGCAGTTGTGCTCCTAGTTATTTTCCCACATGAGTTCAACACTTACATCCACACAAAAACTTACACACAGAGGTTTATGGCAGATTTATTCATAAATTGCCAAATACTGGGGACAATTAAGATATCTTTTCATAGGCAAATAGATAGGCAAACTGTGGTACATCCCTAAAATGGAGTATTATATGGAAATAATAGGAACGAGCTATCAGGCCTCAAGACAACATGAAGCAACCTTAAATACTTATGGGTAAGTGAAAGGAGCCAGCTTGAAAAGACCCCCATTCTGTAAGACTCCAAATGCCCTGCTGTCATACCTTTTAGTACTTCTTAATGATGCATTTTGTTTTTGCATCATAGTATAGTTATTTACATTCATAAGTGTTTTAGCCTGCTTTTTATAACATTTTGTTCTGTGAAATATATTGAAGAAACAGCCATGATATTTTTCAGCTATTCCCATCAAGAACTGAAGCCCAGAACTGTCACCAATGCCCAGTCGAAGATTGGACAGTGAGCACGAACATGTTTAGACAATCATTTCCAGTCATGAAGAAAATCAGCTGGTTATAATGATTAGCCCACATTGGAGAACATAATGAATGAAGAAATGTAACGAAAATAGACATTTATGTGAGTGTTCTGCATCCAGTAGTTAACAAAGCTGGAGGGTTCCTGGGGCCATGATCTCAGCCCTTTGTAAAGTGGCATATCTTGCTGCACACTGGACATGTGGTGCTGGCTAGAAATCAGCATTCCCAGTTTTAAATGGTAAAAAATACAGGCAAACTAGTGAATACATGGAGTATGCACCATTGCACCGTAAGTTCAAATTACACAGATTTTAAAACTAAAGACACTGCCTTCACCTCTTTGCTGCTGTGTCCATGGATTAGAGAAGGGTGTGCATTCTCCCTAAATATGGCCAAATACCTGTGCCCATGCTATCATGTGCTTTCTGTTCTGACTCACCAGGGCGACTAAGGCAAACACCCCATTGGTCAGCAGGCAGTGGTGCAGAGGGCTGGTGGAGCTCTGCCAGCAGTAGACAGACTGGTGGCAAGAGGCTTTCTGGGTGTACAAACATAGCTCATTAACAAAGCCAAGAGGATTGCTATTCCGAGTGCGTTCCATGGACACTATGCATGAGAATCACTGATATAATTTCACCCAAATTTCACCTTGAATTGTAATAATCCCTACATGTCAAGGGTGAGACCAGGTGGAGGTAACTGAATCACAGGGGTGGTTTCCTGCATTCTGTTCTTATGGTAGTAAGTGACGTGAGATCTGATGGTTTTATAAATGGGAGTTCTTCTGCATAAGCTCTCTTGCCTGCTGCCATGTAAGATGTGACTTTGCTCCTCATTTGCCTTCAGCCATGATTGTGAGACCTCCCCAGCCATGTGGAATGGTGAGTCCATTAAACTTCTTTCCTTTATAAATTACATAGTCTCAGGTATGTCCTTATAGCAGCATGAGGACAGACTAGTACAATCACCCCGTAGAGTTCAGCGGCAGTAGGAGGTCTATCCCCAAAGGCTGGTATCAGGAGGTCTGAGACAAGGCCCGGGAATCAGCATGCCTGTCAAGCACTCAGTTACAATACACACATGACGTATGAGACCAACCACTCTGTCACAGATTGTATGGGGAGGCTGTTCTGACCTGGCATATAACAGGCTCCCTTGCCATGGTAGGAAATCCCTTTCTCCACCTTTCCCCCACACTAACCCAGCTCCTAGCACAGGAAGGGCTGTTTTGTGGGGTTGGGGGGAAGGTGTATGGAGAATATGAGTATAAATGAAGTAGTCCAGTAGCTCCACGATGCAGTGCTGTGCCCTGTCTAACACTGGAGAGAGTGGGATTATCTTCACCCCTCCTCCTCCTGTGCTGGATCAGAGCAGTAAGGCATCTGAGGCTCCCTTAACTAAGTTCCACAAACTGGGTGGCTTAAAATCACAGAAACTTATTGACCCACAGGTCTGGAAACCAGGATCTGAAATCAAGGCATTTGCAGGGCATGCTTCCTCTGAAGGCTGTAAGGGAGACTCTGTTCCATGTTTTGTCTTAGCTCAATCGCTGGAGCTCCCTGGCTTGTACATGAAGATGTAGTTCCAGTTTCTGCCTCTGTCATCACATGATGCTTTCCTTACTGCATCTCTGTGTCTTCTTTCTTCTTCTCCCAAGGACACCCATCATATTGGATGAAGGCTCACCCTAATTCAATATGACCTCATCTCAACTTGATCATGTCTACTAAGACCTCTTTCTCAAATAAGGTCACACTCACAGATGTGGGGGTGAAGACTTCAACATACCTTCCTGAAGGACACATGCAACCCAAAACGGCATCCAAAATGTGACGATAAGAACACATTGTCACAGGTCACCCCGCTGGTCAGCAACAAAAATGATGAACCGGAAGATGAAATTTCCCTGTGGGGTGCCTGGATTACTACTAGTTCTCTTCATGTTGTATTTAGAAGGAGGCGCTATACATTTAGATTCGCAATGCCTTTGAGGTTCACGGTTAAGCATGACATATGGTATTTCTCTGGGATGTGGGTATACCTAGGCTAGAAAAGGAGTGAATTTTTTTACCCCAAGCTGTTGAAAGGGGTTCCACTGCTTGCACCATTTGCTTAATTTATTGCATTACAATCCTAAAAGATTTTATTTCAAACATTTTTCAGAATCCAAGCCTAGATGGACGCTTTACAGGGCACAATACACTTCTGCATTTTGTAGTAATAAGTGGGTTAAAAACTAATTACTGAAGCACTCCATGGGAAGAATACAGCATGCATTAAACAAGAGACATTTTTGGAATCCTGACTATCCTTGAAACACAGGAGCAGATGGACACCGGAAAAACTCTGCCACCTGGTCAGTTCCACAGAACTTCGTAAAAGGTCTTCTAGGTCATTTCTGAAGATGATTTTCTGACTTTTGGGGCAGAATTCATCCAGCAAATTAGCCGGCTGCAGATGCACCCGGAGGGCTGCAGTTGGCTGGATTCCTGCTGAAGAGACGTTGGCACGGGCACGTCGTTTTTGCCACTGGCAGCAAGAGCTGGCTTTGCATGCTGATGATGCTGTTGCCAAACACTTAATAGGTTTCAGATAATTTCTCCATCAATAATACCATCTGTAATAAACATTTCACTTATTTTTCTTTATTGTAGGGCCATCTGTCTTCTTCGTATCTTTACTGGACAAATTAGAGATTTCAATCCTGGTCTCAGTATAGGAGTTCCTGGTACAAAATCTACATCTCTGTTGACAAGTTGTATAACCTTGGGCATGTTAATTAATCTTTCTCTGAATCAGGCTCCTTTGGTGTGAAATGGGGCCGATACATTTGATAAGATAATTAAGTCAGATAATTCATGAAAAGCACTGACCCAAGACCTGCCCCACAGTGAGTGCATAATGAATGAACGCTTTCATTGATATGGTGGAACCCCATGATACACAAATCAGGATATAATGAAATCGGCAATAGGCCTCTATCTTCCATAGCAGTCTCATCCTTGTCATTTCACTAACTCTCGAATAAAGCTATCTTATTTTTTTTGTAATTATATTTGTTGATCTCACTTACAGGGGCTTCACTGTAATGTGGTACTGGTGCAATATTTCAATGGGATAATATGCCTGGGTATAGATGCAGAAATTGACAAGCCAAATACCTAAAATTTGGCTTTATGATTGGTGATGCTTTTGCTTTTAAAATCAGCACCCTGATATCTATACAGCAGTCATTATTCCAATGTCAGTATATTTGAATGATATTATCTAACAATACAATTCTCCAGTATTCTCCTTGTAGTGGATAAAATGATACTTCATCCAGATTCTTTCCTCAAGGCTAATGCACCCATCCCACAGCGGCTAGCAATATTGGTTGCTGAAGACTCATTGACATGCCCCTCACTGGGGCTGCTGCTTAACAGCAGAGAACTGCCCCACCCTAAGGGGTCACACCCATCCAGGAGGTGACTGAGGCTAATGTCTGACTATACATGGATACAAATGCCTCCACTGAGGGGCCATCCCAGAGCCAGAGCTCTCCATAGTTGACTGAAACCTCAGCTGCAACTACACTGCCAGTCAGCTTTCTCTCCATATCTTATCGTCACATTTCTTACGGTTGTACATACTGTGCGTAATTCCTAATAAACATCCTGCCTGTGATTTTCTATCTTAGATTTGTTTCAGATGACTTTCTTTTAAGACTTTCATTTTGATATTCTGAAGAAGATCTCACTGGTCCTTCCAGGGGGTGATGTTATTCTAAACATCCCTGCTGAGCAGTTTGTAGCCAGCACCCTAGAGGATTTAGTGAGACATGTTTGTGTTAAAGGATTGCTGATAAAACCCACAGAAATCCAATTGTCTGCCACATGGGCAAAGTTCTAATGGCCTGATGTTCTGGGAGCATGTAAGGATATTCCTTTACAGAGAGATACAGCTTGCTGCAGTTTGTACCATGCAACCAAGAAAGAGACACAATGCTTGATAAATCTCTGGATTTTGATGGTAACATATACCACATTTGATGTTGTAATACACTTACTCATACGTAAATATAGGTAACTCATAAGATTTTAAGTTTTGTCCAGGGCCCGTAGCCAGAAAGGGCTCTCAGCAGATCCGTACATGGTGCAAACTTTGCTGCTGCTTCAGCCCTTCGTGCCAGTAAATCTAACAGTACTGGAAGCGTCTAGGGCACAGCAATGTGTCTAGGAAGCCCCCAATGGTGAATCTCAGGAGAGACTTTCAGGGTTTTTGAGTAAAGCCATGACTTCTTTTGGACAGTGATTCTCCTTTTGACTAGCACCTTCTGGTTGACGGGGTCCTGATCCACGTTGAATGTCCAATCTAGAACAAGTGACTCTGCAACCTCAATCTACTATCACCAGCTGAGTGTTACCTGAAAAACAGCCTTTTGGTTAAACAACAATGATCTGTGAGATCAGGCCAAAGCCAGTCCATGAGGGATGGTCAACCTGCATGGGAAGGTGGTTCACGTTCCCTCCCCTGTACTTCACCGCTTTCCCAACAACTCACACCTGTAGCCTCATGTGCAGCTCCGTGATGTCAGTGAACATAACTGAAAAAGAATCAAGGGTCTGCTTCAAAGATGGGTGTGAAAAAAAGAAATCCTTCCTGTTTATAACATCTAGATGAAGTCTTGGGACCTTAGCAGGTTATCTTGGCCTTATTTGGTCTTTCTCTCCTCTGCACTCCTATAACATTTTGAGGCCGG
Organism: Macaca fascicularis; assembly: GCF_037993035.2. Classification (NCBI taxonomy): domain Eukaryota; kingdom Metazoa; phylum Chordata; class Mammalia; order Primates; family Cercopithecidae; genus Macaca; species Macaca fascicularis. The sequence goes on along the minus strand of NC_088382.1, from coordinate 148,642,481 downwards.
GCGCGGTGGCTCAAGCCTGTAATCCCAGCACTTTGGGAGGCCGAGACGGGCGGATCACGAGGTCAGGAGATCGAGACCATCCTGGCTAACACAGTGAAACCCCGTCTCTACTAAAAATACAAGAAAATTAGCCGGGCGAGGTAGCGGGCGCCTGTAGTCCCAGCTACTCGGGAGGCTGAGGCAGGAGAATGGCGTGAACCCGTGGGGGCGGAGCTTGCAGTGAGCCGAGATCGTGCCACTGCACTCCAGCCTGGGGCACAGAGCAAGACTCCGTCTCAAAAAAAAAAAAAAAAAAAAAAAATTTGAATCTGCAGCACCTCTACCCCCATTAAATTCTTTCTCCTAGAAGCGTGTTGCTGTCACAAGAAGAGAAGGGCTACTGCAAGACAGTCCCATGCAGGGGAGGCCCTGTAGGACTACTTCATAAGGTGGAGTGATCTGAAGTGGGAAGAATTGGGATACTATTTTCATATGTCCATTTTGCAATGGAAAAGACATAGCCTATAGTGATTACAAATTGGCCTCTTGGAGACTATGGGGGAAAAAAAAGTCCTGGAAGTTAGGTGGCATATTTAAAAAAGTCATGTGGATGAGCATCTTCAAAAGGGCACAGTGAATGAAGACATTTATGAAAAAACTAAATAATCATGAAAGGGAATAACATATGGGGTAAACTCAATAAGCAGGTGGACAAGATGAGAATGTGGATTTCGGTCAGCGTATTTCCTTGGCAAGGCTGGCTCTTGCTTCATACATCTGTGCACATAGGATCTATAGCATCAATAATGGAGATTGTGCATGGACTCTACAACTTGGAGATGCTTCACCAAGCTGAACAGGACACTGCTACCAACAAATATTAATAATGCCTTTCTTAGAGTCTAATGCTAAGCACTCAGTTTCTAGGGTAACCATGCATTCAAATTTTACCCAAGATTGGTGGTTTATACTTCTTGACCTTTTGACCCATTAGACACTTCCTTTATTCTCAAAAAATGCCCTACTTTGGATTATAAATCATGATCACTCTATAGATATTGCACTGCTTCCATGTGGAATCATCCTGTCACCAAATAGTAGGTAAAGGATATCTTTTCTTTCTACAGTGGAGTGGGCAACAATTTATTTTCATGGAAATGGATACGTATTCTAGATACTGATTTGTTTACCCTGGAGAAAATATTTTGAATAGAACTATCATTAAGTGACTTAAGAAGTTCCTTGGTCTTTCACCATGGTATCCCAGTTTGCAATGACATTAGCCAAGGACATCAATTTGCTGTAGAGGATAACTTGTAATGAGCTAAAATGTACAAGTTAATTTATTTTTTCCATGTGCCTCAAAACAAAAATACTGGCTTGATGAAAAGAGGGAATGGGGTTCTGAGATTCAGAGCACAGTTTTGAGGTAGCATCCTGTGAGATTGGGGTGCTGTACCACAAAATAAAGTATATGCCTTAAACCAATGGCAATTTTTATCAGTTAGGGCCCAAACAAGAGACAGAAACCACACAGTATCTTGAAAGTGCAAAGTTTAATGTAAATAATTATTAACCATAATAGGGGATTAGCCACAGGGGGCAAAAACAAATAGAAAAAAGAATACAGCGATGGAAGATATGTAAAGCAGACAGCAGCACTAAGGCTGAGGCAGAGCACCCAGGGGAGGTACAAATCTGTAAGAACCCCATTCCCTGACTGGGGCTTAGACCTTGACCTCATTGGAAAGGATGCAGCCAAAGTCCACCCAATGACAGAAAATTTCAGCTGTCATGCTGGTGGGGCTCACTGGAAATCTTCTTCTGGGATACTGGGAAGAACTGTCCACAGTGGGTAACCATACCACAGTAATCACTGAGAAGCCACTTTTCTGGGGTTTGGGGAAGCTGCCCATGGGAAGATGCTGCCCTCGTGAACTTGTGGAGAAGCTTTCCTTTCTGGTGCCACAGAAGCCTGAGACTTGTAATTCGCAGGGCAGATGCTCCCGGGTGTTGCACTGGGGAGACAACCTAGAGCAGGTTGGGCAAAACTCCCTATGGGATGGTATAGCAGGCTGTTGGCTACCATGTGTTGCCAGGGCCTAGGAAGAGGGGCATTCTGGAACTGGGAATCTAAGCCCCATCCACCGGCAGTATCCCTTTAGGACTACATACAGACAAAGCTTTGTATTGTGCCTACTGACAAACTCAATCTATCTATAGGGTATATTTCCATCACCAAAGAACAGGCAATGAAGTATGGGTTTGGAGCAGAAAGGTGATAAGTTGATAACCAGCATAGTCCTCTCATATGACTACTCAGCTTCCATTGTCACCCCTATCCACACATTTTGACTTCTATCCAACAATGAAACAACTTTAAACAATTTTTTATTTATGTATTTATTTTTAAGACAGAATCTCGCTCTGTTGCCAGACTGGTGTGCAGTGGCGCAATATCAGCTCACTGCAACCTCCGCCTCCTGGATTCAAGTGATTCTCCTGCCTCAACCTCCTGAGTAGTTGGGACTACAGATGCCTGCCACCACACCTGGCTAATTTTTGTATTTTTACTAGAGACAGGGTTTCACAATGTTGGCCAGGATTGTCTTGATCTCTTGACCTTGTGATCCACCCGCCTCGACCTCCCAAAGTGCTGGGATTACAGGCATGAGCCACCGGGCCCAGCCCTGAACCAACTTTATATTTCCACCAGGCAAGATACAGATATCCTTCTTACAAGTACAGACATTTTCACATACTTTCTCAGTGTCAGGATGCACACTCCCAATAGTTATTGCACCCATAACTGGCCAAATTAATTACTCCTCAAAGACAGACAGTGCCCCACGTATTTTCTGTTACCAGTTGATTCCACAATCACGAGCCCATTGGTGCACTTCTTTGTTGTGAAATTATTTTCTTTCTTCATCATACACAATGTTGTCTGGAATTCATGATGCTGAATAAGGCATTCTGTGAATTCACAGACGCTGCTGCTAGCAGAAGCAGTACAGGCAGAGAAGGAAAATCTACATCTAAAATTGTACCTATTTTGGTGAAGGGAAATCTCACATGCTTCTATTAAGGAAGAGGACCAATGTAATCAACCTGTTACCAGGTGTCTGGATGGTCCCCCCCACCCCTTAGAAATAGTGTCATATTAGGGTCTCATTTATGGTCTTTTCTTTTGGTAGATCAGGGACTCAGCATTGCATTAGCCAAGTCACCCTAGATTTGGAAAGTCCAGGGTTGCACTAACTGAACTCACTGGGAAACTGTCTTTTGAGATGCCAGAGAAAGCCACCCATGGGGAGATACCAGGCCATGGAGGACCCCAGGAAGCTACTTTCTGGGGTGCCATGGTAATTTGCCCACTGGTGGAATTCACTGGAAGTCTCCCTCCTAGGGTTCCAGAGGAAGCCATGCAAAGGGAAGTGCTTCACCATGGAACCCATATAGAAGCTGCTTCCAGGGGGTGGTGTGCTGTGGGGAGTCACCTCTGGGAAGGTGTGGCATGCTGTGCTGACTGTTGCATTCTGCTGGTGTCTGAGGCCTACTGTACTGTCATTCCTCCTGTCCTGTCCCTTCAGCACCCTGTGGTGACAAAGCTTAACACTGTGTCAGTTGTAAAGGAGAGTGCTTACAGAGTCTACCTCCATTATCACAGAGCAGGCAATACAGGGTGAGGTTGGAGATGAGACACAGTAAACCATGATGGTCACATCATTCTACAGCATGCTCTTCCCCATAAGCACATGCGTGTGTCAAAGACAAAGGAGTGAAAAAGGGAGTAGTCTATCTCTATTATTCCTGAGAGTTTTGTTTCCCATACATGCAACCTTATGCGTGGTTGGTTTAGATGCCCAAGGGATGACTACTGTAATCGGAATTTGCAGTAAAACTTTCATTAAATAAGAATCTGAAACTCCTTCCTAAGCATTTATTCCCCCTATGATATTACATCACCATGAGGAAAGGAGGGGCTCTGTGCTTGCTGGGGTGATTGGCTGTGATTGTCAAGGGGAAATTCTGTTAATAAAACACCATTGTCAAGAGACAAACATGTCAAGAAAGACAATGTGTGAAATCCAAGGATTGCACTTTGCTATCTCTTAGAAATCTCATTCCCCAAAATATCAGTCAACAGAAAATTGTGGCAATCCAATAAAGAAAGATCCACTAAGGATATGAATCTCATGTCAATCAAGCCCTCAGCCACAGCACCAAGAAGAAATTCCAATGAACTCAGAGGCTATCTGAGGGGCTGGGGAAGATGAAATGAGTGGTCATAGAAGAAGGCTATGGTTTGTTAAATCATTCCTTCCTAATAGCTACATAAGCAGTAATCAGAATACATGTTTTGTTAATTCATTTAACCCCCTTTCTTCTCCCCATTACTTCATATAAAAATCACTGGTGATGCCAATATTTTCAGCTCCAGGTAGGAATTGAACTGTATTGATATTCTCTAAATCTCTCACTGTATTAGTCCATTCTCATGCTGCTATAAAGAAATACCCAAGAATGGGTAATTTATAAAGGAAATAGGTTTAATTGACTCACAGTTCCGCATTGCTGGGGTGGCCTCAGGAAACTTACAATGATGGTCAAAGGGGAAGCAGGCACATCTTACGTGGTGGCAGGCAAGAGAGAGAGAGACAAGAGGAGAGAGAGAAGGGGAGAGAGAGAGAGGGAGAGAGTGTCAGACACTTATAAAACCATCAGATCGCATGAGAACTCACTATCATGAGAATACATGGGGGAACCTATCCCCGTGATCCAATCACCTCTCACCAGGTCCCTCCTCCTGATATGTGGGGATTATGGAGATTACAATTTGAGATGAGATTTGGATGGGAACACAGAGCCAAACCATATCACTCACCTTCAAAAACATTGTAGTTATCTGTGAAATACGTGGAGTTTGAAATTACCTGGATATAATATGTTAGCGTGAAGATCATATGTGAACCTGAAGCAACTGTAAGAGGTTCTATGGACAGTGCCTGGTTTATGGGCCATACCTGTTGCCCACAGGACACAGAGTCACCCTGCTACTTACTACTCCACAGCCTAGAACAAGTCAGCTTCTCTGAACCTTAGTTTTCCCATCTGTGAAACAAGTAAAGATGATAACTCAATTCTTGGAATTATTATAAAGCACACATGATATAAAGTCTATAAAAATTGGAAAATATTCAAATAGTATAAAATTGTAAGTAGTTATTAATTTTTTATTGTCTTAAAAATTATTATGCTCTAGATGGCTAACAGAAAGGTCTTATAAAATTCTCACCTTGGTGTGTGTGTAAAACAGTTCTAATAAGAAAAAAACAAAGAAAACAAAACAGAAAACTAGACAAAACTGATGAACAGTAGTCGTCGACAGAAGAGATCATGCCCTTAGTGTAAACATCTAGAAATATGCTGTAATATCCCCCATCATAGTAGTGTAAATATCCAGAAATATGCCCTGATCTCCCCCATCAGAGCTTATCAGAGGCTTCTTAAAGCATTTTGGCCTGCCAGAGACCCTTCTTTTAGGTTGAGCTGTTTCAAAAGATCCAGGTGGCAGTTTAAAGTATATTCTAGAGCTAAAGCACAGCTTCCTTTTGTGCATGACCTCCTGAAAACTTGTAGCCTGAGTTACCCAGGAAACTGACCTAACAGCATTTTCAACTGTGGTATGTGGTTATCTCCAAAGTCAAAAAAGACCCAAGGAACATTGTGTCCTCTTTTGCACAGTGGTACAAGGTGAAGGTGAAACAAGTTCTCTCTGTATTTAGGAGGCTTATTCCAGTTTGTATTATACTCTGGATTCCCAGACACGTCATTAATGTAGTAAAGCACTTGTCCCGCTGAGAGGTGGTGGTAAGCCAAAATCTGACTGTTCTAATTCCAACTGACCAATGATATCCAGTGATATTTTGGTGCCCAGCATTAGTGATAGTTCAGAGCCTGTGCCTATGATAGTATTGGAATTTCCCTTTTACTGGTGCAATTACCCTGGTCAATAGCCACAGGGTTTTTGGCAATTAGATGTTTTAAATAATATATAATTATTGGTTTTAGCAATCTTTAATTTTATTAACAAGTTTGAAAATATATTTCTCCATAATTTTATAATCTTGTCCATCCATCTAAATCTCCGAATCTACTACTGTACACACACTTTAAATTACTAACTTAAAAAATTGTGGGGTTTTTTTGTTTACAGACATGGTCTCACACTGTTACCTATGCTGGAGTGCAGTGGCATGATCATTGCTCACTGCAGCCTCGACCTCTGGATTCAAGCAATCCTTCTGCCTCGCCCTTCCAAGCAGCTGAGATTGCAGGCATGAAACACCATGCCCAGCTAATTTTTAAAAATTTATTTTTTTAGGTACAGGATCTCACTATGCTGCTTAGTCTGGTTTAGAATTCCTGGGCTCAAGTGATCCTCCTGCCTCAGACTCCCAAAGGTCTGGGATTATAGGTGTGAGCTAGTGCACCTGACCCTAAATTACCAATTTGATTTAATGTTTTTAATTTCAATCTTTTCCTCTGAAACCTGGAAGTATTTTGCATATATGTTGTCCATATTATTCATTTTAGTATTTGAGTCTACACAATTTTACTATTCTCTCAGTTTTTTGTTGTTGTTGTTGTTCCCAGGGTGATTCTTCTCTTTCATGTAGCTTACCTTTCTACATCACTCTGTTGACTTTTTGTCCTAGGTTTTTCTTATTTCATGGTTTTCTGCTCCAGTTTACAGAGGTTCTGCCTCCTTGTATATTTTGAAAAGTCAAACTGTTTAATTCTCATTGAAATGCAATTATATTTCATAGATGAAATAATGTTCTTTTTAGTCATCATTGAATCATGTGATTTCTTTTCCAGATTGTATTTTTGCCAGTAGACAGTACGAGTGCTTCTCCTGGCATAATAAATTGGTACTCAGAAACTCTTCTCACAGCTGCGTGGGGATGTCACCTTGATGTGTTTCTAGCCGGTATGACCACGGGGAGCTGTCCAGGGTACTGAATGTGTTTTCTTTTTTTAAATCTCTGACCTCCTTGTATAGAGCATTGCATCTTCATGGAATTTATAAACTAATATCTAAATGATGCTATATGAGCTTATTGCTACTGTAGATGCATTGTCCCCCAGCCTCTCTCAGTGGAAATATATGTATATGTATGCATGTGAGCGTGAACACACACATGCCCTTTTAAATCTAATTGCTTTTATTATCTCTGTCTCTCTATCTAGCTATCATCTATCTGTCTGTCTATCTAATAAAACAGGATATGAACACCATATAGTCTCTTTACATAGTTCTACCTTCTTTCTTGTCAGAAAAAGCTAGCTCCCCTTTCCAATATATTGACTTATATGTTCAAACTCCTGTATGACCATCTACACCCATTTTATTCTGCTCCAATCCTGGATCTTGCAGACTGCTATTTCTGGTCACCACTGGGCAAGACTTAAACCCCGGTTTGGATTCCATCCTATTGGCTATTTACTTTGGTCCAACTAATTGCTTTTCATCTAAATGAACTGAGCAAGGAAGGGAGGAATGGAGGGAGGGAGGAAGGGAAGGAGAGATGGAGCAAGGGAATGAAAGTTGGTCTATTAAGATGTTAACTAACCTTCAAAACCCAGCTCAGGGAAACCTTCCCTAGTCATTGTTGCTTTTGCTAATATCAGCAAGATCTTCCTCTATTGAGATCCCCAAATACTCACTGTCTACTGTATGAGATTTAGTACTTCTTGATGCATCTTAAATCACTGCTGTAGAAAATTAACTTGTATAGAATACCTACCTGTGTCAGGCTCTGTATTGGTGTTTTGAAATGTAATTTGTTTCATTCTACATCTCCAATATTCAAAAATACCCATAAATTGTAAGCATTCATAATTTTTAAAGCAGAACCTGAATCCTCATTTCACAGATGAAGAAACTTGAATGACTTGCCCAAATATACATGATTTTAACAGGTAGGATAGAACAGATTATGCAACAACAACTTGAAAACTTGCTTATATCTACAAAGGTATTAATACAATTCTCACTCATACCACTTACTCTTTGCAAATCAACTGAAACTATTCCTTGTGTCATTTTCATCGGGACCTGGGTAGACGGAGCAACGTCTGGAACATTGTGACAGAGGAGGAGGACAATGCAGACAAATGGTTGCTGGCTCCTAAAGCGTTTGCCCAGGATTTACACAGTTTCCTAACATTTAGTCAAAGAAAGGGGTGTGGCCAAGTCTGATGTCCACAGGGTTGGGAAGTATAATTATTCTTCCAAGGGAAACAATACATATTTTTGAACAATATCACAATGAATCAAAATGGTAAATAAAATCTGGCATTTGAAATCAAGTATTTTTTTCTTTCTCTGCTTCTAATCAATGTGTATTTCACTATTTGATATTTATTTTTGTTATTCTTTAAATGTATACATGCCAACTATGAATGCTAACTAGACTGAAACAGTTTAAGTACAGGTTCTATGTTATTCTACTCTACAAATCTTTCCTAAACACTATTGTCAATATCAGTTATTTCCTTCTCTGGCTTCTTATTCTTTAAGATCTATGATCCTTGCCTCTGTTGCCCTGAGCTCTGCAGTGAAACTCGAACATTATTCAATAGAACAAATACCCATCAGCCCGAATCCATTGTCATTCTCCATATGCTATTTTTTTGTAGTCCAGCTCTATGTACATACAAATATACACACAAGGTATAAACAGTTAAATTACTTTCCCATTTTTCTTTGAATGAAGACTAAAATCCTTGCCATAGCCTACCAGGCCCTGAGTGATCTGGTGCTCTCCGTTTCTCCAGCCTCATACAATGCCTCCCCTGCTCAGCACCAGGGTCCCTGGACCTCAGTTCTGTACACTTGCTAGGCTCTCCTCATCACAGGGCCTCTGCATGGGATCCCCAATGCCTATTATGGCTTCTTCCCATATTCACCACCATCCATTCTCATAGCCTCCTATATTCTGCTTCCTAACACTTAGAATAGGTGAGGTTTTATGCTGATTTTGTGACTTTCTGTTTACTGCCACCCCAACTACATTGTCAGTTCAGTGTGGGCGACATCATGCCTATTTTTTCTCACCTTCTCATCACCAAAGTCCAGCACAGTGTCTGTCATGGTGTAGGCCGAAGTTAAGACTTACTGGATGAGTTAATAAAGCCTTTGCTGATTGCTGCTGTGAAGATACATTCTACCATTTCTGAGACCCTACTGATATCAGAACTGTTTATTTTAGACTACTGTGTTAGGCAGAGAAGTGGCCTCCCAAAGATGCCCAAGTCATAATGCACAGAACGTGTGGCCATGTCACCTCACATGCAAAAGAGTCTTGGGAGATGAGATTAAATTAAGGAACTTGAGATGAGGAGATTATCCTGACATCACCATGAGTTTAATGTAATCAAAAGTCTCCTTCTAAGACAAAGAGAGGGGCAAGGGAGTGGGAGAGATTTGAATATGGTACATTGTCGGTTTTGAAAATGGAGGAAGGGACCATGAACCAAGGGACTCAGGGGGACTTTAGACACAAAAAAAGGTGAGGAAACAAATTATTTCTTAAAGCTTTCAGAAGGAACACAGTGCTGAGAACGCCTTGATTTTAACCCAGTGAAACCCACTTCTGATTTCTGACCTTCAAAAACAGTAAGAAAATACATTTGTGTTATAAGTCCCTGACTCTGCAGTAATTTCCCACAGCAGCAAGAGATATTTAATACCTCTATTTTGGATTTTTTTTTCTTCTGATGACCCGCACTAGGGTTCAAACTCTACAAAGATAGGGTCTGTATTTTTGGTGCCCATCTTTATAGCCAGCACGTGGTTGCAACCCAGTCAAACGGACCTCTCCAATGGTTAGTTCACACTTGGAGGTTTTACTCATTTATCTTACAGGAGGCCTTCAGGCTTTGTGGTAGAAAGAGAAGTGATCTTGAGAGATCCTCTTTGTTTTACTTTATTTCGTATTAATCTGTGAAAACAATCAAGGAAAAACCAATTCAGCTTACATGTGATCTTCTAGACGTGCCATTGTTTCTTTCTTTCTTTTCTTTTCTTTTCTTTTTTCTTTTTTTTTTTTTTTTTTTTTTTTTTGACAGAGTCTCACTCTTCTGCCCAGGCTGGAGTGTGGTGGAATGATCTTGGCTCAGTGCAACCTCTGCCTTCTGGGCTGAAGCGATTCTCCTGCCTCAGCCTCCCAAGTAGCTTGGATTACAGGCATGCACCACCATGCCTGGCTAATTTTTGTATTTTTTGTAGAGGTGGGGTGCCATGTTGACCAGGGTGGTCTCAAACTCCTGACCTCAGGTGATCCATCCGCCTCCACCTCCCACAGTGCTGGGATTATGGGTGTGAGTCACCGCACCTACTCAACACTTCACTGTTTCTGTGATAGTTAATGCCTATAATGCCTGCCACCTTCCACACTTCCACGCCTTCCACACTTACCATTGCCACCAGATTTAGAAGTGCTTTTCTCTGCTCATGCATTGTAACTCATCCAAGAAAGTTTCCAGGAAATCTCAAGGCCACAATCAAGGTTGCATTTAAAGTATTTACTGAAGACAGCAGGGAGTGAGCTCACCAAGGAAGCTGGAGGACTATGAGATATTGGTGTACCTGAAGAGACTCCATAATAGTTACTCAAATTCCCTGTCATGAATAACTGTCTCCTAATAGGGTAGTAAAAATTATAATGGAAACATAAAATGCTTATAAGTGTGAGCTGAGGAAAAAAATCTCGGCTCATTTTGGGTAAAGAGGGACCCATTTTTCATCTCTGCTTTCCTACTCATTATATTATATCTCACAAATTCAATAATCTCAAAGTCGGATTTTCCCATCATATTAAGGACCCATCAATGAATTATAGCCTTGCGTTACTCAAGGATTATGTGTAATCAAGATTTGCTTATTAAAGAAAAAGAAATGATGAAGCAGCTTTGACCTTTAAGCTCTTTGTGTCTTGTTTCAAATTTGGTTTGTATTCATCTAAAAGGGAGATTTTGGCATTGAAATAAACTGAAATTTAAGCAAGCTTCTTCTTCTGATTAACAGTTCACACATGTTCCTCCGCTGAATGCCTTCATGTCCTCCTTCTGCCCTAACACGGTAGACTCCATGAAGCCCTGGCTAAAGAGTCATGTCCTCAGAGAGAAGCCCAGTGGGGATGTGGAAGAAGCAAAAATGTTCATTAAGCTGGCTTCTGCTGTAATCCTGGAACTCTGTTCATTAAACTTTCACTCGGGGACAATATTGCTCTTTATGCTTTCATAAAGAATATTATTCTGTATTATTTTGTGTTATCCTCACAGTAATCTTGCAAATAAATCATTTTTTCCATCAATTTTAAACATGAGAACTTTAAGCTTATAAAGATGAGGGAACTTACCCAAAGTAACTGCTGATTAAGGTAGCTTAAAGCCAAGCAAAACACTGCTGATCTAATTCAAGTCTTTCATTTTCCCAATAGGAAGACTAAAGACAAAAGAAAAAAAGTGAAATTTCTTCCAATTTGCTCCATAAATCAGGATCAAAGGAATTATTAGAATGCAAACCTTTGGGCTTGATCATCAGTATATATTTCAATACCTACATCAAAGAATATAGGTGTCATCTCATTCCTCTGTCACTGTGTAATTGAGAATACTGAGGTCCACAAAGTGTAAGTAGAAACACTCATACAAATAGATTTGGTTTCCCATAACTGAATTATAATACCAATCATCAATTCTAACATTTGGTTAAACTGAATAATTCTGGATTCTGTCTAATGTTATTGACTTACTGAGAAACAAAAAACACCCCATTATACATCCATCCCCTTCATATTTATTTTAATGCATTTTCAGATTTTAGAAAAATAACACACATAACAAAAAGTAAATTCATCTCTTTATTACATACCCTCGCCTCAATTTTCTAGCCAAATAAAATTTCTATTAATAACTTATTGTGCATTCTTCTAGATACTATATTTTTGAATTTATAAATACCCACATACACACACACACACACACAGAGAGAGAGAGAGAGAGAGAAGCTATTGGTGTTTTAAAATATAAGTGATACCATAATACACACACATTCTATGAGCTGTTTCTTACTATATTAAGTCATGCCACAAAGAGAATGCATTAAAGACTTACCTACCATAAGGTTTATTACTGAAATAATTTAAAGCCCCTCATTAAAAGATAGGTCTAGTGAGTTTGCTATTCTTTCCATTGATAATAATATCTTGGACTTATCTACTCAGGCTTTGTGACCAAAATAAAGATTTGTGAAATCAGAAGACTAAGGTTTGAATCTTTCTGTGTCTGCCAACACTAGGCAAGTTCCTGAGATTCAAATTCCTTTTCTGTAACCCGGAAATGGTAATAGTTAGACCACTGGCGCTTTTGCAAGATGTAAATGAAATACTGCATAGAAAGTTCCCGGCACAAAGTAGGATACATTAAGTACTAATAACTCCTTTATTTCCCTCACATATTAGGTTTGCTCCTTCCTATCAGACCATGAAACACAGGGAACAGTGTCATTCCCCCTTTCACATCTCTTTAGATGACCTAGAATGAGCCTTGACGTATCCAATTCCAGCTCCTGTCTTTCCGAATGACTCCCAATCCCAATGATCATGCAACACATCAGAACCTACAATCCATCGGCATTACCAGCTTCGCACCATCCCTCACCCTCATGGAGTCCTCTGCCCAGTGTACCCAGTTTAGTTTTCATGCGCAGTTGTTATAATCACTCCCTTGCATCAACCTCCCAAGTTCTTCATCCTTTCTTTCTTCTTATTTGTTTTGAGGAAAAGCATCGAATTTAGTTAAGTCCAAATTTCTGTTACTCTGCTTTTGCATACATGCAGCTGAAAGTGACTGAGGGGGAAACACTGCTACACATAACTATGATGATTAGCTACAACTTAAATTCCTGACCATGGGCTTCAGGTGGGCCACAGGACACCCCAAATGGCATCATTTTCCTTTCTACTCACTCTGTCATTTGCATAGACGTTACATCAAATCATCTTATCTTTTCTCAAACTATATACATCCACTTCATTCATCTTTACCCTTACATCCTTTTGCACCAAGAAAACAGAAGAAACCAGAGGAGCAGTTCAACATGTTCACACTGCCTGCTACCAGAATCTGTAGCCATAGGCTATGGTATTTCTTCTGTTGCCATGTTTGTCTCAGTTCAACCTTCCATTTGTAGTCATGATCCCTTCCATTCTTTTCCACCCATGGATATTGCTCTGGCATTTCTACTCCTTTAACCTTATATGATTATTTTTTCTTATTCCACTAGATTACTGCTATCAGTATATGCAAACATGCCCTTATTTTTAGCCCTTAAAATACACATTCTTGATCTTAACTCCTTCTCAGTGACCACCCCATTTTCTGTTCCCATACATTGAAAATATCCTCTTTAAAAGTGTCTATACACTCATTGTCACCATTTCCTCTATGCCCATTCTTTAAACTCAATTCAATAAGGTTTTCATTGTCACTTTCCACCAAACTTCTTCTTTCAAGATCATCAAGGACTGGCATGTTGTGAAACCTAATAATCATGTCCTAATGCATACTTTATTTTATCTTTCAAGAGTACTTGACCTGTTAATCCTCTCTACTCCTTGAACATATTCTATACTTAGCTTTGAGGTGCTACACATCCACTGTCTTCCTGCAGCACATGTCATTGCCTTTCTCTTAACTATTTCTCAGCCCCCTTTTCTATATTATTCTCGTTCTGCAACTTCCAAACACCAGAGTGCACCAGTTATCAGTCTTATGGTCTCTTCCTTTCTCTATACCCACTCCCTGTGTTATCTTGTCACCAGGCTTCGCATACTACATAACACTGGCAAATCCCAAATTTTATTTCCAAACCGTTTTATTTCCAGACCAGACCTCTCTCCTTAATGCCGGCCTTCTGTATATAATGACCCACTCAAAATTTCCAGTTGCACATCTGGTTTACTCAAGTGTCACAAGTCTAAATCTGAACTCCTCATCTCTACCCTAAATATTAGCTTTCCAGGTTTACCCTATCTCAGTTAACACCAACTCCAATTTTCTAGTTACTCAGACCAATAACATTGGGATCATTCTAAATTATGTTATTTTCATCACACACCATGTCCCATAAAGCAGCAAATTCTGTTAGTGCTACCTTGAGAATACATCCAGAATCTGACCACGTTTTACTCTACTGCTGCTCACCTGGTACAGGTCCCACCATCTCCTCCATATGTCATTACAATGGGATCCTGTCTACTCTTTTTTCTTTTGTCCTTGCATCTTATTTTCTACTCTCATGAGTTACCAGAGTGATCCTGATAAAAAATAAAAAACAATATTATTAACATGTTCAAATTCTCCAATGTTCTATGTAAAAATCAAAGTACTTTCAATGGTTTAAGATCATCATAAGAAAGAATGGGTTTTTAAAATTCCAATAGAAGACTTTTTCTAACTGAGAGAGAGAAAGCTTTATGTAAAAAATGAGCATTTGGGTTTCTCTCTTTGGACAGTATATTTTGGAGAGTCATGGATATTGAAAAGTATGAGCATTCAGATTAGAAGATACAGTGCATTTTTATATGCAGAGTAACCGTGTGGGAGGATGCCTAGATAATCCCCCTCATCACCTACTAATCTACACACCCACTGCAACATTTGCAGTTTAGAAGCCTAGTGTCTATTTCCAGGAATACTATAATAGTTTCTCAACCACTCAGGCCATAACCGAGGCTCAAAATCCTGGTGTCATGCAGTGTTTACACACTATGAAATTCAGCTAGCATCTTTAGTAGCAGAATTCACTGGATTTGAGGGCCAAAGGGTAAGGTGAGCCAAAGTGAAGGAGGAGCTGAAGATGACTTCTGGTTTCTGACATTCCAATATTTCAGTCCATCATTTTAGAGAACAACTTTCAAACACAAAATTTTATCCAAGAAAAAGCATGACTAGGTATGTACCTAGCACTTGTAATTTACAATATATTTTTAATATGAAACTCATGTGTCATGCAGTAGAGAATCCAGAACTTTGCTCCAGTCAAGATACATTACACCTGTCACTATCTTCCCATCTTTAAACAGTATCACCCTGTCATGGAAGATTAGACTCATCAGGCAGAACATGTTCCCTTGGAAAATAATTCAGGCTACTACTTCATTCTCCATTATTTTCTGTAGTACCACAATTTTTTCTTTTCAGTAAGCATTTTGAGGAGATGCAAGAAGAGAGAAAACTGTCTCAAAAAATAGTACCATTCCTAAAAATAGTGAAAATTAATTTAGAAAATGTCTACATCAAAATATTCACCTAAATTTCAACATAATACTTGAAAAATAGGTCTTTTTTAAATACCTTAAAATCCAGTTGTTATTTCTCTTTTGTGAATTAATCATATTTTATTTTATTTGAATCATCTTGTCTTTATTTTTGCATCTTTATTGGGATGTAATTGATATACAAGAAAACTGTACATATTTAATGTATACAATTTGATGAGTTTGGACATATGCATATGCCCAAGATACCATCACTACAATCAAGGTAATAAATATATCCATTATCTCCAAAATTTTCCCTGGTGTCTCTTTGCTTTCTTTATAGTAAGAACAATTAACATGAGATCTACCCTCTTAACAAAGTTTGAAGGGCACAGCACCATGATGTTAACTATAGGCACTAGGTTGTACAACTGATGCCCAGAATATATTCATCTTATATAACTGTAACTTTATACACTCCCCGTTTATCCTTCCTCCCAAACCCTGTCAGCCACCAGTCTATTTTCTGCTTCTATAAGTTTGACAATTTTAGATACCTTATATAATAGAAATTACACAGTATTTGTTTTTCTGTGACTGACTTATTTCACTTAGCATAATGTCTTTCAGGTCTATCCACCCTGTCACAAATGGTAAGATCTTCCTTTATCCTTAAGTGGTAAGATTTCCTTCTATTTAAAGGCTAAATAATATTGCTACACACACACACACACACACACACATTAACATACACACATACACATATAACACAACACTTTATTTATCCATTAGTGTTTGTCAATAGAGATTTGAGTTATTTTCATATCTTGGCTTTTGTGAATAATGCAATGTGCATGGGAGTGCAGGTCTCTCCTTAAGACCCTGATGTCAATTCTTTTGGTTATGTACCCAGAAATGGGATTCTAGGTAATATCATAATTGTATTTTTACTTTTTTGAGGAACCTCCATACTGTTTTCCACAGTGGTACTACCCTACTACTGTAGGGTTTAATGCATTTTGCAACACTAATGTAATAAAGAAGAAAAATGTGTAAAAATTCCATTAGGGTGGAGAATCAATTGATAAAATAAAATACCTACTTATAATTTTTAAAAATAGAAAATTAGTAATAGAATGAAATGATATTCAAAATCATGCACAACATCATACTTAATAGCATATAACATTTTAAAAGCTTTATGACTGAGATGGGAAAGGAGATAGGAATGCTTAATATCCCCTCCTACATTCAATTTTTCATACCCAAAAGTCATGAAAAATACATAATTAAGATTAAAATAGCAATAAATAAAATAGCCATTATTTATAAACAATATGGTTGTATAAATAGAAAATTCAAAATTACCTACCAAACAATGATTAAGATTATAAGTATGAATATAAAAATCTGCTGAATTTTATATGTAAGCATACTATACTAGAAAACTGAAATTTAAAAATGAGCTTCCTAAAAGGGCACCAAAATATCAAGTATATGGTCATGAATGAATCAATATATAGAACCCTCTACATAAAATCTACAAAAGATTATCAAAATAAAAAATGAACTACTAAATAGAAGGAAAATAAGTTTCCCTCCTCTTAGGATATAGAAAGCCACAACATAGCCTCGCTCCCAGCCTAATAATGAGAAAAGAAACAGATAATCTACAAAGTTATTAATTTTTAAATTTGTCAAAAAGCAGAAGTCACAAAGCTACCAGGTAAACAATTCCAAAGGATGCCTGACTCTTCTAGAGAGAGAGACAGGCCACACTAAGTGTTTTTTCCTTAAACAGATGTGGTAGCTAATATAAAGCTATTGTCAGAAAGAAAATAACTAAGTTTTAATGAATTCTTGATGGCCGAGTGTGTATTGGCATGACAGTAAAAAGTGCTGGGAGCTCCGGACATAAAGGGATTATACACCCTCTCACCAGCTCTTTTCCTTGAAACTCTAATGGGTGTGCAGGGAAATTCTGAGGGTCAGGGCAAGACTTGGTTTCCTTTGTTGACACAGCCTATACAGTTCTAATCAGCTGCCACTGATTACACAAAACCCTCCCACATCCTGAAGCCCCGATTACAAAGCTCAGCAGCTGCCAGGGCAGGGGTAGAGACAAGGCTGTTTGCTACAAAAAGAGGGGCAGGATGCCCTTCTGTACCAAAATTCAAGGCCGTATTCAGGAGAACAGAAGGGAGGAATAGAAACCTGTCCCCCACTCATCATTGATACGAGGCAAACCCCCCCTGGCACTAAGGAAGGGAAAGGAAACATGCGGTAATTCGCTGAGTAACATGCCCCAAATACATCAAGTCTTAATCCCTAGAATTTTCACATGTTACCTTATTTGGAAAGAAGGTCTTTGAAGATGTGATTAAGTTAAGAACCTTAAAATAATTGGGAACTTATCCAGGATTATCCACGCAGGTCCTAAATGCAACCACATAAGATGGAGAGAGAGGGAAATTTGAATACGCATACATAAGTTCGATAGGCAGGCAATGTGACTGTGAAAGCAGAGATTGGGGTGATGTGGCCAAAAACCAAGGATTGCAGGCAGACCCCAGACTTTGGAAGAGGCATGGAATAGATTTTCTCCTGGAGCCTCTGGAGGAAGCATGGCCCCACCAACACCTTGATCTCAAAATTATTGCCTCCAGAACTGTAAGAGAATAACTTTCTGTTGTTTTGAGTCACAACGTTTGTGCAATTTGTTATAGCAGCCATCATAAACAAATACACCTGATCATGTCCAGGATCCTACAAGGATACAAAGCAGAGGCCTACTGGTTCTGAGAGGGAGAAAGAACACTTGCTCATCCCATACAGTACGGAAAGTCAAGCCCTGAGGCTGAGATACAGAGGCCCTGCCTAAGACTGATACTGGATCAGGAGAATCAAGAAACAACTACACCCCAGCAGGACCCTTACACTGGTAAGAAGCAATATTAGCTGAACACATGAGGAGGGGCAAGGGCAAGGAAACACCTCCCACCACATGGTGTGGCATGAAGGGCCTTCTGCCAACTGAGGGTGAGTCAGGCATACTGAAAAAAGTCTTCTGGGACACTTGGCCTCACCCCTAAAACAATAGAACTTACATCATTTAACCTTGAAAGGAATTTGGAGTCTGTGACACCCTGGATATAACTATAACAACATTAGAACTCAAACCTAGCTTAACTAGTAACAGAATTAATTCAAACTACTAATGTAAATGCCTAACTGAAGGAGAGATGTACCCATTTCTGAACACAAATATTATTTATTTCAGTCTTATACTGTTCTTTTACACATAACAAATGATAGACAATCTAAAATGACAAGAAATACATACATGTTGAGTAAGGTTGCTGAGAAACTTCTGTTAAGAGATAAAGTAATCGACAAAAGCAGACCCAGAGATGGCCCAGCTGTTGAAACTCTCAAACGGCGACCTTAAAATAATTACAATTATAATGTTTTAGGGTCTAGTGGTAAAGATAAACAATATGCATGAACATAATGGGAAAATAAAGACATGAGAATTTAATAGTCAAATGAAAGTGCCAGAAATGAAAAACATTGTATCAGACATGAATGATTTTTCTGAAAAGGTTTATAATCAAACTAGACAGAGCAGATACAATCAGTGAACTTGAAGATATAGCAACAGACATTTCCAAACAAACACAAATAGAAAAAGAGTAAGAAAATAATAATAACAACAAAAATGTAGCTGTGAAACCATGTCAAACAATCTACCATATGTGTAATTTGTGTGCCAGAGAGAGAAGGAAAGAAAAGAAAAAAGAAAACAGGGCAGAATAAATGTTTTAAGTGGTAATGAACCTGAATCTTCTAAAATTATTGAAAGATAACAAACAGATCCAAATTCTTAGAGAAGCACAGCAGGACACACATAAACACACCACAATCAAGCTGCTAAACAACAAAGATTAAGAGAAAGTACTGGAGGCAAAGCAAAAAGAAATATTAAGGCTGGGGGTGGTGGCTCACGCCTGTAATCCCAGCACTTTGGGAGGCTAAGGTAGGCAGATCACGAGGTCAGGAGATCGAGACCATCCTGGCTAACACGATGAAACCCTGTCTCTACTAAAAATACAAAAAATTAGCCAGGCATGGTGGTGGCGCCTGTAATCCCAGCTACTGGGAAGGCTGAGGCAGGAGAATGGCATGAACCTGGGTGGCGGAGCTTGCAGTGAGCCCAGATCGCGCCACTGCACTCCAGCCTGGGGGACAGTGCAAGACTCCATCTCAAAAAAAAAAAAAAAAAAAAAAAAAAAAAAAAGAACTATTAAACACAGAAGAATAAAGAATGACATCAAACTTCTCAATCAAAATTCTGCAAGTCAGAAGACATGGGGTAACGTACTTAGAGTGTTGAAAGGGGGAAAGCAAATGTCAACCCAGGAAGCTTTATCAAGTTTAAAATCTTGAAAAATCAAGATTTTAAAATCAAAATAAAATAAAGGCTGTTTTAGCCAAGAATATTTATTACCCACAGACCTTCACTATAATACATTATAAACAAAATTCTAAAAGCAGAAGAAAATACCAGATGAATATGAGATCCAACCAAATAAATAGTGGCACACAAATTTAACAAGGAGCACAAATATAGAAACAATATTTTTTCTAATTTTAAAAATATTTTAAACATAATTGCCTAAAACAAAAATAGTTAATTTTGAGGTTTATTACAAATGTGGATACAAAATAATATATGACAGTAGCACAAAGGGTGAGAGGGAAGAGATAGACGTGTACTTAAGATTCTTACGCTCTGCACAGAGTGATATTATTTGAAGTTGACTTCATAAAAAATACATGTATTGTAAGCCTAGATGAACCACTAAAAAAAGAAGTAGTGCTGGGCCGGGCATGGTGGCTCAAGCCTGTAATCCCAGCACTTTGGAAGGCCGAGGCAGGCTGATCATGAGGTCAGGAGATCGAGACCATCATGACTAACATGGTGAAACCCCGTCTCTACTAAAAATACAAAAAATTAGCCTGACGTGGTGGCGGCGCCTGTAGTCCCAGCTACTCGGGAGGCTGAGGCAGGAGAATGGCATAAACCCGGGAGGCAGAGCTTGCAGTGAGCCCAGATCGCACCACTGCACTCCAGCCTGGGCGACAGAGCGAGACTCTGTATCAAAAAAAAAAAAAAAAAAAAAAAAGAGGTACTGCTAATAATTCTTTTTTTTTCTTTACTGCTAATAATTCTTTTTTTTTTTCTTTAGAGACAGGGTCTCACTTGCTGCCCAGGCTGGAGTGCACTGGTATGATTACAGCTCGCTGTAGCCCTGACCTTTTCCTACCTCAGCTTCCCAAGGAGCTGGTAATACAGGTGTACACCATCAAGCCTGGCTATTTGTTATTTATTTTTTGTAGAGATAGGATCTCACTATATAGCCCAGGCTGGTCTTGAACTGGATAAAGCAATTCTCCTGCCCTGGCTTCCTAAAGCACTGGGGTTACAGGTATGAGCCCCCATGCCCGTCCTACGGCTAATAATTCTATTAAAACTCGTATTTCGTGTAAGCAGTCTAAATACCTCTATAAAAAGTAGAGATTGTCCCATTTTGTGAAAAGTAAGACCCACCTATGTGCTGGATATATAAAGACACAAATGACTCAAAGTAAAAGAATGGAAAATTTCATGCCAAGAAAACACAAGTCATAAGAAAGCTGGGGGGAGGGTGCTATATTAATATTTTTAAAGTAGGCTTCAGAACAAGAAATATTCCCAGAGTTAAAAAATAATAATTACATCAAAAAGACATAACAATACTAAATGTGTTTTATTAATTAATATAGCTTCAAAATACATAAAGTAAAAACTAATAAAGCCAAAAGGATAAATAGACAGATCCACAATTGTAGTTAGACACATCAACACTATCTGTGAATGATCAAACAAGTAGGCAAAAAAATCAGTAAGGGTCTAGAAGACTCGAACTACACTAAGAACCACCTTGATCAAAGAACATCATGACAGCAGCAGAATACACACTCTTTCCAGGTACACATGGGATAGTCACCAAGATCAACCATAACTGGCCCATAAAGCACATTTTATAAGTTTAACCTAATTTATCTTTCTTTCTTTTTTTTTTATTTAGTTTAACCAAATTTAAAACAGATTGAAATCATACAAAATGTTATCTGACCATGCAGTTGTTATCTATTATGGTATAACAAATTACTACAAAACTTAGAAGCCTAAAACTACAAATATTTAAATGACCCCCATAGTTTCTGGGGGCCAGGAACCCGAGCATGGCTTAGCTGGGTGGTTCTGACTCAGGATCTCTCATGATGTCTCAGCCAAAATATAGGCCAGGCCTACAGTCACCTAAGGCTCACACAGGTAGTGATTGGATACCTTCAGTCTGTCGGCAAGTGGGCCTCTCTGTAGCTCGCCTGAGCATCCTCACATGTGACGGATGGTTCTGCTCAGAGCAAAGGACGAGAACTACTCTGGTAAAATGAGCTGGGGGGTGGGCGATTACACCAGGATGCATATAACAGAAAATAGGGATCACAGGGGATCTTCCTGGAGGCTGTTCACCAAAGACCATACCTATAAATAAATACCAGAAGGCTATTTACATAAATGAAACAATACATCCTATTTACAGAATTGAAAAATCTATAAAGATTCCAAGAGCACTCAAATATGAATTTGCAGCTTCATATAATTCCAATCAAAATACATGGCAAATATATTTTGATTCTGCTGTAATAATTCAAATGAAAGCATTGATTTGGGAGGTGATCCCAAGAAACACAGATTGAAAGATTATTTTAAAGATGCCAACCAAGAGCACCCAAATTAATCTTTACTTTCACAATAATTCCACCCAAAATGTGTGGTGAATATATCTTGACTTAAGAATTGGGATAAGAATTCAATGAAAAATTCTCACTTATAATTGGGAGAAAAGCTGAGTACTCAAAAGCATACAGAGTGATATAATGGACTTGAGAGGCTCAGAAGGGAGAGGGTAGAAGGGGAGTGTGGGATAAAAAACCTACAGTTTAGATACAATGTATACTGCTTGGGTGATTGGTGCACTAAAATCTCAGAATTCACCACTATATAATTCATCCATGTAACCAAAAACCACTTGTACCCCAAAAGCTATTGAAATAAAAAAATTTAATTAAAAAAAGAATTCAAATAAAAATAATGTATTTGGAAGATGATTTCATGCAACCCAAGTAGAGGGATGGGGAAATGAGAAAGAAAAGAGAAAGCAGTCAATCAAGTGTGAGTTATCAGCCAAGGCACTGCTGTGGACAACACTGAGCTTCAGCCCAGTGTGCAACTTTGAGTTCCAACGTAGACCACAAGCCTCATTCTTACCCTCCAAAATGGAAAACAAAAAGCAACAACAACAAACAAACCTGGTGCTTTTATAGGTCAACTTCCATCAGTCATTGGTGGAGAGGGGCACTCCTGGGGATTTAGTGGCATTAATTTCTAGGCGTTCCTAGCTTGTTTTTTGCATCAGCAGAGTGGTGTGAAAGCCCCTTAGACCTACGATGAAAACACCACAAACAAACCAACAAACAAACAAACAGAATGCAGCTGGGCCCAATCAAACAAACAAACAAACAGAATGCAGCTGGGCCCTAGCCCGAATGCAGCTGGACCAAACAGACAAACAGACAAACAGAATGCAGCTGGTGGGCTTGCACGCACAGAAATAGGAAGGTCTAAGAATTGGGCGGAGCATCACCTGCTACTACATAACACCTCTAGAGAACATCCCACCCCTTTGTGGACGTTTGCTTTAGGTACAGCTGCACGCAGATCTGTGTGAAGACTCATCCTGAGCTTCTCACCTGCAAAAGTGACCTGAACATCTTCCTCAGTTCTGCCTCTGGACCATTGCTAAAGTTGTAGGAGTTCTCTTGGTCCACCTGAAAGCACAGCTCAGTCCTCTGCACCAATTCATTCATGAGGAAACCCTCAAATGATAGCTGCCGAGCCTGTGAGTACATACTCCGGTCATCATTTCAGGTGAACAATTCTAGGAGGTGTTCCGCACATTTTCCAAGACGTCCGGCAGGAATCAAGGCCTGACAGCTCATAGGGCCACAGCAATGTGCAACTCTTGGTCTTTTTGCTCTTTCACTCTTCCTTCTATGATTCCCTCTCTATTTTGGTTGATTATCCCTAACCAGAAAAAAAAAAAGGCAGCATCAAACTAAAAAGGCTCAACCAAGTAACCATCATACACATAAATGATTAAAGAAGCTCTTATTCTTGTTATCATCCTGAGTGCAACTGTGATTACTGAGAAATAGTATCACTACTGGTCATCAGCATTATCCCCAGACTTATCCTGTTGAAAATAGTGACCAGGTGTGGGGGCTCACGCCTGTAATTTCAGCACTGTGGGAGGCTGAGGTAGGAGGATTGCTTGAGCCCAGGAGTTTGAGACAAGCCTGGGCAACATGGCGAGACTCACATCTCTACAAAATATTTAAAAATAGCCAGGTGCGGTGGTGCACACCTATAGCTCCAGCTACTCAAGAGGCTGAAGCAGGAAGATTGCTCGAGCCCAGGGATTTGAGGCTGCAGCGAGCTGTGATAATGCCACTGTGCTCTAGCCTGGATGACCCAGCGAGACCCTGTCTCAAAAAAAAAAAAAAAGAGTAAAGATATTTTGTTTCAAAGAGTCAAACATGTTGTGGATCTTCAGATAATTTGTCCTCACCTTTTGGGCTTCAGTGGAGTAAAAATTAAGTTATTGTAAACTCTCAAGCACTATAGAATATGAAGTAAGATAAAGATTTTCTGAGTGGCCGTTGCTCCTCTAAACAAGAATAAATTTTTGTTATGAAAAAAGTCAGGATCCCTCTAATCCCCAAGTAAATCATACATATGGTAAGTCATTGAGTAGAAAGATGCTCATCTACTGTAATGCTTATCTCCAGAGATGTCCAGCATTAACATATCCCCCTTTTCTTTTTGACAAAACCGCCATCAACCCATAGTTGATTCCAATGGGATGTATTTAAAGGGTGAAGAAAAGTTGAAAGCTCTAAGCTGTATTATCATTTGTAAAGAAAATTAAGCATAAATTATTGAGTCGATTATAAAATCGAATAAAATTTATAATAGAAATAGACCATAAAGCCAATAAAATTTAAACATTAATGAGATGCATAAAATTGTTTTGCTGAAACATGTTTTCCTATGTAGGGAAAAGAGAGATCAGACTGTTACTGTGTCTATGTAAGAAAGGAAGACATAAGAAACTCCATTTTGATCTGTACCCTGAACAACTGTTTTGCCTTGAGATGCTGTTAATCTGTAACTTTAGCCCCATAAAAACATGTGTTGTATGGAATCAAGGTTTAAGGGGTGTGCAGGATGTGCCTTGTTAACAAAATGTTTACAGGCAGTGTGCTTGGTAAAAGTCATCGATGTTCTCCAGTCTCGATTAACCAGAGGCACAATGCACTGTGGAAAGCCGCAGGGACCTCTGCCCAAGAAAGCCTGGGTATTGTCCAAGGTTTCTCCCCACTGAGACAGCCTGAGATACGGCCTCGTGGGAAGGGAAAGACCTGACCATCCCCCAGCCTGACACCCGTAAAAGGTCTGTGCTGAGGAGGATTAGTAAAAGAGAAAGGCCTCTTGCAGTTGAGATAGAGGAAGGCCTCCTCTCCTACATGCCCCTGGGAACAGAATGTCTCGGTGTAAAACCCGATCGTACACTCGTTCTATTCTGAGATAGGAGAAAGCTGCCCTGTGGCTGGAGGCGAGATATGCTGGCGGCAATGCTGCTCTGTTACTCTTTACTACACTGAGATGTTTGGGTGAAGAGAAGCATAAATCTGGCCTGCGTGCACATCCAGACATAGTACCTTCCCTTAAACTTATTTGTGACACAGATTCCTTTGCTCACATGTTTTCTTGCTGACCTTCTCCCCACCCTGCTCTCCTGCCACATTCCCCTTGCTGAGATAGTGAAAACAGTAATTAATAAATACTGAGGGAACTCAGAGACAGGTGCCAGTGCAGGTCCTCCGTATGCTGAGCACCAGTCCCCTGGGCTCACTGTCCTTTCTCTATACTTTGTGTCTTATTTCTTTTCTCAGTCTCTCGTCCCACCTGATCAGAAATACTCACAGGTGTGGAGGGGCTGACCCCCTTCACTTCCTACTGCATAGGAAGAAACTTTTCTGTTCCTTAGAAAGTAAATAGGGCTTTACATGTACCCTGTTGCCTGCTGTTAGGTAGTTTCCTGTTGCTGTTGTAAGAAATTACCACAGTTAGTGGTTTAAAACCACACAATGTTTTACATCTTGCAATTCTGGAGATTAGAAGTTTGGCATAAGCCCTGCTGGACTCAAGGTATCCACAGGGCTGCTTTCCTTCTGGAGGCTCTAGAGAAGAATTGGTGGGCTTGAATTTTTTTCAAGCAGAAAAAATTGCCGTATTTATGTGATATATAAATATTACAACATCTCTTGATCCACAGTATAGTCTGTCTCTCTTTTTCTGTCTCTCTCTTTTTCTCTGTCTCTCTCTCTATCTATCTCATCTGCCTCCCTCTTTTACTTGTAAGAATCTTTGTAGTTACTTTGGGTCCAGCCATATGGTCCTTAATGTAATCATGTTTACAAAATCCCTTTTGCCATATATAGCAACATAATTACAGGTTCTGGAGATGAGGATGTGAGGATGTGGACATCTATTTTGGGGAAGGAGGCATTAACCTGCCTGCCACACCTGCCTGCGTCTTGAGCTTCATCTCTTCCTTCTCCTCTTACATCCCATGCTCCAGCCATCCTGAACAACATGGGGCTTCCGGAAGACACTATGCTCTCACATCCACCCCATGTCTCCACGCTGGCTGTTCCATATGCCTAGGACATCTCTTTCCTGAAATGAATACTTCCTATTTCTCCTTCAAGACCAAACACGAGTACTATTCTCTCCCTGAATTCTTCCTGGTCATCCTGACATCCCACCTACGCAATCCCCTCCTTTGGTTCACACAACGGTCTCTTCTACCCTCTTATTGCAATTACTACACTATGTTACAGCCATTTGTTCACTTGTCTTAGAGCACTTTGAGGTGACAAACTCTGTCTCACTGATCTATATATCCCCCATATCTAGTGTAGTCCTGGTGCATAACAGACATTCAATAAATTATTAACATATATAAATGAATAAACAAATCTGATAACCAAGGTACAGTCTGGTCGAATGAAGGTTTATTTGTTCATTCGTTGACTTATATCAGGCATTTGGATTCAAATTGTGTTTATTGGACACCTAGAATTTCAATTCTTATGTCTTCCACTGAATTCTGCCTCACTTGTCAGCTTGAGAAGTGTGATGCCTTCATGACCTCATGGACTCTTAGCACAGCCTGTATTGTTCACATCAGCATCCTCACATCCTCATTTTTACACATAAAGAAATTGGAACACAAAATAGTTAAGAAACTAACCCTTGTTCACAAAGGGTTATCTTGAAATATCTTGTGGTATAACCCATAATTGATTCCAATGGGGTGTATTCAAAGGGTGAAGAGAAGTTGAAAGCTCTAAACTGTATTATCATTTGTAAAGAAAATTAAGCATAAATTATGGAGTCAATTATAAAATCAAATAAAACTTATAATAGAAATAGACCATAAAGCCAATAAAATTTAAACATTAATGAGATTCATAAAATTGTTTTGCTGAAATAAAAAATAAATGCCTGCTTGAAGCATTACATGGGCTGGGCATGGTGGCTCATGCCTATAATCCCAGCACTTCAGGAGACCAAGGTAGGCAGATTGTTCGAACCCAGGAGTTCAAGACCAACCTGAGTGACATGGCGAACCTCGTCTCTACAAAAAAGAAAATAACAAAAAATTAGCTGAGTGTGGTGGCGTGTACCTGTACCTGTAGTTCCAGCTACCCTGGAGGCTGAGGTGGGATGATCACCTGAGCCCAGGAGGTCAAGGTTGCAGTGAGCAGCAATCACACCACAGGGCACTCCAACCTGAGTGACAGAGGGAGACCCTATCTCCAAAAAGAGGAAGGAAGACAGGAAGGCAGGCAGGAAGGAAGGCAGGAAGGCAGGCAGGAAGGAAGGCAGGAAGGCAGGCAGGAAGGAAGGCAGGCAGGCAGGCAGGCAGGAAGGAAGGAAGGAAGGAAGGAAGGAAGGAAGGAAGGAAGGAAGGAAAAGGAAGGAAGGAAAAGGAAGAAAGGAAGGAAAAAAAGAAAGGAAAGAAAAAAGGAGATTACATAAACATGACAAAGACTTCTAATTGGGAGGTTGTTTATATTTTAACATTTTACTTCTTTTTGTCACATGGTTTTATTTCCTCACTACTTTTCTAACTTCTAATATTTAAAAAAGAATCACATACACTTTGATGTCACAACTCACCATGATATCGGTTTTGTTTTACTTGATCAGACATAAACACACCACTTACATATTGTCTTTCTTTTTTATTTTCTCATTAACCTGAAAGAATTAAATTAATATGCTGGGTATTTTATGCCAGTAGATTCATAAACACAAACCTCTATCTTTGGTTAATAATACATGACTGTTCATGAATATAAAGTGATCCAGAATGCTTACATATTTTTTCATAATCATTCTAATAAATTTGTACATACACACATTTTCATATAGAATGTCAGAATGCTTACATATTTTTTCATAATCATTCTAATAAATTTGCACATACACACACACACATTTTCTTTTTCTTTTTTCTTTTTTTGAGACGGAGTCTCACGCTGTCGCCCAGGCTGGAGTGCAGTGGCACGATCTCGGCTCACTGCAAGTTCCACCTCCCGGGTTCATGCCATTCTCCTGCCTCAGCCTCCGAGTAGCTGGGACTACAGGCGCCTGCCACCACGCCCGGCTAGTTTTTTTTTTTTTGTATTTTTAGTAGAGACGGGGTTTCACCATGTTAGCCAGGATGGTCGCGATCTCCTGACCTCGTGATCCACCCGCCTCGGCCTCCCAAAGTGCTGGGATTACAGGTGTGAGCCACCGCGCCCGGCTAACACATTTTCATATAGAATGTCATGACTGTTGACAAACTAGTCAAACCATAGTTACAAAAATGCAAAATTTGATTATATAAAATAAACATATTTTATGACTTAGATTTTCCAGGTTATAAGAACAATTAAAAAATTAATTGTGCTTTTTTTAAACTTTTAGACTTAGGGGAAGGTATTTCATTGTATAACTATGTGATTCTCTTTTGGTCTCTGGTTTGACTAAATGAAGATTTTTTTTTAAGATCAGCTTCTCATAATGAAACACAATGGAGAATCAAAACATGCAATTGCAGTGCACATTTTATCTACCATGTGTCTATTTCCTGACCTATCAATTAAGACACCAGAAGGATCATTTTTCTATCAGTCCTGCACTATCATTCAATATCTTAATATATCATCATCCATTATTATGCATAAAAACAGACATTTTCTTGTTTATAACTTTTCTGATGCATGTTCTACCTCTGTGATTATTTATTACCACTTAGGGCACACAGATATTTATGAATAATATTTTATTTAGTAAATCTATCTATCTTTTTATTTGTAATTTTTAGACATCCATTTTATTCTTATAAATTTTACTCAATCCTCTTTTATATAGGTCTGTATTTTTTAATACTACTATACCCTTCATAGTCAAAACTTTATTTTCTCTGCAATTTTCATGCCACATTAGATGAGTGCTTATCTCATTTTTCACTGAACTAAATTTCAAAATATGATTTAACAAATAATTATTTTTATTTCAAATGTGAACCACTCCCCTTCCATATATTAAAGTTTAAATAATTGATTGTCATTTTTCTACAACATTTTCTACCTCCTATATTGGCACTGTAGGGCCTAAATTGTTTGAGGTTTACAGTAAATGTACCATAGGACAGAATAAGCCTTTTATCAGTGGTCTGTTTAAAGGAAAATGCCTTGGATATTTTCCTATGTTAATTTTTTTGGATATCCTTAAGAGCCACTTTGCCAAATAATACAACATCACATTAAGATTGAGTTAGAGCTGTGTTTAAGTTATAAATTAATTTGGGAAAAATATAACCTTGACAAAAGCGACTGAGCCTCTCCAGGGAGACAGAATATTTATTTTTATAAATAAAAATAAATTTATATTTAATTTATATTTTTGTTTCCATTCATTTTTACATTTTTATTTGTTTTCAAATAGTGCATTTTCTTTTTCTTTTTTTTTTTTTTTGAGACAGAGTCTCGCTCTGTCGCCCAGGCTGGAGTGCAGTGGTGCGATCTCGGCTCACTGCAAGCTCCGCCTCCCGGGTTCACGCCATTCTCCTGCCTCAGCCTCTCGAGTAGCTGGGACTACAGGCGCCGCCACCTCGCCCGGCTAATTTTTTGTATTTTTAGTAGAGACAGGGTTTCACCGTGGTCTCGATCTCCTGACCTTGTGATCCGCCTGCCTCGGCCTCCCAAAGTGCCGGGATTACAGGCGTGAGCCACCGCGCCCAGCCAAATAGTGCATTTTCAAAGGCAATACTGGTTTTTTATTTCTGTCATTGCTTATATCACAGAAAAAAATTTTAATCATATCAAAGAAGAGTTGAGACACATTGGAAATGGACATTAATCAACATGGCCAAGTTCATTCAAATCACTGCCTGAGGTTTTATCTACAATGTGCCCACCTTCATTAGTGTAGTTTGTTTTCTATATTCACAGTAGAAATTAATAAACATGCGCATTTCTAAAAATATTTAAAAATCTAGAACTTTCACTCCATTCTGTAATTAAATCACCACCATCAACCCCACTGTCCTTAACGGCTGACATTTCAATTACCCCAAGCTGCTGCTTCCCTGTGTAGAGCATTGACCCATTTGCAGTCAGTCCCAGAGCCCCAGGTTGCACCTGCTGGCTCTTCTACTGAATCCCATACAAATTTGTCACTGGATTTTCCACAGCCACTGCTGTCACTGCTTTCTCTTCTGTCTGCCACTTAGTTGTTGACCATAGACTTTCCTTATGTTCCTTGGCAGGGGACCTGACAAGGCTCTGACAGTGATTCAGGATGACTTGGACCTTGGCAGTGGAGGAACCACAGCCAGGAAATGAGAAAGGTGGTGATGATGCCTGTTGTCGTTCTCCCCCAGCCTGACATGCCAACCAACGTCTACAATGTCCCCAGGACATCCCAACCCTGTGCTGGGTGCTGCCATTTTTCCACAGGGTACCTGGTATCCTTACTAGAGACAGACTTCCCTACCTAATTTGTCTTCCCTCTTGACTGGGAACCAAACCTTTTGCTCCTCTGTGCAGAAAGAGTGCTTTCTCCAGTCTCCCCTCAGATGCAGTCTCCTCTACTTACCAGATGGTGGTTTTCACTCCATTGCTCTATAAGCTGCCATCTCAAATTCTTCCTCAGGCCTCTCCCAACATGTCCTTGGCTCAGTAGAAGGCAAATTTTTGCTGATTAATATCCTGTGCATATAAGTTAGTTTAAAAAAAGTTCTGCTCATTTCAAATATGCTTACCCATTTTTAAAGCTGGTCTTTAACTGGACTAGGCAACCTTTGGAGAAGGAAGCTAGAATCATGGGTTGTCATATAAATATTCATTCACAACATTGTGGGTGCTTAGCCTTGAGGAGAAAAGGGTCATTACAGCTGTGACTTCTCCCTCTCAGAATTGAAAAGACATTTAGATAATGTGGAGGAAATACTTCTTGGATGCTATCTCAAAACTTTGAATTTAGATGAAGAGATTCTAGCATTAAAAGTGATATTTCTTTTTTATTTCATAGAATAATTTCTACTGCAAGGGATATCAAAATTTTAACTGGTCCCTTGGGAGGCAGCGAGCTTTCTGTCATCTTTGGTCTTCAAGTAGAAAAGGGACAGCTACCATATAAGTCTTTGAGAAAGGCATTTGTTTGTAATGTACCTATTTTACCCTCTAGGGCAATGATCACAATGTCAATCACTTTAGAAACATTACAGAAGTGTTAATAATTCCGTCATTGAAGTCAGACAAACACGAATTCAAGTTTAAGCTCTATCATTCACAAGTAATATAGTCTTAGACAACATACAGTTATTCTTTCATAACATAGAGGCTACGCAAGTATCCTTTTGCTCTCTTTTTGACGTGTGATAAACTAGTTTTTATTCCCTGATAACTTGGAAGCAGAACTCATTCTCTTAGGGTTCCCTGAAATAACCCATCTGCACTGAAGCCGTGTTCTTGGTGGAGGAGGGTTCACATTTCACTCCCATAGATAGCAAACAATTACAAAAAAAAAAAAAAAAAGACAAACTTCCCCAGGCTTCCTTCTCACCCAGGTGTCTGATAGGCTGATTTGTTGTCTTTATTGTTCCGTTGTTTCCCATTCCACCTGCTACCCATGGACACTAATCTTACGAGCTCCCCCTTTCTTTCCAGGTTCTCGCCCCACTCCCATCTTCAAATCCACCATGATGCAGAAGGTTGCAACTCTGTTTCAGCATCGCTCTCCAACTTAGAGTCTCAGACCCATCAGGCGCTCTTCAATCAAAAGGCTCTGGGATTTACAGAAGGCTCCTTCTTCGGAAGGCTTAAATTAGGAATCTTTTTTTGTGGTTTGAATTCTCCCTCAGAAAGCTCACAAATATTTCTCTTGAATAAGTAAAATATACTTTTACAAGAACGGCATTGGCCCATGAAATTTTCCCAATCTTTTATTTATTTATTTATTTATTTATTTATTTATTTATTTATTTATTTTTGAGACAGAGACTCGCCACTGCACTGTTGCTTGGGTTATAATGCAGTGGTGCAATCTCAGCTCACTGCAGCCTCCACCTCCCAGCTTCAAGCAATTCTCCTGCCTCAGCTCCTGAGTAGCTGGGGCTACAGGCGCACACCACTACACCTGGCTAATTTTTGTATTTTTAGTAGAGATGGGGTCTTACCATGTTGGCCAGGCTGGTCTCAAACTCCTAACCTCAGGTGATCCACCTGCCTCGGCCTCACAAAGTGCTGGGACTACAGGCGTGAGCCACCACGTCTGGCCCCAAACTTTAGCCAATGAGTGTTATATGCCTCAGTTGTGTCATTTATAAAATGATTTATGATTGAATGATGTTAAATATGTGGCACCCATTGTAAGTGTAGTAGCAAGAGATAAAAAAGGAGGATTAAAGCAATTGCAAATGCCCCAAAATTGTTTCCAAATAAATGATTGAATTGGTGACTGCCATAGGAAATTTCAAGTTCAATCAAGGTGCTATGAATTGAATTGTGTACCCACCAAATTTATATAATGAAGTCCTAACAACTTTTAATGTGATGGTATTTGGAAGTCGGGCCTTTAGAAGGTAATTAGGTTTAGATGAGGTCATGCAGTTGGGACCTTCATGATGAGATTAGTGTCTTTATAAGAAGGGAAAGAGAGAGACCAGAGTTATGTCTCCCTCTGCTATGTGAGGACAGAGTAAGAAGGCAGTTGCCTGATAGTCAGAAAGATGGCCCTCAACAGAACCTGCTGGCATCTTGATCTTGGATTTGCAGCCTCCAGAAATGTGAGAGAAGAAATGTCTGTTATTTAAGCCACCCAGTATGTGGTATTCTGTTATGGCAGTCTGAGCTGACATACATGAGGCATCCTAGGGACAGAGCTCCCAAATCCAACCAACATTCAGTACCCTCTCACAACTCAGGAGCAACCCCTGGCCTCACTTGACCTGGTTATTCTCCATCTACTGTGCCCGCAGATCCACAGTCCGCATTTTGCTATCATGCTCTATGCTCGGTGAGGCTAAACTCTAATGAACGAAATCTTCTAGGTTCTTTACCCTCTCACTTTTGTTTGGATTTGGCATTGGGTAGCACTGGTGGGAGATCAGAAGACAGGATCAAAGACAGATGGGGTTTTGGGGGCTGTTTATTCTCTACTTTGGTGGCACAGCTGGGCAGAGGCTGTCCCTGTCCCCCTATAGCTCCTTCTTGGGGGCCTCTCCTGTGCAGCTTCAGCTCTTTCTGGGATACAATTATTCTATGTTCTCCCCCTGCCCCTTCATAGCTACATCCTAGGATTGCAAGTTCCTGAGTCTCTTCACACTTCCCTTACCTCTGTATCTATTTCCTATCTTGTAGACTTTTCAGATGAACCATCTAAATGTAATTCTGTTTCCTTGATACAATGTTGACCCTGACAGATACCTCACTCAAAACATATTTTAAAAACGGAAAGATTACATGTTCCTGGATTCTAAATAGAGCGATAAGTTTGTTTAATAAAATATGAAGCGTGACTGCAATAGAAAAATATATTATAAATAGGGGCTGCTTTAGCTTGAGATCCATAGGTCTCAGCCTTAAAAAGAATATTTAGGGGTCACTTTGTTCAAGCTTTCCTTCATCTTTTAAGGTCAGTTTTAGCATGCATATTCTGGTAGAAACAGAATGGTCTATGGTATCAGAAAGTTTTGGTTCAAATCCCAGCCCACATATTTAACTACTGATCTTGGGAAAATACTTAAACCATTCTTAGTCTCAGGTTTATCATCTTTAAAAGGAGTATAATATATGCAGGCCAAAGTCCCTTATCCAAAACGATATGCCCAGAAATATTTCAGAATTTGGAATATTTTCAAATTCTAGAAGTTTAATATAATACAACGCATGTTTCTAATATTGTGAAACGCTCTAAAAGGGTCACGGGCAGTACTCTGTAATTAAAATCATTACTGTTTTTACAGGGAGGCATGAATATTCGTAAGAACAAAGTAAATGAAAACTGTAAATAGTGTCATACTGTTTCTAGTTAGGTTTTCCAACAAAACGAGTTTTTACTTACCTTCTAGAGTTATTTTGCAATGACATCAATGCATTTCCAGCCAGTAGCACAATGTTGGGGATATAGTATGTACTCAACAAATTGTCAGCTACTGTTATCCCACCAGCATCATTACGGCAGCTACTATATGTTGCACTGGGACACAGAGCTTTCCCATACACTAAGCTTACTTTTAAGGGAAAGCACTCTCTGGTATATTGTCAAATTCCCCCAGGTTATCCGTGAGGGTATGTAATCTCAGCGAGTAATATTTCTAGTTTCCAAGTCACCATAGTAAGTAGAGCTAGAATATGAGCTCAGATCTTCCATCTCAAACTCTGGGCTCTGTTTCTGTATTAATCCATTTGTTCAAATGAGGAACAACATGCATGATATCATCTCATATATCTAGAGAGAAAAGCACACTATAGGAATAGATCTGGAAGGAAATACAGTAAGCTATGCATAGTGAGTGACAGGGTGTGGCCTAGCTCATGTGCCCCAGAAGAGGCACCGTGGGCCTGGGATGCACCAACACACTTGAAGCAGCCTGTGAGCTCTGGAGACTGTGGTAAATTCGTTTGCAAATGTGCACTGATGTTCCTGTGGAAAGATGAGCTTACATCCACCACATTTTCAAAAATACAGAGAGAAGTACAGACACACAAAATGTTTGGAAATGGGGCTTTTGTAGGAAGTGGGCATCCTGTTCCGGGAGGCGGAACCCCATGATATGCTCTCCCCAGGTGGATGGGACTGTGACAGTCCACAGCTGCCTCAGGACCCGATAATCAGATTCTTCTGGCAGAAGGACATTTCATTGCTAATTAGCATAAGGAGTTCTTCCAGGCTTCTAGGGCTGGGGCCTGGCACATGATAAAAGGCTTGGGTCCTAAATGGTGCCCTTGGAGATGTTTAAATGGGTTTGAGAGGGAGCCTGTCACATCTGGTTGCTGTGATAACTGGATTATGAAACAGAGACAGGGAGAAAAGGCACCCAGTGCTGGAGGCCTGGAGTGGATAAATTGGCAGCAGAGGTGACCTCCAGAGGGTCACACACAAAGCAAGCTATAGAGCCAGAGTTAGGAGCATTGACTCACGGAATGTTTGGTGTCTAAGGGGACTTTTGAGGGTGTCTGGTACAGTAACTTCCAAACATCAGTCATTTCAGTGTGCTTTTTTGAAAATGCAAGCTCCCAGGCTCTGCCCCTGTGAATTCCAGGTCAGTGGACTTAGCTTTCACCTGGGGGTGGGAGATGGGGGTCTGTATTTATATCATGCCCTGGATAATTTTGATACATGCACAGTTCCATAGTCACTGACTCAGGTCAACATCAACATTTTGTTGATGGGAAAACTGAAGTATGGACATTTGCCTCATATCAAATCACGATAGTGGCACCAAGCAAGTTACGTGTGATGCACCTCATTTACTCTTCCTGGGCAGTCCTGCAATGGTGACTATCTTTGGTCAATTTGACAGATAAGGATACTGAGGCTCTGAGAGGACCAGAGACTTGCCCATGGTCACACAGCCAGTAAGCGATGGACATGAGAAGGCATCAGTTCCTCCCAGGACACCCACACCCAGGAGATAAATGGAAGGGCTTCTTCTCATGGCCCTTGATGTCAGCATGGTCTGGCCCATGCCTAATCCTAACCTCATTTCACAACTCTTTGCCTCAATCATGATGTTCCAACACATTGGTCTTCTTTCAGATGCTCAAAGAAAAGTGCAAAGCTCTGCTGATCTCAGAGCCTTTGCACATGATGTTCTGACCATCTACTAAGCTTTTTCCTAACTCCTTACATGATTTTCTTCTTTTCACCGATGCTGTAAGCAGAGGGATCTTTGTGTCTGGCCACACACACACACACATACATATAAATACATACACAAATAAATACACACATATATACATACATATATGTAAATGCACACATAAAGATATACACATATATACAAACACATAAAATACACACATATATACAAATACACCCATATACACACACTCAAACACACACACAAGTACACAATATACACAAATGCACACATATACAAATGCATGCAAATATACACACATGTCTAAAAATGTATGTGAATACATGCACATATACACAAAAATACACACAGGCTCTTCAGTGGCCTCCCAGTGCTCATAGATAACAGTGATCTGGTTTGACTGTGTCCCCACCCAAATCTCATCTTGAATTGTAGTTCCCATAATCCCCGCGTGTCATGGGAGGAACCCGGTGGGAGGTAATTTAATCATGGGAGCAGTTCCCCCATGCTGTTCTCATGATAGTGAGTGAGTTCTTACGAGATCTGATGGTTTTATAAGAGGGTTTTTCCCACTTTGATTGGCACTTCTCCTTCCTGCCGCCTTGTGAAGAAGGTGTCTTGCTTCCCCTTCTCCTTCCGCCATGATTGTAAGTTTCCTGAGGCTCCCTAGCTATGTGGAACTGTAAGTCAATTTCCTTTATAAACCACACATTCTTGGGTATGTCTTTATTAGCAGCCTGAGAATGGAATCCTTCTTTTTCTCTTGAGACAGGGTCTCTCACTGTTGCTCAGGCTGGAGTGCAGTGGTGCAATCTTGGCTCACTGCGGCCTCCACCTCCTGGGCTCAAGGGATCCTCCCACCTCAGCCTCCCGAGTAGCTGGGATTCCAGGTGTGCACCACCATGCCTGGCTAATTTTAGAACTTTTTGTAGAGACAGGGTTTCATCATGTTACTCAGGCTAGTTTCAAACTCCTGAGCTCAAGTGACCTGCCTACCTAAGCCTCCCAAAGTGCTGGGATTATAGGCGTGAGCCACTGTGCCTGGCCTAACAGCTAGAATCCTTACCAAGACCTGGAGAGCCCTGTGGTCTGGCTCCCTAGCCCTCTCCAGGCTCCCCTCACACCAGGCTTTTCCTCACACCTTGGCCTTTAGATCCTGGATCCTCCAAGTGCTCTCTGCTGCCCCCTGCGGGGCCTCGGCGCACCTATGCACTTTCGACCTTGTTTACTTTGGGGATGGGAAATGAATGCTATTTCTACCCCTTTCAATTGAAACACTATGATTTCACTTAAATCAATGATATGAATTCAATCAATGTTATTTCTACCCCTTTCAATTTCAATGGAAATGTCTTTCTATTGATTGATACCCAACTGTGAGTATCACTTTTTGGGGGAAATCTTCCCTGATCTAATTGCACTAAACACCTTTTATAGATTTCCAATGAACCTTGACCATCACCATTGTAACCCTTATCATTTAATGTCTTCAGTTTTTAAAACTGATTGTCTCTTTCTTCTACTAAAATACAACGCCCGGTTTTACTCATCATTAAATCCCAGAAAAGTACTTGGTATGCAGTAAGTACTTGATGAGTACCTTTGGGGGATTAAATTAATGAGTGACTTAAGTACATACTTAAGTATCACCTCCGTAGAAAGGGCTTCCCTGGATGCTTCCTAAGGTAGAGTTCCCTATTATTTGTCTCAGTCATAGTAATAATGAAAAATTATAATTATTTGCCTAGCTTTTAACTTTCTGTCTCTCCACAAGAATGGAAGTTGCATGAGGGCAGGGGTGATGTTTGTCATGTTCACTTCTAGAATAGGTCGTGGCATATATTTGGTGTTTGGGGTTCACCTGTTGTGGTAGGAACCAAAACTCCAGATTATCAGTTCACAATTGTCTCCACTCAGCACGTAGCCTCCCACTGGTAGCACCCGGACCCACTCCTCACGCTATATTACGACATGATTTCCACTTTCTGGATCTTTGTTTTTCCGCATAAATAGAAAAGGGGTGAAATCAGATGAACTCAAAGTCTCCTTCCAGTGTAGACACTCAGGAATTCTAGGATTCACTATCTCTCATCATGGATTAATGGCATTATTATAAGTTCTTATTACTTCTGCAGGGCTTATAGGACTTAATTCAGAGGTTGAACTTTATCTACTTATTTATTTTCGTTTTATTTATGTATTTATTTTTTTGAGACAGAGTCTCACTCTGTTGCCCAGGCTGGAGTACAGTGGCGTGATCTTGGCTCACTGCAACCTCTGCCTCCTGGGTTCAAGCAATTCTCCTGCCTCAGCCTGCTGAGTAGCTAGGATTTCAGGCGCGCACCACCATGCCCAGCTAATTTTTGTATTTTTAGTAGAGATGGGGTTTCACCATTTTTTAGACCACTGTTTGGCAATATTTTTCTGTTGGGAGCAAGACCCTCAAAATCTGGCCATAAACTGGCCCCAAGACTGGCCATAAACAAAATCTCTGCAGCACTGTAACATGTTCATACTGGCCCTAATGCCCACACTGGAAGGTTATGGATTTACAGAAATGAGGGCAAGGAACACCTGGCTCGCCCAGGGTGGAAAACTGCTTAAAGGCATTCTTAAGCCACAAACAATAGCATGAGTGATTTATGCCTTAAGGGCATGTTCCTGCTGCAGTTAACTAGCCCAACCTGTTCCTTTAATTTGGCCCATCCCTTTGTTTCCCATAACAGATACTTTTAGTTAATTTATTATCGATAGAAACAATGCTAATGACTGGTTTGCTGTTAATAAATATGTGGGTAAATCTCTGTTGGGGGCTCTCAGCTCTGAAAGCTGTGAGACCCCTGATTTCCCACTTCACACCTCTGTATTTCTGTGTGTGTGTCTTTAATTCCTCTAGTGCCACTGGGTTAGGGTCTCCCTGACCAAGCTGGTCTCGGCATTTTTCCCTCTTACAAAGCATATGACAAATGAAGTCAAGTTTAGACTTCAATCCCATGAGTTAACTCAGATTTTTAAATAAAATATGCTGGAAGAGAAATAATCCTATCTTTTGTGAATTAATGTCCTGGTAGGAAAGAGATGACATACATATATTTACAAAGATTTTACATCAGAACACTTTATAAAAGAAGCTATTTCACCCTGTGGGCAGGATGTCAAGAGTCCACGAGGGAAAGTCCACATCCTGGAGCTACTGGCAATGGTTTGTCATGGCACCGCAAGCCGCAAGCCGCACAGGGCTGGTGGAGGCGCAGTTACTGCAACACAGAGAAGGCGAGTTGTGATTGTTAGTCAAGGAACACAGTCAACCTGCAGAGATCCTGCAGGGAGAGAGTGAAGAGCGAGCACCCTGATTTGACCACCTACCCTCCCTCTCATCTCTTGTTAGGGCTCCCTAATAGCTCAATCTATCCTGGAAGCAGAGGGCATGCACTCTATTGAAACGACCTATTCTGGTCAGCACCCATGAGTTTAGGGCCTCGTGGAAAAGGCAGAGAGTGCATGAGGTTGGAGCAGAGATAGAAAGTTTATAGCACACAATCTTAAGAAGATATCAAAATGCAATCAAGAAGAATTTGATAGAGATAACCTTGAATTATTCTATTTATAAAGTATCTCATTTGCAAACATCAGCATTTTAGCAGGTATTAGTCTTAAATGATTTGTGGCACATTTCTGAATAATTTGAGGTACATCAAAGAATCCTCACTATGTCGTACTGGGAACATTACAGAGGGTGCAGTAAAGATCATTTAACTGGAACATATATGACCTGCTTTGTTCCTGACAATACTTCTAGAAAGTAAACATGTCAATCTGAAAAGAGTACAATGATCTAAAAACTACAATTTCTGTGCAATATCATCTGCATTTGTTCTCTTAGGTACACCTTCCACTATAGGAAATAAGAAACAAGGTATGTAACATACATTTACACAATTTTTAATCTAATGAATTCAAGGATTTTTATCCATCAACCCCATAAGCACCTGAGAACAATTGCAATCCTTGTTTTGTCAGCAAAAGCATCACCACAGTAATGCAGTGCTGTATGATCTAGCCAAAGCTGCCTACGCTCAATGGACTAGATTAGTGGGGCACGGTGTCAAATTACTCACAATGCCTCAACCACATTGTTCATCTATGCCTTTCACGACGGGAAATTGCTCTTCAATTATATTTTCACCTTTTATTACAACAGAACCAAAAAACTATTAGGCAAATACTTCTTCTAGGAATCACTATAAGAGCTAGATAAATTATCTACCAATTATATATGATCTATGAAATATATACATGTATGTGACATTTCATTATGCATTACAATTCTATGGACAGGTCATAAACTACCCCAATATATGCATTTTATACACACACATGCATACAGACACATATCTAGACACATTCTATGAGTGTATAATGAACCACCCCAAAATTTAGAGGTTTAATCTAACCAAAATAACTTATTTTCTTGAGATTCTGAAATTGGGGCAGAGCTGAAGGGGGGAAATTCACCTGTGGTAGGCAGAATAATACCACCAAAATGCCCCCTTCTGATCCCAGAACCTGAGCATTTGGTGCAATATAAGTTCAGTGATTCTGTTATGAAATATGACATCAGGCTAGGGAGATTACCCTGGATTTGAGTGGGCCCAGTGTAGGTACATGAGCTCTTAACAGCAGAAGGGGTGGTGTGAAAGGTTCAAAGCCCATCTTGTTGCTAGTTTAAAGATGGAGCAGGCCATGGGAGAGGGAACTGAACTCTGCCAACAACATGTCTATATGTCTGGGCAAGTGGATCTTTCTTAGAGCCCTCAGCAAGAAACACAATCAATTCTTGATTTTTAACCTTTTGAGATTCTAGGCAGAATTCTAGCTGAGCCATACTGTACCTCAACTTCTGACCCAGGCAAACTGTGAGATAATAAATGGGTTTTAAGTTGCTCGATGTGTGGCAATTCATTATGGCAGCAAGAGGAGAGTCATACATGATCCCTGCTCCATGGCATCTGCTGGGGTGAATCAACTAGGGCTGGAAGACGCACTTCAAGATGGCTTTGTCTTATGGATAGCAAATTGCTATTGGCTTCCAGCTGGGAGCTTAGCTGGGGTTGTCTGTCAGGACATTGTTTGTGTTTGATAATACCTTTCCATGTGGCTGTTGGGCTTTCCACAATATCATGCCTGGGTTCTGAAAAGAAGTGTTCCAAAAACAATCATTTCAACAGAACATATCCCAAAGCACATGTCCTTATGAAACCTCCACTTGCAAGACAAATGTCACATTGGCCATATCTAGTCAAACGGTCACATTTGCCCTCAATGTTGGAGGAGACCACACAAGGGTATGAATACCAGAAGGTGTGGCACATGGCAGCCAAAGTAACAGTTGGCCACAGTCCCTCTTCTGGTTCCCAATGATTCAGCTCTTTCCCACCTACAAAGATAACAATCACTTTTAGGCCAGAAGCCCTCAAAAATCTCATCTCATAATGGCATCATGTTCAGGCTTGAAATCCAGGATATCATCATCTCAATCAGGTTCAGATGCTCGTAAGCTTCCTGAGGTACACCTGCTCTCATTCAGAAGTACTGCAAACTAAAGACAAAAGTTATCTGCAGCTCCTCCAACACATCCACTATCATAGTGAAGCAAAGAGAGGAAAACAACCAAATGAGAAAATGAAAGGCACATGGTGGTCTGTCATCCACAGCAGCTCTCTAGAGACACTAGATCCTTGCTTAGAGCCAAGTTCCGTGCTTGAAAGCGGTTCTCCAAGGCTCTGGGTTATTGACTCCATCCTCTGAGTTCTTACAGATTTTGCATAAGT
This sequence comes from Macaca fascicularis, assembly GCF_037993035.2. Lineage (NCBI taxonomy): Eukaryota > Metazoa > Chordata > Mammalia > Primates > Cercopithecidae > Macaca > Macaca fascicularis. Next base: position 148,600,712 of record NC_088382.1, on the reverse strand, counting down.
AATGGTTCAGGTTTATAGCTGAGTAGCTTTCTCAACCTGCTTCTTGCATATAAAACATTGAAGGCTCCAACGTGTCTTTTCATGTTTTAAATTTCCCTGTTTCTTTTCCCTTTTCCATCAATACAAATTTCTTAAAATCTTTGTGGGTTTTCTATGACTCTAATTGGGGTTCACTTCATTAGACAAAAGCCCCCTCCTAAAAAATGCCTTCATTTCTCTCCCTGCCTTGCACTCAGCCTACATACTACGGGAAAACGTCATAAAGAGTCTTAGATGCACTCTGATCTAGTTGAGAAGTTTTACGAGCTGTATTCTTAAGATTCTTAGGGTCTGTTTGCCTAGCTAAGTTTAAAAGGCTCCCCCCTAAGTTTTTGTGGTCATAACAAAAGGTCTAATGGTTGTACACTGGAACTGATCTTAACCTTGAAGCTATGCTTTATCGACAGCTCCTTGGAGTGGATGCTCACCTACAGGCCGTTTCTTATATTGCAAATCTTTTACTAGGAGAGAGTAGGAGAAAGAATTTTAATTTTAAACCCAATAATTTCTGGCTCCTGTATGTTCTACAAATTCTGTTTGAAAATTGATCATTTCCTTCTTTCTATCACCTCACTCTTCCTGTACTCTATCATAGGCAGATTTTACAAAGTCATTTGGTGTTTTCCATATTCTGCCTGGAAATCTCCAGATGAGAGCTACAAGATTATGCGATAATGTTCTTTCTTCCATATTACATATATGACAGTTTCATTATGTTCTATGCTAATACATAAATTAATACCCTTTTGTCCAACCTCCAATTGCAATTTCTTTATTTTCTTTTGAGCCTCCCACCACCTAGTCCTAAAGTTGCCAAGATGTTGATTTTTGTAATGTCAGCCACTCATTTCTGATACCCACTTCTATTTTAACTATACCTGACTGCATAACCAACTACCCCAAATATTGATGCCCCAGAAAAAAAGATAATCATTTTCTTATGATTCTGCAATTTGGGTAGGGCTAGAAAGGGGTGGGTCATCTCCCTCCACAAGGCTAGAGCTGAGGAATCTCCAAGATGGCTGAAGGGTCTGTTTTCAGGATGGCTTCCTCATGCACCTGGCAAGTCAGTGCTGGCTGTTGGGTGGGACCTCAGTCAGAGCTGGCAGTCAGGTCTGCCACAGAGCCTCTCCAGGGGCTACGGTAACCATCTCACAGACTAGCATCTAGGTTCTGGGAGGAAGCATCCCAAAGGTGAGTATTCCTGGAGACCAAGCCTCAGAGTGGACATTGCTGGCTGATGCTGCCTGAGCCTGCGTTAGTTACATGGTCAAGAGTCAATGTGTAAGGAGATTACAAAAGTTACATGGGCCAGGAAGCACGTTCCTTGGCTGTGTATGAATGGATACAGGGTGTGTGTGTGTGTGTGTGTGTGTGTGTGTGTGTGTGTATATACATAGACAATCTACCAAGAAAATTTAAATTTGGGGACAAAAATCTTAGAGAAAAGAAAAAAAATGAGGTGAACTCCAAATTGGATTGGGTGCTGCTTCTTTCATTTTCATTTTGTAAGTCAGTGCAAATGACCAATAATAGCCAAGATGGTCTTGAAGTAGAACAAACATGGAGGGTTTCTATGATCAAATATAAATGATATGGATAGAAGGCAGGGAAATACTGGGTAGAAAATGGAGGCTCCCAGGCAAAGGTCTCACCCTCAAGCCTGGAAACCACAGCCCTAAATGAGAACATTTATCCCCATTTTCCCAACAAGTGCTGCTTTCACAAAACCACCCTGGCCCACCACATCCCCCATCCTGTACCTATAAAAAACCCCAAACTCCACTGGCAGAGGAGCAGAGTGGCACAGCAGAGAAGGAGAGAAGAGAAGAAGCATCTGAACATCAAAGAGGCACCTGGACAAAGAGGAGTTCAGCCACAAACAGCCAAACTCCAGGAGAAGATTATCTTCCCATTCCATCCCCTTTCCAGCTCCCCATCCCACTGAGAGCCACTTCCATCAGTCAATAAAACCTCCACATTCACCATCTTTCAAGTCCGTGTGACCTGATTCTTCCTGGATGCCGGACAAGAATATGGGTACCAAGAGGGCAGGGTATGTTACTCTGACTCTCCACTGAGCTGGTTAACACTTAGCCATTCATGGAAGGCAACTACTAAAGAGCATTGTTTGTCACACACACCCTCTGGGACTCCAGAGGCTGTAGGCAACTGCTAGATGGTGCCATGGCTGGTATAAGATTAGTTCCTGCCTGTGCCTAAAGGCACTCACCCTGGCTCCTACACCCACTCACCTGCATGCTCCAGCTCTTGCAAGGGGTTTGAGCAAAATGAGCCACCACCTCCCCAGCCCACCCCCACTCACAAGTGCCATGAGGGGGTCAGGAAACTCTCCCATCTCATCAAGTTTCATATAAAGTTTCACAATTAAGACAGTGTGACAATTGGTGCAAAAATAGGCAAATAGAGGAATGGAATAGAATAAAATTTCCACTAACACACATAAGCTAATGATCAATGCAATACATAAATGAATGATTCTATATCAATTGTATATTCATCTTTTGAGAATATTAATATTGATTCCTTCTTCATTGCATACATAAAATTTATTCCAGATAGTTTTTATATCTAAGTGAAAAAGGAATATTGCTATAAATTCTAAAAAGTAACATTGAACAATGGCTTAATGCCATGTTGTAGGCAAAGGTATTTAAAAAGAAAATGTATGTACTAACCGTAAAATATTTTTAAAAGACCAATGCATGTAGGATATAATTAAGAATTTCTATTCATCAAAACACACCATTAATAGAGTAATTGTGCAAGCCACAGGTGGGAGAAGATGATTTTCTGACAAAGGACTCATATCCAGAATAAGTTATTCTTTTAAATTGATAAGAAAAGAAAGATAATTCAATAGAAAAATGAGTAAGAGATTGAACAAGCACTTTGCAAAAGATTATATCTAAAAGGTTTGTATGTATTTGAAAAAGTGTTCAACCTCTTTATTCAAATGCAAATTTAAACCACAGTGAGATCCCAATGAATTCCCCCACAGTCCCAAAGGCTAAAATGCAAATTACTGACAATACAAAGGACTGTGAGGATCTGTCACCTTAATGCTCATACTATGCTGGTAGAAGTGTAAATTGTTACAACCATTTTGTAAAACTGGTTGGCAATATCTATAAAAACTGAACAAATGGATACTTTATTGCCCAGAAATTCCACTCCTAGGTAATAACTGAGAACTATAAAAGCATTTGCTTACCAAAGCTATGTATAAGAATTTTCACAGTAGCAGCATTTGTAACAAAGCTGGAAACAAGCCAACATTCATCCTTGGTAAAATGGATAAACAAAGGTAGTCTATTCACATAATGTAATACAAAACAGTGAAAAAGAGCTCAATATTGTCATATCGAATGGCAAAGATAAATCTTTGAAAGATAATGCAGAGTGAAGAAAACCAGACACAATGAGATATGGTATTGTTCCATCTCTGAGTGTGTGTGTGCACACGTGTTTCACGTGCAGGAAAAAAATCACCTTAGGTGATAGAAATCCGGGTCTAAGTGTGAGTGCACAACCCCTGAAAAGGACTCTGAAGAAGCCCTGGGGATGCTGTTACGCTTTCTGGTTTTCCCTTGACCTGGGTGATGGTTACACAAGCAATATTTCCTTTGTGAAAATTCACCCAGCTGTACATTTCTTATTTGGGAACTTTGGGATTTGATATTATGCTCAACTAAAAGAAAGTTTACTTTTAAAATGTTCTTTAGTTATGAAATGTGTGATCATAAACTATTTCATGGCAATTCCAATTCTGGGAGGCCTCTGCTGTTTAAGCTCCTTCATAAACCATGTTTTGCCACCATTTCTTTATTCAGTCATCAACTATCTACTGACCTCCTGCTCTGTGCACAGGCCTGGTTTACACTTTAGGGGGACATCGGTAAAAGAAACCAACAGAAATGTCTTTACTCAAGGACCTTACATTTAATTGTAATATGAGAGAATCTTAAGTATGGGGTTATTTCTAGTTGAAAAAATTTTGAAAATCGTCCCTTTCTAACATCCTACATGCTCCTCACGGGTATATAAACTCTTTTCTGCCAATACTTTGAGCAATATAGTTATTGCTCCTAGAAGTGACCCTAGGAAACAGACTCACTCTGGAACTGGATTCTGAAATTTAATTGATTACACATTTAACACATGAACCTTCACCAAGTCTCTTCACCAAGGAAAGATGGGAGAGGGATGACTTGCTGTGTGCTGCTAAATCACGGACACTTGGACTGCCTCTGCAGCTCTGTGATATGTGCAGGTGGAAGGCAAGATGCTGATTTAGTAATTGGCCATACCACTTAGTAGCTGAGGTTGCTACATAGTTGGCAGCTCCTGACCTGCCTGGAGAGCATATCTAGATAAAATGACAGACTTAAAAGCCTTGAATTCTCTACACAGGTTACAGGTAGAAAACAAAAAAAAAATCTCCATGGCAATTCCAAAGGTATCCCCTTCCCCCTGTATTTGCAAGTCCGACATGAATGTGATTACATCCAGAGGCTGTTTGTAAGGGTCACGGAATTACAGTGACAATTAGATAGATGAATCTGCAAGTCTCTTCTCTCATGCCAAGTCCAGGGAACGGAGGGGAAGAGAGACCTTAAAGCATGGAACATTTGGGTAAAGACAAGGCTGAGAACTGCGGAACTCTGCAATCCCTCTGAATACCCCTTACCACAAAAGCAGTTCTTTATCATGTATGAAGGAACCAGCTTCTCCCTGCATTTAAAAAATTAAAAAATATTTAAATTAAAATGTAGATTATAGTGGCTGGGTACAGTGTTTCACGCCTGTAATCCCAGCACTTTGGGAGGCCGAGGCAGGCGGATCACCTAAGGTCGGGAACTTGAGATCAGCCTGATCAATATGGAGAAACCCTGTTTCTACTAAAAATACAAAATTAGCCAGGCATGGTGGTGCATGCCTGTAATCCCAGATACTCAGGGAGCTGAGGCAGGAGAATCACTTGAACCTGGGAGGTGGAGGTTGTGGTGAGCTGAGCTCACACCACTGTACTCCAGCCCAGGCAACAAGAGTGAAACTCTGTCTCAAAAAATAAAATAAAATAAAATAAAATAAAGACTATAGTAACTAACATCATATTGTATTCTCAAAAATAGCCGAGAGTATATTTTAAGTGTTCTCACTACAAAAAAGATCAGTCTGTACCACTCCACAATGGGTATATATCAAAAGACCACAGTGTGCATGATAAATATGTACATTTGTTGTCAATTAAAAAATAAAATAACTTAGAAATATCTATTTGTTAAAACTTTTGAATGACCCCACAAAGGGTGGCTCATGCCTAGAGGGATGGCCCCTAATGCCCCTTGCCCCTGAGCTGAGAACAAGAGCTTTATTCCAGCAATGGCAGGAAAGGAATGGAGGCCTTGCTGTAGGAAATGTGCCTCTATACACCGAGTTATAGTCTTTTAATTCCTTATTGACACAAGCCCGAGAAACATGAGTGGGAAAGTGGGTTCTAAGATTGTTAGACAGGGGGGATAAAATTTAATATTGGATTGTGCCTACACTATTGATGTGGGAGATGTACCAGTACTCGCTATTCAGTAAGTCGGATGAGGTACTAACCCTCTGCTTGGTTAGCAAACCAAATGCTTCACACAACGATGGTGAACACTCAACCCAGAGAAGCCAACATGCAGGACTAGCCCAGATACAATGTAAAAGGAGGCACTTAGTAGGCTTAGTTGGATGGGATTTTAATGAATCTACAACGTGTAACTTGCTTAGATATCTTCTAGCTACATGCCCCAGGACTGTGGAGACATTTAGACACACCCATGGGTGACAGGCACCAGTGTTCTTGAACAGCTCTGTGGTGCCAAAGATGATGGTGAGAGATGCTGCCTTGAAATCGAGCTCCCTGGTTTGAAAGGGATGATGGAAACAGAAATATTAGAGGCCATGTGGTGGGCCGTAATTACCAAAGATAAGGTTGTGAAACCAGAGAGTTCCCTTATTCCCCTCGCAGGACATGCAACAAGGGTGTGGCTGGCTCCTTCGCTCACCCTGCTGCTCAAACCCCATGGAGGAGCTTGCAGATGGGCAGGTGCAGAGGCTGTGGGGAGCGCTTTTGGGCTCTGGCCCCAGGGCAGCGTCCAGAGGTGGGTGTCTGTGACTCCCGAAGCCCGAGTGGGTGTGTGTTACAGTGTGCTCTTTCAGCTTCGTGGTCTGCAGACAGCTTGTCCAATCAACTCCATAGACCCTCTGCCTTATTGCAAGGGGAGCGGGCCAGTGTGACAGCTTTTCTGTATCCCAAACTCGTGCCCAGTGCACCAGAAAAATCGATCACATGTGGGCTCAAAGGATGAGTGGAAGGTTTTTTTGAGTGGTAGAGGTGGCTCTCAGCAAGATGGATGGGGAGCCGGAAGCAGGGCATGGAGGGGGAAGGTGGTCTTCCTCTGGAGTCCAGCTGTTCTTGGCCAATGTTCGGATGCCTCTTCCCTCCTTCTCTACTGTGCCACTCTGCTGGTCTCCGCCACACTCCGCCACTGTGTTCCTCTGCTCCTCTCGGTGTTCGGCCACTTGTGTCTATGCCCACTAAGGTCTTGGGTTTATATGGGCACAGGATGGGTGTGTGGAGGGCCAAAAGGCAACTTTGGGGCATGAAAACAAATTCCTGTCCTCGCTTAGGGCCACAGGTCTTCAGGCTTGAGGGTGGTGCCTTTGCTGGAGAACCGCCCTCTTCTACCCAGTATTTTTCTGTCTCCTGTTAGTAGGTACAATTACCACAACAAGCCATAAGGATGAAGATAACTGTTTTGAGAGGCAGGACAATGTGATAATGGTGACTTAATCATAGAGTTACTGGGACTTAATTGTGCAGCCTCTTATGGTGCTCCTGAAATAGATACCCGGAAACATTCCAGATCTGGCAGACACCCAGTTGTTTTTGAGTCACTGTAGTAGGGATGTGTGGCCCTTTACCCAATTGCCAGAAATGAGCCAGTTTAGACACCCCTTCACAGAGTGGGAAGCCAGTTCCTTTGAGAAGGAACCTCAAAATGCAGCCACAAGTGTATACTGCAAATTGTCACAGACCATCTTCTTAGGAGAAAGAGTCCAGCATTCAGAAACATGGTCATGGATGTGCTGTATTTAGGGGTTTGGTCTTTGTCTTGTGGGGTAGGGGATCCAGTTTGGCATTTTGAATGACAATGTGAAATAGCCCATCAATATCTTATAACAGGTATTCTTGAGCTCATTTAGAGTGGTGCTGAGATAAAACATACGGAGACTTGAACCAAAGCAAGGCTCCCAAATACGGAAAATAGGGGTTGCATTAAAGAGACATTTGAAGATGACAATTGTCAAGTTTTTGTGTTTGGTTGGATATGAGGCTTACAGAAGAAGCCAGAGACAAGCAATGAATTCAAAGATGAGATCCTAAAGTGTAAAGAGCTCTGCATACACTCAGTTGCTTGAAATTCAGAGAGCAAAGGAGAGCCACTGAAGGATTATAAATAGGACAATTCAATAATTAGAAGTGATATTTTACCCTAAAGATACATGTCAGCTCCTACAAAATACTTCTGTTGGCAGACTGTACCATGAGTCTCCATTACAGTATGTTAAGGTCCTTGGCTTTTCAAAATGACGGGAAATGCTAACATATTTCTGCAAAAATGCAAAGATGGCTCAATATCAGGAAATCTGGTAATGAAATTCAACACATTTATATACTAAAGGAGTAAAAAAGAGTGAGCATTTTAGTGGAAAAGGAAACAATTGAACAAATTTAAGCATCAGTAACAAATTTATTCATGAGCAACAACTCTCTCCAAAATAGGAATAAAAATAAATTTCTTAACTAGTTTGAGTAAAAATCATATGAGTTACGCAGCAATAATTTACTAGGCCACATTTATAGACTTTAAAACATTTAAATATCTAAAACTGGAATAAGGATGTCTTTGTGAATGCAAAGCAATTCAGGGTAGTGGTTCCTTTAAGGTAGGGAGGGATGAGAATGACGTTGAAGCAGGGCATGGAGAGAGGTCACCATCTATCTGCAGGACCACTCTGTGTGTGTATATTTTTTAAAAAAAGAAATTTGAAGCAAAAATGTATTAGCCCATTCTCACACTTCTATAAAGAACTGCCCAAGACTGGGTAATTTATTTAAAAAAGAGGTTTAATTGACTCACAATTCCCCAGGGCTTGGGAGGCCTCAGGAAACTTAACAATCACAGTGGAAGGCAAAGGACAAGCAAGTACCTTCTTTACAAGGCAGCAGCAAGGAGAAGAAAAGTGAAGGCAAAAGAGCCCCTTATAAAACCATCAGCTCTCGTGAGAACTCAATCACCATCACGAGAACAGCATGGGGGACGCCGGCCCCCATGATCCAATCACCTCCCACCAGGTCCCTCCCTCAACACCTGGGGATTATGGGAATTACAATTCAAGATGAGATTTGGGTGGGGACACAGAGCCAAACTCTGTCAATGTCCAAAGGATAAAAGTTGTTACTGAATCCATTATATTATTTTTAGTAATATTCTATACATTTGAAATTCTGAAAAAGCAGTAACACACATCCAGGTTAAAGAAAATGTCTAAACAGCACATAAGAGCATACAGTACAAAGTGAGTTTTCTTCCCACCTCTAACCTCCAGTGTCCCCATCCCCATCCCCATCTTCCTCCCTAGCTGTTTGTAGAACTTTGTAGAGATGGTCTCTGTGTAGGTAAGCATTTTACTGAATGGAGTCATACAATGTGAACAGTTCTTCACCCCAATTTTTTTCCTCATTAGTCATTGAACCTCATGCATTTCAATATTCAAGCAATGCTTAGCAAGGAAGGATGGGCTCCTCTCTTTAGCAATCGAGGGACTCCCCTCCCTGGCAGCAGGCTTCTGCCCGGTCTCTCCTCTCTTCTTGTCTGCCCTCCACAACCCTGCCACGCTCCCTGCCCAAGTATTTCAGAAGGCAGGGATTGGAGTCAGGAGACCTGGGTTTGACCCCTTTCCAGCTGTGAAACCTTAAAGGGTCACATAAGATGGCTCACTCCATTTCTTACTTGATAGGTTTGCTGCAAGGATGAAAGAAAATCAGGCAGGAAAGTGCTAAGAACAGTGACTGATGGTTTAGCATGCAATGTGAGTTTGCTGCTATTATTATTTGTTAGTTCCTGATGTCTACTTATAGAGAAACCATAGATTGGCATCCAGGGCCTTTCAAAACATGGCCTCACTGACTGCCCCCATACAATTGTGTGTCCCCTTTGACTGTCCACTGCCTTTCCCTGCATGAGTTCCTGGTCTCACTGCAGGGGCCTCTGCCTGCACCAGCGTGGTTCATGGGAAAGCCGCCTATCACTTCCCCTCTCAAGCCCATCCAGCCTGACATCTGGGCTGCAGTGGACTTTGCCAGCCTATTTTTGTTTCTGGACAACCTGCTACTCCTGACTTCCGGTGGCTCTCCTCACCTGTCCTGTTCAGATTTGCCTGGCTGCTCTCCCTGGCCTCAACACCCTTAAATGCCAGAGCTCTCTGAGTCCTTTCTCACTTCTAACCTCTTCTCTAAGTTTATTCCAACCCACTGTGGAATGGTTTGTTTGCCTCTCTCTGGGAGAACTCTTACAGCCCTCTGGCCACAGTTCCCTGCTGTTCACTGATGACTCTCAGAGCCCCCACATGTCCCGCCTCACCAGGGCGGGGACACAGGCTTGTCTGCTTCCTGGGCTGCCCCCTTCTTTCCCTGCAAACCTGTTGCCTGCCTCTGTGCCTGATTGCTGTGAACGGCCCCACCATGCTCCTCAGCTTTTATCCAGCCTATCACCTGTGAATTATACCACATCCTGTTAATGATGCCACAAAGATCTCTGTAATTACAATAAAGATATTACTAAGAGTTAACATTTAATCAATAGTTAAGTATTTGGTAGACATCATATTATGCACTTGATGTGCGTTGATTCATTTAGTAACCATCTTACGAAGTGGATGCTATTATTCCTACCATTTTACACATTGAGCTGCAGAGGAGAATGTGCAGAGGTTAAGCTGCTTGCCTAGTGCAATAAGTGAAGGCTCTTACTAATAAGTGTCTCCTCTCCATGTCCCTTACCAGCATCTGCATTGCAGTTGCCAAAATGAGCTTCCTAAGACAAATGAGAGCTCTGCTTCCCTAGTTAAGCTGTCGTCTGTAGTCAACAGGCATTCTCCAGCAAGGTATATGGATTATCTTTCATCACCTACATCCTGCCTACCTGACCCAGCCTCAGATCTTGCCACTGATGCCCCATTTTCATGCCCAGAAATTCTTCCCCAGGTGATGCCTTCATGGGCTCGCTGCAGGGATGAGTACAGCACGTGGAAAGCTCTTTGCTGCCACCTACTGGTCATCTAAAACATTAATGAGGCCAGTGACAAAACCCACAAACACAGCTGTGTGGATCCTTGGGATGTTGGCCAGTGGTTTCCATGGATTTTTATTTTGCACAGGACTCTCCTGATGCAGTTTAGTTTAGTGTAACATTTTCAAAATCAGTATTCCCAGAGATGGGACCCTAAAATCTGTGACTGCAGTGAGTGCCTCGGTTCACTTCTGTTATCAGCCAACTTTAGAGCAATCCTGCATAATGGAAAAAGAGCCTGTAAAATAGAAAAAGAGTCCTTTGGGGCTCAGGAAGCTGGATTCCAATCTCAGCTCTGCCTCTGCCCACTGGTCAGTCCATCATTTCTCTAAGCATTCTCTTTATTTGCAAGATGTGATTAATTAATACTTAATTTGGGAAGTTTTTGTGGCATTTAAGATCGTGTTGGGCAATTAACTCTGGTTCATTTCCGTTTTTATGTGTGGAAAGAAAAGAGAACAAATACTAAGCATAATCCAGAAACCATAGCAAAATAAAAAAAGAAAAATCATAAATTGCTCGGCCATTCTTAGTAATAGCTCAGACTGCTAGAATTCCTATCTTGGACCTGAGACTTTTTCTTCCTCCGTTGTTAGGCACACAGCTTCAGAAATGCCTCAACTGTTACCCAAGAAACACTCTCCTCTTCTAAAGAGTCCTCTACAGCAAAGCTGTGCTGCTTCGTTCAGAGCCTTCCTGGGCCGCTTGACGGGAGGGTTGACATCCAGGGAAGCAGGATCCCTGCAAGGGAAAAAGAGGACACAATCCCGAATGACGAAAAGCCTGAGAAAGAGCTGAGGGCACCGAGGTGAGGACCCTGAACAGGGCTCTCCCACCTGCTATCACATCATCCTTCTGACCCCCAAGCACCTGGCTGTGGTCTCCTGAGCTCCTTCTATGACCCCTTCTTCCCTTCCCTCCATGCTGACAAGGTCTGTCCCAATGGCCTGGATTAAATTCTGAGAAAATGACTTCACCTCCAGTGATGCCATCAGCACCTTGAAATGAGAATAAAATTGGCAAGGAGATGATACCAGTGGCCCTGCTGCTCGGTGCCGCAGAATGCCAGGCTCTCATTTTCAGCATTGAGATTGCTTCTCTGCACCTTGCTGACGCCCACACCATGGGTTCTCTCCCAGGGCAGAGGGGGACCAGCCCCCGGCTCCTTCCCTCTGCTCTCTGCCCTGGCTTTTCCACTTCCTTTTGCAGCAGGACAAGGATGCGTGGTGCGACTCCTTTCTTCCCCAGAAAGGCAGGTTCTGTGCCTTATCAGGCCCAGGTCACTGCAGTCACTTCCCAGGGGATGTGGGGACATTTCTGAGCCGTGTTCTAGCCCCCTCTCTCTCCTGGCCCTGGGGCTGTGGGCTGGACACTGGCATAGGATCATCATTCCCTTCCTTCACCACTTACTCATGGGTCTCTAAACCTTCACCCGGCAGTGCCCCACTTCTCACAGACCCCACCACCTGGTGTCATGGAATGCAGAGTCCAGAGCGCCTTCTGCACTGTGACCCCTTCTGCAGTCAACCCGCCTAGCCTCACCCTGGCCCAGCCTTCATCTCCTACCTTTAGAGCCACTTGAATTGCAAAGAAAGGCCAGTGGCTGTGAGATGTTTAGTTCTGGTTTTATTACCATTTATTGCCAAGTGAGCCTGAGTCTTACCCAAGGACAGCAGTTAATGTGTTCGTAATTTTGGTTATTGTTATCTCTATAGTTGTTATTTCCTCGAAGAACTATATAGCTACCTCATCTGCATAATGGATACTGTTATAACTTCCCAAAATTTTTTCGATCAGAATTTAATAAATAATTTGTTTCCATCTCTATTATATACATGCATCTCTATTTCTGTCTCTATTATATATGCACATCTGGCTTATAAGTGCTTATTATTATAGTGTTTATTATTGAAACAACCCTGATGACAGAAATCATTAACCCTATTTTACATATGACAAAGAAAAAAATTAGCTATGAAACACACACAGGCACAAACAGCAGAGAACTCCTCTAGCCTGTGACTTGTGATGATCTCAGGTGCATCCTGCCATCTTCCTACACCAAAGGGCAGTGATAGCCAGTGGAGGCTAGAGATCTGAGGAACCGGGAGACTTTCCCAGCTAAATGCCTACTAGGGCTAAGTCAGTGGCCCCCTGAGAATCAGGCACCACCCAGAGATGGAAGAAGAGATCAATGACAATTGTTGAACAGATTTGTAATGAGTGTTCTGGAGAAACATGTGTGAGACTTGTTGGCTTCCACCACAAGTTCCTACTTCTGGACTTGGCTCTGACGGTGGCCACTTCCCCTCTTTCCTCGTCGCTAGAATGGGAAGGTGGACAAGGGCTCTCTCACACTGCCTTTAGGGAGTCACGGTACTGTTAGTGGGTTGCCACTGATTTTTTTTTAATGTCTGGTCCCTTGGGGCCAAGTTGTCTGGCAGTCCTTGCTTAGCACACTTTTATTCTGCACACATTGATCAGCACAGCCTACTTGAATAAGACCAGTCCCCTCCCAACATGGTTCAAATTCCAGTAGCCCTGGTGCATGGATGGTGGGGAACTCCATAACACACAAGAATACTTGACTTTGGCAGGCTGCTGGGAAGGCGATGGAATATGGGGGTCCTTCTGCAGTCACCCCACAGGTGCAGTCTCAGGATTTCTAATGCGAGGAATTTGCTGTGAAGGTCCCAGGTCTGACCTTACAAGCTCAGTGACTCTAAGCAAATCTCTCTGATCATCAGGTTGCTTCCCTAAAAATTCAAAAAGATAGCGGTAATATTTGTACCTGAAGGTTGTTATGAATATTTTTATTTGGCAAGAACTTCGGTGGGAAGTTAAGCTAGCCCGTGATTCAATGGGAAAAACATGCTTTGAAAGGTAGAGACTCGGCACACGCATTGGTTCACACCCACTGGCTGGTTCACGTACATTGGCTCGTTCATTCTTCTCTGACACTCTTGGATCCACGGGACACTGATGCTTAAAAGATGGTGGGAGATTTGACTCTTAAATTATAGAAAGGAATAAGCATTGTGAAAGGGACTGGCAACCTGTGAAATGGGACGTTGGGAGGTTCCCAAGACAACCTCCGGGGGCCCAGCAAATGCCTCCTCCACTCACCGCCTTCTCTTCCTTCTTGTACTTATTTCCATTCTTTCTTTTTTCTCCTTTTGCTTTTCTCCATGTCATCTTTTGTCTCCTTTCTGCTCTTTCTTTTCTGTCTCCTTTTACAGAATACCGACCATGCTGCCAGATACAGGACAAGGCCACGTGAGTAAACGAGACCTCGTCCCTCCTTCAAGAACTGTCTCATCTCCTGAAGTCGAAGAAGCATGAAGGAAAATAACCCAGAGAGAAAGAAGGGGGTGGTCAGTCCCAGCAGGGGCCCAGCTTTCACCCCTGCCCTAGGGGCATGAGCGCTGAGGAACTGCATAATATACGAAAATGCTTGACCCAGGCAGGCTGCTGTGACGGTGGTGGGCTGTGGGCTTGAACTGGATTCTAACATTTTCAAGACAGGAAATTGTCCTGAAAAATATGTAAATTATTTCTATACCCTAAGAGTAGACCAAATTTACCATTTTGGGGGGAAGACTAAATTTTGTGCCAGGAGAGTCTCTACATGATAATGCACACATAAAGCAGTTCTTATCCCCATGTCTTAGGAAAAGAAAATTTTATTTCAGCAAAGTAACCTGAACAAGTTCTCTGAGACAGAATGAGAAAATATGTGTTCTGCTTAGTTATGGGAATTAATTGGCTGTGGAATAAGAATTTCTACAGACGTTGTCGCTTCTATTGGAGATATGTCACTTTTCTCTGCGTGGAGTTGGACGTAGCACTTCACTTACTTCTTGTTCTTACGGAGTTGTGTGACTTCTCCTAAAAGCAAAGGTGAGATGAGATCCTGAGGGCTCCAGGAAAAGCCAGCACACTTGAGATTCCCCTCATGCTGAAGGTGAAAGTAGGAGAGAAAAACACAGTGCTGAGTACTGTTACTTCAGGCTGAGCACCAGATCAGCAGGTCAGCAGATGTCTAAGGTCATCAAAGGCATTTTTAATTTTTAATTATCCACAAGCTCTACCTTCAACCCTAACCCGACAGATTGCAGGCACAGTTGACTCTACATTCCTTAGCATAGAATACAGTGCTCATAACTACTTGGATGCAATCTTGTAGCTTAATTCCCCACCTCTGCCATAATATGTTCTATATTGTTCCAATCAGGACCACGACCCCCCATTGTAGCAAATGTCCTACTGGCTCTGCTGAGAATAACCGACCCGTCTCTGTTGCTCCTGGTTTTTCAAATGATAATGACATTCACATCTGTGAGTAGTTTTTCAGGCTCAGCCCGCGCTGCGGAGCTGCATGCTTCCTTTTGTTCCTGCATTTTTGCACACACTTCTGTAACAGCACATCCTATTTTAGAAAACAGCCCAGAATGGAGGAGGCAGGTGAGGAAAGTGGTTCATAGAACCCACCCTGGAACAAAAGTACTAACATTAAAATCCAGATTTCACAACTTGCTAGCAGTGGGACATTGAACCATTTACTTACTCTCTCTAAACCTCAGTTTCCTCTAAGTTGGTTATGCAGGTAATCAACAGGCGCTTCTTAAAGAGTTGTGAAGAGTATTTCAAAGTGTTTAAATATCTAAGCACAGTGCCTGGCAAAGAGGCTCTGCTCGATTCCTATCCACTCTCATCCACATCACTAGCATCTCCGTGATCAAGATACCATCATTCGCATCAGAAGCAGCAGCCCCAGCATCCTCATCAACATCACCGTCATCATCCTCACCATCGCATCATCCAGCTCCCATCACCCTCATCATTGCCATCAATGCCATCGTCATCCTCCTCTGTGTCACTATCCACACCCCCATCATCACCATCAACATCACTATGTCATCATCTACAGGCCCAGGGCTAGTTGACTTCTTAGATTTGTAATGTTTTGAAAGCAGGTCGATGTTTTATTTACCTTTATGTCTGCTGTAATAACAGAAAATATCCAGCCCTATACACAAGAAGGTTACCTCATTTGGGAGAATGCAAGGTTTTGTAATTGATTGATCTCATTTTACAGATGGAGAAATTGAGGCCGTGAAGGGACTGACTTCCCTGAAGTCCACAAATCATGTATAGTGAGCTGGGGCTAGTATGCAGGGCCCTCTTATTACATCATTACACTGCAGGCGTTGGCTTAAGAAAACAAAAGGAAGTAGAAACCCTTGGAACCACAATGCTTCTAGAAAGAACTCTTGGCAATTGGATTTTAACATTTTAGCCACAATAAGCTGCAACAGACTTGAGCTGTGGTTTTCCAGGAGAGAGACAGAATACACACATAGACCATGTCCACAGACGACAACAGGACTCCGACTCACAACTCCCGTAGCAACCAGCTGGGAAGCCAGACCACAGCCTCAGAGAACATTTGCCCAGAATGATCAGGACTTGGTCAACAACTGCCAGTTTCCCTTATTCTGCTCCACTTTCAACTCAGGACCACTCAGATAAAGCTAAATATGCTCCTTAAGCCAATGACATCTGATGCTCCTTCTCTTCAGCCAGCACCTTCCCCAATCAGCGCATACCCCTGCCTCTCTGTGTTCCTGTTTAAAGCTCTTCCTGCCTTTGAGTCTCTGCCAGATGTAAGGGCTGAACTTTTTGCTACTGCAAACTCTGAAGAAGTCACCTCTGTGTGTTCTCATTTGGGTGATTTTTGTTTATTTCTACACATTTGAGATAAGGAATGCTTTCATCAGGGCCAAACTAAGTCAGGGGCTAACATGAGGGCTATGATAACAGAAATGGCAGTTCACCTAATGAAGCCAGCTGACTCCTGCACACCAAGGACTTAAGCCTCTCTGACCAAACCCACCGCAGATGTTCTTACTGTCCTTTCCTTATCTACTTCCTAGGGTTAGAATGATGGGAACATCCAGCCAGGCAGCTGAGGAAAACTCTAAATGCATTGCTTAATGCAGTAGCTACTGGCTACGTGTGACCACCGAACGCTTGAAATGGGGCTGCCAGGAATTGAGTTGTCCTGGGAAATCCTTGCCAGATTTTAAAGACAATTTAAAAAAAACATGAACTATCTCATCTCATTAAAAATTTTATATTCATGATATGTTTAAATAGGTTCAACAAAATATATTATTAAAATTCGTTTCAGCTGTTTCTTTTTACTTTTTAATATAAATAAAAGAAAATTGAAAATCACCCTGTGGCCCACGTTATATTTCTATTATTAGATGAGGTGATCTAGACCACAGCGAGCGTCAACGCTCAACGTCCCAGCTGGGACCACACAAGCATCGATGCTAAACTTCCCAGCTGAGACCACACGAGCATCGATGCTAAACGTCCTAGCTGGCCACCTAGATGTACCATCATGTGGGGTGAGTCCACCTGTTTACCCTCTGATTACTGCAGAGTCTCCAAACTTCAAACATTTTCATGCCCCGAACCTTGGCCTATACCTACAATCCTCAAGGTTGTGTTGCTGGGTCAGTGACGTCAACATCTCCTGGGAACACTGCAGAAGTGAAGGCTGAGATTCCAGGCCAGGGCCACCATCCTTCAGTGCATGGTGGCCTGCAGTCCTCTAACGAGCCATCTGGATGAACCTGAGCTGCACAGAGGTGCTCTGTCCGAAGCACCCTGGCACAGACATTGATTTTTACCCAGCCATTAGTCACCCATGCCTCACCCCTTCATCCCTGCTAACAAAACCCTGGTATCTCTCAGGCGGTGGTGACCTTGATTTGAGCCCCCCGCTGCCCCAAGCTGAGGCCAGTTCCAGCCTCCCATTCTCCCTTCCCCAGTGCCGCTCTTCCACTTGCCTTGAGATTCAAACTAAGGGTAACCAGTTGCCAGGGCTCTGGGTGGGGGTGGCTGGGAAGCCTGCCACTCTTCTGTGACAGCTTTTCCTCCTCAGCAAAAGCAAAGCCTCCTTTTCTGCCTGACCCGCTTCTTTCCTTCCCGAGGAGCTTCTGCATGAAGGCAGGGTGCTGGACTAGCAGTGGCTTCCTGCAACATGGAGGGAAAAGCCCGGAGCCCTGGGATGGCCAAGCTGCTGGAACAAGCCTGGCATTGCCAGACCCAGCACCTCTCGTTAGGAGGGATAACCAGGCTTTCTCCTTAAGCCTCTCTGTTAATTGGATATTCTGTGACTAGCAGCTGAGCACATCCCAAGTCATATAAACCTCACACTTTCTACAGCTGCTGAAATTCTAACTATCTGTGAAGGCCCACGCCACAGCGCTGTCCACTGGCAATGCTGGCTTTTACCCCAGCCGTGATGCTGGAAGATGGACACGGCTAAGGAACCTCCCCGTCCCAGACTGTCTGAGCCAGGAAACCACTTATGGCAGGAAGCCCCCCTTCCCAAACAAGGCGCATGGATGCCTCCTGTTTACCTATGGCAAGGCCAGGCACAGACCTCCACATTCCCATTATTTGCCCCCTAAACAATTAGCAGAACTGCTTGTCCTCACTGATTAATTAAAAAAAAAAAAAAAGAAACCTAACATTTTAACCAAACTCTGCTTGTTGCTCTTTCCCCGCAGACCCCAGACCCCAGCCTGAGCCCTCCCAAGGGCCTCCAGGGAACAGGCTGCCTGAGTACAAAACTCCCACACACACCCATTTCTTTCTAGACTCTTTCACTCTGTCCTTCAAAAGACAAACTCTTCTGAGAGACTGACGGATATCATGGTCCTTCTCTCCCCTGTCAATTATCCCTGGGAGTCATGTCTCCTTTCCTAAGTGTTGATTTGCTTTATATTTGACACCACCATCACACACACACACACACACACACACACACACACACACACACACTGTGATAGTTAACCTGGAGGTGGCCCCCAACAATTCCCTCCTCCTGCTTCTCACCTCCTTGCGTCAGCCTCATCTTGAGTGTAGGGTGAACCTTGGGACTCAGCTCTAATGAATACAATGCAGTAGGAAGGAGGGCACGTCTGAGTTTCGGTTATAAAAAGACTGCAGTTTCCACGTGGGAGACTCGTACCCCCTCTCTCTGAGGA
Source organism: Macaca fascicularis (assembly GCF_037993035.2). Taxonomy (NCBI): domain Eukaryota; kingdom Metazoa; phylum Chordata; class Mammalia; order Primates; family Cercopithecidae; genus Macaca; species Macaca fascicularis. The sequence goes on along the minus strand of NC_088382.1, from coordinate 148,582,183 downwards.
CTTATGCTGGGGAGAGCCAGGTGCTGTGTCCTGCAGACCCTGAGGACATCCAGGGAGAAGTCCCCATGCCACAGCCAGGGAGGAGCTGCCCACAGCCTTGGGAGTGGACGATATATGGAAAGGCACCCATCGAGCCTCTAGGTGACTGAGCCATGGGTTTGAGGAGTGCCTCACAAGAGACTCTGAGCCAGGACCCCACTGGTAAGCCACTCCCAGATTCCTGACCCTCAGAAACTCTGAGCAAATGTTTATTTTTCTCTTTTCCTGAGAGACAAAATAGCCTGTGATTTCCTTATTCTCTGCCAGTTGGAACCTATGGTGTGTCTATTCTTTTATTAATATCTTCATTTAAAAATAAATCTCTATATTTAATTTAGTTTCAGTTATTATTAACTATTTCTATCAGTTTCTACTCTGCTAAGAACATTTGTACGTGTTAACGTCACTGAACGTCCTTCCCCATCATTTTGTTTTTAATTTAGCTTTACTTTTAAACCTAACATAAAATATACAGTAACCTGAATATTCTAACTCAAAATTAATTTTTGTACTGTTCCATACAGATAATTTAACTGAAATGGGCAGTATTTGGCTTATATTATTGATTTTGTTGGCACTCTCTGTTAGCTTTGGTGATCATTAGATTTTCTTTTTTTTTTTTTTTTTAAACTTCTTTTAATGAGAAGTTTCCTTCAATAAAAAGTAGGTCATTCTGATTTGGTGTAGCTTGATATGGTTTAGCTGTGTCCCCACACAAATCTCAACTTGAATTGTATCTCCCAGAATTCCCATGTGTTGTGGGAGGGACCCAGAGGGAGGTAATTGAATCATGGGGGCCAGTCTTTCCCATGCTATTCTCGTGATAGTGACTAAGTCTCCTGAGATCTAATGGGTTTATCAGGGGTTTCCACTTTTGCTTATTTGTAATTTTCTCTTGCCACCGCTATGTAAGAAGTGCCTTTCACCTCCTGCCATGATTCTGAGGCCTCCCCAGCCATATGGAACTGTAAGTCCAATTAAACCTCTTTTTCTTCCCAGTCACTGTATGTCTTTAACAGCAGTGTGAAAACAGACTAATACATAGCTCATTCTACATAAGTTTACAGTACTTGTGTTTTGCTTTTCTAAAAAGTCAACAAAAACGTATTCATCCTCCTGTTGGTTATTTTCTGCCTGTTAAGACATACGTAAGGCATTGTACACTGTGTCCATTTTCAATGTTGTTTGTCTTAATAATAGTACTTTTCAGATTACAGTTACATTTTCTCTCATTTGATCCATATAATCCTGGGAGAAAACTTTATGATCTTTGTCATAAATAAGCTGTTCTTATTTCCAGTTTACAAAGAAGGGTATGGAAGTTCTAAGAAAGGAAGTAAAATGTGTAAGGTCACATGACCAGTAAGTAGTAGGATCCAGTTATTTCTGCAAATCCTTCCCACCCTGCAGTCCCCAAGGATTTCCACCCCAATATACCCGAGAAACAGGGTCCTGGCTCCCTCTCCAGGCTCCTGATGTCCAGCCCCTGGCCAGGTTCCCTTCACAGCCCCAGAATCCCTGCCCTGAGGTGCTGTGGATGGCACAGGTGCAGCTATGGAGCTAAGGCCAGCTCCCATCTCTCCCGCTGGGCTTTTCCACACCCATTCCTTACGATGTCCCAGAATTCCTAAGGAAGATTTAGACTCAGACAACATGTTGGCTGTCTCTTTATTCGGCTTAATTCCTGAGCATCAAGGAAGTGCGTATGGGAGTGAACCTATCAGTAAAAGATGCTGTGGGTGCCCCAGGAGGCATCTCCTCCCCCACTGTGGTTTCAGCCACACCTACAGATGAAAGAGACTTGTGGATAGCAACACACTTCATGCATTTGCTGTGAGTTTTTTGTTATCTGCCTTAGGACCTTCTCTGAAGCCATGGGAATTCACTCGGCATCTGTACAAAAGTGCAGTCAGGAGGTGTCTGTTGTCTTTTTGCTATTGATTTCTTAGTATTTTTTATATCATAATGCAAATTCTTTGTTAGATACACATTGCAAATATTTTCTCCCAATCTTCTGCTTATCTATGAATTCACTTAAAGGTATCATTTGATGATCACATTTAAAAAAATTTGCTGACACCCATTATTTCTTTTTACTTTCTTTTAGGGTTAGTACTTTTGTGCCCTAAGAAACTTTTGTCTACACGAAGACTGTGTATTTGAGACAATACGTGTTCTTCTGTAAGTTTTATTGTTCTAGTTTTTAAAACTAAGTCTATGATTCATTTCAAATTTACATTAAATGAATTACTGTCTAAGGCCGGGCGTGGTGGCCGTAATCCCAGCACTTTGGGAGGCTGAGGAGGGCGGATCACTTGAGGTCAGGAGTTTGCGACCAGACTGCCCAACATGGTGAAACCCCATATCTACTAAAAATACAAAAATTAGCCGGGCATGGTGGCACAAACCTGTGGTCCCAGCTACTTGGGAGGCTGAGGCAGAAGAATCTCTTGAACCCAGGAGGCAGAGGTTGCAGTGAGCCAAAATTGTGCCACTGCACTCCAGCCTGGGTGACAGAGTGAGACTTGGTCTCAAAAAAAAGAAAAAAAGAATTGTATTGTCAGATAATATCATTAAAATTAAAATTGCTCGAACCCAGGAGGTGGAGGCCACAGTAAGCTAACATCGTGCCACTGCATTCCAGCCTGGGCGACAGAGCAAGACTCCGCCTCAAAAAAAAAAAAAAAAATTACCGTCTAGATGATTGAAATAAGGATGGAGATTTTAAAAATAGGGTTATCCAGTTGCTTGGCAAGTTAACCTTGCTAAATTTATTGATCAGTTCTAGCGTTCTAGCTTTCTTTTGTAGCTTCCTTAGATATTTCTACATATGCAATCATGTGACCTGAGAATGCAGAAAGCTTGAGTTCTTCCTGTGTAATACTGATGCCTTCCCTGCTTCTGCATGCCTGTCGGTCTGCGGTCTAAGACTTTCAGTGCAATCGCATGTAAGTCGTACAAGTGGTCACGCATGCCCAGTACCCAGCGATGGCAGGAAAACATTCAGTATTTAACAATTAAGTATGAGGTGGGCTGTAGTTTTCCAAGGACCCTTCCCATCAAATTCAGCGCATTGCCTTCTATTTCTGTTTGGTGTAGATTTTTATCCTTAATAGTTATTAGATTGTAACAAATAATTTTTATTCTTCTACTAAAGTGGTCCTATGGTTTGTCATTTTCATTTGGTGAATGCAATGATTCTAACACACAAAGCGACCCTTACCTTACTGAGACATGCCTCACTGCGTACACTCTATATATTTCTAGATTCGTTTTAGTAATATCTTGTTATGAATGTTGGCATCTCTATTTATGAGAAATGTTGGTCGCTAGTAGTTTACTTTTAATATCCTCCTATGTTGTCGTTTTCAGGCTTAAGCCAACTTCATAGAGTAAGTTAATTGAAACATTCCCTCCTCCGTTTTGAAAGTTATGTTTGAAAGATTGGTATTATTTCTTGTATGATATAATTCTCCAGGGAAGCTATCTGAGTCTTAGGTTTTCTTTTTGAGGAAGTTTTTAAATTATAAATTTCATTTTTTAATATGAGATATGCAGATATCCCATTTTGCTTGTTTTATTTGTTTTAGAAAGTTGTGTTTTTGAGAAAAAAATTGTCAAATTTGGCCAGGTGCAGTGGCTCATGCCTGTAATCCTAGCACTGGGAGGCCAAGGCGGGCAGATTGCCTAAGGTCAGGAGTTCAAGACAGGTCTGGCCAACATGGTGAAGCCCCATCTCTACTAAAAATACAAAAAATTAGCTGGGCATAGTGGCACACATGTGTAATCTCAGCTACTCTGGAGGCTGAGACACAAGAATCTCTTGAACCCGGGAGGTGGAGGTTGCAGTGAGCTGACATCATGCCACTGCACTTCAGCCTGGGCAATAGAGCGAGACTCCATCTCAAAAAAAAAAAAAAAAGTCAAAATTTTGGCTTAAAGTTTTTTTAAAATGCCTCATTATCATTTTTGTGTTTGTTGAATATGTAGTAATGTACCTTTTTTCCTGCTATTAGAATTCATGTTTTCTCCTTACTAAACCATTTGAAAACATTCTTTCATAGATCTATTTTGCTTTATTTAAGATAAAATGCATTCATTCAACATGTACAATGCAGTGGTTTAAGTATATACACAAAACTGTGCAAGTACCACCACAGTTTAATTTTAGAACATTTTCATCATCCCCAAAAGAAACCCTGCACCCTTTAGCAGCCACTCCTCATTTCTGCTCCCTCTCCCCCTGCTCCTGGTAACTACCCAGATATAATGTCTGGATATTTTCTCACTATATGGATTTGCCCATTCTCTAATTTTTTAAACTGAATATTTAATGTTGAATGTTTAGGTTGTCTCTACATTTTTACTATGATTAAGGCTTCATTAATACCAAATACATACAATACACGTTTAAATGTTTTGCCCTATTATATTTTTGAGGGAGAAACTAATGCATATTAAATGTCTGTTATGTATTGAGTGTCTTCATGGGCATATCTTAGCTATTAGTTGTTGTGTTTTTAAGAAGACAGTATAAAAATCCTGCACTATTCTCTCTGTCCTATTTCTTCTTATTTTTATTGCGGTAAAATATGCATAATATAAAATGTATCATTTTAACCGTCTTTAAGTGGACCCTTGGGTGGCATTAAACACGCTCACATTGTTGTGCAGCTGTCACCAGCTTCCATCTCCAGAACTTTTTCATCTTCCCAAACTGAAACTTTTTCCCTATTCAACAACAATTTCCCAGCCAGGCATAGTGGCTCACGCCTGTAATTCCAGAACTTTGGGAGGTCAAGGCGGGCAGATCACGAGGTCAGAAGTTTGAGACCAACCTGGCCAAGATGGTGAAACCTGTCTCTACTAAAAATACAATAGTTAGCCGGGCGTGGGGGCGAGCGCCTGTAGTCCCAGCTACTCGGGAAACTGAGGCAGGAGAACTGCTTGAACCCCAGAGGCAGAGGTTGCAGTGAGCTGAGATCGCACCACTGCACTCCAGCCTGGGTGATAGAGCAAGACTCCATCTCAAAACAAACAAACAAACAAATAAATTTTTTTAAAAAATAATTTCCCATTCCCTTCTTTCTTTTGTGTCTTGCTCGTTTCACTTAGCGTAATTCCTTTCAGATTCATCCCTGTTGTACCATGTGGCAGAATGTAATTCCTTTTTATGACTGAATAGTATTCCACTGTCTGTATGTACCACATTTGGCTTATCCATTCATATATTGATGGGCATTTGGGTTGTTCTCAAATTTGGACTATTGTGAATGATGTCACTGTTAACAAGGGTGAACAAATTTCTGTTGGAGTCTCTGATTTTAATTCTTTCATTTATATAACCAAACATGGAATTTCTGAAGCACATGGTAATTCTATGTTTAACTTTTTTTGAGAAATTGCCAAACTGTTTTCCACAGCAGCCACATCATTTCATGTTCTCACCCGCAATACACAAGGGTTTCAACTGTGGCACAATTTTTGCATAATACTTGTTATTTTCTGTTTTTGTTTGTTTGTTTGTTTTTAATAGTAGCTATCCTAATGAGTTTGAAGTGATACCTCATTTGATTTGCATTTCCCCAGATTAGTGACACTGAGTATCTTTCCATGTGTTTGTTGGCCATTTATATAGCTTATTTGGAGAAATGTCTATTCAATATTTTGTTCATATTTAACTTGTTTGTTGCTTGTTGTCGAGTTGTAGAAATTTTAATATATTCTAGATAGCAATCCTTTACCAGATATATGATTTGCAAATATTTCCTCCCATTCTGTGGATTACCTTTATACTCTGTTGATAACGTGCTTTGATGCACAAAACTTAGTTTTACTGAAGTTCAATTTATCTATTTTTTCTTCATTGTCTGTGCTGTTGGTGCCATATCTGAGAAATCATTGCCAAATCCAATGCCATGAAACTTTTCTCCTCCGTTTTCTTTTAAGAGTTTTGTAGTTTTAGCTCTTATGTTTAGATCTTTGATCCAATTTGAGTTCATTTTTGTATGTAATGTAAGCTAAGGGTCTAAATTTGTTCTTTTGCATATGGATATCCAGTTTTTCCAGTGCCATTGTTGAAAAAAACTGTCCTTTCTCCATTGATCTAGGTGTCCTAGTTGGAAATAAATGAACCACATATGTGATAATTTATTTCTGGGTCCTCTATTCTATTCCATTTGTCTGCATGTCTGTCTTTATGACAGTACCACACTCTAAATCATTGCAGCTTTGTAATAAGTTTTGAAATCAGAAACTGTGAGTACTCCAACTTTTTTCTTTTTCTTGCCTGTTCTTTTTTGTTCTCAGTAAATCTTGCAATGGAGTTACTAATTTTATTTTGTTAACTTTTTCAAATAACTAAATCTTGATTAAGATTTTGTTTTTATTATTCTCCTTCTACTTACATTGAATTTAGTTTTTGTTTGTTTGTTTTTTGTTTTGTTTTGTTTTTTTCTGTGAGAGGGAGTCTTGCTCTGTCACCCAGGCTGGAGTGCAGTGGTGCAATCTCAGTTCACTGCAAGTTCTGCCTCCTATGTTCACACCATTCTCCTGCCTCAGCCTCCTGAGTAGCTGGGACTACAGGTGCCCGCCACCATGCCCAGCTAATTTTTTGTAGTTTTAGTAGAGATGGGGTTTCACCATGTTAGCCAGGATGGTCTCGATCTCCTGACCTTGTGATCCACCCGCCTTGGCCTCCCAAAGTCCTGGGATTACAGGCGTGAGCCACTGCGCCCGGCCACATTGAATTTAGTTTTTTATACATTTTTCATATTCCAAACGTGAAAGCTTAGCTAATTTGTTTTAAACCTTATTTCTTTTGTAATATTGGCATTTGGTGCTAGGTATTTCCTTCTAAGCATTGCTCTAGCTGCATCCCAACATTTTGAAATATTGATCTTTTGTTATGATCTATATGAAAGTATTTTCTAAGTTTTTAAGATTTATTCTTTGACCCATGGGTTATTTCAAAGTTTATAGAATAATTTCCAAATAGTTGGAGCTTTTTGGATATATTATTGCATTGATTTTAAGTTGTATTTCATGTAGTCAGTAAATATACTCTGTATGATTCTCAGTTGTGTGACTTTCATTGAATCTTTTGTGGTCTGACATTTGTTCTGTTTTGGGAAATGTTCCAGGTGAACTTGAAAGAAAGGCTTTTTCTGCATTTGTTGGGTACTTTTTTTATAATATTAATTAAGCCAAATTATTGGTAGTGTTGCTCAGTCTATATTTGTTGCAAGCTGAAAAAGTGAGGGTCCTGATCAACTCAGTATACCACTGGAGGCTATACGAGTAAACAGCAAACTGTTCTCGTAAAGGCAGAATGTTGGCAAACTGACAAACTGCGTCTGCCGCCCAGAAGGAACGCTGAGGGCCGTCACACCCTAAGTGCAGTGGTGCTTGTGATTAGACACATCTGAAGCCTGTTAGCAATAATGTGAACCTGTGATCAATGAAGCAGTTGACCAATCGTTACCTCCTGCTCCCTGCTGTTTCTACCCAATAAATACGAAGGGCTGTAGGCGATCGGGGTGCTGCCTTTGCTCACTAGAAGCAAGGAGCTCTCTTTTTCTTGCCCTGACCCCTTCCTTAAAACAGTTTCTTTTGTTTTAAGTTTTCATTCCTGTGTTCCTCCCCCTTCCTTCAGTCCTGTAATGATGGTCTCAAGCAGTAACAGTAGTAACCGCAGACAGTGACAGTCTTAAGTAGTAATTGTGGCAGTCGGCCACATATATTCTAACTCATTTCTTCTGATTGCTAAATCAATTACTCGGCTCCTGAGAAAAGCATGTTAATTCTCCAACCACAATGATGGATTTATCTATTTGTCCCTTTAGTTCTGTTGTCTTCACAGCAGTTGAAGCTGTTGCTAGGTGGATATAATTTAAGATGGCTATGGCATTATGATGAATTGAGTTTTTCTCATTATTAAATGTTCTTTATCTCTGGTAATAGTCCTTATCTTGAGGTCTCCTTTTTCATATTAATAAAACTCCTTCTGCTTTCTTATGTTTAGTGATTGCAAGGATATCCCTTCATATCCTTTCATTTTTAAACAGTTTAAGTCTTTTTTTTTTTTTTTTTTTGAGTTGGAGCCTCTCTTTGTCACCCAGGCCAGAGTGCAGTGGTGTGATCTCCGCTTACTGCAGCCTCCGCCTCTCAGGTTCAAGTTATTCTCCTGCTTCTGCCTCCTGTGTAGCTAGAATTACAGGCGCCCACCACAACACCTGGCTAATTTATATATATATATATTTTTAGTAGATATGGGGTTTCACCACATTGGCCAGGCTGGTCTCGAACTCCTGGCCTCACTCAGGTGATCTGCCCACCTCAGCCTCTCAAAGTGCTGGGATTATAGGTGTGAGCCACCGTGCCCGGCCTGTTTATGTCTTTAGATTTAAGTTACGTTATTTTAATCACGATCTACTTGGATCTTGTTTTTTCTTTACACAATTTTATAATTTGGACATTTCATGTGGTGAACTTATCCATTTGCATGTAAGTGTCATAATCACTATTTTTAAGTTTAGGGCTTTCACTGGGGTATTTATTTTCTACTAGTCTCATCTGTTGTTATTCTGTTCCTTCTTTTACATTTTTGACTATTTCTTGATATCACATTATAACTGTGTTATGGGTTGAAAGTATCATTCAAAAAGATTTATTCATTACTTGTGAATGTGACCTTATATGGAAATACAGTTTTTGCAGATATAATCAAGTTAAGACGAAGTGATGTTGGATTTGTGTGGGCTCTGACCCAGTGCGTGATGTCCTTATAAGAAGAGGATATTTGGACAGAGACAGAGACACAGAGAGAGCGCCATGTGAAGATGGAGGCCGAGAGTGGAATAGTGCATCTTCTCATCAAGGAGTACCAAGTATTGTCGACATTACTAGAAGTCAGAAGGAGACCAGGAGGGGTCCTCCCTTAGTCTTCAGAGAGAGCAGGGTCCCCTCAACACCTCCATTCCAGACTTCTACCTCCAGAACTGTCGGAGAAATACATTTCAGTTGCTTAACTCACCCTATGTGTGATAATTTGTTATGGCAGTTGTAGAAAACTGATACGATATCCTTTATTGTACTGCTTTTTTGGTTTTTTGGTTTTTGTGTTTTTTTTTTTTGAGATGGAATCTTGCTCTGTCACCCAGGCTGGAGTGCAGTGGCATGATCATGGCCCGCTGCAACCTCCACTCCCCAGGTTCAATCAATTCTCATACCTCAGCCTCCCAAGTAGCTGGGATTACAGGCTTGTGTCACCAAGTCCGGCTAATTTTTGTATGTTTTTTGGAGACAGGGTTTCACCAGGTTGGCCAGGCTGGTCTTGAACTCCTGGCCTCAAGTGATTAGCCCACCTGGGATTATAGGCATGAGCCACCACGCCCGGCCCCTTTATGTACTTTTAAATTCAATGTATTTATGATATATTTGAGATGTGCTCTAAAGATTATTCCAGATATAATTAATATCACAGTCTACCTTCAAACAATCATACACGTTAGAAAAAATGTGAGAATCTCACAAAAATATAATTCCATTTACTTCCTTTCTGCCCTTTGTGCTCTATACTTATAGATTTTACAAACCCCAAAATATCTTGTTATTTTTGCTTTATACAGTCAACATCTTAAAGAAAATTGTACATGATCATAAATAAGATTTTTAAATATACTTATGTACATATTTATAAATCTAATGATCTTTTGTTTTTCTCATAGTTCCAACTCCCATCAGGTATCTAATCTCCCTATCATTTCTAGTAGATTTACTCACGTATTTTTCATAGTTATGTTAAAGTCTCATCTCCTCATTTCAAACTCTGGGCTATCTCTGCGTCTGTTTCTAGTTAATGTTGTGTCACTTAATTTTGGCTGCATTTTGTTTGGTTTGCCCTACACATATCTTTACACTTTTTACAAATTATACGTATGCATTATATGCAAGGATACAGGAGATCCAAAGAACATAACAATTATGCTTAGAAAGTTCTTAGGATCTGACTACTTGTTAAACTCTAAAAACTTCTTTATGCTTTACTACCCATCTGACAATTTTCTGAATCAAAAACTGTCTCTGTCTGATTGAAAGCCTAGTCACCAGGTTTTTGTTTTCGTTTTTTTTTTTTTTTTTTTTAGACGAAGTCTCGCTCTTGTCCCCCAGGCTGGAGTGCGATGGCACGATCTTGGCTCACTGCAACTTCCGCCTCCTGGGTTCAAGCGATTCTCTTGCCTCAGTCTCCCAAGTAGCTGAGATTACAGGGGTGTGCCACCACACCCAGCTAATGTTTGTATTTTTAGTAGAGACAGGGTTTCACCATCTTGGCCAGGCTGGTCTCGAACTCCTGACCTCAGCTGATCCACCCGCCTCGGCCTCCTAAAGTGCTGGGATTACAGGCATAGTCACCAGGCTTTGGAGTCTCTTTTGTCCCGCTTCTAGCCTTTTTCTTTTGGGGAAATCCATTTCCTTCCTTCTTCCTTGTCCCGGCCTTCAGCCAGCTGCCACCTTATACTTAGTGAAGGCAATCTCTGTCACCTCTCGTGTCCGCCTCCAGACTTGGAAGATTGCTACCTTCCATTCCTGGCAGGCCACTCTAGGAGCTTTTCTATGTTTTCTGCCCTGCCTCCATCCAAAAACAAGCATTCACATGCAGCGGGAAAGGCTCCATCCAACTTGGAAGTTCTTGTTTAGCTCTCCTGCCTTCCTCCAACCTCTAACATATCATACACACTTGCAAGGGCCCCAAGGAAAATGCTGGTAGGTGATTGCAACCAGCTTTGTGATGCAGGCACCTAGCATTCCACTCCATCCTATCCCTTCACACATGGCCATGAAACATTGTAAAAATGTACACTGGTTTATTCTTGGTTCTCCTATATCAGATTCACTTCTTCTGTCCCAACCCTGGGGATGAAAACATATGTGGATCCTTCTCTCCTAGGAAGACTTCATTCCTTTTGGGATTTTAATTCTGGCTTTTTTTTTTTTTCTGTGTGTGCAGATTTCTGATTTTGTAAAATTATGATAATTGTTTTTATTCAGCTTGTCCTTGGTTTTTAGGGTGCTGAGGACAGTTGCTTGAGACTTTCAACATCATAGCTGGAAGAAGATGTGCTCAGACTGGTCGTATCTTTATCTTACTCTCTATACTTCCCTTAAACTCTGAAGTAGTGTGGCTCTTTCTCTAATCAATAACTCAAAAAACTTAACCATGGTTACACTTTTGAGATAGTCAGGATTTCTCATGTAGGACTTGTTGAGTCACAAATAGTAATGTGGGTTGGCAGAACTGAACAGACCCTCAGAAGCCGGCAAGACAACCCCCCTCATATTTTAGAGTATAAAAAACTAGTGCATAGAGGGTGCAGAGGACTAGCCAGGGTCACCCAGCAACAGGTGGTCAGAACTCCCACTCCCCACTCTTGGATCTTTCCACTTTTGTAGCACCTGACTCTTGGAGCTTCAGTTCCATCATTAATAAAACAAGCAAGTTGGATTAGATAAATGGATGGCTCCATTCAGCCTCATGAGTCAATTTTTTTTCCTTGCCTTGTGCCTGCTTAATCTTTCAAGGATGTCAAGGACATGATCCATGTGACATCATCAGAGGAGCTTTTCTATTTATGCTTAAAGGTTTGCCAGAGCATGTATAGATCACAATTCCTGGGGGAAAAACAATGAGAGCTTTTTGTTAAAAATAATTCAAAGCCAAATGACACAAATTTTTAAGAAATGTATTTTGAAAAAAATCCAAACATGTTCGTGTAAGATATTCTTAAGGTATTGCCAAGTGTAGTAGGAGTACTATACTTTCATAGTTATTTCACTGCCAGAGATGACCACCGTAAAGAGTTTACTATTTATTTCTTACAATTTGTATGGGCTTATGTTTGTTTTATGTTTGTGTCCCTTCAATATATATTTCTTCCCTGTGCTAGAATACCCTGCTGGATATCAGAGTATGACAAGAACAAGACAGACAAGGCCTCTCACAGACTTCACCTTCTAGTGATGGAGGCAGACAAGAGGCAAACAAATGAGTCAACAACGACATCCCACAAGAAGAGGCGACAGGGTGACTGGGAAAAGAACTACTCCAGAAAACGCATCTCTCTCAGTAACAAAGGTCCAAATCATACATACGAATCAGACATTTTAAAATATGAAGTAAGAGGGAGATGGTGAGAAAAATGCAAAGGCCCTGAAAAGGATCAAGTCGGCGCATGAAGCCCCCAGCGAGAGTGGCTCGAGTGTGGAGAGCAGGAGGGTGGCAGGACATGCCAGGGAAGGGAAGGCAGGTGCCACCGCCTGCAGCCTCTGAAAGTGGGCTTCAATATTTTCCAAGTGCAGTGCAAAGTGATTGGAAGGCTTTAAGCAAAGGTTTCACAGATGAATTCCTAATTTAAAATATAGTTAAATATAGACACACATTTATAATGCATACCTAACTAAAATAGACAGCATACATTCATTCACACATACACATTTTTTACTGAAAATATCCCTTATTGTTTCAGAAGATTTTTTTCATACACTCCTCTGACACATCTTTCAGTTAAAATATGAAACATTTTCACTTGTTGGCTTATTGAGAGTGCACACAGTTCTTTTCAACAGCATTGCACAATTTCTTATTATCTCCTCTTTGAACAAGAATGTTAATTGAAATGGTGATCCCATTTGTGTAATTTCAATTTGCTCATTTAAGGTTTTAATTATTCACTTCCTCATTCAATTATTCAGACATTGAGCATTGTTTGAGTCTCTATAATGCCTACCATGCTAGGCATTCAGAGAAATATGAACGAGTTAAGGGTTCTGTCCTTAAGAGGCATAGTCTGGAGAAAGGAGATCAACTGTACATGACCAAGGACCATTCAGTTCTTTGAGAGTGGGAGGGAAGTTTGCACAGAGAACAAGAGAAACTCTTCCATGACGAATGCTTCCCTGATCCCCAGTCTCCTGAAACTTGATCTCCAATTCGATCAGAGGAGAGACCAAGTTTCAGGAGACTGGGGATCAAGGAAGCATTCAGCATCTCTGATGCTCAGGAAGAATTCTGAAAGATGAGGGGGAGTAGTCAGCAGGCAGAGGACAGGACATGTCCAGAGAGGCCAACAGGTGAATGCACAGGGCAGGATGCAGCCCAGCCTGTGACAGGTGAGTGCACAGGGCAGGATGCAGCCCAGCCTGTGACAGGTGAGTGCACAGGGCAGGATGCAGCCCAGCATGTGACAGGTGGATGCACAGGGCAGGATGCAGCCCAGCATGTGACAGGTGAGTGCACAGGGCAGGATGCAGCCCAGCATGTGACAGGTGGATGCACAGGGCAGGATGCAGCCCAGACTGCGACAGGTGGATGCACAGGGCAGGATGCAGCCCAGCCTGAGACAGGTGAATGCACAGGGCAGGATGCAGTGCAGACTGCGATAGGTGAATGCACCGGGCAGGATGTAGCCCAGCCTGTGACAGATGAATGCAGAGGGCAGGACACAGTGCAGACTGCGACAGGTGAATGCACAGGGCAGGATACAGCCCAGCCTGAGACAGATGGATGGATGCACAGGGCAGAATGCACCCCAGTCTGTGACAGATGGATGGATGCACAGGGTAGGATGCAACCCTGACTGCAACAGGTGAATGCACAGGGTAGGATGCCGCCCAGCATGCGACAGGTGAATGCACAGGGCAGGATGCAGCCCAGCCTGTGTCAGCCCCCCTCACTTAGCCACAAGAAGACATCATGGTGAGGAGTAAGAACCATGACCCACGGGGTCGTGACACCAGGGCTTCCCACTTGCTTTTTCCACCAGCTCCCTTTGTCTTCATAGTTAAGACCCTGTACCTCTCTGTGTCTCAGCAGCCACACCTCAGAGAAGTCCTTGGGCTTTTGCATTCTGTGACTGTTAGTAAAACGCCCGACATATTGTGGGGAAATTATTTGCTTTGACTGCTCCTGACCGCTCCTGAGCTCTGAAACCCAGCCAAGTCCTTTTCCCAGCAGACAATATTGAGACAATTAATGTAATGAGAAATGCTGATCTCAGTGAGGGCATCTTCAGCAAAATAAGGGGAATAATTAAGTAACACTGTAGTGATAGGTTCAAAGTAACAAGGAGGCAATTGGGTCCAACTGCCTTCTGATAATTTGCTAGACCCCAACAGCTCTGCCTGGTGGTCATTTGGCCTTGGCTTGATCATTTCCAGTGAAGGATCACTGACCATGATCAGAAAATGAACCTTCTCTCCTGGGTGGTCAAGACCAGATGCCACTATTCTAGAGAAGATCTGTGTGTTCTAGGAGATTCGGGGCTTGTTTGCAATCCCAGCCTAAGCTACAGAGGTGTTTAAGACTGAAAGGTTAATTCCATCCTTACTGTGGTTCACCTAGGCCTCTAGATGCTTGAAATTTCCCTTACCACAGTGGGTGGTTTATGAACTCGGGATTTTGCAGAGAATCCTGAGAAACAGACCTTTCTTCCTCTCAATTTGTGGCTGCAGATACAAGGCTTGGAACTTGAAATACTGCTGTGGTTTCCCCACTGTGAGGGAAAAAAAGGCGGCAAACGTGGGGGAGGAGCAGAGCAAAGGGAGTTGCAGAGACAGGTCTATTAAACCAGCTCCAAACCCCGCCTCCTTTATTGTCTAAACCAGTTTGATTTGGAATTTCTGTTACCTATAAGAAGATGTAGCCTAAAAGCTCTCAAAGAAACCAAGTTGAGTGTATGCACCACATCCCTGTGGGAGCCCAGTGTCCCTGAGTTCTTGCTGCTTGGGGGACCTGCTGGTCTGGATGAGGTCCTTGGGCTAACTGGAGTCCTGAGCATTCTGGACCTACGAAGTCTGCACATCTTCTATCCTCCAAGTTGCGTTTGCCCCACAACCCTCTCTGGGGAGCCTCATTTCACAACATGCATCCAATCATAGCCTCTACCCTACACCTGCTGTAAGGCTCTGCTTGGTCTTGCCCAGAAGTTTATTCTCTAGTCATCTTGATTTATGTTACCTCCTTCTAGACCCTGACTGCGCTAATCCACTCCCACCATGCACCTTGCTTCAGGACCACCCCTTGTCTGTCACCAACTCCTGGTGGATCGTGCAATTCTGCCAGTGGGCATGTTTCCCAGCCCCACAAGCGCGCATGTCAGATCTACTTTTGCTCACCATTGTCTTCAGTTCCTAACACAGAGGAGGTGGACTGGAAAATTATGGATAAATTAATGGATAAATAAATGGTTTTACATCATTAACTGAAAGGCCAGTCCTTGCTAGGCCAAGTCTCTGCAGTTAACTCTATCCATCCATCCATCCATCCATCCATCCATCCATCCATCCATCCTATAATATAGAACCCCCAGAACCAATAAATCAAATCCAGAGGTTTGTCCAAATGTTGGATGCCTTCAGAGAGGGTGAGAGAGGCACATCTCTTCAGTGGACAGGATCAGGGCCCACTGCTCTGTGATGCCTTGGGAATTGGCAGGCCGTGGAGTTATTATCTGTCACACTGGATTTAGGGAGATGCTGCAGCTGACACACTCCTCTGCGGTTTAAGAAACGTATCTAATTGATTTCAGGGGCAGGAAGTGGTTTTTACAAAATGCATTGCCAAGCCCTTGAAATAGATATATGTATTAATTGCACATCTCTATAATGAAATGATGAAGTCTGCTGAGATTCTCAGGACAACTCTCATCGCCTGCCTGGAAGGACAGGGGTTGTGCTGAGGTGGCAGCAGTGGCTTGTCACTGAGCTGTGCATCCCAAATCCTGTGTCTAAACATCAGCTTTACTGCTTGGGAACACAGATGCAGACTGGGAAACTGAATGAATGACTGACCAGCTGTGCATTGGATTAGCATCCTTCCTGAGTCACAGTGGAAGGTGTCTCTCAGTGTGGCAGATTAGAGCTCAGGCTTTGCGTTCAACTTGTGTGGAACACTGACTCCACTAAATGTGTAGGCTGAGGCCCTGTGTCTAAACTCCAGTCCTATTTCCTGATCTTTAAATAGGGAATAGAGAGTTGCGGGCATTAAATAAAATGACCTAAAAGCAGTTAGCAGAGTTAACTCAGCAGATAACAAGTATTCAATTCATCTCAATTACTCATCTCCTCAGGGAAATCAAACTCCACCTCACTGTCTTGTTACCCAGCCCAAGAATTCTGAGCCCCACACCATGGAGCAGTGACCTGCCTGGAAGCCCCACAGGAGGCAACAACCGCTGGCAGAAGGAGCTCTGTTTGTTCTCATTAGAAAGTGGAAGGGGAGGTCACGCCAGTCACAGGAGAAGGTTCTGTGTGCTTTGCTGCCTCTGCTTGCCTGTAGACTGAAGAGGGACTTAGGAGGCAGAACCAGACCCAATTCCTTGTGTTGTCTGCAAGGTAAGCAGTTCAAGACCCAATGCCCATCCTCTAAGCTCTGATGGGCTGCCCCACTGGCTTTTCAAAGGAAGCAAGAAAGGGGGATGGTATAGCTTAGTTTAGTTTCTAATAATTAAAGTCAGGTAGATAAGGGCAGAATGCTCTGTGATCTGGGGGAAACAGGCTCTTTGTGCCACCTAAATTGCAAAATATTAAATGTGAAAGGGACCTTAAGGAGATTTTCATATTTTATTAAGGCCAGAGAAGGAAAGTAACTTCCTCACTCAGTAAGCTGGAGGAATGACCAGGTGTGGAATATGCTCATTTTGGCTCCAAGCTGAGTTACGTTCCGTCATTCCACATAGTTTTCACTTTCCACCCCAGATAATTTATATGGCATTTCTTTCTGAGAACTGAATGTTAGAAAAATTGCAAAAGATTTGCAATAAGGAGACCTGAGTTCTAGTCCTGGCTCTGTCCTGAGCTGTGCGATGTGAGTGGAGTCACCTGGCACGCTGAGAAAAATACTAAACAAGGGCCAGGAAGTCTGGCCTCCAGTCCTGTCTCTGGGGAACTTTGGGGAAAATCACTTTGGCTCTCTTGTCCTTCATTTCAACATTCGTAAATTGAGAGAGATAGACTGGACATAGATTAATTGATCAAGACTTCATCAATTTTGAAATACATGTGGTCCAACTTCCTTAGTGGTCAAAGACCAAGCATATTATATCTCTCTATCTGGAACAGTCCACTCTGGACATAGTAAGCACTTGAGAGATATTTGGGGATAAATTTATAGAGGAAAGAAAGGAACTTTAAAAAATTACTAAATTACTTACACTAAATGAAAGAAACCAGTCACACGTGCAAAACAAACAAACAAACAAACAAAACACATATTGTAAGATTCCATTGACATAAAATGTCTAGGGTAGGTGAATCTATACAGAAAAAAAGTGGAACAGTGGATGCCAGGAAGAGGGGGCTAGGGAGTGACAGCCAGTAGGTAAAGGTTTTCTTTTGAGATGATATAAATATTCCAAAATTAGATTGCGATGATGGTTGTACAACTCAGTGAATACATTACACAACCATTGAATTGTACCCCTGAAATGGGTGAATTGTGTTGTGTGTAGATTATATCCCAACAAACAATCGATTTCTCCAAAATAAGTGGTTCTCTCTTGGATCCATCCAGTCTCCTGGAGCCATAGCCTGTGGGCGACTAAATTCTTCTTCCTTCCAAGGACTTGAGATTCAGAGGCTGCTGCTCATGTCACAATCATAAAGTTTTGTCTCCCGAGGTGCCTGATGGAGATCTAGAGATCTAAGGACGTTGCAAGTGCAAAGCTGTGGCTGAAGGCCCCAGCAGGAGGGCACTATGGGGGGCAGGGTGGGCTTAGGGCTGAGGCCCTGAGCAGAAGAGGCTCACTTCGGGCAGCTCAGAAGTTCTGATCCAGAGCGACTTAGCTGTGTCCCTAAAAAGTAAATGGCCAGCCTGCTGGGCCAGACTGAGTGCAGCTTGGTAGCCTAGGTGTGGTGGATGGGAGGCTGCTCTTCACCTACAGGCTCCCAGGGCTTAGATGAGGCCATTCCATTGGTGGCATTTTGGCTTCCTCTGAGAGGTCACTCAGTGCAATGGATTCCTAGAAGGCTGGTGTAATGGGCTGAGGAATGACACCCAAAGATACCCAGACTCTAATCCCTAGAACCTGTGAGTATTACCGTGTAAGGAAAAAGAGACTGCACATGTGTTTAAGCTAGGAATCTTGAGACGGGAGCGTATCCCAGATCATCTGGGTGGGCCCTAAATGCAGTCACAAGTGTCTTTTCAGAAGGGAAGCAGAGGATGATTTCACACAGAAGATGGCAAGGTGTCACTGAAGTGACATGCTGCTCACAGGCTTTGAGGATGGCAAAAAGAGGCCAGGAGCCAAGGAATGGGAGGCATGCAGCTCTAGAAGCTGGAAAAGGGAAGGAAATGGATTATTTTCTAGGGAGGGTGTGTGGCCTCAAGGACACAGTGATTTGGGGCCAAGAAAGCTGATTTTGGACTCCTGACCTACAGAACTGTTTAAGAATGAATTCATGTTGTTTAAAACACTAAGTTCGTGATGACTTTTTGCAGCAGCAATAGTAAACAAATACAGCTGCTGATGCCATCTTCCCATACTCTACAGTATTTTGGAGCAGGTCCCATGTTCTTAGGAGGTTGGGGGAGATGGAGAAAAAGAGGAATCGTGAGCAGAACCCACTAAGGAAGAATCAGCTGCCTGGGTCTGCATCCCGGCTCTGCCATATAACCAGCCGCGTGCACTTAGGCCGGTGATTTGTCTTCCTTCTTCCTTTGTTTCCTCATCTGTAATGTGGTAGAAATGACGGTCTCTGCCTCAAAGGCTTGTGGTGAGGAGTAAATGAGCTAATAGAGGTAAAGATCTTAGAACAGTGCTGCATCAAGTAAGTGCTGGATAAGCATAGTGAGTGTACTGTTAAGCTGAGAGACCAAGCTCATATGGGCAAAACAACTATGGGAGAACTAGGATAGAGCAACAGTGTGGACATCAGGAGTGCGTGAAATGCCTGGATTAGGATCAAGCATAAGTGGTTTTGAGTTCTCCTGAGAGAAACACCTCCCCTTTGCTGGAGGCTCACAGCCCACCCTTGTGTACTTGCACACTGTGAGTTCCAGACACCTGCTATCAGAACCCAGGCATTTGCCAAACATGAGACAAGGAAGCAAGCCTTCACTTATTTGCTAAATCACCAGGCACCAAGGAGCGCCTACACTGCACCTGCTGCTCTATGGGATACTGAGATTAAGAACATAACAACCAGTTCCTATTGTTGAGGGCCTTATAATCCACCAGGAAACAGAAGAAATATGTAGAATCATTGTAAACCAGGTGGTATCTTAGCACGGGATTCTCTGAAAGCCTAAATGGTGGGGCTGGTTGATGGAAGGTCTTTTACACCATGTAGAAAATTGTAAACTTTGTTGCACAGGGAATGGGGAGAGACACCCAGCTTTGAGAAGAGGTGTGGTGTGCTTCCGTTTGTATTTGTTTGCATGACTCTGTTGGAAGTGAGCTAGAAGCTTCAGAGAAGAAATACAAATGTCACTAATTTGTTTATTTAACACACGCCACTTCACATTAACTAAGCTCACTGGGTGCGGGTGCCATATGAGGTATGATGGCAAATTTTTTATGTCAACTTTACTGAGCCACAGGATGCCCAGATATTTGGGCAAACATCCTAGGTGTTTCAGTGAAGGTGTTTTTGGAAAAGATTAACATTTAAATCAGCAGAATGAGTAAGGCAGATTGCCCTCTCTAATGTGGTGGGCTTCATCCAGTCAGTTCAGAAAGAAAATTCTTCCCAGTTAGAGAGAATTCTTCCTGCCTGATGGCCTTTGAACTGGGACATCAGCTTTTTGCTGCCTTTGGATTAGAACTGAAACATCAGCTCTTTCTGGGTCTCCAGCTTGCTGGCCTTTGTGCTGGAGCTACACCGCTGGCTGCCATGGTGCCCAGGTCTTCAGACTCAGACTGGAACTATGACATCCGCTGTCTCCTCCAGCTGCGAGCACACCCTGCAGATCTTGGGACTTGACAGCCTCCATAATTATGTGAGTTGTTTCTTCATAATAAATCCCTTCATATAAATATGTAAATCTGTAGAGAACAATAGCAGACTTTGCCACTTCAAAGTAGAGAAATGGCTTTTTGAAGACTCAGTTACAGCACCATGTGGGTGGTGATACCTTGCAAGGCTGGGGCACAGTTCTCTAGGAAGCTGTCTATGCTCTGAATCAAAATCCAACAGATGGTACCACATCTCCCATAGCCAGAATTCATGGGTCTAGAAATCAAGGGGTGGAAATGGGAGTGGCACCACTCACTATTACACCTGGTGACACACTAGCAAAAGTTTTGCTTCCTGTTTCTGTGACCTTATGCTCTGCTCGCCTAGCGGTCTAGAGGGAGGAATGCTTCCACCAGGAGACACAACAATGATTCCCCTAAACCGGAAGTTAAGTTGCCACATGGCCACTGTGGCCTCCTTTATTGCTCTGAATAAACAGGCAAGAGGCAGAGTTACTGAGCTGGCTGGGGTGATTCATCCTGACTACTCAGCAGATATTGGACCATGACTCCTCAGTGGAGGTAAGGAAGGGCATGTCTGTAATAAGAGATCTCTTGGGTATCTCTTACTATTCATCTGCCCTATGTTTAAGGCTAATAGCAAACTACAATTCAATCCAGGAAAAACTACTGAAAACCCAGACCTTTTAGGAATGAAAATTTGGGTTGCCCCATCAGGTAAAGAGCTATGGCCAGCTGAGGTGCTTGCTAAAGGCAAAGGGAATATAGAATGGGTAGTGGATGAAGGTGATTATAAATATCTGCTATGGCCACATGACCTGTTATGGAACTGAGGACTGTAGTGGCCATGAATATTTCACCTCTCTCTCTCTCTCTCTCTGTGTATGTGTGTGTATATATACACATATATATACACACATATACACATATACGTATATATATACACATATACACACATATACATATATATGTATATACACATATACATATATGTATATACACATATGCATATGCATGTATATGTATATAGGTGTGTATATAATACATATGCATGTATATGTATATATGTGTATATATGCATATATGTATATATGCATATATATGCATGTACTCTATATACATACATATATGCCTGTACATGTATATATGTATAAGTACTTATACATATCAGCAGATATTGTAAGATCAGCCCTGATCTTACAGGGCCTCTGAGCTGCCTTTGAAATGCTGTTCACTCAACCCTCCTGGAAACTCTCTTTCCCTTGGCACCCCTGAGCCACACTTTTCCCTTTTCCTCATCCCTGCAGCCTCCCCTCTGCTTCCAACCCATGATGATGAGTGTTCCCAGCTTCTGGACTTGCCAAACTTACCCCCGACCCTTCCTTGCACTGTCTCATTCTGCCTGGTGGTTTTCTTTTCCCACTGTGATGGGCTCTGTTTTCAGATTATCCCCCTTCACGATCTCCAGGGCACCATCCCATGGGCCTCCTGAATTTCAAAGGGTGGATATCCCACAATCATGTCAAACTCAAATGTATCAGCATCTTTTCTCATCTCTGATCTTCATTTGAAGGTGTAAAGAGATCAGAGGAAGAAAGCTGAGTTAATTGTTTTTCTCAGTTCATGATGTATAAACACTCTGAAACCCCCACCCCATTCTCTCTTATTTTGTTTGAATTCTTTTTCCCCCTCTTCTTTGAATATATTCCTCACTTCCCCAACAGGTCACTGCTACAATGTGTTTGAGAAGATTCCCTGTATGTGTGGATATCCTTGTAAAATGTGTGCTATTGTTTCCAGTGTCTGTATTTTAAATTTATATTCATGATATTGTGCTGATATTCCACTTAGCATCTCCTCGTGTTGATCTCCTTGTGTTGCTTAAGATCTCCTCGTGTTGCTTAAGATCTCCTCGTGTTGCAGCATGTTCTTCTATTTTCTTTTCTTTTCTTTTTTTTTTTTTGAGATGGAATCTCACTCTTGTCACTCAGGCTGGAGTGCAGTGGTGTGATCTTGGCTCACTGCAACCTCTGCCTCCCAGGTTCCAGCGATTCTCCTGCCTCAGCCTCCTGAGTAGCTGGAATTATAGGCATCCACCATGACGCCTGGCTAATTGTTGTACTTTTAGTAGAGATGGGGTTTCACCATGTTGGCCTCAAGTGATTTGCCTGCCTCAGCCTCCCAAAGTGCTGGGATTGCAGGCATGAGCCGCTGCGCCTGGCCCATGTGCTCCTAGTTTGCCACTTCTGCCTACTTCATAGCCCAGAGTGTGTGTGTGTGTTCACACATTTTATCCATCTATTGCACCACTGATGGGCACCCGGGTTTCTTCTCACACCTGCTACCTCAAACAAAGATGAATTGAACTTCCTTATATTTGCTCCTTGTAGAGCAGTTTCTCTCCTGGGTCATCAGCTATGCACCTTCTTATTTTCAAAAATTATACCTGTCTTCCGTCTGGCAGCTGTACTGGGCTAGCCTGGCTGAACCATCAGCAGTTCATCCACGGTCCCCTATTCCACATCCCCTCCAACATTCTAAAGTATACTTCCTTGTCATTTTTGTCATGGTAAATAGAGTTGCACCTTTAATTGTTTGGATTAGCATTTTAAAATTACTGAGTTTGAACACTTTCAATAGACATGTTAGCAATTTAGACTTCTTTATCTGTCAGTAGGCTATGTATAGCCTCAGCTCCTATTTCTACTCCATTTATTTTTTTTTTCGGGAATCCTATTTTTTATTACAGTTATAAATTATGTGTCAGTTTCAGAAAGTGTGGAAAACATTTTCCTGGCTCATGATTAATTTAATTGCTATTATTTTTAATAAATAGTGATACGGTTAGGCTTTGTGTCCCCACCCATATCTCATCTTGAATTGTAATCCCCATAATCTCCACATGTCAAGGGAAAGACTAGGTGGAGGTAATTGAATCGTGGGGGTGGTTTCCCATTGCTGTCCTTGAGATAGTGAGTGAGTTCTCACGAGATCTGGTGGTTTACTGGAAGGGCCTCTTCCCCCTTCCCTCAGCACTTCTTCTTCCTGCTATCTTGTGAAGAAGATGCCTTGCTTCCTGATATAGTTTTGCTATGTCCCCACCCAAATCTCATATTGAATTCGCATGTGTTGTGGGAGGAACCCGGTGGGAGGTAATTGAATCATGGGAGCAGGTCTTTCCCATGCTACTCTTGTGATAGTGAATAAGTATCACAAGGTCTGATACTTTTAAAAAGAAGAGTTGGCCGGGCACGGTGGCTCAAGCCTGTAATCCCAGCACTTTGGGAGGCCGAGACGGGCGGATCACAAGGTCAGGAGATCGAGACCATCCTGGCTAACACGGTGAAACTCCATCTCTACTAAAAAATACAAAAAACTAGCCGGGCGAGGCGGCGAGTGCCTGTAGTCCCAGCTACTCGGGAGGCTGAGGCAGGAGAATGGTGTGAACCCAGGAGGCGGAGCTTTTAGTGAGCTGAGAATCGGCCACTGCACTCCAGCCTGGGTGACAGAGTGAGACTCCGTCTCAAAAACAAAAACAAAAACAAACAAAGAAGAGTTTCCCTGCACAAGCTCTCTTTGCTGTCTGCTGCCATATGAGATGCACCTTTTACCTTCCACCATGATTGTGAGGCCTCCCCAGTCACGTGGAACTGTAAGTCCAATAAACCTCTTTCTTTTGTAAATTGCCCAGTCTCAGGTATGTTTTTATCAGCAGCATGAAAATAAACTAAAACAGTCATTGGTACCAGAAGTGGGGTGCTGCTGAAAACATGCCCAAAAATGTGGAAGCAACTTTGGAACTGAGTAACAGGCAGAGGTTGGAACAGTTTGGAGGGGTCAGAAGAAGACAGAAAAATGTGGGAAAGTTTGGAACTCCCTAGAGACTTGTTGAATGGCTTTGACCAAAATGCTGATAATGACATGGACAATGAAATCCGGGCTAAGGTGGTCTCAGATGGAGATGAGGAACTTGTCAGGAACTGGAGTAAAGGTGACTCTTGTTATGTTTTAGCAAAGACACTGGTGACATTTTGCCCCACTGCCCTAGAGATTTGTAGAAATTTGAAGTTGAGGGAGATGATTTAGGGTATCTGGTGGAAGAAATTCTAAGCAGCAAAGCATTCAAGATGTGATTTTTGTGTTGTTAAAAGCATTCAGTTGTAAAAGGGAAGCAGAGCATAAAAGTTTGAAAAATTTGCAGCCTGACAATGCAATAGAAAAGAAAATCCCATTTTCTGAGGAGAAATTCAAGCTGGCTGCAGAAATTTGCATAAGTAACGAGGAGCCAAATGTTAATCACCAAGACAATGGGGAAAATGTCTCCAGGGCATGTCAGAGGTCTTCACAGCAGCCCCTTTCATCACAGGCCTGAGGCCTATGGGGAAAAAGTGATTTCATGGGCCTGGCCCAGGGTCCCCAAGCTGTGTGCAGCCTAGGGACTTGGTACCCTGTGTCCCAGCTGCTCCAGCTGTGGCTAAAAGGGGCCAACACAGAGTTCGGGCCATGGCTTCACAGGGGGCAAGCACCAAGCTTCCATGTGGTGTTGAGCTTGTGAGTGCACAGAAGTCAGCAATTGAGGTTTGGGAACCTCCACCTCGATTTCAGAGGATGTATGGAAACACTTAGATGTCCAGGCAGAAGTTTGCTGCAGGAGCAGGGTCCTCATGGAGAATGTCTACTAGTACAGTGTGGAGGGAAAATGTGGGGTTGGAGCCCCCAAGCAGAGTCCCTACTGGAGCACTGCCTAATGGAGCTGTGAGAAGAGGGCCACCATCCTCCAGACTTCAGAATGGTAGATCCACTGACAGCTTGCACTGCATACCTGGAAAAACCACAGACACTCAATGCCAGCCCGCGAAGGCAGCCAAGAGGGAGGCTATACCCTGCAAAGCCACAGAGGCAGAGCTGCCCAAGATGATTCGAACCCACCTCTTGCATCAGCATGGCCTGGATGTGAGACATGGAGTCAAAGGAGATCATTTTGGATCTTTAAGATTTGACTGCGCTGCTGGATTTTGAACTTGCATGGGGCCTGTAGCCCCTTTGTTTTGGCCAGTTTCTCCCATTTGGAACAAATGTATTTACCCAATGCCTGTACCCCCATTGTATCTAGGAAGTAACTAACTTGTTTTTTATTTTACAGGCTCATAGGCAGAAGGGACTTGCCTTGTCTCAGATGAGACTTTTGACTGTGGACTTTGGGGTTAATGCTGAAACAAGTTAAGATTTTAGGGGACTTTTGGAAAGGCATGATTTGCTTTGAAATGTAAGAACATGAGATTTGGGAGGGGCCATGGGCAGAATGATATGGTTTGGCTGTGTCCCCACCCAAATCTCAACTTCAATTCCCACATGTTGTGGAAAGGACCTGGTGGGAGGTAATTGAATCATGGGGACAGGTCTTTCTCATGCTGGTCTTGTGATAGTGAATAAGTCTCATGACATTGGATGATTTTAAAAAGGGGAGTTTTCCTGCACAACCTCTCTTCACATGTCTTCTGCCATGTGAGACATGCCTTTCACCTTCCACCGTGATTGTGAGGCCTCCCCAGCTATGTGGAATGTCCAATAAACCTCTTATTTTGTAAATTGCCCAGGTATATCTTTATCAGCACCATGAAAATGGACTAATACACTTCTGCTTTGCCTTCTGCCATGACTGTAAGTTTCCTGAGACCTCTCCAGCCATGCGGACTGTGAATCAATTACAACTCTTTCCTTTATAAATTACTCAGTCTTGGGCAGTTCTTTACAGCAGTGTGAAAACAGACTAATACAAATGGGAATTATTACTTTTCATGTACTGAAAACAATACCTGTTTCCCCTGAGACTGGGGCTGTCTGCTGACCCGTGCTGTCCCTCTCTACCTTACTTGGCAGCCCCAATATGAACCATCTCACTTGAGTCAAAAGCCACTCGTCATCCTGGACTGCTCTCTCCCGTCTCTACCAAATTCCAGACACCAGCCCTGCCAATTGCATGGCCTGACTGCAATTGAGTCCATCTCCTCTCACCGTCACCGTGGCTGCCCTGGTGTTCCCCTTGTCAGTCCTTACCCAGATGGTCTGTGGCATAGCCTCTAACCAGTCTTCATGTTTCCAGCCTCCTCCTACACCATGCCCAAAATTACTGACTGAATGATCAATTCAGATGCCCAATCCAACTGTAACTTTCTCCTGCCAGGAATCCACCAGTGGATCCTGTTGGCTCACACTGTTTCCCCTAATATGGGTGATTATCAGAATCATTGAGTGAGGCTTTTTTTTCTTTTAAATCAGAATTCCTAGATTTAACCCAGAATTACAGAATGAAAATATTTGGGGATATGCTTTGGGGAGCTATATTTTCAGCAGCAGATGCAGAACAAACTGTCTTTCTGCTACACTCCATACCCTCTATCCTCCAAATCCTGGAGATGGCATGCCCTGCCCCCTAAAAAGCAGTATCCTGCCAACATCTTCTACCAGGCCCAGTCTCAAGGCCATGGAGGTAATGCTGGGATATTTGTTCTTCCATGCACTAACTTTTCTTGCTTTTCTGCATTTGCAAGCTTTGTGCTATCCTCTTGGGAATTCTTTCCCTTGTATTAAACTTAATTTAATTCTTCAAGGGTTTTCTGAGTCCACTCCTTCTTCAGGAAGTTTTTTCTTGACCACCCAGGTTCACACAGACATTGCCCCTCCTTGGTGTCCCTATAGAACTTCTTGCCTTCATCTGCTTCACATATTTTTGCTGGTTTTCTAACTATTTGTCTCTGCCTGTCCCTTCATCAAACTCTGAGCTCCTTGAGACAGAGTTGTTTGAATTATTGCTGCACCTGGAACAATAGGTCTAGGATTTCAGACCTGAAAAGGAGGATTAAATCAGATTAACACAAGTCTTCAGAATATCTACAGAATTGTAAGCAAGAACATGGCCATTTCCTAGAGATCCTAACAACATATTTTATATGAGTATAAACTTCCCAGCCAAGGGCTTAATGCCTACAATTATCCATTACTACTTAACAAACCACCCCAATTTAGTCGCATAAGAAACTCAATAATTTATTATTATTTTTATTATTATCAATTATCACCTCTTGGAGTTCTAGGGGTCACCTGGACTCAGTTAAATGGCTCTCTCTGGAGGTCTTTCCATCATTTGCAATCAGATGGTGGCTGAGATGGGGTCATTCTAGAAGCTCTCTCCTTCTAGTCTATATTAGTGCTGGTTGTTGGTTAGGACCTTAGCTGGAACTGTCAGCAGGAACACCTACACGTGGCCTCTTCATGTGGCCTGGGCCTTGGAACCCATGGCGGCTGGGTTCCAAGAACAAGTGTCTCAAGAAAGAGGAGTCAGTGTCATGGACTCAATGTTTGTGTTCCCCACAAACTTTGAATGTTGAAATTTAATCCCCAATATGATGGGACTTGGAGGTGAAGCCTTTGGCAGATGATTGGATCATGAGAGTGGGAGTCCTCATAATAGGACTAGTGCATTTAGAAGAAGGCACCAAGGAGTTGACTCCCTCCTTTCGCCGTGTGAGGATTAAAGATGTCAGCTGTCTGCGAGCTGGAAGAGAACCCTCACCATCACCCAGCCACGTGGCACCATGACATTGAACTTCCAGTCTCCAGAACAGTGAAAAATAAATTTTTATTATTTATGCAACCCAGTCCATGGTATTTTGTTATAGCTGCCTGGACTAAGAAAGTCAGGAAGAAACTCTATTTCCTCTCATATCCAAAAGCCACAGGGTGTCACTTCCACTATACTTCATTGGTCAAGGCAATCACAAAGGCACAGAATTTCATGGTGAGGGATTGTAGACTCCTCCTCTTGATGAAGGATTGGCAGGCCACATAATCAGAAGAGCACGTGGAGTATTGTGATGGAATTTGGGAACTACAACTTGCAATCGGTAAGCTACTTAACATCACTGAGACTCAGTTTACCCATCTATAACATATGGACATCAGTACTAACCTCATAGGAATGTCAGTGGTGAGGTTTAAATTTGATATCTGGCTTCTGTTCAGTAAATATTAAGCATCTACTAAGTAAAAGCAGAAACTGATTGAAATTCCTGAGGTACCTGGCTATAATGAGCCCACAATAAATTTGGCATCAAACTTCCTGTGAAAAATGGCATTATATAGTGTTCAAAGTTGGAACCTCCATCTGGGAATGGGCCGATGTTCAAGGGCAGGAAGCACCCAGAACAGGAGAAAGATGAAGGCCGGAAGACCCAGCAAATCTGCTTCTTCCACCTTCTCCTGCCTGCTTTTTCTAGCTCCTCTGGCAGCCGACTGGATGGTGCCTACCCACATTGTAAGTGGGCCCTCCTGAGGGTGGGTCCTTCTCTCCCAGTCCCCTGACTCAAATGTTAATCTCCTCCAGGCAACACCCAGTAATACCCAGATACATCCAGAAAAAACACCCTATATCCTTTGATCCAATCAAGTTGACACTCAGTATCAACCATCACAAATACCATAGAAAAAAATATGACCTAATGCTACTGTGACATTTTCCATTATTGGACACACAAAAATATATTCCATCCCACACATTTTTTCTTACAATGAGAGGTTGGCACTTCTCCATTGAGACGTGATTTTTTTTTCACTTCTCATTAAACTGGGCAAAGCTTTGTAGTTGCTTTGACCGGTATAATATAGTAGAAATGATACTGTGTGACTTTCAATCAGGAGGCTAAGTTGAAAAGGAGATATGACTCTTGCTTTTCTTTCTCACTCTCTCAATAAGCTCAATTTTGCAACCCAGGCACCATATCAGAAGGAAGCCCAACTCACATAGAGATCCCACATGTTGCAGCTAAGGTTTCAGTGTTCAGCCGGAATCAACCAGCAGACAGGTGAATGTAGAAGACTTTGAACATTTTAGCTGAGGCCTCAGATTGTGGTTTGTAGACAAATCCTCCACACTGTGACCTGTCCAAAGTCCTCAGTCCATAAGTATAATAAATGATTGTTTTATACTATTACATTTGGGGATGACTTGTTATATGGCTATTATAACTGGAACAATTACACACAAACAAGAATGAACCCCACAAACATAATGTTGAGTGAAAGAAGCCAACATAAATGAATACGTACTGGATTAGTCCATTGGTAGGAAGTTCAAAATCATGAAAACCCGTCTACAGTGGTAGAAGTCAAAAGGCTGGTTACATCCGGGGGTGTATTGACCAGGAGGAGACATGAAAGGGGATTCTAAAGGCATAAGTGATTTCCTCTATCTCAACCCAGGTGTTCATTTCATGAGTATGTTCACTTGAAAAAAATCATCAAGCCTTATACAGCAGATCCAGAACTATTTCTTAAAAATAGTTTTGTAAAAACAAACTTTACAAAAGCAAAAGCAGAGCTGTTCTGATTGAGGTGGGCATGGAGCTCCTGGTGTTCACTGGCTCTCCAACCTCTTATTCCACAAAGAACTACCAAAGAACGCCAAGAGCTTTGTATGGAATGTGTTTTGAAAGCCTTGTGACTAAAGTCCTTCTCATTTTCCACATTCCATTATTTTCGTATCTTTAGTGCCTAGCATAGTGTCTGGTATGCAACAGGTAGTTAGTAAGTGCTGAATTCATGATTAAATGAGTGAGTGAAAGATAGCTTTCATTTGTCTATGGCCCCTACAAGGGTACTTTCTGGTAGACTGAGAAGAAAATCTGTTGGAAAACTTCTGGAACTGCATTAATTATTTTAGAAATTTTGGGAACACTTTCAAAAGTGACAAATTACTTTTTGACAAATTACTGTCCATTTTGTAAATTACTGTCTATTTCGTAATTTTTGTTCTTCCAAATAGCCTCCGTCATTGTCTAATGGAAGCTTAGATTGTGGTTGTTTTGTCCCATTAGTCCCAATTACTATTTATACGATGATATTTGAGGCAACATCCTCAAAGGAGTGCTTAGAAGAGACATCAGTCACATTTAGGGTGTTAATAAACACTTACGTTTGTACACACTTTTTCATTTGTTAAAAACCTACTTGTTTCTCAAGACTTGCATCAAATATTGTATTCTTTTTAATTTTTAAAAAACTATTTGAACAGGATTGGTGATCTTTATTAAAGATTTTTATTAGAGATCTTTATTAAAGATATTCTGTTAGATGTGGGGTAAGAGACATTAAGGGGACCATCTACTGAATACCTCTTATGTCCCAAGTGTTGCATTAGAGAGGTTGAAAACAT
Organism: Macaca fascicularis; assembly: GCF_037993035.2. Taxonomy (NCBI): domain Eukaryota; kingdom Metazoa; phylum Chordata; class Mammalia; order Primates; family Cercopithecidae; genus Macaca; species Macaca fascicularis. Next base: position 148,551,961 of record NC_088382.1, on the reverse strand, counting down.
TATTTATTTTATTACTACTGGAAAAAAAATTTTAATTTTGAGACAGAGTTTCACTCTTGTTGCCTAGGCTGGAGTACAATGGCACGATCTTGGCTCACTGCAACCTCTGCCTCCCGGGTTCAAGTGTTCTCCTGCCTCAGCCTCCCAAGTAGCTGAGATTATAGGTATATGCCACCACGTCTGGCTAATTTTTTGTATTTTTTAGTAGAGACTGGGTTTCACCATGTTGGCCAAGCTGGTCTCGAACTCCTGATCTCAGGTGATCCGTCTTGGCCTCCCAAGGTGGTGGGATTACAGGCGTGAGCCACCGTGCCCAGCCACTACTGGAAAACTTTCAGGGTAGGCAAGGTTAGAACTGTTACACAGAAAAGAAAACAAGGCTATCAGATCAGGCCAAAACTCTAAAATCTGGGTAAAATATATAAAACAAACATTTACAAACATTTAGCACAAACAACACAGAGCCCTCATTTACCCACACTTTCTCCCTGGGAATGATTTCCAGATCATGGCACAGGTAGGTGAAGGCCAAGTTGGAAGGGGCAACCTCGCTGGACAGAGGGGGTTGAATCCAGAGGTAGGAGATAATAAGGCAGCTGAGATTGGAAAGGAGGGTGCCAGAGGAGCAACTAGGAAGAGGAAGCCCTGGGAGTCTGCATGGAAGCTACCCCCAGGTCCTTGAATAAGTGACACATTGCTAAATACAGGGAGTGACTCTGAGTTACCTGGAAATAGCAGCTGCTGAAAGGCTGAGAGGTGAATGGAATTTCTGAAGATCAAACACTGTTGAAAACAATGCTTTGGACCCAGCCAGAGTGCTAGGCATTTACCCAAGATAAATGAAAATGTATATCTGCACAAAGATTTGTGCACGAATGTTCATAGCAACTGTATTTATAACAGGCAAAAACTGGAAACAACCCAGATGAATGGATAAACAGAATATGGTATAGCCACACAATATAATACTTTTTCAGCAATTAAACAGAACCAACTACTAATGGAAAAAAAATAACATGGAAGACTCTCACAATTACTATGCTGAATGACTAAAGCAAGACACAAAAGAATGCATACTATGTGGTTTCATTTACATGTGAGTCTAGAAAATGTAAACTAAGCTATTGAGTCAAACAGTGTATGTCAGTGGTTGCCTGAGAAGGATGGAAAGTGGGGAGTGGATGGAAGGATAGTTAGCAAAGGGGTTTTGATAAATCTTTTGAAAATGGTTGAAATGTTCTGTGTTTTGGTTGTGTTGCATGTGAGTGTAAAAACTGTCAAAACTTATTAAATTGTACATTGTAAATGGTTATTTGTTCTGTGTAAATTTTATGTTAAGTTATTTAAAATAAAAAAATAAGGAATAAAGGACAAAAGAACATATGAGACACATAGAAAATAATAATGGTAGATTTAAAACTAACTATATCAGTGACATGAAATACAAATAGACTAAACACTCCAAATAAAAATGAAATCTGTTTGCTGCAACATGGAAAACAAAGCCTGACTATAGGCTCTTTGCAAGAAACACACTTTAATACAAAGAGAAATATACATTGAAAGTAAAAGAACTCACAAAATTAAGCATACGGTCCCCACCGCAAAAAGTGTTGGAATAGGTATATTAATATTAGACAAAGCAGGTTTTGAAAAACAATGTATTATAAAAGACCAGAAAAATATTTCATAATATAAAAGGGTAAATTCAGCAGGCTAGACATATGTCTGTAATAATAAATTTGTATGACTCTGATTGCATAACTTCAAATGTGTTTTTTAAAAGTGATAGAATTAAAAGGAGCGAGGACAAGTCTGCCATCATAGCCACACTGTAACGCACTGTCTCAGGAACCCATAGAACAAGAATCAGTAGAACAAAACGATCAGTAAATTCAGAGATTTCAGTAACACAATTAACTTAACTGACCTAAAGGATATTTATGAAATATGACACCTGCTGCGGTTTGGATATTTGATCCTTCCAATCCTCACACTGAAATTTTATTCCCAACATTGAAGGTGGGGCCTACTGGAAGATGTCTTGGTCATGGGGATGAATGTCTTATGAATGAGTTGGTGCTGTCCTGGTAGTGAGTGAATTCTCACTACATTAGTTCTCATGAGCTGTGGCTGTTAAAAAGAGCCTGGCACCACCCTCCCCTCTCTTGGGCTTCCTCTCTCTCACCTCGTGATTTCTGCACAGTCCAGCTCAACTCTTTCTGATGTGAGTGGATGCAGCATGAGGCCCTCACCAGAAGCAGGTATTGGTGCCATGCCTCCTGTACAGACTGCAGAACTGTGAGCCAAATAAACTTCTTTTCCTTATAAGTCACCCAGCCTCAGGTATTCCTTCAGAGCAACACAATAAATGGATTAAGACAACATCTAATAACTGCGTTCCTTTCAGGGCCTCTTTACCAAAACATAATAATAGATATAGAACAAATTGCCCCAAGTTTTGAAAGATGAAATAATACAGTGTATGTTTTCTGATCACAGGTGAATATAATTATAATTTAAAAAAAGAGAGATGAGAAATTTCAAATAACTGAAACTTAAGCAACACAATTCCAAATAATTCACTAATCAAAACTGTAGCGATATGCTAGAAAATATTTTATATGATGATAAAAAATCAAATTTTAAAAAACTATCAAATCAAAAAATCGTGCTATTCACTTAAAGAAGGGCAAAGTGGGAAATCTATGGCTTCCAGTGTATAAATTAGAAAAGAAAACAGTATTGAAAACTAATAATCTAATATTGCAATGCAGAGTTCTAAAAAATGAACAGGAAATTAAACACAAAGGAAGAAGAAATAAGGAAACAATAGCAAATGAAAAGGTAAATAAGTTAAATAGCTATAAAAGAAATAAATGGCCAGGTGCAGTGGCTCACACCTGCAATCTCAGCACTTTGAGAGGCTGAGCTGAGCAGATCACCTGAGATCAGGAGTTCAAGACCAGCCTGACCAACATTGTGAAACCTCATCTCTACTAAAACACAAAAATTAGCCAGGTGTGGTGGCATGCACCTGTAATCCCAGCTACTTGGGAGGCCGAGGCAGGAGAATTGCTTGAGCCTAGGAGGTGGAGGTTGCAGTTAGCTGAGATCACGCCACTGCACTGTAGCCTGGGTGACAGAGTTAGACTGTCTCCAAAAAAAAAAAAAAAAAAAAAGGAAAAAAAGAAAGAAAGGAAAAAAGAAATGAATGATGGAGAAGATTAACAAAGTCAAAAGTTGGTTTTTGAAAAGATATATAAAATTGTTGTCTCCAGCAACACTGACCAAGAAAGACAAAGAGGAAAACAATACCAATATCAGCAATTAAAATGAGGAAAGAACAACAGATCCTTTAGGCATTGAAATGATAACAAAACAGATAATTGTGAAAAAATGTATTCTAATTATTTTGAAAATTTGGATAAAATAGACAAATTCCTTGGCAAACACAATTTACTCAAAATAGATGAAAAAGTAATAAAAACATAAAAGCTCTAAATTGGTTAAATATGTTAAATCTGAAATAAAAAAGTTTCCTCCAAAGAGCTAGAGGACCAGATTGCTTCACAGGTGAATATTCAAAACATTTATGGTAGAAATTGTTTTAATCTTATACAAAGTCTTTTAGAAAATAGAAAAAAGAAACATTTCCCAATTAATTTTATGCAATGAGCATAACCTTGATGTGAAAAACTAACAAGACTCTTACAAGAAAGGAAAATTACAGGTCAACATCTCTCATAAACTTTGATATTAGAATCCTACAAAAGATTTTGTCAAATAAAATCCAGTGATATATGAAGAGGGTAACACAATTTGACACAGTGGGACTTATTCCAGGAATGCAAGTTTGGCTTAATACTAAAATTCTAATCATTTTAATTTACACATGAACAGAATACAATTGGAACTTTTTATGACCTTTCCTGTAAATATATAAAAAGCACTTGACAAAATTCAATACCTGTCAATGATCAAAACTTACCAGTAAATGAGTTAAATGGAACTTTTAAAATCTGTTGTAATATATGAGCTAAAAACTTTCTGCTGACCTCATACTCAATGATTAAGTATATATGCTTTCCCTCTGAAAAAAGGAACAGAAAAAATGGTGTCTACTATCCTCACCTTTAATTGGCTGTGTACAGGAGATACTAGCCAGGGCAGTCATGCACAAAAATTAAATTAAAATTATGAGAATTTATAAAGGGATAGATAAAGCCATTTTTCTCTATAAATGCAACAATTATGGATGTAGAAATCACCTACTCTACAGTTGGAATTAATAAATCAATTTAGCAAAGATGTAAGAAACAAGGTCTGTATCAAAACAATTATGTCGGCTGGCGCAGTGCCTCAAGCCTATAATCCTAGCACTGTGGGAGGCCCAGGTGGGCGGACCACCTGAGGTCAGGAGTTCGAGACCAGCCTGGCCAATTGGCAAAACCCTGTCTCTACTGAAAAATACAAAAATTAGCCAGGCATGGTTGCATGTGCCTGTAATCCCAGCTACTCAGGAGGCTGAGGCAGGAGAGTCGCTTGAACCCAGGAGGTGGAGGTTGCAGTGAGCTGAGATTGTGCCACTGCACTCTAGCCTGGGAGACAGAGGAAGACTCTGTCTCAAAAAATAAATAAATAAAAAACAAAAAAAAAAGATAGTTTATATATATATATAGTTTATATATATTGGCAAGAAATAATAGAAAAATAAATTTGAAAATACTGTTTGCAGTTACATAAGAACATATTAAATATATAGGAATAAGTCCATGGAAATGTATATAATATTTAAGTAGCCAAATATCTAAGAATAAATCTAAGGAAAGATGTGTAAGAATTCCATATGGAACAACACAAAATACTGCTGACAAAAATTAAAGAATATCTAAACAAATTGACAGATATTCTATGTTCATGGATTGAGACATTTAATATTATTGAGATCTTAACTCTCCCCAATTCATCTAAGGACTCAATATAATTCTAATTAAAATTGCAGCAGGTCATTCTTTTCATGTTAGTGTTGTGGGTATTGATCAACAAATTCAAAAGTTTTGTGGAAATGCTGTGATTATAGAATAGCCAAGGCAATATTTAAAAAGAAGTTAGAGAATCCGTAAGTTTCAAGATGTAGTATGAAGCTGCAGTAATTAAGTCTGTGTGACTATTGACACAAAGATAAATAGAGCAATAGGTCAAAATAGATAGTCAGGAAATATGTATGGGAAAAAATGAACTTTCCACACTATCTCACAGTATGCAAAAAACAATAATAATTGGAGGAAAACCATAAACATAAGTCTTAAAGTGAAAAATGATCTTCAGAATAAAACAGTAGAATATCTTTATAATCTGGTTTTAGGCAAAGATTTCTTAAACAAGCTACAAAGAACTACTCATAAAGGAAAAACAAGATAACCTAAACCTGGTGAAAATTAAGAACTTGTGTTCATTCAAAGCCAAAATTCTAAAAGGTCATTAGTTAAGCCATACCTTGGTGGAAGTCTTTGTGACACATTCTTGTCTTGTGTTTCCCAGTATCCCATGTGCAGCCCAGTGCCTGACACTCAGAGGTGCAAACAAAAGGTGTGCTTTCTCCCCGTCGCTCTTCCTTCCCCCATCTGGTGGCCTTATGCTTGTCTTGCTGGCATGAATTTCTGTATCAGCAAAGGGATCAACGTTCCACTATGCCTGATGTAAAGACTTGAATAAAGGTTCACTGTCTAGTCATGGGTCCTTTCTTTTGCAAATGTTCTAAAGAACACCTAACAGAGAATAAGGATAGAAGATTTAACTTGAACGGCCAAATACATGCACAAACCAAAACCCACGTGGATAACAAAGTACTTTCATCAGGAGCATCAGCTAGAGCCAGACAGTGCAGGTTTCAGTTCCAGAGATGGAATGTACTTGTTGACTTTGGACAAAACACCATGCCTCCTGAGTCTCATTTTTCTTATCTGTAATAAAATAACATAACTGTATAGTAGATTGTTTTTAATAATTAAAATACCAAAATTTATTCCATGAACTACCAATTCCCATGATATAAATAAGTTATTCCACATATAAACTATTTCATTATCAAATATGTTTTGACAGTTCTGAATATAATTTTTTTAAACTTCAAGACTCCTAAAAATAGAAAACTACAAAAAAGGGAATTTTTTTTTTCCCTAGTGAACATTGTAATTCTCCAAGGGAGGCTAAAGTATTGAGTTTTCCAATGCATCTCTGACCTATGGGAGTATTTTTCATGATAAAGGACTAGTGCTATATGGACATATTTGGGGAAATGATGATGTAGAATATAGTAGACATTCCAAAATGCTACCTGCTATTATGATGATGATGATGATTACTACTACTATTATTGCAAATGTAACTGATTATTAGTTTTCAGCAATAATAATAATGCAAGAGTCCTAAATCTAAGTCACATATTAAAATTTATGAAGCATCATTTTCCAAACAAAATTTTACCTGTTGGATTTCCCTTGACTCATCTCTGAATTCTACTAGTTTTAGAATAGACAAATTGGAAATAGAAAAATCCCTTCTCCCCTTCCTAATTAGTATGATGGACTATTGAAATGAGACTGTTCCATCACAGTAGAGATGATGCCATTGCTTTTAATTAACCATACAGGGATTTGAGCTGGTGGGAAAAAAAAAAAGATAGCGAGAGAGAGAGAAATCCCTAACATATTCATTTGCCTGGCTTGATGACTAAAGAAGTCCAAGAAATAGCATAGCTTTGGGCTTACCTTTACTCTTGAGTTCCTAATACGACAACAGATTTATACATACCCCTTTGCATATTTATAATTGTGTTTTCATGACATGGGGCTGATGAAAACATGGACAGAAAATGTTAGAATAGAAAAATTCTGCAGCACCAACCTTGCTTCCACTGTCTTCTTGGATTATACCATTCATTCTTCAGAAAGTTTAAATCATAATGTTGGTAGGTGATGAGTAATTTTCCATTATTCATGAGTGCATTCTTGTAAGCAAACACCCTCAGCGTGCCAGCATTTATTTTACTTACTGTGATAGAGACCCAAGAGCACCACACTTCTGGCTCTAGGCCCTTCCAAAGCATTCCAAAATCTCCAGGATGCATGGAATACTAGCAATAACTTGGGTCTGGGGGCCTGCCTTTGGGTTGCTGTTTGGACTCTTTCCCAGGGAAAATTAGGGCAAGGCTCTTGCCATTCCTTTTCTCTTTCCTAACAGTAGGCCAAGATGGGCATGACACCTTTCAATTCCAACATCAGAAGACCCCATGGGTTCAGTTCACATTCAAATGACACCGCTGGGTTGGATAAAAAATATGAGAATATTCAGTTTGTCACCAGCCCTGGCTATTTTACCTCTATCCAATAGGCATGTACTGAGTACCTAGCTACCCAGCCCTGGGCTAGATACTGGAGAAACAGAGAAGCTCACAATTATGTTGGGGAGAAAAAGATATACAAACTGACATAGTGTGACACACTCAGTGTTGATGTACACATAGCATACTAAGAGCTGAGTGACTGCAGCAACTTTACTGAAGAAGTTAACTTAAGCAGAGTTTGGAAGGTTGAATACAAGTTTGGCAGCTAGATCAGGTGTTAGGAAGGGCCCTCTGGGCAGAAAAGACAGCACTTGTGAAAGTGCTAAGGGCTGAATATACAGATGGACAATGGCCGAACCATATACAAAAATAAAGCTCTGACTTGCAATTGGCAGCAACCAGTCCAGAACGCCAACCAATTATCTGCAGCAACCAATCCAGAAAGCCAAATAACAACCCCTGTAACTGTCAGTCTAAGCTGGCCAGGTTTTGATAAATAACTGATGGTTTCCCCAACTTCCAACAACTAGAGAAAGCCTAAATTCACTCCTAAGCAATCACATGGGTTGCCCTACTTGTAATTAGCCCAACTCCAGCTTCCCTGTGCCTTTAATCAGGAAATACCTAATGCCTTACCTTTTCTTCCATTATACAGCTTTCCACTCCTCTGTATGACAAATATAAGTGATGGTAGCTGACTCTTTGTTATAGCAAACTCAGAATAAATAGCCTTTGTTTTTTCTCATTTGGTGATATTCATTCTCACAGTACAAAGGCATAAAACCTAGTACTTTCTGTAAGGAATTAGAAGTAGATACTTATTGTAGGTGGTGTGTTTGTGTGTGTGTTTCTGTGAATGTATGCATGCATGAATTGAAGGGAGGGCAATGCAGATGAATTTGGAGAAATAGGCAAGAACAAAGCCAAATAGACTTCTGTACAATGTAGTAGTTAACAATTTCTGTATGATAACATTACCACAATCTTAGCTGCTCAAGACAATACACATTTACTATCTCAATTTCTGTATGTCAGGGGTCCAGGCATACCTTGGCTTCAATCCAGGTGTGAGCCAGGGCTGCAGTCTCCTTTGAGGACTGACTGGGGAAGGAACTATTTCTTAGCTCACATGCCTGGTGTCAGCATTTGTTTCTTGTGGGTGGTTAGTCTGAGGGCCTCAATTTCTTCCTGGCTTTTGGTTGGAAGTCACTATAGTAGGCAAACTAATGCCTCCCCAAAAATACCCATGCCCTAATCCCCAGAATCTGTTAGCTTACATGGCAAAACAGACTTTGTGGATGTGATTAAGGTTGAGAAATGGGAAGAGAACTCTGTATTATCCAGCTGAGTACAATCTGAACATGTGAATCCTGAAAGTATAGAACCTCTCTTGGCTATTGTCAGTTAGAGAGAAATGTGATAACAACAAGGAAAAAAAGCAGTCAGGCTGTTGCTGGCTTTGAAGATGAAGGAAAGAGAAATGAGCAGAGAAATGCATGCAGCCTCTAAAAATGAAAAGGCAAGGATCAGATTCTCCTCTTGGGCATCCTGAAAGCCCACAGCCTAACCAACACTGATTTTAGTCCTATGAGACCTGTGTGGGACTTCTGACTTCCAGAACTGTGGAAGAATTAATTTGTGCTAAATCACTAAGTTTGTAGTAATTTGTTTTGGTGACCCTAGGAACTGGCACAGTCACCTTCCATTCCTTGCCATGTGGTTCTCTGTATAGGGAGCTCACAAGATGGTGGTTTATTTCCTCAAAGCCAGTAAGGGAGAGAGTCTCCTTGCAAGACAGGAGTTACAATCATATGCAACATAATCCTGTGCATCCCAACACCTATGCCAAATTCTATGGGTTAGAAGAAAGTCACAAATCCTGCCCGCACTCAGAGAAGTGGCTACACAAAGGCATCAACATCATGAGGTGAAGGGAAATGATTTCTGGGATACGACACCAAAAGCACAGGCGACAAAAACAAAAATAGACAAATAGGACTCTATGAAGCTAAAAAGATTCTGCACGGCAAAGGAAATAATCAACAAAGTGAAAAGTCAGCTTACACAATGGGATAAAATATTTGCAAATCATATATCTCATAACGAGTTAAAATCCAAAATATGTAAAGAACTCATACAACTCAATAGCAAAAAAAAAGATTTAATTTTAAAAATGGGTAAAAAATCTGAATAGACCCTTCTCCAAAGAAGATACACAATAGGTACACAAAAATATGCTCAACATTACTAATCATCAGGGAAATGCAAATTAAAACCACAATGAGATATCCCCTCACATGTGTTAGGATGGCTGTTATCAAAAAAACAATAATAGTAAGTGTTGGAGAGGATGTGAAGAAAAAGAAACTCTTGTATACTCTTGGTGGGAATGTAAATATATACAGCCATTATTGAAAACAGTGTACACGCTGTTTGAAAAACAAAATGTACCATACTGTCTAGTCATTCCACTACTGGGCATATATTGAAAAGAATTGAAATCAGAATCTCAAAGAGATATTCTACACGCCCACGTTCATTGCAGCGTTATTCACAATAGACAAGATATGGAATCAACCTAAGTGTCTGTCATCAGACGAATGGATAAAAAACTGTGGTATATACATACAATGAAATATTACTTAGCCTTTTAAAATATCCTGCAATTTGATACAACATGGATGAACTTGGATGACATCATGCAAAGTAAAATAAGCCAGACACGGAGAACAGATATTATATGATCTCACTTACATCAGGGATCTAAAGTAATCAAACTCATGGAGACGGACAGTAGAATGGTGGTTACTGGGGCTGAAGAGAGAGTGAATCAGGGAGATGTTGTTCAAAGGAAAAAAAAGCTTCAGTTTTGCAAGATGAATAAGTCCTAGGGATGTACAGTATATCAAAGTGCCTAAAGTTAACAATACTGTATCATATACTTGAAAATGTTTTATGAGGGTAGAATTTATGTTAAATGCTCTTGTCGTCAAAAAAGAGGGAGGGAGGAAACTTTTAGAGATGATAGTCATGTTTATGACATTGCTTGGAGTGGAAGTTTCGTGGCTGTATACTTACAAATTCATCAAGATGTATACATTAAAAATGTATATTTTTTATGTCAATTATACCTTAATTTTTAAAATCTGCAAGATTTCGAATTTGAACACTGCCAATGTAAGCTCACAACTTCAAATCCCTGTAGTGTTATGTGTCAGTCATCCTCGCACCAAAAATAAATTCAGGGTGACACATTCCTTAGTTAGCTACCCCTTCAAAACAAAATCCACTGGATAAGGGCTGGGGGAACCATCACATCTGGAGTCTGTGTGAGAGGACAGAGAGTGAGAAATTCACTTGCTGGCTCATTCCATTCTCATCTTCCTTGTTGGTCAAAGTACACCGTTCAGTGGGTTAACTCCCTTATGTTTCTGGGATTGTTGCCTAGACCCTTGAGTAAGCGGCTTGGAAGCCAGAGCATCTGGTGGTCCAGCCTAACCCATGCTCAGGTGCAGCAGTTTCTCCCGTATCAGGTGATGCTGCACATGCTGCACACAAACCAGGGCTCCTAGGCCTGTGGGAACTTGTACTACAGCAGCTGTGAGTAGAGTTTTCAGCAGCACAAAGTACATAAGCCACAAGCAGGGCACCTCCTTCAAAGACACAAGGCATGAAGCTGAGCCAGGAGAAAGGGGAGCAGAAGGGGAGGAGCTGATCTAGGGTAAAGTATAATCCAGATTCAGTTCAATCTGAACACCTAAATTGAAGAAATACATAGAGATACAAGATGTTGTGAGTAATGTATTGAAACAATACAATAAAATGATACCCATTAATACCACATAAACAATACATCAGAATCAGTTAGGTATGATAATTAGCAGCATTAGGCCTCTAAGAACTTCAGATAATTAGTAGAGTTTATGGATGAGCACATTTAAAATAAACAAAGAAATAAAAGGAGGATTCAAAATCACAGGAAACTAGTAATATGCTAGTGAAAACACTCCTATAAACTACATAAAATTCATCAGAAATTAAGGGAAAGGGAGCGCTGAAAATACACTCAGCTTGCAACACATTCAGCATTGATCATCAAGTCAGCTTGCTGTCTGACCGGCTTCCTCATAGCTGTTTGGTGCCTATTGTCCTAGAATCAGATAGACCCTGCTACAAGATCCTAGTTCTACTTAACTGCTCTATCAACAGCCACTTGAACATTATGAAATGTTAACTTTTCCTTTTGAGATATTCTTTTAGGTCTTGCATACTGGTGAAACTACTGACGTCAGCTGGTCTAAAGGATGCCACTTACTCCAGCTGTCTGAAGGACCCGATGAAAAGCTGATTCACCAAAGAACACAGTTTCCACATCTTGATTATTTCATACCCCCTACCTTGACCAATCAATGACCCCAACTGTCCAGCCCCTCGCCCTCCATGGTCCCCTTAAAAACTCCAGCCCAGAATTCTTGGGGGAGATGGATTTGAGGGTCTCCTCCCATCTCCTCACTGGGTGCCCTGAAATCATTGAACTCTCTCTCTGTTGAAAACCCTGCTGCTTCAGCATAATGGATTTGTTACTGCACAAGGGGCATACAAACCTGCTGGCCCTCTAACACCAGGACTAGAACATCAAGTGAGTAGAACATCTAGAAATAAAAATATAATCATTAAAATTTTAAATAAAATTAGTGAATGGGTCAGAAATACACATATGAAGAAAGTGGCAATTTAACATGTAAACCTGATATTAGATCTAATGATATTGCCATATTACTCTAAACATAATCCAGAGAGAAAGAGACTGAAAATTACGAAAGATGCGACTTTACAGGGATCTCAGCAAAGGAGACATTATACCCACTATAATAATAGAAACAAGACTATGACTGGGTCAATAGGTAATGAGGTAATGGCCAGAAAAATTGAGAAATTCCCAGACCTGTTGAAGGACATGAGTCCTCAGACTCAGGAAGCACAGGAGCCCCAAGACAGGTGAATAAATAGAAAATCACACCTAGACATATTGTAGTTAGGTAAACTAACACCAAAGGCAGAGAAAAGATACAAAAACAAAAGGAACAAAAGTACACACAACCTTTCAAGAGAAGAGAGTGATGACCTACACTGGGATGACATTTAGATTAAATTACTAGATTTTAGGAAAAATATTTTATTCATTAAGATATTTGAAAATGCAGGAGGAAGTGGGGTTTTTCCATCCTCCCAGCCTAGAGAAAGAGGACAGATAAGGATAGAAGAGATGCTTAACTAAAGAGTGGAGAGGCCACGTAGTACCAAACTGTCCAAGAACTCTCCTGTTCTTTGTCCCTGTAAAGTTTCACCCTCCTTCTGACAATGATGTTGCAATAAAGAAAACCAAGCAAATTAGCAACCAGGGGTGGAAAGACACATAGTTAATGAGGTCTATTTGACAGGATTGGCTTGGGTAGAGTGAGCAGAGTTTGCAAAGATAAGGAAGAGTTAGGCTGGGCGCGGTGGCTCAAGCCTGTAATCCCAGCACTTTGGGAGGTTGAGACATGTGGATCACGAGGTCAGGAGATCGAGACCATCCTGGCTAACATGGTGAAACCCCGTCTCTACTAAAAAATACAAAAAACTAGCCGGTCGTGGTGGTGGGCGCCTGTAGCCCCAGCTACTCGGGAGGCTGAGGCAGGAGAATGGCGTAAACCCGGGAGGCGGAGCTTGCAGTGAGCCGAGATTGTGCCACTGCACTCCAGCCTGGGCGACAGAGCAAGACTCTGTCTCAAAAAAAAAAAAGAAAAGATAAGGAAGTGTCAGCTAACTGGGAATGCACAAGGCATATGGAGGACTCTGCTGTCCTGGACCCGGGCCCCACCACATAAACAAGCTATGAGATTCTAAAAATTTATGTTGGCTGCTTCACATTGTCTCTCACTGACAGTTCCTACCTGATGAGGGTAGGAGACCTGTCTCTGCTCTGCATGGGGCGCTGGGTTAGGGACTGTGGCTCCCTCAGGGCAAGTGCTAAGGTCTTGGTGGCATTAGTTTTCCCACACATCCCAGGCTTTTCTTTATCCCCAGACAATTTGTCTAGGTTCTAGTCTGCTCCAAACATCCAGTTCTCCCTTGTTCGCGTAGGCATATCCCACTTCTGTTACTAGTCCAAGGATTGTGACCCTGGGTGAAAACAGTATAGCTATCTACACAGTGGAGTCCACAGAAAGGAAATGAGACTCTGAGACTAAGGCAAGAGCATATTTTCATGACTTTTTAAGATGTATTGAGAATGGTCAATCTCTAAGTACTTGGCGGAACATAAAAAAAAATCAATCAACTAATAAAAAGACATACAGGCTGAGGCTGGGTGCGGTGGCTTACGCCTGTAATCCCAGCACTTTGAGAGGCCGAGACGGGCAGATCACGAGGTTAGGAGATCGAGACCATCCTGGCTAACACAGTGAAACCCCCCCCGCTACTAAAAATACAAAACATTAGCCAGGCGTGGTGGTGGGCACCTGTAGTCCCAGCTACTCAGGAGGCTGCGGCAGGAAAATGGTGTGAACCCAGGAGTTGGAGCTTGCAGTGAGCCGAGATCGTGCCACTGTGCTCCAGCCTGGGTGACAGAGCGAGACTCTCTGTCTCAAAAAAAAAAAGAAAAAAAGAAAAAAAAAAAGAAATACAGGCTGAGTCATATCCACAGGCTAATTGCTTTCTTTCATAGTCATCTCTACCTGAGAAGAGGTCCTGTCTGGAAGCATTTTTGACAAAGACCTTTATAGAAACTGAAGGAGGTCAGGCCATACCCACCCTAGGTTTCCAGCTTAAATTCTTCCTCCTTAAGAGTCTTTCTGGCTGCTCATTTTAAAGAAACAGAAATAAATTTTTCAATATTCTTATTTGAAAAAGCAATCAGCAGGGACAAAATCTACCTAACCAGGTGGGGACTCAGTGTACTTTCAAGTGTGGGAAGGTCAAGTGTGAGATGGAGTCGGAACATCTCTTTAGGGGCTTGAAGGGCCCCCAAAGCATGGAAATAAAGGAAAATCTTGAGTTCCTTCAAGGGACATTGCGGGCACCTAGCTAGTCTTGGGAAGTAAATAAGCAAGCTGGTAAGCCAGAAGGTAATAGTAGCCTTAAACAATAGCCAACAAAGAGCCATAAGTTGTTTGGTTCCTCCATAGAGACTAAAAATAACATTTTAACATATGTCTCTGGGTTGTTTTTCAGAAACCTGGGTCCCCACCAAATGGATACTCTGGTACGCAGACCTCAGATGAGGGGGAGCTGAGGACTGAACTCTGCCCACCCTTCTTTATTCAAAAATGTCTCCCTGGGGGCCTGGAGAAAGTCATGCCCATGGGCCAGACCTAGCATTTCTTTCTGTTGTCCCAAAAAATTTAAACAAAGCTACCCTTCCTTAACCAATTGTAAATCAAACTTTAAATCTAGGCTACCCTTCCTTAACCAATTGCAAATGAAACTTTAAATTTAGGCTGGGTGCTGTAGCTCATGTCTGTAATCCTAGGATTTTGGGAGGCCAAGGTGGGGGGATCATTTGAGGTCAGGAGTTTGAGACCAGCCTGGCCAACATGGTGAAACCTGGTCTCTACTGAAAATACAAAAATTAGCTGGGCGTGGTGGCACGCTCCTGTAATTCCAGCTGCTGGGGAGGCTGAGGCAGGAGAATCACTTGAAGCCAAGAGACAAAAGGTTGTAGTGAGCCGAGATCAGGCCACTGTACTCTAGCCTGGGTGACAGAGTGAGAATCTGTCTCAAAAAAAACCCCAAAAAACAAAATCAAAAACAAAACAAAACAAACAAGAAAAAACTTTAAATCTACCTGTGACCTACCCCACTGCAGGAAATCCCACCTTTTTATGCCAAACCAATATTTAGCCTCCACATGTTGATTTATGATTTTTGCCTGTAACTTGTTCTTTCCTGAAATTGACCCCTGACTTTAAAACCCTTGCTCAGAAGCCATCAGGAAGCCTGGGCCTTAAGCATGGGCTGCCGGATTCTCAATGCTCAGTGCTCCACAAATAAACACTGCGAATGTGCATGTGGATGTTTGGCTTTACTGTGCCGAGTGAGTGGAACCCAGTTCAGTTCAGTAATAAGTAGAGAAGATCAAGGTATCTGACCTTGTTTTCCTCTTTAGGTTTGTTTCATTTTTTTAATTGGAAAACAGCAATTTTTTTTTTATATTTATAGAGTACAAAGTGATGTTTCTATTCACACAGATATTGTGGAATGATCAAATCTGGTTAATCAATAAATCCATCTCCCCAAATATTTATCACTTCTATGTAACACCCCCCTGCTGTCCAAGTGTGAACTCAAGAGGACAGGAAGCAGCCTCTGACCTTGGTGAGCTGACCTGGTGCCCTCAACCAGGCCTTGGTGCTGTCCTGCTGAATGCAAACATCCCATAGAGCATCAACATCAGACAAGGCCACTCTGTGCGCGTGATGGAGCCAGATAAAACAACACCCCTCAGTAGCCACGAACACAAACTTTGTCCACACCACAAAAAAGACCAAGCAACTCCCTCTCCTGGCTCATGTGAGTGACACTGCTGCTTGGCCAAGCATAACATTAGCCTCACTCTGATTGGCCCTCTCTATAGACAAGACACTCTGGCATGGTGATGCCCCTGTTTCTTGATCACATCCAATCCGGAGCAAAGCCCGCTTCCTGAAACTCTCCCCGGTGTCACCTAACACAGGCCTAAACCCTGCATTCACCTTCTGTAATACATCCTTACTGACATGACCCACGGTGCCCCATTCTGTGTGTTCTCCCTGCTACATCATGAACCCAATTTGTTCAATGACAGGTGTGTCCCTGGCAGAGTTGTGCTGCAGGATATTGACATTACAGCCTCATCAGAGACCTTTTCTCTGCCCTCATCCCAGGTGAGGCATGAGTGGTGGGTCAGGGAAGCATGTGCGGTCTTTCTCTCTGCTTTCCTGGCACTCAGAGCAAAGGCATCCCCCGCCTCTTACCACCCAGGTCCCTTTCTCCATGCACCCACCCTTCTCTCCCTTTAAAAACTGTAAAGTTATTGGGGCATAAGCATTTGCTGGAGGACAGCTTCCCCCACACAACCAGCCAACAAAGGGAGTTTTTAAACTCCGTATTTGAGTTTAAAAAGTGATGTGGGAATGGGACAGGCCATGATGAAAGGGTGCAAAGGAAGCACATGTGAATGCAAGACCTCCAGACAATGGGGAAAGGGATTCCTCCTCTTTTTAAAACTCTGATTGCTCTCTTACAAACCAACATAGTGGTCATGCCCGTCATGTGCCCCTCTCCCCAGGCTCCCTCCCTCTGAAGGCAGA
The DNA here is from genome assembly GCF_037993035.2 of Macaca fascicularis. NCBI lineage: Eukaryota > Metazoa > Chordata > Mammalia > Primates > Cercopithecidae > Macaca > Macaca fascicularis. The sequence goes on along the minus strand of NC_088382.1, from coordinate 148,535,281 downwards.
CCCCACTCTGATCCTTGTTCGTTGATGACATTATGCTCCCTATGCCTTGTGCAGTGCCTGGCACACATCAGGCACCCAGAAATATGATCCATGAAGGAAGTGGCCTATGGGGCTCTCCTTGCTTAACTAGAAAGCATTCATTGCCTCTCTTTCATTGCCTTTCTTGTCTCTAACTCAATGCACAGGACTTCTATTCACCTCTAGGACTCAATTCAAATGATACCTCTCATATGAAGCCTTTTCTAGAATTCACCATGAGAAGGATTCATTCCTTCCTCTGTACACCCTGGTGAAGAGAGTAAATCTCTATGGAAAAATAAAAACATGGGAATGAATGAAGACCAAACACACAGTATGGAAACAGCTCTAAAAAGTCACCTTGATTTTACCCATTCATTGCATCAAAGCTCAGAGTCCCAGAGGGTGAAGTCCAGTGGTAGGCTCTTCCCTTGCTGTTTGTCCATGTCACTGCTCCTCCTGCGGTACCTCCTCCCATCACCATCTGTAAGAACTGTCCCCATCCTTCCAATCCAGTCCGCCCTGCCATGGAGCTTTGTCTGACCTCTGCAGCCCCAGGCAGCTCTCCCGACTCTGGACTCAGGGAGCCTATTAGCTGTTAGCTGTAACAAGGTGCTGACAACAGATGATCTTCTGCCCTCTGGGGTTGGCAAAGGCAGAAATGTAAACAAACGATTATAGTGAATTGTAGAAATTTGCTCAATGGCGATATGAAAATGAGTCATTCTGTATCTAAGCAAGATCAATTAACCCTCAGATAGGTGTGTGTGGAGGGGTGCTTTATTCAAAACAAAAATCAAATCAAAGACTCTTGAATGTTAGATGCTGCTAAGAGAGAGAAGAAAGACCACCTGCAAGGCACAGAAAGAAACAAAAGCTCAACTGGTCAACTGGTTTCAAATCCACAGAAAGGAATGTCACTCACGCTGCTGAGTGCATGGGGCAGCCGCTGCCCAGGGCACTGGAGGCAGGCCCTGGTACCTGGGAAGCTTTATGCTGGGGAGGATGACAACACAGCTTGGAGATGTTGGTCTGCATCCTGCCTCATATACATGCAGGCAGCAGTGGGGCTAATGAGTCACTGCTGCTGTGCTCTCCACCCCGGACCATGTGAATGGTCAGATGTGAATGGCTCTGTGTTCCCACTGGGCTGGACCTTGGCCACTCTCGGAATTCACTTTAAAACTTTGCTGGAAAAGTATCAACTTTGTCAATCACTACGGACTTAAACAAGGGCCTGCAGGTGGCTCCAAAATGGAGGGATGGGGGCTGGCTAGAGCTTTGGAGAAAAGGAAATTATAACTAGGAACATCATAAGAGCAGCCAAACACTTGGCCAGCTCTACATCAGCCTTTCAGGGGCTCTATTACCTCTGAGGCTCTCTGCAGCCCCAAGTGCAAGCCAAGCCTTGCTCACCCCGCTTTACAGCTGAAGCATTACAAATATGTATGGTCTACTGGCCCCGAGTGGTTATTGTACTAAGTCTGTGACATGCCAGCCTCATTTGATACTAGGCAGAGCCCCACAAGGGAAGTCCTGTTGCAATCCCCATTTAGCGGATGAACGACCAAGCCTATGGACTTTTAGTATTTGTGCACAATCGCACGTCGTGAGATGGTTTTGAACCCACATCTAAGTGACTACAAATGATGGGTAGAAATTCTAGGGGAAAGAGTGTAGGTCAGGAACCATGGAGAGCAAGGGGGCAGAAGGGGCAATGAAAACATTCCCGTAAGTAATTTCAGTCCAAATTAGAGTTCATGCTGAGAGTCAGAAAAGCAGCTTCACTTTTCATGGTGGCCTTGAGCAAACCAGCTCATCTGTTAGGCCTCCCATTTCCAGAGTGGGAACAGCAGTGCCTCTTGTGTTTATTATAAAAGAGAAAGAAATAAAGTATGGTTAATCCACTTTTGAAAACGAATGTAATGCTGCTGTATGCTACAACATGAATGAACCTTGAAAACATTATGTTAAGTGTGTGAAAGGAAAAAAGCCGGGTGGGGGGGGTGGCGGGCGGCAATCACTGAGCTAAGGGGAAAATTCTACCTGGAAATTGCTCAAGGCAAATCTGCCTCTCATTCTATTCAAAGCCATCCCTCTGCTCACTGAGATAGATGCATACTCTGGTTGCCTCCTTTGGAAAGGCTTGTTAGAAGCTTAAAAGAATGCAACCATTTGTCTCTCACCTACCTGTGACCTGGAAGCCCCATCCCTGCTTCAAGTTACCCCTGCCTTGCTGGACAGAACCAAGGTACTTCTTACATATATTGATTGATGTCTCATGTCTCCCTAAAATGTATAAAACCAAGATGTGTCCTGACCACCTTGGGCGCATGTCGTCAGGACCTCCTGAGTCTGTGTCACGAGCACGTGTCCTTAACTTTGGCAAATAAACCTCCTAAATGATTGAGACTTTTCTCGTGATCTTTCTCAATTGACAAGTGAAAGAAACCAGACACAAAAGACCACATATCGTGTGATGCCATGCATATGAAATGCCCAGAAAAGGCAAATCTATAGACACAAAGGAGATTAATAATTGCCAGAAGTGGCCAATCGCAGTGGCTCATGCTTTTAGTTCCAGCACATTGGGAGGTCAAGGCAGGCGGATCACGAGGTCAGGAAATCAAGACCATCCAGGCCAACATGGTGAAACCCCATCTCTACTAAAAATATAAAGATTAGCCGGGCATGGTGTTGAGCACCTGTAGCTCCAGCTACTTGGGAGGCTAAGGCAGGAGAATTGCTTGAACCCGAGGGGCGGAGGTTGTAGTGAGCCGAGATCGCACCGCTGCACTCCAGCCTGGGTGCCAGAGCAAAACTCTGTCTCAAAAAATAATAACAATAATTGCCAGAGGCTGGGGGAAGGGGAAAGGGGGGGGTGACTTCTAATGGGCATGGGGTTTATTTTTGGAGGTGATGATATGTTCTGCAATTAGATAGTGGTGATCCTGCACAACTTTGTTAATACACTAAAAAACCAGGAATTAGATAGTGGTGATCCTGCACAGCTCTGTTAATACACTAAAAAATCACTGAATTGTACACTTTAAAATGATAACTTTTATGGCATGTAAATTATATTTTAGTACAAAAAAGTCAATTTATGTTGACGTCCAGGCTGTGTACCAGGTTCCAGATTTTTTTTATACCCTGGAGAAATCTGTAAGTGAAGGAGGAGAGAGGGGGAGGGCATCACACTGTTTGAATCTGGAGTCGTGTCAGCACTTTCACATTCATAAAATCATGAAACCTTGGCCTCCCATCTTTGAGTGCATATGTTTGTTTTAATTTTACTTACAGGAAATGGAGACTGAGAAAGGAGTGATTTCAGTGGAAAGTAATGGGAATATTAAGCACTTTGCAGCCCCAACAGAACAAGGAATGTCAAGGGAACAGGGTTGCCAATGACTGTTACCAGTAGTAAAATTAATGACAGGCCGGATGAAGATGCTGACTGCCAGGTTTGGAGAGGCTACCACATCCTGGAGGCCCCGGTAAGCACTACATATGTATTACTTGAGTCTGAAACAACTGTAGAGGCAGGTGTTAATATTATCCTTACTGTCTTAGGCTGTTCAAGCTCCTGTAACAATCTACCATAGACTGGGTGTCTTAAGCAACAAACATCTATTCTGACAGTTCTGAAGCCTGGGAAGTCCAAGACCCAGGCACTGGCAGACCCTGTGTCTGATGAGGGCTTCCTTTCTGGTCTGCAGATGGCGGCCTCTGTCTTCCTGCTGTGTCCTCACATGGTGGAGAGCAGAGAGCCTACCAGCCCCCTAAGTCTTCACTCATTCTAGCAACAATCCCAAAGTCTAGAGTTCAAAGTCACACCTAAATATCATCAAAATCAGATATGGGGAAAGCTAGAGGTGTGATTCATCCTGAGGCAAAAATCCTCTCCAGCTTGAACCTGTGAAACCAGACAAGTTATGTGCTTCCAAAATACAATGGTGGGATAGGCATGTGAACCCAAAACATCCGAGACAGGTCTCAGTCAATTTAGAAAGTTTATTTTGCCAAGGTTAAGGACAGGCCCATGACACAGCCTCAGGAGGTCCTGAAAACATGTGCCCAAGGTCATCAGGGTACAGCTTATACATTTTAGGGAGACATGAGACCTCAATCAAAATGTATAAGATCTACATTGGTTTGGTCCGGTAAGGTGGAACAACTCGAAGCGGGGGCTTCCGGGTTAGAAGTAGATAAAACACAAAAGGTTGCATTCTTTTGAGTCTTTGATGAGACTTCCACTGAATACACAATTAAGTCTGGCTCAGTGAATCTGCATTTTTACATAAACAATAGGGCAGAGAAAGCAATCCGATATGCATTTGTCTCAGGTGAGTCTCAGAAGGATGACTTTGAGTTCTGCCTGTCCTTTGTCCACAAGGAATTTCCTTGTGAACAAATTGTGAGGGAGGTATGTAGCTCCTTATCTTTGTAGCTATCTTATTTAAGAATAAAATGGGAAGGAGGTTTGCCTGACATAGTTCCCAGCTTGACCTTTCCCTTGGCTTAGTGATTTTGAAGTCCTGAGATTTATTTTTCTTTCACAAGCATAGGATAAATCTTCCCATTCCAAAGGGGAAAAATGGGAGAGAAGGAAGGGATGACTGTTCCCAAGCAACTCCAAAATCTAGCAAAGGCAAATCCCATGAGATACTAAGGCTCAAGAATAATCCTCTGGCTCAATGCTCTGCCTCTTAGGCCCACTTGGGAGTCGATGTCACCCCTGGGACTCAGTGGGCAGCTTTCCACACCATGGCTGTCTGTAGTGGTCCCGCCCATGATGTGGCTCTCTTACTTTCCAGAAGAGGCTGGGAGAAGTTTAAGGTTGTGTGGCCACTTGAAACCTAGAGGAATCCAGCGTGGTGGGTGGTGCAGTGGGAGGATCCTGGCTTCCAGCATCATATCTTCCCACTGTCAGAGTTAAGACTGGGCTAGTCAGCTAAAAGGTAAAGCCAGCTGTTTGCATCATTTCCCTTCAGAAAAGACAGGAACTGGTTGTGCGTGATGGCTTGTGCCTGCAATCCCAGCACTTTTGGAGAGGTGAAGGCAGGAGAATCATTGAGGCCGGGAGTTCAAGACCAGCCTGGCCAACATGGCAAAACCCCGTCTCTACTAAAAACACAAAAATTAGCCAGGCGTGGTGGTGCATACCTGTAGTCCGAGCTACCTGGGAGGCTGAGGGATATGAATTGCTTGAGCCTGGGAGGCAGAGGTTGCAGTGAGCAGAAATAGCACCACTGCACTCCAGCCTGGGTGACAGAGCAAGACTCTGTCTAAAATAAGTAAATAAATAAATATATAAATAAATACAGGAATTGCATAGTCCAATGTGATGAGACACATTATTTCTTAAGGAAACCTGTGATTATGTTTCACAATAAAATGATAAACAGAGAACTGGATGGTGAATTTGCCAGTTGTTCTTTGTCGCTGTGGGCATCGGGTCCCTGTGACAGCAAGCTGTGTGTATAAATTCTCTAACTTTTCACCAGTGGCTAGATATAGTATTATATTGTGTCGGTCTTTCTACAGCTGGAAGGAAAATGAGTCCCAGCGGTCCCCTGCTGTCAGCCTAGCCTGGCACACACCCATGCCTGACTACTGCATCTGTTCCTTTGAGGTCTCTCTGGGGAAAGAGGTTTGGATGCAAGCACTCACTGTCTTCCAAAAAGAGAAGGCACAAGGACAGCTACTTATTTGGGAAATAGCTGTCAAATCAGTTACATTGTGATTAAATTAGCAGCATCAGAATTCTCACAGATAGCATGTTTAGCCTGTATTCCTTGCCAGGATAGCATTTCAAAACCAAAGACATTGTGAGAAGAGGAAACAACAGGAGTTCACCAGTATCACATATCTGCAAATTGCTCTCATGTTTTTACAGTGTTTATGCTATTCCTTATTTGAGCATCTCATGCCTGCATTATCCATTACAGTAGCCCGTAGCCAACTGTGGATATTTAAATTAAAATTAAATAAAATTACAGATTCAGCCCCAGTCACATGAGCCATATTTTAAGTGCTCAGTAGCCACATGTGGCTAGTGGCTGCCACACTGGACAGTGTAGACGTAGAACATTTCCATCATTGCAGAACGATGCATTGGATAGCAGTGCAGAGCCCTTGATGTAGTCAGAGCAAGGCCCAGGGGTCCCACTGACAATGTCCGTGGGCTTAAATAGCAACCCATTCCCCAGCCCATTCATCCCCAGTGCTGGGGGATGAATTTAGAAATTCATTTAGAAAATGGTTCACTGCATCATTGTGGCCTGCCTTGTCTGGGGATGAGACCCCCAACTCAGCACACTTCATACCACAACCATTGCAACATGTGCACATGCATGGTCTGTATAGGTGACTTCAGCTTGCTTGCCACCATCCTCTCCTTCCTCGACGCTCCTCATGTCCTGGGCCCCACCATGCTCTTGGGACCTTTGGTCATTACGTCCTCCGGCTGAGACAGCTTTTGCCCAGGTTCTTTGCAGACCCGGCTCCTCCTCAACCTTCAGACCTCAACTCACTTCCTAGGAAGGCCCCATCCTGTTCTAGTCCAAAGGCGCCTGATCATTATTCTCTTATTTTCCCTTTTCTCCTTCTGAGCACATATCACAATTTGCCATGACATCATTTTCCATGGATATATGTATTCTTTCTCACTCCCATTTGAGTATAAGGCTGTGGGCAGAAACCACTTATCATTTTCACCACTCTGTCCCCAGAACAATGTGGCATTGACTGGCAATGTGACTCTGGGTAGGTTCCCGTGATTCAGTTTCCTCATCTGTAAATTGAGAGTGATGAGACTACCTATGTCAGAGTTGTATTTGGAGGACGCAACCCTTTTTTAGACGAGTCTAGGAATTGCAAAAATTACTTGGGACCAAAGTAGCAAACTGGGAAGCACAATGACTACAGATGCCCACTCTTCCTTTGAATGTAATGACATCATGTTTTCATTGTCTTTCATTTATCAAGTGTCACAGACATCACTGGCTATCTCTTGGCTTTAGCCTCCATGACCCTTGTGTGATGTCACTGGCCCCATTCTCCTCTGCCCTCCATGAGGCCACATCCTCTCAGCGAAGCTTTGCCACTGTGGGATGTTGCTGTTACCCATTCATGCCTCTTTTCTCTTCTGGACTGTGAGATTCTCAAAGGCAGGGATGATACCCAGTTAGTGTCCACATCCTCAGGGCCTACATGGTGGCCAGGTGCAGAGGGGAAAACGCATCATGGAATTTATGAGTTCCTTCCTGACTGCAGTGAGGGAGAGAGAGTAAGGAGGTAGGGAGAGATGAGAAAAAAAATATCCCCAAGGATCTGTATTAGTTTTCTATTGCTGCTGTGACAAATGGCCACAAACTTAATGGCTTAAAATAGCACACATTTCTTATCGCATGGTTGTGGAAGTCAGAAGTCCCAGCTGGTCAGCAGGGCTGTGCTTCTCCTAGAGGCTCTGGAGGAGAATGTTTTCTTATCCTTTCCAGTCCCTGCGCTCCTTGGCTTGTGGTCCCTTCCTTCAACTTCAAAGCCAGCAGCCTAGCATCTTCCAGTCTCTCTCCCACCTCTGCTTCTCTGGACACATCACCTTTCTGAAGCTGGCTCTTGTCTCTCTCTTATAAGGACAAGCGGGGATAAGCCAGGATAATCTTCCCATCTCAAGATCCTTAATTTACAAGATCCTTAATCACATCTACCAAGTCTCCTTTACCATGCAAGGTAACATATTCACAAGTTCAGGGGATTAAGATGCACACATTTTTAGGGTGTGTTACTTGGCTGAACACAGGCCCCATTCATCTTGGCTGGAAACAATCCCCCCTAAGAGCCCCTGAACGCTGGTGCAATCCTCCACCTGCCCTTCAGTCTGTGGTTTTCCTAACTTTGGAAACTAGGTCCTAGTGGCTACTGTCAGAGGGAAGTCCTTGATTGCAGAACCTCCAGGCATCTGACTTTGAGGACGTCCCCTAGTACCTGGATGACTACAGCAGGTGGAGAAAATGGGGCCCCGGTTCTGTGCTGTTCTCCTTGCCACACCTCTAGAGGGTCCTGACTCCTAATTTACTTAGCTTATTTCTGTCTGGCACTCTTTGCTTGGTGGACCCAAGCCATGTCCAACCAACCCTACGGAAGCTCAGAAACCGGAAAACATCTCCTACTGGCGATCTAGCACTGCAGGAGGAGCTGGGAGCAGGCCATGAAGGTCCAGTGCTGGTTTTCCCACTCATAGTGTGTCCTGCTGGGTAAACCACTTACCTTCTCTGAACCCCAGTTTCTTGTTCTATAAAATGGAGATAATGGTGCTTGTTCTGTGGGTTGTTCTGATGGCTCATTGAGAACACACACACACACGGACACACACCACATACACACAGACACACAGACACACACAGTCCCTTGCACATAACTTGAACCCAGTGAATTCCAAATACATTCTGAATTGCAAACCAAAAAGTATTTGAAACAGGTCTCAATCGAGCTAGAAGTTTATTTTGCCAAAGTTAAGGACATGCTCAGAAGAGAGGTTTGTGTCTTTCTCCAAAGATAATTTTGGGGGCTTCAATATTTAAAGGGGAAAAGTAGGCTGGAGCAGGGAAGAAGGAGGGTATGGTCACATTACTGAGTCCACGTGTTGCAAGAGAAAATGGGCAGGTAAGAGAAGAGTCAGTCATGTATTCATTTCATGCTTGGCAAATTGGCACTTTACATAATGTAAGGTGAACATAGAGTAGCTACCTGGGGAGATATTTAATCATTGGTAGCACTCTCTTAGGAACAAAAAGAAAGGCAGTTCCTTGCATGACTCAGCTTTCAGCTTAATTTTTTGTTTGTTTGTTTTTTGTCTTGGCAGAGTGAATTGGGGTTTTGAGTCTTTATTTTCCTTTCACAGGATGAATTTTATTTTGGCTCTGGCTTTCATTCTGCTTGATATTGTTGAGGCTTTTTCACTTCCATAGGTTAGTGAGTGGGAGGGAGTGGCACCCAGTGGCTTCTTTTCTACCATTGTTCAACGAGTGGGAGGGAGTGTTGCAGCTCTTTTACTCCGACAGCCCACAGCTCAGTGAGCAGGAGCACTACAGCTCTTTTGCTCTCATAGTTCGTTGACTTTTGGGTTTTTGTACCTTGACCAAGAGGTATAAGGTCTATGGACACTGGAGAGTGAGTAAGGCAGAGTAGAATTTTACAGAGTGACAGAAAGAAAGCTCTCAGCATCAAGAGGGGACCCAAAAGCAGACAGTTGCCTGTGAGGCTGAGTCCAGGATTTTTATGGGCTTAGAATGGTGCAGTGCATGCTGACTGGTCCATGGGTGGGCTTGGAAAAAGCACCATTCAATTAGTTAAAAGGCATCATTCAGAAGGAACCAATAGAGAGAGAGAGTAGGTAAGATGGGGAAGGAAGTTCTCATTCCAGTTGTGGACTCTATCTGGAACTGGCAGCTCAGTTTTCAGGCTTTAAACCGTATTGGCTTGAAGGTCAGGTTTCACCGGGAACCCATCTCTGTCTGCCTAGGAATCTGTCTGTCTCCTGTTGCTGTCAGCATCAGGGTTGTTTCCCACTTCCCATCAAACTGCAGGCCGTGTGCCAGATGCAGGTTACAACTGAAAGACAGGTTCCATCAGAAAACAGAAACCAGGCAGAAGGGATTTAAAGTAGGTGTATTTTAGGACCGTCATAACAAAGTACCACACATGAATGGCTTAACAAACATAAATTGATTCTCTCACAGTTCTGGAGGCCTGAAGTTCAAGATCGAGGTATCATCAGGGTGAGTTCCTTCTGGGGTTGTGACAGGGAATCTGTCCTAGGCCTCTCCCTAGCTCCTGAAGGTTTTCTGGCCATCTTTGGTGTTCTTTGGGTTACAGAGATATCACTCTGATGTCTGCCCTCATCTTCACACACTGTTCTTCCTGTCTCCATGTTTCTCCTTTTCATGAGGACACCAGTCCTTATTGGATTAGGGACCCACCCATTTCAGGGTAACCTCATCTTGACTAGTTACATCTGCAACTACCCACTCCCAGATAAGGTCACATTCTGAGGTCCTGGTGGGGTAGGGCTTCAACAAATGGATTTTGCGGGGAACACAATTTAACTCCTGAGAGTAAGGAATGTATTACACAGACGACGGTTAGCTGAGGGGCCAAAGAGGAGAGAGATCAGCCCCCGCCAGAAGGTATTGCTATCTTTGTGGAGTCCTAATTAAAGAAAAAGAGACAGGCTGGCAGAACCAGGGGAAAGCAAAGAGATAAAGCAAATAAGCTATAGGTCTGCCTTTCTTGATGGCCCAGGATGTATAGCCCTCCTGCACAGATAACGTACATAACTCACAAACTTTCTGCTTATCCTCAAACACTTCATTTTATCATCAAACATCTCCTTGGTGAGCAGAAGAATGCAAGTTAGCTCCCTGCTGCCTTGGCATTATCAATCAACCCAAGAACCATCCTATAAAATCTCCAGCAAGTCTTTGTTTCCTGGCAGTCAGCTCCTCTTCTGCTGATTCTGTGCATTGCTCCCTGGCAACGTGCTTTCCTACTTTGTCTAATAAATTTGACTTTCTTTACCTACAGGAAGAATTTACAGGGGTAAATTCTTTTAACTCCTCACCACTGGCACAGATACTTGCTGCTTACCCACGACAACCTTGACCAGGAGGAACCAAAGAGGTGGTATTTGATGAACCTGGAGACTAGGGTTTCCTAGCAGCAGCTAAAACCACGGCAGCTGCCATGGATCTGGCACTGTGGAGGAGATGCAGTTCTGGCCAGAAAGGCTTCTCCCTTCCTGCTGCCTTCCAGTCTTCCTCTTGGCTTCATGTGGGAAGCCAGGGACCAGGGTGTCTGCGAAATGCAGTGCCCTGCAATGCCCTTGAGGATGTGAAGGGGAGGTTGTGGATCTGAGAGCAAGGAGACCACAGTCAGTGCCATGCTTTTGTGTGCGTGCTCTCATCACCCTTCCCAACGTCCACATGGGGAAGGAATCACAGCCTTCATTTTACACATGAGGAAACCAAGACTTAGAACTCTTGAATACTTTACCCAAGGTCCCAAAGCCAGAATTCTGCATCAAGGCAGAATTCAAACTCGTTCCTGGTTGGCTCCAAGGTTGTGCTTTTTCTACTGCACTGGATCAGTCAGTTGAATGGTGGGATTGCATGGAATTCACACATTATCTTTCCCGGGACCTAGCACAATGTCTACCATATATCAGACATCAGTAAATAGTGACCAAAATATAAATGATAGTAGGTGATTCATTACCAAATAAGTAGCAAAGATGACAGGTGGTTTGGAATTTAGGGAAGAGGGAGAATGGTGTTAGCCAGAGTGGTTTCTGGAGGCAGAATATGAAATTGGAGCTGGTCTTGTGATATAAGACACCAGAAGAACAGTGTCAGTACAAAGAGTCAAACTCGTAAAATATTTGAAGAGATTGATTCTGAGCCAAATATGAGTGACCATGGCCTGTGACACAGCCCTCCATGTACCCATGAAGGTCAGGGTGCAGCTTGGTTTTATACATTTCAGGAAGTCATGAGACACCAATTAAGTACATTTAAGAAATATTATGTTGGTGTTGGCCGGGTGCGGTGGCTCACGCCTGTAATCCCAGCACTTTGGGAGGCGGAGGGGGGCGGATCACTAGGTCAGGAGATCGAGACCATCCTGGCTAACATGGTGAAACCCCGCCTCTACTAAAAATACAAAAAATTAGCCAGGCATAGCGGCGTGCACCTGTAGTCCCAGCTGCTGGAGAGGCTGAGGCAGAAGAATGGGGTGAACCCGGGAGGCGGAGCTTGCAGTGAGACGAGATGGCGCCGTGCCACTGCACTCCAGCCTGGATGACAGAGCCAGATTCTGTCTCAAAAAAAAAAAAAAAAGAAAAAAAAATTAGCTTGGTGCAAAACTAATTGCAGTTTTCACCATTACTTTTTATTTAATTTAACCTGAGAGACTGTTTTAATGGCAAAAGCTGCAATTACTTTTGCGCTAACCTAATACATTGGGTTTGGTCCAGAAAGGCAGGACAACTCGGGGTGGTGGTGGGGTGGTTACAGGTAAATTTAAACATTTTCTGGTTGACAATTGGTTGAGTTTGTCTAAAGACCTGAGATCAAACAGAAAATAATGTCTGGGTTAGGATAAGAGGTGTAGAGACCAGAGTTTTATCATGCTAATGAAGCTTTTAGCTAGTGGGCTTCAGAGAGAATAGGCTGCAAAATGTTCCTTATCAGACTTAAAGTCTGTGTTGATGTTAATGCTGGAGGGGTATAATGAGGCAAGTGGGACCCCCATTTCCTGTCATGGCCTGAAATAGTCCCTCGGGTTAATTTTTTTTTTTTTTTTTTGAGACAAAGTCTGGTTCTGTCACCCAGGCTGGAGTGCCATGGCACCATCTCAGCTCACTGCAACCTTCGCCTTCCCAGTTCAAGTAATTCTCCTGCCTCAGCCTGCCAAGTAGTTGGGATTACAGGTGCCCACCACCAGGCCCAGCTGATTTTTTATTTTTAGTAGAGACAGGGTTTCACCATGTTGGCCAGGCTGGTCTCGAACTCCTGACCTTCAGTGATCCACTCACCTTGTCCTCCCAAAGTGCTGGGATTACAGGCATGAGCCTCTCCGCCCAGTCCCCTCAGGTTAGATTTCAAGAGCCCTGGTTTAGGAGGATGTCCATTCAGATGATTGGGGGCCCTATTTTATTTTTGGTTTACAACAGCGTTCTCTAGCTTGTGCAGTTGCACTGTTTTGACTCTGATGATGGCTTCAGTAAGTTCTTTCCTCAGTTTCCCTCCCAGGCCTCATTTGCTTTATCTAATAAATGAGGGCTGTTTTAAAGCAGAGGTTGTAAACTCAAATTTACAAATAGGCCAGCAGGTGTTTAAAGTGAGAAAGAGGCAATGACAGAAATGCCAGCGTGAGGATGGGGAGATGACAGGGGTGGAACTCACTGTGGCAAACTGTGATGCACCCTCCCTCCCAGGAGCGGCTCCTCAGTTCTAGCCGACTGTGGCTTGTGGAACGTGTGTGCTCATTGTGGCCTTACACACGGCTTCCTCCAGAGAAGCTGGGCATGTGAGTTTGAATGTGAAATTGCAACATCCTTCAGTGATGGTAATTGATTCAGATTTTTTTTTTTTTTTTTTTTGAGACGGAGTCTCGCTCTGTCGCCCGGGCTGGAGTGCAGTGGCCGGATCTCAGCTCACTGCAAGCTCCGCCTCCCGGGTTTACGCCATTCTCCTGCCTCAGCCTCCCGAATAGCTGGGACTACAGGCGCCCGCCACCTCGCCCGGCTAGTTTTTTTTTTGTATTTTTTTTAGTAGAGACGGGGTTTCACTGTGTTAGCCAGGATGGTCTCGATCTCCTGACCTCGTGATCCGCCCGCCTCGGCCTCCCAGAGTGCTGGGATTACAGGCTTGAGCCACCGCGCCCGGCCTTGATTCAGATTTTTAAAATGCCATGTGAGCAATAATAACTGTAACGATATGAATGATCATCTTAAAGGCCAAGTGTGACCTGCAGGCTACTGGTTCTGCCCTTCTCTCCCCAAAACCTGACAGGGTGTCCTGCCAAGCAGGCCTTTTGGTGGCCCTCATCTCGCCACTGTGCCTTTGGGAGGGGCTGATCTTTTGTGATTTAGCTTTCAGAGAGAGAGAGAGGAAGGGAGAGAAGTTTGCACTCCATTCCCCTGAAGGTTGAGATGGGGCTGCCTGGAGCTGACGAGCTCTTGGCTGCCCCCAGCTCAGTTAGTCTTCAAAGGACTGCTTAATTGTTCTTGGGCTGGCTCCAGGGAGCATCTGGCTCTTTGCTGGTGTCTGTTTACAGATTTTCCACATATTCTAATTGTGTTGCTCAACCTCAGAAAAGTGGCTTCAGGCTCAGGCTGGACCTGCATCCTGCAGGGAAAGGGTCAGGAGCTGAAAGAGCCTATCAGAGCCCTGGTGAGGTAGGAGAGAAAAGGTTGAGTGGGGCAGGAGGGAAGGCCCTGACCACCTTTTCCTGCTTCAGACATCAGCAGCAATGACCACAGCAGCGTGCATTCCCTTATAGTGTGCCTGCCCCCCGCCAGGCCCCTCACCTACGTCATCCTAATTCATCCTCACAGTAACCCTGTGGTTGAGGCATTGCTATTCCCCCATTTTGCAAAGGATGAAATTACAGCATAGAGAGGTTAATGTCTTGCCTAAGGAAACTGGTTTTTAACTGTCAGGGCTGCCAAAGTGAGTCACCTTCTGGATTGTCCACGTGGCTTCCAGTGACAGGTAACGGATGACTTGGCCCTCACACTGCTCTGTATGGTCCTTCCTTTCAGCATCCCCAGGGTTTTAACTGCACCCATCCCCATGAGGCCTGAGTCCTCCCCACATACCTCTTCGTGTCTCCTTCAGGCTGCTCAGTAATCTGTGGCTGAAGGGAGAGCACTTGTTCCAGCCTGGGGAAGAACTGGGATCCAGCCCTGACTCTGATCACTCACTGTGACATGGAGTTGCCCACTTTTCCTCTCTATTTGTCCTTTTTCCAGCTCACTGACTTTGGCTCCGTCTTAAATTTCATTGTATTTTAATTACTTAATATTCAATTTGCTCTGAGTTTTTGAGCTTCTTAATATGGAAGCTTAGTTGACTGATTTTACAATTTTTCTCTAATGTTTGCATTGAAGCTGAAAATTTTCTAAGCACTGCTTAGTCTGTATCCTGTGATATTTTTCTTGTGCTTTCCTTAATACTCAGTGCACACTATTTTCTAATTTCCTTTGTGCTTTTTCTTTTTGGACCCACAGGCTACTTAGAAAAGCATTGCTAAGTTTATAATTATTTGGGGATTTTCTGGATATCTTATTGTAATTGAATTTTATTTTGTTCAGACAACGTACTGCTTATATATATGTTCAATATTTTTAAAAATTATGTAGACTTTTCTTATGTCCTGGTATATGCGCTATATAAATGGTTCTCAACTAGGGGAGATTTGCCCTGCTCCTCCTCCACCCAATCATTTGGCAATGTCTGAAAATGTTCGGTTATCACAACCGGGGCAAGAGTGCTACTGACATCTAGTGTTAGAGGCTGGGATACATTCTACAATGCCCTGCTCCGCCTTCCCCATGACCCACCATCCCTGCCCCATCACCATCACCCCTATCACCACATTTTCATCCTGTCGAAAATGTGAGTAGTGCTGAGTTGTAAAACCCTGGGAAATATTGTTTCAATATTCTATAACGTGATTGATTTCTGTCTACTTGCTTTATTTTTTATTCAGAGAGCAGCACTAAAATTTCCAACTCTAATTGTGAATTCATCTCTTTTCCCCTTTAGTTCTGTTAGTTTTGTTTCATAGTTTTGTTACACATTATACAAAAGTATAAGATGGTGAGAAGCTCTGTTCTTAAATGCATATGTATGTTGAATTGTTATGTATTCTTGATAAATTGAAACTTTTATCGTTATAAAATGCCTCTTTATCTCTTTGTCTTCAACTTAGTACTTTTTCTAATACTAATATGACAACAATAGCTTTCTTAGACTTACTGTTTGTATGATATATCTCTTCCTACATTTTTCTTTCTGCTGTATCTCTGTATTTAAAATATGCATATTAGAAACAGAATGTAGTAAGTTATTGCTTTCTAAAAAATCTAGTTGAACAATCCTTGTCTTGTTTTTGAACTATTTAAGCTACTTATGTTTAGTGTAATTATTGGTTTGATTGTCTTAAAGTTTAGTATCTTGAAATTTGTCTTCTCTTTATCCCACAAGTTTTCCTTTAAAAAAAACTTTTCCTGAATTCTTTAATGCAAATCTATTGTGTTTCCTATATTGACTTTTTCAAGTTTGCTTTATTTTATAAATTTATGCTAGGAAGTTCTTATATAACAGAAAAGTTTTACATATACATTGTAAAGCACACTTAATTGTGTCTATATATCAGGGAATATACTTTCTCAAGCATGGATAATGACACATTATATAAAAGTATAAGATATAAAGTCATGAAGTCAACTTTTCCACTACTGCCTCCCATAAATATTTAAAATCAATTTCAGGAAAAGACAAAATCATAGGAACAGAAAGCACATCAGTGACTGCCAGGGACTAAGGATGGAGTGGAGGAGAGGGAATGACAATAAAGGAATAACATGAGGGAATTTTAAAGGGCAATGGTAATGTTCTGTATCTTGCTTGTAGTGGCGGAAACATCACTATGTGCATTTGTCTAAATGAACCTAATACCCAAAAGCATAATTGTATTGCTTGTAAATAAAGTATATCTTTAAAAAGGCAGTATGAAAAAAATAAAAATATTTTTTCTTAAATGGGGGCTGGGGAAGGCTGTTACATCAAGAGATCAAGGCACAGCAAGAACATTTGATAAATGGATAAGAATGTCCCAGAAAAAAAGTTTTGTTTTCCTTTTATTTTAAATAATAAAATTTGTAGAATAAACTTTTGATTTGAAGAAATCAAATTTTTTAAATTTAACAAAAATAAGTTTACTTTGTATTGACTTCTAAACTCCGGTTCTTTGTGTTATTTTTTAGCGGTTGCACTACAGATAAAGTCTACGTCTTTAAAACATAAGTCTGATTTCAAATAACATACTACTTTTAGAATAATGTAAGAACCATATGAGAGGTCTTTTGGATAGACCTATAATTCCATTTAGAATACCTTTTATCCTTTGTGCTCTTCTGATACTGTTTTTAAATTCTGAATATTTAAAATCCATGCTTACTTTTGCTTTTAACAGCCAGTTGCCTCTGCATGTGTGTGTGTACATACTTGTCAAAACAGACACCTATATAAATAAATAAAAAGGTGCCCTATCATTATTCATATATTTTTCTTTTCTCATTTTCCTTATGTCTCCTTATAGATCTGGGCTTCTTCTGGCATCTTTTTCCATCAAGCTTAAGCACGTCTTTTTAGCATTCCTTATAGTGCAAATATGCTGGATGTGAATTCTCTCAGGTTTTACCTATCTGAAAATGTTTTTGTTTTGCCTCAATTTATAAATAATATTTTGATGAATTTAGTGTTCTTAATTTGCAGTTATTTTTGTCTTTGAAATTTTCATTTATTTTGAATTGACACATGGTAATTGTAAATATTTATGGGGTGCAATTTATGTGTGTATACATTGCATAATGATCAAATCAGGGTAATTAGCATATTCATCACCTCATACAGTTCTAAGTTCTTTGTGGTGAGAACACTCAGAATCATCTCTTCTAGCTATTTTGAAATATACAATGCATTATTGTTAACAATAATTGCCCTACTCTTCATTAATAGGACACCAGAACATATTCCTTCTAAGTGTAATTTTGTACCTGCGGATCAACCTCTTACCATCCTCCTTTCCTCCTTTCCTCTGGTTCTGGTAACCGTTGTTCTACTCTATATTTTTATGTGATCAACTTTTTTTTTTTTGAGACAGAGTCTCACTCTATCACCCGGGCTGGAGTGCAGTGGTGAGATCTTGGCTCACCGCAACCTCAGCCTCCCAGGTTCAAGCGATGCTCCTACTTCAGCCTCCCAAGTAGCTGGGATTATAGGTGCCTACCACTACACCCAGCTAATTTTTGTATTTTTAGTAGAGACGGGGTTTCACCATGTTGGCCAGTCTGGTCTCAAACTCCTGACCTGGTGATCCACCCTCTTCGGCCTCCCAAAGTGCTGGGATTACAGGTGTGAGCCACCGCAACTGGCCCGTGATCAATTTTTTAAGATTGTACTTTTAAGTGAAATCATGGGATTTCTTTCTTTCTGTGTCTGGATTATTTTGCTTAACATCATGTTTCACCCATGTTGCTGCAAATGACAGAATTTAACTTTTAATTGCAAATGACAGAAACTTAACCTCCAGTTTCACCCATGTTGTTGCAAATGACAGAATTTCATTTTTTGTGGCTGAGTACTGTTCCATTGTGTGTGTGTACGTGTGTGTGTGTGTCACATAGTCTTCATCCACTCATTGGTCATTGGGCACTTAGCTTGATTCTATATCTTGGCTATTGTGAAAGAGTATTGCAACAAACACTAGAGTGCAGTATGTCTTCAATGTACTAATTTCGTTTCCTTTTGATGTACACCCAGTAGTGAGATTGCTGGATCATATGGCAGTTGTTTTTAATTTTTTAGAAACCTCCATGCTGTTTTTCATAATGGTTGTACTAATTTACAAACCCAACAAAAGTGTGTAAGGGTTCCCTCATCTCCATATTTTCACCAACACTTCTTATCTTTCGTGTTTTTGATGTTAGCCATTCTTACTTGAGTGAGGTGGTATCTCATTATGACGTTGATTTGCATTTTTCTGACATTTAGAGATGCTGAGGAATTTTTCATACACCTGCTAGCCATTTGTATGTCTTCTTTTGAGAGATGTCTATTAAGGTCCTTTGCTCATGTTTTAATTTGGATATTTTTATTTATTTATTCATGCCGTTGAGTTGTCTAAGTTCCTTATAGATTCTGTATATTAACTCCTTGCCAAATGTATAGTTTGCAGATGTCATCTCCTGTTCTGTAAACTGCCTCTTTACGCTGTTGATTATTTTATTTGTTGTGAGGAACCTTTATAGTTTGATGTAATGCCATTTGTCTATATTTTTGCTTTTGTCACCTGTGCTTTAGAGGTAATATCCAAAAGTCCTTGCCCAGTCCAATGTTGTGAAGTATTTTCCTGATGTTTTTCTCTAGTAGTTTCACACTTCTAGCAGGTTTTTCTAATAGTTTCATAGTTTCAGGTTTCACAGTTAAGTCTTTAATCAATTTTGAGTTGATTTTTGTATATGGCGAGAGGCAGAGGTCTAGTTTCATTTCTTTGTGGTTATCCAATTTTCTCAGCACCGTTTATTGAAGAGAACGTCTTTTTTCCAATGTGTATTCTTGGCACCTTTGTTGCAAATCGGTTGGCTGTAGATGTGTAGATTTACTTCTGGGCTCTGTATCCTGTTCTGTTGGTGTATGCGTCTGTTTTTATGCCACTAACGTGATGTTTTGGTTATTATAAATATGTAGTCTATTTTGGGTCAGGTAGTGTGGTTCCTCCAGCCTTTTTCTTTTTGCTCAAGATTTCTTTGGCTATTTGGAGTCTTTTGTAGTTTCATATACATTTTAGGATTGTTTTTTCTGTTTTTGTGACCACCATGTCATCGATATTTTGATAGAAATTGCATTTAAAAGAATGAAGTAGAAACACTAGAAATGAAAAATATGAAAGAAACAATTAATAGAAATGGATCAGAGTTTGCCCAGTTGTTGAGTTTTAAGACTGTAAGACAGTGACTGTAAAAATATATATATATAAACTATATCAAAGGTGAAAATTATAACAAATTTTTCAACTGTTCACATATATCATACTGTGTGTTCCTGTAGACAGGAACAGTTTTATTTTAAATATATTATCCTATTGTCTTTTGGTTTTTGTTGTTTCTAACGAGAAATCTGTCTTTTTTTTTTATATATATCATTGTTCCCTTATATGTGATATATCTTTCCTAGGGCTTATTTTAAGATTTTGTCTTTCTGTTTTGTTTTCAGTGTTTTGACTGTGATGTGCCTAGATGTGTTTCCGTTTGTAGTAATTTCATTTGAAATTATCTTGCTTTTGTGGGTTGATAACTTTCGGCAATTCTAAAACGCCTCAGTCACTATTTATTTAAATATTTCTTCACCTTTATTCTCTCTCCTCTCCTTTACTTCCCCTTTGAATACCAACTATACACTTTTGACTACCTGATATTGTTCTCTATCAGGTTCTCTGTTCCTTTCTATATAATCCCCTTTTTCTTCTATGTATTTCAGCTTGATATTTGCAATTCACCTGTATTCAACTGTACTTTTCCTTTCCCCTGCTATGCTGCCGTTAAGCCTTTCAAATAGATTTTTTATTTCTGGTGTTTCTACTTCATTCTTTTCAATGCAATCTCTATCAAAATGTCAATTGCTTTCTCTCTTGACTATGGGTCAAGTTTCTTACTTCTTTATGTGTTTTATAATTTTTGACACAATGTTAAACATTGTCTGAAAATGAATAGCAGGGATGGATTTAAAGAATATTTACCTTCAGATAATGACATACTCTTTTTTTTTTTTTTAACAGAGTCTTGCTCTGTCGCCCAGGCTGGAGTGCAGTGGCATGATCTTGGCTCACTGCAGCCTCTGCCTCCCAGATTCAAGCAATTCTCTGCCTCAGCCTCCCGAGTAGCTGGGATTAGAGGTGCTCCCCACCATGCCTGGCTAATTTTTGTATTTTTAGTAGAGACGGGGTTTCACCATGTTGGCCAGGCTGGTCTTGAACCCCTGACCTCGTGATCCACCCGCCTTGGCCTCCCAAGGTGCTGGGATTACAGGTGTGAGCCACCGCACCTGGCCCGATAATGGCATACTCTTCATGACTCACTGCCAGTGTGGGAGGAGGGGGTGCTGAGTCTACCTAATCTGTATGTTAAATGGCATTTTTTTAACACTTTTATTTAGCTTTAGTGCACAATTGACTTCAATTATTTCAAAAGAAGTAAGGAAAGGTTTCCTTGGGATCTGGACACTGAAAAAAAAATCTCTAGAAATTTCTTTATGCTTTACGGCCTAGCTGCCAAATTTTGATTGTGGTGTGTGTATCTGTCTGTCTGTCTGTCTGTTTTCTCTCTCTCTCAGATTTTAGAGTCTGGGAGTTATTTTTTTTTCATAACTCTTGTCCTTGGATTTCTATACCTCTGGAGATGCCTCTCTCTGACTTGCTCCTTGGTCTGAGCCTTCAGAAGCACTGCATTTAGTACACTCAGCAACACCTTGGACCACTTCAGCGGGGTTTCTTTCCGCTCTCTCGCCCTGCCTTCTGTCTTTGCAAGTCCCCATCCTCAACCTTAAGAAGGCCTCTGTAATACATGGTACGAAGACTTGGAGTAACACAAAAGGGTTTCGCCCTGCTCTCCTGTCCTGCTACTATGTATGTAGCAGAGAAAGCACCATATTAGCATGAGTTTTTACTGAAATGATGGATTGCTGCAGCCAGCCCTTGCACTACTGTTTTTTTCTGTCTGGTGCATCCTTCTCTCCACTGATACACCCTAGCCTTGTCACATAAAGGTTTAGTTTGGTTCTCAGTGAAATTTCTCATGTACTCCCAGCCTGGGTAAAGAGGGTCTCCACAGCATTTTCATATCATCAGATACTTCTTTCAACTAGTTTTTCTATATCTTTAATAATCTGTTTACTTTGACGTTTCTTTCAAAGCTGTGCTCTTTAAAGAAAGGGGCCATGTCTCTTTGTCTATGTGCCCCCAATGCCTGGCACACAGTAGGTGTTCAGTACATGCAGAAGCCTCATCACTGGGAGTTTAGTGCCACACGAAGCCATCCAGGATGTCAGCGCTTCAGATTTGTGTATGCCGCTGACTCATCCTACCAAACTGGTTTAACAAAGTAGTTATCTTTGAGATTTCAAGTTAGATTAAATGTCCATTTTTTTATTGAGCAAGAAGGGGAGCGAACCATTATAATAATGACTAAGAAAATCTTGATGAGATGACATTTAAAGGGCATTGTCAGGAATCCAGATCCCAGGTCATTGTCTCTTCATGTGACATTATCAAATATGTATCTGTATGGCCTCATAGAACTAAATAAGGCCTTGAAGCTAGTTTTATTCAATCTCTTCTTCTTCTTCTTTTTTTTTTTTTTGAGACATAGTCTGGCTCTGTCACCCAGGCTGGAGTGCAGTGGTGCAATCTTGGCTCACTGCAAGCTCTGCCTCCCGGGTTCACACCATTCTCCTGCCTCAGTCTCCCGAGTAGCTGGCACTACAGGTGCCCGCCACCACGCCTGGCTAATTTTTTTGTATTTTTTTAGTAGAGACGGGGTTTCACCGTGTTGGCCAGGATGGTCTCGATCTGCTGACCTCGTGATCCGCCCGCCTTGGCCTCCCAAAGTGCTGGGATTACAGGCATGAGCCACTGCGCCCAGCCTCAATCTCTTCATCTTAAAGAGGAGGAAAACCAGAACCTAGAAAGGTTTCTGATTTTTTTTTTTTTTTCAAAGAAATGCAGAAATTTGGTAGAAAATCTTGGCCTGGAAACTGGAATCCTATTTCTAGCCTATAAGACAATGCCTCAAAATATTTAGTGCAACAAGTATCCCCACCATACCCAAATTCCTGGCCACTCCCTAAACTCATGCCCTCCTAGCACAGGAGCCTCCTAGCATACACACCTACCTGAGTCACACTCCTGCCACTCCACTCTTTGAACCAGTTCCACCCATTCTCCATCATGAATGCCGTTTGCCACCTCTTCTGTGAAGCCTTCCCTGATAGCCCAGTTGTCAGTCCCTCCTCTGGAATCCCACAGCCCCTGCCCCTTACCCAGTCCTAGCGCACATCATATTGTATTGCACAGCCCTTTTTCACATCTGTTTCTGCCATAGAAAAAGAGCTCCTCATAGGCTGGGCACCGTTTTTTTGTTTTTTTTTTTTTTAATCTCTGTATCTAGGGCCCAGATCTGGCCTGGCAGGCTCATGGTGGGGATTCAATAAATACTAAATCATAGAAGAATGTAACTGCTGTTCTGTGTTAGGGATTGCTCCAGGACCTCCACTTCCATCCTCTCTAATCCTCACGAAACTCCTACCAGGAAAGGATTACTATACCATGGTTACAGGGGAGGAAGCTGAAGCTAAGAGAGTTTAATGAACTTGCCTGAAGGTCAAGCAGGTAAAAGAAAACCAGGATAGTAACTTGTTTAGTTTGATTCCATATCCATTGTTCTTTTGATTGTATATTAAGGGGCTGGGAGTGGGTACTAAGAGAATGTGAGACACCAATGTGATATATTGTATTTTTGTGTATTGATGCTCTATAGTCCATTTGCATACTGCTATAAAGAGATACCTGAGACTGGCCAGGTGTGGTGGCTCATGCCTGTAATCCCAGCACTTTGGGAGGCCGAGGCGGGCGAATCACGAGGTCAGGAAATCGAGACCATCCTGGTTAACACGGTGAAACCCCGTCTGTACTAAAAATAAAAAAAATTAGCCAGGCGTGGTGGTGGGCGCCTGTAGTCCCAGCTACTTGGGAGGCTGAGGCAGGACAGTGTGAGACTCCGTGTCAAGAAAAAAAAAAAAAAAAAGAGATACCTGAGACTAGATAATTTATAAAGAAAAGAGGTTTAATTGGCTCATGGTTCTGCAGACTGTGAGGAAGCCTCTCAAAGTGCTGGGATTACAAGTGGGAGCCACCACGCCCAGCTAATCTAGATATATATTAAAATTATTGGCCAGGCGTGGTGGCTCATACCTGTGATGCCAGCACTTTGGGAGGCCGAGGCAGGTGAATCACCTGAGGTCAAGAGTTCGAGACCAGCCTGGCCAACATGGCAAAACGCCTTCTCTACTAAAAATACAAAAAATTAGCCAGGTGGGCTGGGCGCGGTGGCTCACACCTGTAATCC
The DNA here is from genome assembly GCF_037993035.2 of Macaca fascicularis. Taxonomy (NCBI): domain Eukaryota; kingdom Metazoa; phylum Chordata; class Mammalia; order Primates; family Cercopithecidae; genus Macaca; species Macaca fascicularis. The sequence goes on along the minus strand of NC_088382.1, from coordinate 148,511,793 downwards.
CAGCACTTTGGGAGGCCGAGGCGGGTGGATCACAAGGTCAGGAGATTGAGACCATCTTGGCTAACTGGTGAAACCCCGTCTCTACTAAAAATACAAAAAATTAGCCGGGTGTAGTGGTGGGCACCTGTAGTCCCAGCTACTCGGGGGCTGAGGTAGGAGAATGGTGTGAACCCGGGAGGCGGAGTTTGTAGTGAGCGGAGATGGAGCCGCTGCACTCCAGTCTGGGCCACAGAGTGAGACTCCATCTCAAAAAAAAAAAAAAAAAAAAAAAAATTAGCCAGGTGTGGTGGCAGCTGCCTGTAATCCCAGTTACTTGGGAGGCTGAGGCAGGAGAATTGCTTGAACCTGGGAGGAGGAGGTTTGCAGTGAGCTGAGATCACATCATTGCACTCCAGCCTGGGCCACAGAGTGAGACTCTGTCTCAAAAAATATTAAATAAATAAATAAACAAATAAATAAATAAATAAAAATAAAACAAATTATACATGACTACACATGAAATATCAGCCCTATTTAGATGCCAAAAAGCCCTGAATCTTTCTGTTCTGTGGAGACTGCCCGAGCAGTACCCCCTGTCTACACGAGGTGGAAGGAGGACAGTAACACACTTCCAGAGTCCACCTGCCTAATCCATTTCGCATTTTCTGTGGAGACCTGAGCTATGTTCACCCCCGCCTTTCTGGTCAGAAGCTGTTCTTGATCAGGGCTGAAGTCCTTTAGTTTGACCTTCTGTCCCAGCTGCCACAGCAGAAAGCCATTAACCTGAAGTGAAATTAAATGACTGGTCCAATTAGAATCGAGGGGAAAGTCAGTAAGCGGGGAAAGGGAGGCCCGGCGGGCGAGGCCATGGCCGTGCGTTTGTCACGCTTTGTGTTGTGCATCACTGCACCCAGCAGAGGAGGCTTGCGGTGATTTCTCCAATGGGAAGTTACGCTCTACCTTTGGAGGATGGGAGTCTGCAGGGCTGGGTTTGCCCACAGACCCTTGGGGATGTATGAGGCCACCACAAAACAGCAAAGGGAGGCTCAGGGAGGCCAGGAGTCTCACTCCATCTGAGCAGCATGAAGAGGACACCAACCTGGAGTTTGAATTCTGGACCGTGGGCCCATCTCCCCATCCCCTCACGTTGCCTCCAGAGATACTGGGATCCACCACAGTCACCCTTTACTTTCTGTTGCAGAGTCTTTCAAGGACACTGGGAAAGCTTCTTTCTCCATCAAAGGGTCCAGATGTTACAAGACATCTGATACGTTCACAGATCTAGCTGCATCTTCTTCGGGTCTTGCGTCAATGAACGTCTCCCTCTGTCTCAATCCTACTCTTTCAAGGTACAGGGATCAAAGATCTAGAGACAAAGATATAGCCCCGTTCTCTTAGCCTGGGAAGGTATGCACAGGAGGCTGCTTGCAACTCTGTGCCAGGGAAGGAAGGGTCCTTGACCCGTGGAGGGCAGGCCAAGAATCAGAAGATGAACCACCACTCATAACCAGCAGAAGTAACCAGTGACTCCCTGATGGTCCCTTGACAGGCTTGAGGCTTGTGTGGCCCTAGGGCCCTTACATCAGCACACCCTTAGCCCATCTCCTTCATCATCATCAGCAGCAGCAGCACTGCCCCACTCCCACCCACCACAGGACACTCTATCTAAGACATCCTGCCCCTTGGAGTCACCTGGCTCACTCCTCCTTTAGGATTCGGCTTTTATGGAGCATGTCACGTGATCTCTCACGTTTCTCACAGTAACCCCTGTGACACAGGAAAAGTTATCCTCCTTGGAAAGACAAGGAGATGGGAGTTTAGTGAGAAGAGTGACCTGTTCAAAGTTACACAGTGTAGGCTGGGCATGGTGGCTCACGCCTGTAATCCCAGCATTTTGGGAGGCCAAGGTGGGGGGATCACAAGGTCAAGAGATTGAGACCATCCTGGCTAACACGGTGAAACCTCGCCTCTACTAAAAAATACAAAAAATTAGCCAGATGTGGTGGCGTGCACCTGTAATCCCAGCTACTAGGGAGGCTGAGACAGGAGAATCACTTGAACCCTGGAGGTGGAGGTTGCAGTGAGCCGAGATTGTGCCACTGCACTACAGGCTGGTGAAACAGAGCGAGACTCCATCTCAAAACAAACACCCACCCATAAAAAACAAAAAACAAACTTAAAGTGAACTCCTCACTTGCTGCAGAGGAAATCCAGTCAGAATAATACTGCAGAAATCTTCATGTTTATTTAGAAGTCTGGAAACTGAGGTTTCACCTAATTGAGGGAGAACATACCCTACTCCCTTTTCCTGCCAATGGCAAGTCAGAACTACATGCAGGCACACACACACACGCCTACACACGCACACAGGGACATGCACTTATGTGCACATGCTCAGATAATCATATAACTCACACAGACACATATATGTGCATACACGCACAGGGACACACACTCACAACATGGTGTTTTCATGCCACAGCCACGCTTACATACACCACGGTCCAACATCAGCTAAACACTACCAGGTTGAGAGATCTCAATTTCCTTGAATACATCAAAGACTATGCAAAAGATCTTATAGTAATATTCAGTGGTAGTAATTCAGTGAAAAATAATTCATACACACCATCTTAGAACACAATTCTTTTTTTATTTTTTTATTATACTTTATGTTCTAGGGTACATGTGCACAATGTGCAGGTTTGTTACATATGTATACATGTGCCATGTTGGTGTGCTGCACCCATTAACTCATCATCTACATTAGTTATATCTCCAATGCTATCCTCCCCCTTCCCCAAACACAATTCTTAATACGTATAAGATACTCAAAACTGTTTACAGCCTTTAGATCAGTAGTTCCACTACAGAGAATCACTCTTTAGAAAATAATGAATACAGAAAAAGGCTTGTGAACAAAGACGATTTTAGCGAGTAGTAATAATAATGATTGTCTTCCCAGCACCATCTCTAGTCTCTTTCTCCTTGGCTGCCTTCTCCCATATAGTGGATTTAGGTGGATGCAGCCTTTCCTGGCCTCCCCTACAGCCAGATGGTCACAGGACAGAGCAATTTCTAACAAGACCAAAGGAAGTGCCTGCTTAGCGCTGGGCCTGGGGTAGGAAGGGTGAGGGGTAGGGGGTGCGGGGGGTGTGTGGATGGCATTTGGGAAATCGAGGAGAGTCCCGTATGGTGCTCTGGCGTCCTGCCATTTCTTGTTGGTCTTTTGAGGATGTGATCCCTGGACTTACAGAATTCCTCTTGCAATGCTGAGGGGAAAGGAAAGGTAAGAGAATGGCAGAAGAGCCAGCCCAAAGAGCGTCCACTGTTAAGCTGCAGGAACAGTTCTTTAACTACTACCTCTAAATGCCTTAGGAAAATGAGAATTGTCTTTTGGGTTGAGCCTTAGCTGCAGGAGAAAGCAGTAAAATGATGCAATAATTTTGCAGGATGTTCCCAATATAAAAAAAGAAGAAACCAACCAAAATATTCAGTGTATGGAGAATAATTTACTAATATACTATTTACATAAAGTAGAATTCGCTATAGGGATTTAAAATAATCTTTAGGATATGTTTGTAGTGATTTTGGTCAATATTTATGAAATTCAGTGATCAACCCAGGACATATTTACTTACTGTATATTCTCAATAATATTCAAAATAGCTTTTTCTGAATTAAAAAAAGAGTCTGAGAGAAAAACACACCAAATTGCTTGTCCGCAGTGAATATTCATGAAGGTTAAGATTTGTGAAGATTTTAATTTTGATATTTAAACTTTTTGGTAGACTTCACGTTTCCTATAGAGTTTGTTTTGCATTAAGAGAAAAAACAGAAATGTGTAATATGAGAAAACTGAAAGCAAACATACTCCTTTAGTCTCCACAAATTCCTGGATTTCTGCAGGAGACTTTATAACTATAATTATAAATATAAAACTGTATAAATAAATAAAGCAAATACATAAAAAATCCATTCGTATAATTATAAATATAAATCAAATAATTCTCAAAGTAGACTTTGTTATAAATATGAATATGGAAGAATCAAATTTCATGACTTCAAAATGGTATTAACGGTGCCTCCTGGTAGCTGAGAGAGCAGAGATACCTTTTGCGATGGGAATCTTACACCATCCGGGTCACAAGGAAAGCCTCCTGTACTTGTCGAGGGCTTGCCTCTCTGGTGTCTCTGTATCCCCTCTAATTTATACCTGGCAAATTATTGTCAGATTTGATACACTCTGCAGGAAGCAACTGATTTTCCCAAGGAAAAAAATCACCCTATAAAACCAAGTATCCGTCATCACCAAGGCTCTGTGCCGATGCCTCCTCCCCAAAGACCTCTTCCTGAGCACTCTGTCTCATGCCCGTTTCATGTCCTCTCACACATGCACATGGGAGACAGGATTCTGTGCATTTATTTACCCACCACTGACTACTTCTTTTTTCTTTTTTTTTGAGACAGAGTCTCGCTCTGTTGCCCAGGCTGGAGTGCAGTGGCGCGATCTTGGCTCACTGCAAGCTCCACTTCCCAGGTTCACGCCATTCCCCTGCCTCAGCCTCCCGAGTAGCTGGGACTACAGGCGCCCGCGGCCAAGCCCAGCTAATTTTTCTTTTTTTCTTTTTCTTTTTTTTTTTTTTTTTATACTTTTAGTAGGGATGGGGTTTCACTGTGTTAGCCAGGATGGTCTCCTGACCTCGTGATCTGCCTGCCTCGGCCTCCCAAAGTGCTGGGATTACAGGCATGAGCCACCGCGACCGGCCTACCTACCACTGAATTCTGCCATCCAAATGGGGAGTCCAGTTAGAACTCTGCCTAGCAGATAATAGGTAGGTGCTCAATCAACATTTATTAAATGAATAATTTAATTCATTCATTTAATAATGGAGCCCCCTCTGTACCTGGACCCAGTGTTAGGTGCTGGGGATGAAAAGATAAACACACAACCCAAACCTTATTTAGCACGAGGTTGCCTGAGACTTCAAAATGTGAAGCATTTGGGCAGCGAGTAGTCACCAGATTGATGGGTTCACAGGTAATTTTGGAATTTAAGTTTTAATTTTATCCCTGGATAAATGAATACAGCCATGTCATAAATGTACTGGCACATGTACACCTATGTTCACACGTGTGGATACCCACAAATTGTTACCCTGGTGATTTTAAAAGCACAAGGAAATCCCATTGAACACACAACCTTGCGAATATAATGTTGAAAATTCAGACTGTGATGGATAAGGAGGAAGCACCGGACTTTCTGTGCCACACACAGAGAAAGCTCTGACCATTTCTGGCCTGAGTTCCCAAATACAGCCCTCACATCTTCCTTACATAACGCTTTTAATAAAGAAGTTATGAGCACTCATAACCAGGTGCTAAATAGCACTACCAATTAAGTGTTATCATCTTTGGCTTAATTATCCTGCAAAATCCTGAAACTGATCTTACAACCAGAAAAAAAAAATGTGATTTGCTGAATGAAGTAGAGTGCCAGTAGAAATTGTGGAGGGAGGGAAAGAAAAAGAAGAAATATTTCTTTTTCTTTTTTTTTTTGTTGAGACAGAGTTTCGCTCGTGTTTCCCAGGTGCGATCTTGGCTCACTGCAACTTCTGTCCCCCAGCTTCAAGCGATTCTCTTGCCTCAGCCTCCTGAGTAGCTGAGATTATAGGCATATGCCACCATGCTTGGCTAATTTTGCATTTTTAGTAGAGACGGGGTTTCTCCATGTTGGTCTCTCTGGTCTCAAACTCCCAACCTCCGGTGATCCTCCCACCTTGGCCTCCCAAAGTGCTGGGATTACAGGTGTGAATCACCACACCAGGCCGAAATATTTCTTTTTTAAATGCTGGTGATAAAAGAAGTAGAAGAGACATCATCAGCCAGTTCATTGATCACAGTTTCTCTCCAGAGGAAATAGGATGTAGATATATCTCGAAAGAGATGTATTTTAAGACATTGGCTCAAGCACTTAGAAATGCTGGCAAGTGCAGAATCTGTAGGGTGAGCCAGCAGGCTGGAGACCCAGGAGAGTCAGTGCTACAGTTTAAGTCCAAAGGCATCCATCTGCAGAATCCCCTGCCACTCCCAGAAAGTCAGTCTTTTGTTCTATTCAGGCCTTCACCTGATTGGACAAGGCCCACTCACATTAGGGAGGGCAATATGGTTTACTCAAAGTCCACCGATTTCAATGTTAATCTCATCCAAAAACGTCCTTACAGAAACATCCAGCATAATGTTTGATCAGATATCTGGGCACCATGGCCCAGCCAAATAGACACATAAATTTAACCACCATAACCCAGAAGTATAACCAACTTCATCTCAGTACCCTTTGCCTCTGGTGTACCCCTTCCCTCTCTACACAACCCTTCAATGTTGGTTCCAGCAGCCCCTTGCCATGTCCTTGCTGGGTCCCTGTGTAGTAGATAAGCAAATAGGCTGGTATATCTACTATGCCAGCGGCATTAGGTATAGGTTGCTGGCATCCTGCAGGTGGCTACACCCAGTTCAGGTACACATCATGGCCAGTCAGTGTGGTTGGGGTGGCAGTCGTGGTGGGTGGTGGAGGACGTGGGGCTCACTCCCTCTTCTGCTCGGACCACAGGCAGAAATGGTCTCTGAAGGGGGCAGGTGCAGGCAGCCATGCAGAGTCATGGGGGTCATGAAAACCAGGTGGCATTGGGGAGTTCTCAGAAAGAAAGTGATGCCCACCCCTGAGGGCATCAGTTCACTCATTGCCTCATCTTTGGAAAACAATGTGCCTGTCATCAGGCATTTTATGCCACACGCTCACGCAAGAGACAGTGAGTCAGTCATGGGCTACCTGCCAGATCTGCTGCCCCAGGACCTGGATGTGCCCTAAGCCCACTCATGACTCACCCGTTAGCATCAGAATCTAGGGCGCAGAGTGGGATGCCGGATGAGCGACAGGAATGAGGTGGCCCACGAGCCATAGTGGATTTCTGGGAAGAGTGGATAATGACTCCAAAGGCACGGGGTGGGAGTCCATTTGGGTCTCCAAAATAAAGCTCATTCACCTCCCTGACCACAATTCACTCTAGCTGAATGCACTTTTCCTCACCATTCATACTAATGCCTGTGCTTTGAGGTTTGCAACAAGGATGTCTGCAGACCTTAGACAGCAGTCCTGTGCTTAGGACCCAGGCTGGCTCAGAAAGGGGACAGAGCCCTGGGCAGGGACGTTACCCCCGCCGCCCACCAGAGGGCCCACTTCCGTCAGAAATCAGCCCCTGCAGAGGCGCCCGTTGCTGCCCCGAGGCCTGGAAATGCCCATTTTGTGACTGCCTCTTGGAAAGCTCTTTGTCTTGCTGTCCTGCTCAGCCCATGTGTCCCCTTGGCACTTTCCTTGGCTTTTTGTGTGGGTCCCGGGAAAGAGCTCCATTCTGGGAGGCTGAGTCCCTGGGCCACAGTCCCAGATCAGCCTCTCCTGGGTGGCCAGGAGAGACCCCAGGGGCCCCGAAACAGGAACAATTCTCTGCCTGATGCCAGAGTCCCCTCCTCCACATCCTTCCTCAGCACTTACCTGGCCTTCCTGGGCAGCTCATTCCCTCTGGAGGCAGCTCCATTCACTGAAAAGTAATAGGAGTCGGCTTTTACTAGGCGCCTGTCATCTGCCACATGGCCTCAGGCACTTTCCTTGCGACAGCTTCACCCCTCGTGGGATGCTGCTGTTGATACCTGGTGCTCCTGTGGGTAGCAGAACAAACACTGCGAATTAATGATGATGGATGAATAAGCAAATTAACTGATTGCAGTCTACATTTTACAGACAAGGACTGGAGGCTCAGAGTTGTTGAGTAAATTGCCCTCAGTTATACAACTAAAAAGGTGAAAATGCTGGAATCCAGATAAAGATTGGTCAGACACTAAATCCAGGATTTGTGCCTAGCAGTCTGTGATCCTTTGCTCAAACCCTTCCCAGGACATCATAATGAGAAAGTGCTTTCTTCTTCTGAGCAGAAATCTGTCTCCCCAGAAGTTCCATTAATAGGTTCAAGGTTCTTTCCCTTGGTGACCAAGCAAAAGGAAGCAGCCCAGTGCTTTTCCATATTAGCTTCTTACTTATGTGAAGGAAGTGCCAACCTCTGGGACTTTGATTTTCAACATACAGAATCTGAGGCTTTGAGAGGGGCAGTGATCTTATGAAATCACCTGCAAGTTCTAGACCTGCATTTGGAGTGTTGAGTGCTCATTCATGCAGTTCCCTGGGTTCCCGCGGAAGAGAGAAGGTGGAGTTTTGAAAAGAGGGATTCAGCGAATAGCGTTGCTGCAAAATCACCTAAATCACCTTCCTGGTATGTGAGCCTTGGGTTCTTTTTGTTGATAACAGTACCTTCCAAGAGAAGTTTGGGCGGTTCAGGAGTAGTTACTCCTCCTGCCCAGTGAGCAAGAGGAGATTTGGAGAGAATGGCTATGGCGTGCAATATACTGTTTGTGCATCCAACTTCTGGGGAAGCAGGGCTGCCTCCCAGGAGAGCCGGGAAGGCTGAAACGTGAGATGTGATTGGCCTTGGGGAGTGGGCCTTTCTGGCTTCTGTCAGAGGCATGGGCACTAGAAGTGGCCCCCCTGGAATGCCCTGCTGACTGTTGTGTTTCGTGTCACAAGCATGGCCTGGCTTCCGTGGAAGCTCAATGCCCATCTGCAACACGGCAGCAGGGAGGTGCGGCCTTTGGGCCAGCGTCCTTCCTCAGGAGCAGCTGCAGGCACGTCTCCAACCCATGCCTTTGCCTTCTCACGGTCTCGAAGCTCTGGGTTCCTTCAAGAGGCACTGGAAGGAACTCGCAGCCCCCTCCTGCCCCTCTGCCTGGCAGTCACAAATACCACATCTGCAGACCAGCACAGTCTCATCAGATCTCCATGGTGTCAGAATCGTTAGGCTGTGCTCTGCACCGCGCTTTATGAAAACCCGCTCCCTGCGCAAATAAGTGTGGGAAATACTGCCTGGAGAGTGACATGCCTGGGCCTGTATTAATGATGCTGCATGTTCCATTATGAAGAACCTGTTGAAATGTGTTTAACTTGGTATTTCTCAAATCGTCACGTTGTTGTTATCGATTTTCTTCTCTCCCCTCCCCCTTCTCCCTCCTCCTCTTCCTCTCCCTCCGTTTCTTTTTCTTCCCTTCCTCCTCTTCCTTCTTTTTTCATGAAACATCTATTTATATCTCATAGGAGATAGTTTTTTTTTTTTTTTTTTTTTTTTTGAGACGGAGTCTCGCTCTGTCGCCCAGGCTGGAGTGCAGTGGCCGGATCTCAGCTCACTGCAAGCTCCGCCTCCCGGGTTTACGCCATTCTCCTGCCTCAGCCTCCCGAGTAGCTGGGACCACAGGCGCCCGCCACCTCGCCCGGCTAGTTTTTTTGTATTTTTTAGTAGAGACGGGGTTTCACCATATTAGCCAGGATAGTCTCGATCTCCTGACCTCGTGATCCGCCCGTCTCGGCCTCCCAAAGTGCTGGGATTACAGGCTTGAGCCACTGTGCCCGGCCAGGAGATAGTTTTGAAAATATTTCTCTGACTCATTTCTGACAGGGACCAGGGCTGAGGAGATTGAGGAGATGAACACTTTCTTTTCTTTCTTAATTTTTTTTTTTTTTTTAAGATGGAGTTTCACTCTTGTTGCCCAGGCTGGAGTGCAATGGCGTGATCTTGGCTCACCGCAACCTCCACCTCTCGGGTTCAAGTGATTCTCCTGCCTCAGCCTCCTGAGTAACTGGGATTACAGGCGTGTGCCACCACCCTGGCTCATTTTTTGTATTTTTAGTAGAGACGGAGTTTCACCATGTTGGCCAGACTGGTCTCGAACTCCTGACCTCAGGCCTCCCAAAGTGCTGGGTTTACAGGCGTGAGACACTACCCCCGGCTGGAGATGAACACTGACACCAGTACAGGAGTCTGGAAACCAACTGCCTCCTGCCTGGAATCTGGGACAGGGATGGAAGAGTGGGGATGGGGAGGAGGGGATGGAGACAGAGGAAGCCCAGGGTATCTGCATGCCAAATCCATGTCCTGTCACCTCCGTCTTGTTCAGAATTGGAATTTCTGCCTCAGTTGCCTGTTCAATACTTGAGTTCCTGTCTGGAACTGGAGGCTGTATGACTGCCTGACCCTGTTCTAAACCAAATATTTGGAAGCTCCTCTGCCCTGTGGACTCCGGGCATTTCTCCAGTCCATGACTCCTTGCTGTCTGTCACTCCTACCCATCTGGAGAGGATTTCTTATCATCTTATTAAAGTGAGAGCTGCAGTATGTTCTAGATATTTTAATTGAATGCAATCCTTGTAGAAATAATGACTATTTCCCAGTGCTAGCTTTATTTTCCAGATGAGGAAACGGAAGTTCAGAATGTGCAAGTCACTTGCCCCAAGTTGTCCAGCAGAGGTACATGTGTGAGTGCCTGCTGTATCAGCCTGCGAGGAAGGCTGTAGTTCAGCACTGGGAGTGACAGCAGGGTGGTCTCAAGGCCATCACACAGGGCTGCCCATGCCTGGAGGGTCCTCTTAGTTGGTTGAACATTCTGCCATCATTGTCTGGCGATGCTTACCAGTGTTGTCATTAAACTTGCATCTTGTGAGTGAAGTCAGCTAAGTCAATGGAGCATGCAGGTGAACACAGATCTGCCCACTTTTCAGCCTCTCCCCTTGCTTTTTTTTTTTTTTTTTTTTTGTGAGACGGAGTCTGGCTCTGCCACCAGGCTGGAGTGCAGTGGCGCAATCTCAGCTCACTGCAGCCTCCACTTCCCGGGTTCAAGTGATTCTCCTGCCTCAGCCTCCCGAGTAGCTGGGACTACAGGCGTGCACCACTACGCCCGGCTAATTTTTGTATTTTTAGTAGAGGCAGGGTTTCACCATGTTGGCCAGGATGGTTTCGATCTCTTGACCTCGTGATCTGCCTGCCTTGGCCTCCCAAAGTTCTGGGATTACAGGCGTGAGCCACCGCACCCAGCTCCCCTTGCTTTTCATTTGTATATTACTCAAGGCTCCATGAGCACAGCGCTGCAGTGGGTCCCTGAGCTCCAGGCATGCGTGAGGCTGAAAGGCTGCACAAGCAAAGCACCCTACTTCTAGGACTGGGTACGGGAGGCACGGATGGCCCTGAGACACCACTTTTCCTTTGGAACCAGAACTGGCTCCAAACATGAAAAGAAGGCAATGGAAACATGAACAACCAAGGGACCCTATCATACCCTTTCTTGCTCTTGTTTCTTCTCTGTTGGGGTCACCTATTTATGCTGAAAATATGATACAGAAGTCAAAGAATAGATGAGGGAACCCGCAGTTCCTTTCCCGTCAGTCTTTCCTTGCTGGTCAGCAGGCCAGAAGTCAGAGGTGGAGAGTGTTATGGAATGCGTGCAGACTACGAAGGGAAATAAAAACAGCTGAGTTACTTTTAGGGAGCACTTCCACTGCTTGGGTCAGATCAAAATACATTCGCACAGAGTAGCACGCTACGAAATACAAACCGTGTGGTTTTGGTAATTCTGTGTATGAGTTAAACGCTCTTATTTGCATTTAAAATTGGCATGACACGATATAATAATGGACAATAAAACTTATGCTAGTAATGTAAAAATCTAATTTTTCTTTACTTAGAATAATATTAAATACCATATAAAAAGTCTGCTAACTTGAGAGAGAGATTGCGGAAGAAAGGAAAAAACTTGATATTTCAGTAACAGCACCTTTGTCCTGCTTTTTGAACAAGACACCCTGAATTTTCATTTTGCAGTAGATGCAGTATTTGCTTTATTTTCCAGATGAGGAAATGGACGTTCAGAATGTGCGAGCCACTTGCCCCGAGTCTGGGACTGGTTTGTAGCCGGTCTCAGAAAGAATATCTTAAAGCTGAAAGGGAACTTGGAGGGTTTTCCTCTAACACTCTCATTTTACAGATGTGGAAGCTGAGCCCAGGGGCGGGGAGCTGTGTAAATGAGCGACAGTTGCTCAGGTATCCACCTTCCTGACCCTGGCCCTGGCCCCATGTGGCCCTGATTCAGACTCTGCAGGGCTGGCAAGCCCCACACAGGAGGGGCTTTTCTCAGAGGCTGCCTTGGGCCCAGCATTCTCTAAGGGTCTGCTCTGAGGGCAGAGGCTGCCTTTTTCACTGTTTTCTGAGAAAGTCCCAGAAACCCCTGCCCCCTCCCCAACGAAGTGTCTTTAGCCATGTGAAGCCCCATGCTGGGAGGCCCGTGGCCCACCAAAGCCCCTCATTATGGCTGCCACAATGCAAGAACGTCCCACTCAGCCTGGAATCCTGGCCGTATTCACTGTATTGTACCGAGAAAGAAGGGCGCTTTTAAGTATGGGGAAAAGAAGGGGGGCATGTCTTGCCGTGAGCATGGGAGCCGGTGCCCACCCTCTGGTGCCTGGGGCCTCTGCTTTCCCACGGCTCCTACTCTCTGGCCTTGGCCTCCTCCTACTGGCTTTGGATCTGAAGGGTGTTTCCCGGGGTGACCTATTAGAGCATCTTGGGTGCATGAAAAAGAAAGGTGCTTATGGTGGAGAGGAAACCGGGCTGTGGGCACAGAAGGCTGAGCTGGGGTGGGCAGGGCCTTGGGAGGGGTGGGGAGCAGGTGGGGGCTGGGAGGGCAGCTGGCCTGGGAAATTCTCTCAAGGGCCCACTTTGGAGCAGAGCTGTTGACTTTCCTTCACAGAGATCTTTTCCAGCACTGCTTTTTCTCCCAGATTGGAAGCCTTTCATTTGTTCGACCCCTAACCAAATCTGTTTGGTCATCCCTTAAAACTACCCCCTCTCCTTCTTTCTTTCTCCCCCATCTGACTGGCCCTCTGCTCTTGGTTGGGTCAGGACAGCAAGGAAGCATCCTCTGCCATTTTCCCCAGCCTGCCTCTTCTAGCCCCAATCTGTCTCTCCCATAGTCCCTGACCTCTGTGCAGCCCGGAATCAGCGCTGACGTGGAGTCTGCCGCTAACCTAAGACAGAAGGGATTTCAGCTCCAAAGGTGCCCTGATGCTCACTCACACTGAGACTTGGTCTTATCTGCTACTCCAGTGCTGACGCTGAGGCCAACCACTCTCAGGTGTCTTATAGCCACTTTTTTTGTTTGTTTTCTTTCCTTTTTTTTTTTCGAGATGGAGTCTTGCTCTGTCACCCAGGCTGGAGTGGCATGACCTCGGCTCACTACAACCTCCACCTCCCAGATTCAAGTGATTCTCCTGACTCAGCCTCCTGAGTAGCTGGGACTATAGGCACCCGCCATCACACCTGGCTCATTTATTTTTGTTGTTGTTGTTGTTTAGTAGAGGTGGGGTTTTACCATATGGGCCAGGGTGGTCTCAAACTCCTGACTTCAAGTGATCCATCCACCTCTGCCAAAGTATTGGGATTACAGGCATGAGCCACTGCGCCTGGCTGACTTTTTTTTTTTTTTCTTTTAGTGAAACTCCCTCCTTATGGTGTGTGTGGCCTCCTGGTATATGAAAAGACTCAGAAGACTCAGATGCAAGCTTGAATTTTGGATTGGCCACTTTCCAGCTGTTGGAACTTGGGTGAGTGTCTTAACTCCTCTGAGCCTCCAAATTAGGGTGGTTGAGAGGATTAAGTAGATCCGATCTTCTAAATTGTAACCTCTGGGGTGGGGACTTGGAATCTCTCTGTAATGTTCCAAGGTGATTCTAAAGACCAGGCAAATTCTGGGACCACCAACAAAAGAGACGCACAAATAAATAGCAAAGAACCTCAAAGTAGTGACAAGGGAGGGGGATAATTCCTTAAGTTTAGATCTTTGGTTATCAAGAAAGTTAATTTTTCATGAACAGTAGTTACACAGGAGGGAAAGACAGTCGATCCTCTGTGAACCATCAATGGTGTCACTAAAGAGGATGCTTGAGAAGGCAAATGGCGGTAGGTTAGATAGGGGATACAGCCTGAAGGACATCCCAGGGTCACAGAGCTTGCAGAAAGGAGGAAGGCCAGGGCCTTCCCTTTACAAACCCAGACAAAGCCCTGGTTCACAGTGTCAGGTGCTGTGGTCCAAGGACAAATGCTTCAGAACCACACAGAGACTTTGTCAAAGAACGGATGACCAGGCTTCACCCCAGACCTCTGCACCAGCACCTTTGGGGTGTCTCTGCCAAGTCCAAGATCTGCTAAAGTTGGATGGTGAATTGCCTGTAGTTGCTAAGTTCTCCTCTAGCTCTGATGTTCCAGAACAGTGTTCTCCAAAAGATGCCTTATTTGTGTAGAAAAATATGGAGCGTATATCCCAAGGAATGTATTTTATTTTATAAAGTACACATGAGTATGTCTCTAAATGCTAACATACTTTTTATAAGGCATACTCACAAATAAAAACTTGAAAGTTGTTATAAAAAATAAAAAGAAAGTCAAATGCAATAAAATAACTGCCATAAGGAGACCAGCTGGTGCTCAAAAATTTTGATCATGTAAAATATGGGGTCTTGTAAAAGTTAAAGAAAAGCTATTTTTAAATTGGTCTGAAATGTCATAAAAAAGCAAAAGGAAAAAAGATAGTAAACTTACATTATATCCAAATGACCAAGCACAAACAGAAAGTCTAGACCTTCATGAGGCTGACAGTCATTTCTTAGCACACATCTAATCCCAGCCCCAAAGAGGGCAGGAATTGTAGGTGCTTTGTCTAAGGGCGGGGGCTGGGCTGAGTGGACACCGATCAGCCATCGAGTCGCCCTAGCACACGTGTTGGCTTGGGGTTGCCCTGCATTTTCTCTCTGCACCTGTGTGTATCTTCACCCCCTCTCCAAGGGTTGCATGCACCCCATATGCAGATCACTCTTGTAAGACTGTCTAGCTCTCTAAGAGAGCTGTAACTAACTGTTTCGAGCACTTACTAAGTGCCAGGACTTGTGGCTAATTTCCCATAGGGGATTCCATTTGTATTTGGAATCTACATTGTAAGAGTTAGCATCCTTGAACCCATGTTCCAGGTACCACGATATGGGGCCAGAGACAGTGGATATATTGTCTAAAGTCATACACCCAAGTAAATGGCAGCACAGGGATTCAAAAAGAAGTCTCGTAACTCTCTATCCTGTATCCTTCAAGGGATGTTGTTCTGACTTAAACATTTCTCTCTGAGACTGTGTGGTGGCCCCTCCCAGATCCTTGGAAGCAGAGTGAGGCCCCTTCCAACCCCTGCCTAAGCCAGGTAGCCTGAGGTCTGGGATTATCCAGGGATTGCAGCCTCCCACCTGAGTTTACTTTCACTCTGCAAATATTTGTCGGGAGCGTTTCCCACCCCTCAGCAAAAGGTAGGTGACTGCAAAGCCAGGCCGGGCATGTGAGCACAGGCAGTTTGTCAAAATAACTGATACTGTGAAGCAGAGGGCTGGGACAATGGATGTTTGCAGAGCAGATAGGGGAGGACGTGTAATTCCTATAATACAGACAGAGGCATGTAATTTAGGAAAGTGGATTTGTTTTTCTTGAATAACAGGGACAGATAATGCCACTCCGTGTAGCCAGGACTGTCTCTGGAAAGTTCAGACATTATTATTTCTCTGTCCTGCTTTTCCAGCTCTCGCTCTACAGGTGTTCATCATAGGATGCAACCATCCAAGCCTGTTCTCACTGGCCTCCTGGCCCCAGTCTCCTCACCCTCCAAGTTGCTGCTATGGACACAGATCAACCTCTGGGCGCGGTGCCCTGGGCAGAGGTGTCAAGCAAGCCTTCAACTTCTCCCCATATTGATTTTCTCACCTTGACATTGGGGATCAGAGGGCCTATCATGTTCATTTCAAGAATGTTCATGGAGCACCCATCACATGTCTTCCAAGCAACGACAGAGGAGATATGAGGACCGACTATAACAAACTAAGAAAGCACTGAGCAAATGAGAGATGCTCCACTCACGGGGCTCTTTCACTTTCTCTCCTTTCCCACAACACCGGTTTATAAATCAGCATCACAGCTCCAAAGCCTCTCTGTGGCTTTTCCCCTGCCAAGGATAAAGTCCATATTTCTTTGCTGACCTTTAACATTTAAGATCTCTAAGACAAATCTATCTATTTATCTATCAACATTTAAGCTGTGCACACCCTTTGACCCCCTGGGGCCACTTCTTGGAAGTCCCCCACCTCCCATTCCACCCCAATATACACAAACATGAATACACAGCAGAGTGATGTGTGTGTGTGTGTGTGTGTGTGTACATACAGTTGTTTATGGAAGCACATTTAAAGAAACGGGAACAACCATCTATCAGCTAA
Organism: Macaca fascicularis; assembly: GCF_037993035.2. NCBI lineage: Eukaryota > Metazoa > Chordata > Mammalia > Primates > Cercopithecidae > Macaca > Macaca fascicularis. The sequence goes on along the minus strand of NC_088382.1, from coordinate 148,495,586 downwards.
GCAATCGTGAAGAAAACTGCAGTACTTCCACATATCAAGCTTAGTGAAGCTCTGCCTAGCATGGTATCTGGCATAAGGCGGACACAGAATATCAGCAGAAAGAAAGTACAGACAAAGAGAATACCAGGTGACCATTAGCAGGATAAGGTAGATCTAAATGAACCAACATTGACAGGTGCCCAAGATATATTGTTAGGCATTAAAAAAAATCATGCTGCAGAATAGGATGATATAGACAGTCTGTCTCTATTTTGCTCAAAAGGATGTGTCTGTGTCTGTACCACACTAAGCATCTTTGAATGCATAGAAAATGTCAAGAAAGGTACCAAAAAAAAATTGCTTCAGCAAGGATTCTTGGAAAGATAAATGGAGGATCCTCCTTTATCAGTCTGCTTTGTTTTATTTTTTCCAACTTAACAATATATCATGTACGTCTCTACATAGTCATGAATGTCATCCCTATGTCACAGTTTAAGTGATTTACCATCATTTGTTTAAGCAATCCCCTAGTGTTGGACATTTGATTATTGCCAGTTCTTACTCTTATAAACAGTGCTGAGCTGAATGTTCTTGGGAATGTATCTTTGCTCACAGATAATATATTCCTGAAAGTATCGTAGTGAATTTTAATGAAGTTACTTCTGGTTGTCTTTGGTCACTGCACGCCATTTGATTGATTTTACAATCAGGGATTGATTTCAAAATCTCAGCTTTTTCCTAGCTCTGAGACAGAATAAACTGACCTCTGATTTTCCTTCTCTGTGAAATGGAAGTTTATAAATTGAGGTGTTGCCAGCTAAGATGATGTGGGACAATGACAGGGAAGATCCCTTGGCATGAGCAGTCATGCCACCCCTAGGATGCCCCGGAATCGTAGAAGGAAGGGAATCAACAGGGGGAAGGAGTTGTTGATGTTGATGTAACTGATTCAACTTCAAAAATAGGGAAGCCCAGGGCATGGGAACCCCGTAGAAGGGAAGAACCTGACTTGGGAATTAAGTGGCCTCAGAGGGGTCACGCCATCAGCTAATGGCACTGTCGTTTTGGCTGAATTATTTTAAATGCTACCTGGGGTGAGACCAAGTAGGAAGGAGATTCTGATTAGCCAGGAAACCAGAATTTGATTTCTCAGGCAGTAGTCACAACTAACTTTTCAGAAATCAGAGCATCTTAGTGCTAAAAAGGAAGATTTTTAAGTCATTTTTCAGGCTGAAATAGAGATGACAGTGCACTTCTCTAGAAAACAAGTGACTTAGATTTGAAATCAGATTCTCACCCTTCCAGCTGATCAACTCTGGAAAGTTCTTTAACCACCCCGAGCCTTCATTTCCATATTTGCAAAACAAGGATGTTATCATCATCCTACCAGGTATGGAGCACATTAGAAATAAGACACATGATGTCTGGAAGTGTATCTGAAACTTAACCAGTGACTGGAATTATTCATATTATGATGTTGCTTTCTTTTCTTGAGAAGTTAAAGACTCCTAGGAGGAGACATAGGTTAATGATTAAATCTACGTCATACAACAGTTCTTTCTTAATTTTTCTTTTTCTTTTTCTTTGTTTTAGACGAAGTCTCGCTCTGTCACCCAGGCTGGAGTGCAGTGGCATGATCTAGGCTCACTGCAACCTCCGCCTTCCAGGTTCAAGAGATTCTCCTGCCTCAGCCTCCCGAGTAGCTGGGATTACAGGCGCCCACCACCACGTCTGGCTAATTTTGTATTTTTAGTAGAGATGGGGTTTCACCATCTTGGCCAGGCTGGTCTCGAACTCCTGACCTCGTGATCCACCCACCTTGGCCTCCCAAAGTGCTGGGATTACAGGAATAAGCCACCACGCCTGGCAACAGTTCTTTCTTACTCTGGGACAGGTGCTGTCTTGGGCACTGGGGACATGGAAGTGACAGAATTTCCTGCCTTCCTGGACCTTTTTCTGGTGGATGAGACAAATAATAAACACATATATATAAGATCCATAGTCAGACAGCTCTAAGGGCCTTGAAGAACAGAAAACCCTGTAGGGAACCGAGAAAGAGGTGGGGCTAGTGTGCAGTGGGTGGCTGTGAAGTTCTCCCTGAGGAAGGCCTTTGGCCTCAGGGAGAGAACAGAACCCCTGAAGAGGGCTCCAGCCAGAGGGTTGGCAGCGGGAAACTCAGAACCAGAACCTGAAGTGAGTCTACCTGGTTGGAGGCAAGGTGAGGAGACCATGGCAACTGCAGCCCCATTGTGGGGGACCCACTACAGTTTTACCTTTTGAAGGTGTCCAGGTTCTTGGCGTCTTGAACAAAGAATTGGACAAAACACACAAATGGAGGAAAGCAAAAGCATAGGTTTGTTTGAAATGAAAGTACACGCTGCAGCGTGGGAGCGGCCTGAACACAGTGGCTCAAGAGCCCCAGTTACAGAATTTTCTGAAGTTTCCAGACTCTAGAGGTTTCCCATTGGTTCCTTGGTGTATGCTCTATGTAAATGAAGACACAGAAGAGAAGTTACAAAGTCTTTCACTCAGAATGCACGCCCTATTAAATGGAGAGGATGTTACCCGGTGTGTGTGGTCTATGTAAATGGAGAGGATGAAGTGACGTTACAAAGTCATTTGCATTCCCATCATTGCTGAAGTGCTTCCATTTGCTTTAGTTCTAGGAAGTCAGTGTGGGTCGGCCTTCTGCTCCCTGCCTCCAGGCCTTATTCTCCTGCCTCAATAGATAGGCCTTCAGCTGAGGAACACTGAGGCCTGGGCTTCTCCATTTCATTCTAAGCACATGGGGTGGGGGTGGGGGTATGTGTGGTGGGGGAGTAGGGAAGGAGATTGGATTTACTTTTTCCAAGCATCTCTCTGGTGGGGGTGGTTGGGGGAGAATCGCCTGGGGTAGGAGAGGGAGGAGGTTGACCAGACTCCCTTTGAATAGATCTCCATTTCAAACGCACCACCCTCCCTCCCCGTGCTCTAAAGAAAACCAGGGTGACAGGGCTTTTAGGCAACTAAAGCCAAAGGCAGAGCAGACACCTTTATCTGAAAGCTGTGAAGCTGAGGCGTCCATGCTTGCCCGGGCCCTCCTGTGGGACGCAGCTGTGGGAGGTTCCAGCTCAGGATGGCTGATCCAGGCAGGCTGGGCTGACCCAGGCTGGCCGCCCAGGGCCCAGGTGCAGAACCAGGCCCAACTTTCCAAGACCAAATGTTTTAGGAAGCTGTGGTTATTTGCCCCACATGGGAGGAATCAGGTTTCCAAAAACCCAAGAAACATTGCAAACCTTATTTTATATTTTTGCTAGATATCGATGTGGCTACATGAACGTATAGAAATAAATGAAGTATTACTATAAGTAATCTGTTCTACTGTTTAAAGGAATAATGCAACAAAACTGAAGGCAATTTCATCAAGTAAAATATCGTAGCATGTATATTATTTTAAAAAACAAAATGTCATGTTAGGGAAACCTACTGAAGTTTTCACCTCTGTGAAATGTGCGTGAGGGATGGTTTTGACAGATCTCTCAGAAGGTTAAAAACCACTTAATGATTTGATAGAAATAAATTCTTAGCACATATTAAGCTGCTTCTGTACACGTGGCAGTTTTGCTAGAGGTTGTGGGAGATCCACATATCCCCTGCCCTGTGGAGTTGTATAATCAACTTGAGGCAAACAAAATCTAAACTCATAAAGAGCTAGTTGGAATTCCAGTGCTCTGCCACTGTCAAATGGGTAGGTGTAAAATCCGTTTCATGCATTCATACAACATATTTATAGCAAGGGAGGAGGCCACCCCTCATATTGTCTTATGCCCAGTTTTTGCCTCCAAAGAATGAAAAAGTAAAAACTAAAAGGCAGAAATGAAATCCACAAGCAGACAGCCCGGCACCGTACCCTGGGCCTGGTAGTTAAAGATCGATAACTGACCTAATCAGTTATGTTATCTATAGATTACAGACACTGTATAGAAAAGCACTGTGAAAATCCCTATCCTGTTTTGTTCTGATCTAATTACCGGTGCATGCAGCCCCCAGTCACGTACCCCTGCCTGCTCAATCAATCATGACCCTCTCACGTGCACCCCCTTAGAGGTGTGAGCCCTTAAAAGGGACAGGAGTTGCTCACTCTGGGAACTCGGCTCTTGAGACAGGAGTCTTGCTGATGCCTCCGGCCGAATAAATCCCTTCCTTCTTTAACTCAGTGTCTGAGGAGTTTTGTCTGTGGCTCCTCCTGCTATACTAGGAGTGCGGAACAATTACCCACATTGTTCTAGGCACTTAACAGTGAGTAAAGCAGCAACAGTTCCTTCCTTCAGGGAACTTAACATTTCGGGTCAGGTTGAGGGTTGGGGGTTAGGAGACCACCATGTAATTAATTAAAGAACTGTAATAGAAGGTGTACAGTTTTCTAGAGACCACCTACCATTCACTGAGCACTTGCCTATGTCAGGCCCTGCATTTTGTGTGGGAAGTCTACGAGTCGAGAGAGGACCCATGACTTCTAGAAGCTCCCAGACTTGTAGACACAAGGGCTGAAGGGATTCAGGGGAAGAGGACAAGGGCCATTGGTATGTTGTTGTGTTAAAATGTCCTGCATGCAAGAAAGGAGAGATCAGAGATGGCAGGGGTGGTCTCGGCGGTGTGAACAGAGAGGAGTCAGGCCTTGAGGTCAAAGGGCCATGACTACATGGGGGAAATCTGACGCAGGGTGAGGTGTGGGTCTGGAGGGGAGGGGCCACTCACTCAGGGCCTTGGCGAAAGCGACCGGAAGCTGAGAGTTAGATCCATGTGGAGGCTCCATCCAACCTCTCTCTCTCCTCCTTAACCAGGTGCAGTTTGGTTGCCTGGAACATCCTCCAGGCTTTTGTAAGGACAACACGATGTGGAGCAGAAGAATTCTGTTCTCAAGACCCAGATCAGCATCCCACCTGAGAAGAGCCAGGCCCTTCTCTTTCCTTCTCCGTGTCCCTGGTTCTTCATGGGTAAAACAAGGGAATAAAACCTGGTGGCTCCTAATCTTCTCTCCAGATCCACAGCCTGTGGTTTCTGTGGGAACTTTACATTTGCTTCACCCCCAACCCAGCCTTCCCACTGGATTCGCTGGTTTGCAGCTGTCATGTGGTCTATCAGTCTTTGCAGTATTCCTCCCTGTCTTTCTTTGTAAACCCTTGTAAAACTTGTGCTTCCTAAGCTCCCTTCCCCTGCACTCTGTCAAGGATCTTCAATTCATCCTGGAGTTCCTTTCTGTCTTAGTCTGTTCTCACACTGCTAGTAAAGACATACCCAAGAATGGGTAATTTATAAAGGAAAGAGGTTTAATGGACTCACAGTTCTACGTGGCTGGGGAGGCCTCACAGTCATGGCAGAAGGCAAAGGAAAAACAAAGGCACTTTTTACATGGCAGCAGGCTAGAGAGCGTGTGCAGGGGAACTGCCCTTTATAAAGCCATCAGATCCGGCCGGGCGCGGTGGCTCAAGCCTGTAATCCCAGCACTTTGGGAGGCCAAGACGGGTGGATCACGAGGTCAGGAGATCGAGACCATCCTGGCTAACACGGTGAAACCCTGTCTCTACCAAAAAAAAAACAAAAAACTAGCCGGGTGAGTTGGCGGGCGCCTGTAGTCCCAGCTACTCAGGAGGCTGAGCCAGGAGAATGGCCTAAACCCGGGAGGTGGAGCTTGCAATGAGCTGAGATCCGGCTACTGCACTCCAGCCCGGGCGACAGAGCGAGACTCCGTCTCAAAAAAAAAAAAAAAAAAAAAAGCCATCAGATCTCTTGAGACTTATTCACTGTCACGAGAATAGCATGGGAAAAACCTGCCCCCATGGTTCAGTTACCTCCCACTGGGTCCCTCACACAACACATGGGAATTATGGAGCTACAATTCAAGATAAGATTTGGGTGGGGACCCAGACAAAGCCATATCACTTTCCTAATAAGAGTGTGAATTGCTAACAACAGTACATGCCAGTGCCAGAAGATTATTTAATAATTGCCATCCATCCTTAGGGAAAATAAACATATATGATAAAAAGCTTGAGGGCAACATTGAAGGGAAAAGTGATATATATGGGTCATTTTTCTTAGTTACTTTTTAGTCATAGAAAACAATGTAGAAACATATATAGCAAGCCTAAACAATGATTTGCTTTTGGTAATAGTATTATGAGTATTTGTTTTACTTTTGCTTCTCAATATTTTCATGTATTTTTTTCCAATGAAAATATTTTAATTTTGAGTTAAAATAAAAAGTCTCATGCTTCCAGGGAGCTTCTCCATCACTTGAGCCAACTTTCACCATTTTTTTTCTTACAAATTCTTAGGAGCCCACAAGCAGTCTACCATGTCTGCCAATTGTGTATAATCTTAGCTTTCTCTGTTGTGTTTCATTGTGTTTATATCTTGTTTCTCCAAGTAGATTACAAGAATCTAAAGAACAGAGGGAGCAGTATTTATTTGGCTGCCTCTATTGTACTTGGCAGATCCATACGGAAACCATTTCATGAGCATCTTCTATCTGCCAGGTCTGGGGCACCTGGTACATCATGACTCTTTTAAAACAGATCCTTAAGGGTGGAAGGTTATAGCCTGCACTTTCAGATGTTAAAACTGAACCTCAGAGAAGTTAAGGAACTTTCCTAAGACCCTTAAGCTAATCCACAGTACATGGTTCCAACAAAGAGCTTGTCCCTGGTTCCACGCCCAGGTGGGCAGCTCATGAGTGTTTGGTATTTTGAAACCTCCTATCGTCCCTGTGGACTGTGTGTCTCCCAACCATGTCATGGTCCCATCACTGTTTTGTGGCTTTCATATAATCTATCAGTCCTGTGAATCTTAAAATGTCAATCACATGTCTGATTGAGAACCTATAGGCCAGCCCTGTGTGAATCATTTAGAGTGGGGCTTTCTCCCTGCCATTCATTCTTTCTTTGTTTGTTTGTTTTGAGACAGAGTCTCACTCTGTCACCTAGGCTGGAGGGCAGTGGCGTGACTTTGGCTCACTGCGACCTTTGCCTCCCGGGTTCAAGCAATTCTCCTGCCTCAGCCTCCTGAGTAGGGATTACAGGCGCCCCCCACCATGCCTGGCTAATTTTTTGTATTTTTAGTAGAGACAGGGTTTCATCATGTTGGCCAGGCTGGTCTCGAACTCTTGACCTCAGGTGATCCACCCGCCTTGGCCTCCCAAAGTGCTGGGATTACCGTTGTGAGCCACTGCACCTGGCCATTCTTTTGCTCATTTATTCATACATTTCACAGATACTGTTAACATCCTTCATGTGCCAAGCACCGAGTTAGGTGTGAAGATACAGCAGTGAACAAGATGATGTATTTACTGTCTTCATAGAGATTAAAGTCGAATTCAAATGCGGAAAATACAGTTTTTTGTTTTTGTTTGTCTGTTTGTTTAAAGGAAGAGACTGGGCATGGTGGCTCACACCTGTAATTCCAGCACTTTGGGAGGCTGAGGTGGGTGGATCACCTGAGGTCAGGAGTTCGAGATCAGCCTGATCAACATGGAGGAACCCCGCCTCTACTAAAAAAATACAAAATTAGCCAGGCATGGTGTCGAATGCCTGTAATCCCACTGCTTGGGAGGCTGAGGCAGGAGAATCACTTGAATCAGGGGAGGCGGAGGTTGCAGTGAGCCGAGATCGCGCCATTGCACTCCAGCCTGGGCAATAAGAGCAAAACTCCATCTCAAAAGTAAATAAATCAATAAATAAAGGAAGGAAAAGAAGAATACAAAAGTTCAATAAGTAAGAATTTTTTAAGAGGGTTGGCAGGCCCTCGGGGAATACCGTGTCCCAACCACCAGAATTTTAGAATGTACAGAGATTCCACCCTGCGATTGTGTTATGTTGTATGGCACAAGTGGCCTTAATATAGGGGGATTATCTGTGTAGGCAAAATCTAATCACGTGTCTCCCAAAAAGCTGAAAACGTTCTCTGGCTGGTGGTACAAGGCAGAAAAAGAAAAGAGAAGCCGGGCGCGGTGGCTCACGCCTGTAATCCCAGCACTTTGGGAGTTCGAGGTGGGTGGATCACGAGGTCAGAAACTCGAGACCAGCTTGGCCAATATGGTGAAACCCTGTCTCTACTAAAGTGCAAAATGATCCAGGTGTGATGGCATGTGCCTGTAGTCCCAGCTACTCAGGAGGCTGAGGCAGGAGAATCGCTGGAACCCAGGAGGCAGAGGTTGCAGTGAACCACGATTGCACTATTGCACTCCAGCCTGGGTGAAAGAGCAAGTCTCTGTCTCAAAAAAAAAAAAAAAAAAAAAAAAAAAAAAAAATTAAAATAAATAAATAAATAATAAAAGAAAAGGGAAAGGGAAGACAGCAGCCTCCAGTGGCCCGGATGAGGGCACTGTCAGCAGTCAGCTATCCTTGGGGCTGCTGCCACAGCGCGGTGACTTCTGGAAGCTGAGACCAGCTCCTGGCTGACAAGTAGCAGGAACACAGGGATCCTTGGTTCCCCAGAGGCAAGGAACTGGATGAGGTCCTCCAACAACCTAAGAAAGTTTGCCAGCAGATTCTTCCCCAGAGACTTCAGAAGGAGCCTTAGCTGGGCCAACATTTGACTGTGGCCTTGGGAAACCCTGGAGAGGCGACTTATGATAGATACAGACAGGTTTTTATTCCCACAGAGAATATAAATCATGACTGGCAATTACCTGAAAGTTACTCTGCTATTTACCTGTGACATTAATTATCACAGTGATAGAACGAGTAATAGAAATGAAAAAAGAATTAAGTCATGTGGGGACATTTTCTTACTCTCTGTTGAATGCATATCCACATATTTGTGTGTGTAATGATATATATGCAGATTTTCTGTTCCTGTTGAATACATCTTGGAAATATGTCACCCTGGCAAAGAAACAGTCCAGAAGGGGAAGGAAGTGAGGCAGAGTGATTTTAGGAATTGTCTTTCCAGAACCCGTGCCCAACCTCGTGGTTGCTGGTTGCAGAGATGGAAGAACAAAGCGAATGCCTCCTAATGCCTTTCTTTGTGGCAGAGCATGATGTCTCCAGAGCTACGGATCCGTGTTCCTGAAGATTTGGTTTTGGGAAGCAGCAGAGAGAAGGGTTTGGGAGCCAGTGCTGTGTATGCACCCCCAGTCCTACCACCTCCCTAAAGCTTGTGCACTCAGGTGTGAAGGCAGGTGCTGTCGGGTGGGGAGGAGCCCACCTGTCCACCCAGGCTCACCTGTGCTTCTCCAACCAGTAGAGGCATTTATCCCTGTTTCCCAGCAGCAGCAGATGGGAAGGCTAGGTATTGAGGGGTTGCCTGGAGTGGGGTGTGTGGTGGGGATGATCTAGCCCTGCCCACCAAGGTGGGTGGTTCAGATAGAGGCAGTCCCAGCTCAGGCTGGGAGCTGCAAGGAACGGAGTGTGCTGGGCCATGGATAGTGGCAGTGCAGGGGCTCATGGCGGAGAGCAAATTCGGTTCCCAGAGCCAGAACTTGGGCTAGATCACAAGGGCCATCAGAGGGGAGAAGCTGTTTTGGGGACCTTGTTGTGGCTGCCCCTCAAATGTGCCAAGCTCATTTTCTCCGTGAAGACTTTGCTCTGGCTGTTCCACCGTGGCACACTCCCTTTCAGTCCTCCCTGTATCGTCTGCCCTCATTTATGTCTCTGTTGAAAGGACACCTCCCCCAAGAGGTCTTCCCAGACTCTGCCCCCACCTTGTCCAAAACAGGAGCAACCCAAGGCATCTCTGTTTAACCCTGTTCCTTGTAACTACCTGGATGTCTGTGACACAATGGTTTGTATAATCACTATCAGCTCCATGGGTGGTACACAAGCCCCATGAAGTTCCTGTTAGTTCCTCTTGTTGTCACATCCCTTGTGCCTGGCACATGTTAAATGACCACCACGGAGCCTGCTCCTCTCCAGCCATTGCTATGGCGCCCTGCATCCAGGGATAAAGCAGGCCATGTGGGAACCAAAAGAGCTGGCACTAGGCTGTAATGCTTTGGGGTCTATGGTAAACTGAACTCTAGCCTTCAAATATGCTCAGCTTCAAAATCCTGTGAATATGCGTGTTCCTTTACATGGCGAAAGGAACTTTACAGGTGAGAGGGAGTGATCTGGAGATGGGGTATGCTCCTGGGTTATCTGGTGAGCCCAATCTCATCGCCAGGGTTTTTGTAAGAAGGAGGGAGATGGAGATTTGACTGCAGTGGTGAGAGCTCTGGCAGCAGAAGCAAGAAGTCAGAGTGATGTAGGGAGGGGCCACAAGGAAAGGAAAGTGGGAAAATTCTGGAAGCTGGGCTGGGCGTGGTGGCTCATGCCTGTAATCCCAGCACTTTGGGAGGCTGAGGTGGGCAGATCACCTGAGGTCAGGAGTTCAAGGCCAGCCCGGCCAACATGGTGAAACCCCACCTCTACTAAAAATACAAAAATTAGCCAGGAGTGATGGTAGATGCCTGTAATCCCAGCTACTTAGGAGGCTGAGGCAGGAGAATCACTTGAACCCTGGAGGTGGAGACTGCAGTGAGCCAAGATCGCACCATTACACTCCAGCCTCGGTGACAGAGCGAGACTCTGTCAAAAAAACAAAAACAAAAAAAAACAAAAACAAAAAAACAGAAACAAAAAGCAAATTCTAGAAGCTGGAAGAGGGGCAAGGAACAGATTCTCTCTTGTATCCTCCAGGAGGAACTCAGCCCTGCCAGCACCTTGATCTTAACCCTGTAGGACTCATTCAGGGCTCCTGGCCTCCAGAACTGCAAGATAATACATTTATGTTGCTTCAAGCACACAAGTTTGGGGTAATTTTTTACAGTAGCAACAGAAAATGAAAACAAGGCCCGAGACTGCTCACTCTGAGTGCCCACCTGGGAGTCACACAGGGACAACTTTCTTCTTCTCACTGTGAAACCAGAGGTGAAGCTCTCACAGAGATATGTGATTTGAGAGCAGCTCGCAGATTCCCAGGTCTTGTGACTTTGGCCAATGAAGGTAGCTTGGGTCAAAAAGAGCAGCTTAGTTGTGAAGAGGCCCTGTGGGAATCCACCTGGGTTTCACAGCCAAGTCCCTACCACCACCTTCCAGCCTACCAAGGAGTCCCAGAAAAACTGTAGAGGGGACTTCTGCAGAGGGATTTTATTTTATTTTTTACTGGGCTGGGAGCTCAGAGCCCTTGAGATTCCATTAGCCGTGGTAGGATGCCTGCAGTCCCGTTGCTGGAACAGTGGCCGATGTATATTTCCTTGGTTTTAAAAGCTGATTCTATCCCTCCAGACTTTTGTTTCCTTTAGGGTCTGGATTATATTCTATCCAGCTATGGACTCCAGTGTCTGACATTAGTAGGTTCTTAACAAATGTTAAAATAAATGAAGAAAAAAAAAAGCCCTTGGGGTCACGCATGGCTGGAACTTCAATTTCCCTTCTGATCTCCCTCTTCTTTAGAGACCTCATTTTACCCGTGTCCACAAGTATGGGCTGGTGAGGCTCTACCTTATACCTGGAGATCATGCTAGTTCTCTCTCTCTCTCTGATGTTCCAGAACTTATTCAACTGAGTAGTCTCCCAGCTCACCTCCCCTACCACCTCCCAACCATGCCGCTGGCAGCAGGCTCTGCAAAGCCCCGCCCTGGCCATGCTCCTGCCCCTCTAAAGCACTTCTGTGACTCCTGGTCCTCAGGACCAAGTCTGTCCCCTCAGCAGGCCTCGCCAGCCCCCTCATCTGTGCCCTGCTCCCCACCCAGCCTTGTCCCTGGCCATGGCCCTCCACAGGTCCCAGGGCACAGGGGACTCGACTCTCCATGAGCTCAAGTCTTTCCCTAGGCCTAGTGAGCTCCCAGTTCCCCTTCCAGCCCTGACTCCAGGGCCTCCTCTGCATGGTGGCTTCGTTCATTCTTCAGTCCTTCACCTGCTCAGCACACCTCTCCTTAGTCCTGAATATAGGGTTTGCACCCCTCACTTTGTTCTCTGACTCAGCTTTTTTTTTTTTCTTCATAGCACTTATTATAACTTATTGTAATTTCATGTGGGTCTCATCCCTCTTTTCTGTCTGTGTTCCCACTGGTGTTACCGGAAAAGAATCCCAATCCAGATTCCAGGAGAATAATTCAAGGCAAGTTCATAAAATGAAAGCAAATTTATTAGGGAAGTAGAGAAACAAAAGGATGGCTATTCCATAGGCAGGGCAGTGGCATGGGCTGCTTGACCAGATATACTTACAGTTCTTTCCTGATTATATGCTAAACAAGAGGTGGATTATTTGTGAGTTTTCTGGGAAAGGGGAGAGGATTTCCCAGAACTGAGGGAAACTTTTAGACCATATAGGGTAGCCTCTGGATGTTGTCATGACATTTGTAACCTATCATGGCACTGGTGAGAATATCTTGGTTTTGGTGGGTTTTGGCCAGCCTCTTTATTGCATCCTGTTTTATCAGTGGGGTCTTTGTGGCCTGTGTCTTGTACCTACCTCCTATCTCATTTTGTGACAAGAATGCAGCCCAGTAGGTCTCAGCCTCATTTTACCCAGTCCGTATTCAAGATGGAGTTGCTCTGGTTCAATGCACTAGTATGCTCAAAGGCGCACGCACTGGGCTTTCGCAGGTGCAATCACTCTCTTCTCTGCCTCCCGTCTTCCTGGTAACTGACAAGCAGGGCACTCATCTCAGCTTCTCTCCTTTCTGGTGATAGGGCCAGCCCTCTCCTCTACTTGATGGGCACCAGACACGAAGGAGGGGGGTTCAGTCAACACATGTGAAATGAATTTCCACAAGAGTGGCTAGAAAACAAGACCAGAGAGGGAGGAAGCAGCTGGATTTTTGAGAGCTCCCTGGGTCACAGAGGAGCCCGATTCTGCCTGTTTATGAAATCGTTGCTACCCAGCAGGCAACCAAATAAAGACACCCCAGAGTTTAGGAGACAGAATGGGAGTTGGGGGTGGGGGAGGTCACACGGATTAAGCCATGTTCTCATCTAGTTCAAAATACTCCTGCCTGGCCCATTTTTAGGAACAGTGCTCAGAAAGAAAAAGTAGAAGGGTGCCCCGGGCCTGCACCTGTTCATGGTCTGCCTTTGGGGGCTGGGAAGCCCATTAGCCAGGCGAGCGTCCTCATCAGGCCAACGTGGGCCCACATCCCTGCTCTGCTGGGCGCGCTGGCAGGCGATAAAGGCTCTCTCAGAGGCTTCACTGTCCTCATCCCCAAAACAAGGACGCGACGACTCTGTCCTCAGAGCTGAAGTCACAGCCAGCGAACAGGGCTGCCTATAGGTGGAACCCCTGGCCCAGAGGGTTGCGGGTTACCTGCTCTCACCTGCTCAGACAGGAGGGAGACTCTCAGATCTGGACAAAGAGCCAAGCGCGCCCCCTCCCCAGGCCCCCTGGTGGCGCCAAACTTCCCAAAGTTTCGGGCAGCCGCGGCACTAGTCGGTGGTCTATTTCAGAGCAGCTGGAAAAGGGAGCAGAGTATCAGTGGAGTCTATAATTGGACAGAAAGTTGTCAGCCCCTCTTTTGGGCTTCCCAGGGCAGCCTCGTTACTGCCTGGACCCTAACACCGTCCAGTCCCCCACAGCCCTCCCGAGGTCCCTGCCCACCTTTCCCCACAGCCCCCTCGCCACTGTCCGGGCCCTCGTCGGCCTCTCTCGTTTTCTCTGGGGTCCGCCCCTGCACCTCCGGCCCCTCCCCGCTCCCAGCCCCCTGATTTTCCTCCTCCTTCGCGGCTTGGCCCCCGCCCGCTCCCGCCCGGCGCTCCTAGGCCCGCCCCCGCCCCAGCTCCTCCCCAGCCCAGCTCTCTTAGCCGGGGAATCCCAGTGCTGAGGCCAGTTTGCCCCTGGGGAGGCTCCAGACAGCTTTGTTCCAGGGCAGTGGCGGGGCTGGCCGAGGCTGCGGCATTTCTCCCCAAGGAAGTGTCTTCCCCGCTTTCCCTATTCTTCTGTTTCTCACACACTTTCTATCTCATTCTGTAACTTTCAAGCCTTTCTTTCTAACTGTATGTATTTAGTGACTTGTTTTCAAGCTGGTTCTCTCTCTGGCCCCCTGGCCTGGGGAAAGCCTCCACACTTACTGCAAGTCTTGTTTAGAGTCTGAGTTTGTGAGATTACTGGGGGGAGAGTGGTCGAGTGGCTGACAGGTGACCTCCAGGAGGAGGCTTCCTGGAGCTGCTGTCTTCTCCCAGCGGCTGCTTCCAGTGGGCCTGGGCCCAGGACTGGACCTCCGCGGGCATCCCCTGAGTGCCTCCCTGCCAGGTAAGACCCGGGTTCTCTTCGTTGCTGCAGTGCTGAAGGTCACAGACTTCAGTTGACGCCCGTCTTCCCAGATGACAGTGAGGGACGAGAGGCGGTGGGGGCGTGGATGCCGGCTGGGGAGATTGTTCTCTCCAAATACAGACGCGTTTCCTTCTGAAGCCTGAGCACACTTTGCTCTTTAGGGACTGACCATAGTTGGAAGCAGATGTGTCTGTGCCTTGACTTAACTTCAGAGTAAAATAGAGGCAAGTCCGTGAGAACACACCTGCTTGATTCTAGCTGAGCCTTCAGGAGCCCAGAGATGGCCGCCGAGCGTCAAATGCAAGAGCTTGTTTTCGGGTTGCTATAATACTTTAAAGTAGTTGAGCTGTACCAGCTCTTAAAACTTTCAAGTAAGAAGTTTGCAGTAAATGGAGAAAAAGATGCGGGGGAAATGGAGCACGGGGTGGGGGAAGAACAGTCTTCCTCTGGTTTTACATTTACTGTCAAGGAACTTAGCTTTCTTGATCTAGATTTAGATCTCGTTCCTATTTGAGCATTTTATCCCCCCTCTCCCAGCCTTCTCTAGATCAGAGAGGCGTTTTTGTCCTTCCCCCAACCCCTGCGTATCATATTCTGTAGCAGACCAGGGTTTCGTGTGCCACTTTATCGAGCACAATTTGAATTAGTTGTGTTATTGGAAAATGAGTCCTCACTTCTCCCCACTCAAGGCAAGACTCAGGGATGACAGGTGGACATGCTTATCAAGCATCTGCAGAAGGAGGCGCCGCCTGCCGGCTTGTCCCAGAGCTGTGTGCTGGGTCCGCCTCCTCAGAACTTCATTCCAGGACTTGTCATCTTCCAGAGCCCCATCCTGACACTTTTTTTTTTTTTTTTTGAGACTGAGTTTCACTCTTGTTTCCCAGGCTGGAGTGCAATGGTGCGAGGTGCAATCTTGGCTTACTGCCACCTCTGTCTCCCGGGTTCAAACGATTCTCCTCCTGCCTCAGCCTCCTAAGTACCTGGGATTACAGGCATGAGCCACCATACCCGGCTAACTTTGGATTTTTAGTAGAGGCGGGGTTTCTCCATGTTGGTCAGGCTGGTCTCAAACTCCTGACCTCAGGTGATCCACCCACCTCGGCCTCCCAAAGTGCATTACAGGCATGAGATACCATGTCCGGACCCATGCCAACACTTTTATGTCTACATGGGTCATTCTCACTCCTAATCTGTCTCTGATTATTTCTACCAGGCAAATCATGGAAAGCTGAAGGCCACATCTTCAGACTCCTCCTGGTTGAGTTCAAAGGTTCCAGGAAAATTTGAAATTGCAGGGCTTCATTTTTGTTAGAGGCCTACTGCATGGGGTGTGCTGCCTAGCTGCATGCAAGGTGTAGTTGAAGGGTGTAAGCTTTGCTGCTAATCTTGTCTTCCAGTGCTAACTCTGTTGCTCTCTCTGGTTGCCCTGGGTCATGTGGCTATCCTCAGTGAGCCTCAGTTTTCTCTTTTGCCAATGGAGCTGATGGAAGAGATAGGGATAGATAACACAGGAGGTATCTGGTACGTGGTGAGCGTGCAATATATCTTAGCTTGCTTCTGTTTCACAAACCTGGGAAGCTTCAGCAGGAAGCACCCCCACCTCATTCTAGATTTCCTTGTTGCTGTGCTATTGAGGCACTGCACCACTGCAGGAAATGGTCACTTTGATATTGTTGGGCCTGTCTTATTAGACAAGGTGTTGC
Organism: Macaca fascicularis; assembly: GCF_037993035.2. NCBI lineage: Eukaryota > Metazoa > Chordata > Mammalia > Primates > Cercopithecidae > Macaca > Macaca fascicularis. The sequence goes on along the minus strand of NC_088382.1, from coordinate 148,479,678 downwards.
ATCCAATGAGGATATTCTTTCCTGGGATCCAGGAGTGGCTCCCAGGGATCCGTGCATCCTTTCAAATGTTTGGAGCAGAAGTTTGTGTCTGGTTTTTCTATGGTTTCGTCAAACTTTCATCCAATTCACAAAAGGTTATGTACCTATAAAATGATTAAATAAATGGCCCCTAGACGGATGCAGTCCACAGACAGTTTTAAGACTTTGTGTGTGGTTTCAGTTGTTGCCAACATAAAATGATCAGGAGATTCCATGTTACAAATCTTAGTCTCTGGCTTCTCTTTTGGCTTGAATCCCTGCAAGGCTGTCAGTGACTGGGATGAGGATTAGCCACCCACTTTAGACAAGGCATGTGCCCACTGGTCATCCACTGTCATCTGTGTGACCTGTAGGGCCTCTGAAGACCTGGAAGCTTGCTTGCTCTGAGCTAGAAGGTCAGGGTTATCTCTCTCTGATTTCATTGTAGGAGAGTCACAGATAAGTGAAAGTGCATTTAGAGGAGACAAATCAGGATTTCCTGGGAATAGAAGTCATAGCCTATGTGGAAGGATACTACCATAGGAAGGTCTTCTAGTGCAGAGAAGACAGTGGCCTCAGCCATTTGGAGGGCTGCCCTGTAGAAGAGGCAGCTGGTCTGCTGTCTTGGTCCGCAGAGGGTCCAGCTAAAAGGATGAGTGGAGGAGCTTCACTGGATGTTGGATTCCAGTTCAGTTGGAAGACCTTTCCAAAGACAAGAGGGAGTGGTTCATTAGGGAGTGAGTCCCCCACTACAGGAGGCATCCAAACAGATCCAAACTGATCCAAACAGGTTTAGATCAGTTGTAAGGAATGCTTGAGCTAGGTAAGCTTTTAAGGTCCTTCCTAGCTTGAGATACTGCAATTACCAAACGCTTCCCTTCCAGCCTTAAGAGTCTGCTAGTTCCCTCCTGCATCCCTCTCTTCCTTCGAAGGTGCTTATGATGTTTTTGATAGAGGTCAACACAGGTGGTGTGGTTACTATGGGCCAGGACCATGGAATAGGTGTGTGTCATTCATATCTCAGTTTTAGAAACAAGGAAATGAAAGATCAGAGTTTGAATGATTTACCTGGGAATAGGCAGAGGGAATAAAGAGGAAGTGGGATTCAAAGCTCATTTGTGTTTCAACAGAGGCCTTTTCGCACATGCTGGGAATGACGCAGGCCTTCCGAAGAAGACCAGAAAATGAGAAAGGCCCACAGGAATGTTTTAGGGTAGGAAAGTTCCCTGAGGATTTTTTTTTAGCCAACCCCCTATTCAAGAATTCAAGACGTATTTATCAGGTTACCAGAAAAAGATAACTGCAAAATCGAGGAAGACCAAGCCCTAGTAAGATGGCAAAAGTGTCATTCTCCTATTTCGCAGACCAGGGAACAGAGAGTTCTGGAAAGTGGGAATGACCTGCCAGATCTGCATTTTGAGACAGAACTGAGTCTCAAACATAGGTCTCATGAGGTACCAGGACACAGAGGGATTGACCTGTCACTCTTCCCACCTAGGATCCAGCATTTGTGTGTGCCCCTGTGGTTCTGTGTGTACATGTGTGTGTCTGTGCATATGTGTGTCTGTGTGGGCGTGTGTGTTGAGGGGAAGAGCTGGTGTCCGAGACGTCCAGCCCAAGGCCAGGTGACCAGACTGACATCTCTTTGCACTTTGCCTGAGGCCAGCATGAGGTTCATTGAATCAATGAGTGAGTGAATGAGTGGCTACATGAATGAATAATTGAATGAATAAATCATATGACATGACCATTCCTCAGCTTTCTTATTGAGTAAAGTCAGCCCCTTGCTTTGTGGTGTTACCGAGTTTCATTTTGTGTTGCTTCTTCACATTCCTGCAAGCGGATGGACCATGATAGGTGAACCAGTCCCTTCCTGCCGCTGTGGTGAGCATTTTTGTTTGTGTACAATATTTCCGCCTTTGGGCAATGATGTATCTCAGATTATTCTTAAGGAATAGGATTTCTGGGTCAGAGGGCATCGGCATTTTGATGGTTCTCAGGAGTTATTAGTTATTAGGAGCACTCATGAGAGGCCGAAAGCAGGGCTAACATCCTGGCACAAGCAAAGGGAAGTCCTGGCAGATACCCAGAGAGTGTTTGAGGGTGGCCCTGCCAGCCCATTGTGGTTGTGAAGATGCCCTGTTGGAAGCAGCTCAGAGGCCTCCTGGGACAAACTCAGCCATGCCATCTCCCTCCTGCTGTCCACTTGCCTTAACTTGTACACTCCCAGTTACTGGAAGCTCACTACTAGTTAACCCTGGTTGTGTTCTGATAGAGATTAGGGTATCTTAATTTTTTTTTTAAGTTTGGCTTGTAGTAAAATTTTTCTAAAAAATCAGAATTGATACCATCCTTTGGTTGAAACTGTATCCTAAGGAGAAGCTTTTCCTTTAACTGCACACTGGCAGATCCAGGCCAATTGGAGCTGGCCTCACCTGCCCTGTGGCTGAGTTGTCAGGGGCACATTCTGCTCTTGATGCTATAAAGACAGGAAAAAAAAAAAAAAAAAGAAAAAAGAAAAGACAAGTCAGCCACAAGTATAAATAAGGAAAATAAGGAAACAGTAAAATATCATTTTAAAAATTAGGCATAAAACTTCACTTATGCAAGATGAATAAGTTCTGGAGGTCTGCTCTATAACATTGTGCCAATACGTAGCAATGTTTTGTTGTAAACTTTATTAGGAGAGTAGATCTCATGTTAAGTGTTATTACTATAATACAACAAAATAGAACACAAGTACAAATAAAACAGCCACAAGCTTCATTGTGATTTTGCATTAAGGATGATCACATATAATTTTGCCAAATAATTATGACTATGATAGGCCCTTTACATCTGTAGGCTGCAGGACGTCTATCACAGGCAGCCTGTCCAGTTTCCTCATCTGTTGACTGGATCCTATTACCTTTCTCCCAGGTTCTTGCCCACCTTCTTCTTGCCCACCTCCAGGGGCAGAGGGATTGCTACCTCCCAAGGCAACCTCCAGTGCTTTGTTGGATATCTAGTTTAAAATTCTTCCTCTTATTCAAATGAAAGCGCTCTTTCTGCCATTGCCATCTGTCTGACCTTATTCCATCTTTTTTGGGGTACTTAGAATAAATTATATCTTTTTTCCTATGATAGATTTTGAGCTCTGTAAAAGCAAAAATAATATGCCCCCAACCCCATGTGAGATTGAGTGCCAGTTGGTGCCAGGCGGTATGTGAGATATTATCACATAGATCCTTTCCTCCTGTGAATTAACTATGCTGTTACCCCCTTTACAGATGGACACATTGAGGCTTAGGAACATTTGGTCCCTTAGCTAGTAAATGGCAGAACTGGGATTTAAACCCAAGTCTTGGTACAGAGCCCATGCTCTTAAACAAAAATTACAAACTGCCATAAGTGAATAAGATAAATGTACATAATTCATATGAGAAAGCAGATGTACTATTTGGACAGTTTTTTCTTTGTTATTTCTTGTTAGAATGTTTTAAATTTAAAGAGTAACAAAAGCATGTTTTTACAAGTTCAACAGTATCTACAACTCTCCTGAGTTCTTATCCCCCAGCTTAACCAGTAGTAACATTCTGGCTAATATTCTTTCACAACCGATGTATATCCAAACATCTACATTAATCAAAATCCAGCATTTGAACAGTGTGGGAACAATAGCCAACAAATATTTAAAAACATGGGTACCTAGCACAGTGTCTGGCTTTTAGGAGGTGCTGCATAAATGACTGAAAGGTTGAACTGTCGCATTTTGTTTTGCCTGGTTTCATGCTTGCTGCAGACCCATTGGGAAGTAGGGCTGTGGTCCCCATTGTTTGTGGCATGAATGAGCCTTTGTGTGGGGGAGGGGGAAGGGAGGGAGAGCAGAAAGAAATGTCTGCGTGGACGGACAGGTGTTGCGATTTGAGTGTGTCTCCTGCAAGTTTCTGTGTTGGGAACTTCATCCCCAATGCAGCAGTGTTGGGAGATGCGGCCTAACAAGAGGTGATTAGGTCATGAGGGCAGACCCCTCATGGAAGGTCTACTATTGCTGTTGTAGGAACAGGTTAGTTCTTGTGAGAGTGGGTTCTTAAAAGGTGAATTTGGCCTCTGGGTCCTCTCTCTGTGTTTTACATGCTTGCTTCTGCCTTCTGCTGTGGAGTTACCCTGGCAGTGCACCATTCACTGGAATTTCCCAGCCTGTAGAACTGTGAGGCAAATGCATCTCTTCTTTTAATAAATTACCCAGTCTGTATGATTAAAAGAGAATCATTTTCAGTGCTTCTGTCTTAAGACAGTGGGCTAACACAATGGGCAAGTGAGCAGATTACGGAAAGAATGAATGAGAAAGTAAATACGTGATAGGATAAATGTATGAATGAGTGAGTTAGTAGATTAATTTGCATCAACAAGTTTGATCAGCCATTCCTGGATGGTTTTTCAGATCAAGGGGAAAGAAGGTGGGATTGCAGTAGTCCTTTGCTCAGACAGAACCGTTCAAGAGGCTTTTCTTGTACCCTTCCTGCTGAATTATCCCACCAATAAATGCTCACACTATTTAAAAGCCTGAATTTGCTAGACACTGCACAGCACAAGGGTAATAAGCAGAGCTCCCTCCCACAAGCTGCCCTTGTAGGGGAGTAATCCTGGAAGCTCCTGTTCAGCTTTGGTCCTGAAGCCCCACCACAGTGGAGCCAAAGCCACAGGCTCCCCTAGGAAAAGAGCTGGAGAGCCGCACACTGTGATGGCTGAGAATTCTCTTTTGGTCCCTCTGTGTTGGGCACATTTGTGAGCCAATTTCCTGGGAAGAGAATATCCCACAAAGCCTCCATTCCTGGCCCCTTCCTGATACACACCTCACCTCTGTGTGCTCTTATCCAGAGTGGCAGGGCCCTGGTAGCATCTAGGCCATTTCTTGGAAGAAAAGAAACGTCGTTGTTGATTAGTCAAAGAAAGTCAGTCTTGCCCGGGAGTGGTGGCTCACGCCTGTAGTCCCAGCACTTTGGGAGGCCGAGGCGGAAGGATCGCTTGAGGTCAGGAGTTTGAGACCAGCCTGGCCAACATGGCAAAACCCTGTCTCTACTAAAAATACAAAAATTAACTGGGTGTGGTGGCGGGTTCCTGTAATCCCAGCTACTTGGGAGGCTGAGGCAAGAGAATTGCTTGAATCCAGGAGGTAGAGGTTACAGTGAGCTGAGATTATACCATTGTACTCCAGCCTGGGTGACAGAGCCAGACTCTGTCTCAAAAGAAAAAAGAAAAAGAAAGTCAGTTTTGTGTCAGTCCACATGTTTTCTATCTTCTCAGGAAGTAAAAGTTTCAATTAAAAAATATAAGAAAGAGCTCCCTCTTACTAAGTTAAATATCCCATTGAATACCCAGTTTAGACACTTAACTCATTTATTTGTTTCTCTGTGTTACACTGATACATGATACTGCTCTGTGCCCATCACTGTTCCAGGCACAGAGGAAGAGAGACTAGATATATAATGTTTAGGTTTAAGCAGCTCAGTTGAGAAGACAGACCAATATGTAGGTAATTTTAATATTACTTGTAGAGTGCTAAAATCCATGAGTCTGTGGGAGCCTCTAAGGAACATAGTGGAACACTCCCTGCCTGGGAAATCAGGGAAGTCTTCACTGAGGAGAAGGCACATAAACTGGGTTTTGAAGGATGAATAGGAGTCTGCCTGGCAAGAAAAATAAATTCTCTCTAAGGTAACGACACAGACAATGTCAGGAGTTAGGAAAATAAAATGCAGGTGTTCGAGGAAGGGAGCGGAGTCTTTGAGGTTGAAGAATAGGGTTCATGAGGTGAAATGTGAGGTGAGGGATCAGGTTAATAAAAGGCCTAGAGGGGCCAAGAGGAGGCTTTAAGCTGGGATAGAACATGAATGAACCTGTCTTGTCCAATAACATGGATGTTTAGGGTGAGTGAGGTCCTTTGCAAGTTCACAGAGTGCAGTAAAGGGGAATTTATAATCTGGCACAGAGGCAGGGGTCTCACTCTCAGAATGGAAACTCCTCAGAGGCTGTGTGGAGTGTGTCCCCCAGGGGCACAAATGGGAGCTTGGCTTAGGGACTGCAGGGTCTCTTAAAGCAGGAGCTCTAAACAGCCTGGTTGCCTGAGGTTTCCTGGTATGAAACAGAGCTCTAAACTGGGACAGGGGACCTAGGGCCCAGTCTGAGCTTAGCCACTGGCCTTTCCTTCAGCTAAGACAGCCAGCATCTCGGAAGTTCCAACACTTTAGAATTCTGAGATGCACTTACCATCTTGCAAAGTAGTGAGTTTCTGGTCCCTGGAGATATCCAAGTTTAAATGGGTGTATAGGAGGTATCTAGAGGGGATTCGAGCATGGGCTAATGGAGGTGATTGGGGTAGATCACTCCCTCTGATAGAGTTTTCTGAGTGGAATTTATATGGTGGTGCAAAAAGTGTCGTCAGTGTGAAGGAAGCACTGAAAAAGATTATTTGGTAATGACAGCTTTTGTTTTTAAAAATTAAGTGCTTACCGTTTGTCATGTATCTAATCTAGTTGTCTGTCTGTCTATCCATCCATCCATCCATCCATCCATCCATCCATCCATTGATATATATGTTTTAATGCTGCTATTGACTGGGGACTCAGCAACTGATGAAGTAGATTAGTATCCCCTTTTTACAGATGAGGCAACCGAGGCTTAGAGATACTAGCTGAGGCCACGTGGCTGGAGAGTGGTGGAGACAGACACCAGGCTCAAGTCTATGGGTCTCATGGCCCATGGCCCTCCCGCTGTGCCATCTCACATTTCAAAGGGGAGGCACTGCATGTGGCTTCTCATTATTGTCTCCCAAAAAAAGGGTAGCCTGCTGGGATGGCACCTCCAAACTCAGTGTGGATGCTGGAGCACTATTTATACATATTGCTTCACCAGACCAGACGCTGCTCAAAATAAATTAAACAGAAATATCTTTCTGTGTCCTCAAGACTCTGTAATCTGAGACAATCTCTTGTGAAATGAATGGAGACAGTGTACTCAGTGGGGGGCTGGCGGGGGGAGAGAAAAAAATTGGGAATAATTCAATACTGAAAACGTGAAAGAAATAAAAATGGGATTATTACAGCTCTACCACGTTTGAAGAAATGAATCAAACAATAGAGAGTGGTTAAGGTTTGCTTGTACTGATGGGCAGGGCAGGCTGAGGGGAGGCTGAGAAGGGCTGTCCTATCCTCCTGTATGCGTCCTGCCGTCTGAGCCGCCTCTTCAACCCCATAGACCCAGGGAGGCTGCAGGGGTTGGGTGGGGACGGTGGTAAGGGTGTGTGTGGGGGGGTCTCTGGATTGCTTTTGGAAGTTGGCCCTCGGAGAGGGAAGTTGAATGGGGTAATTCTGGAAAAGCATATCTAAACTGAGTTGTCAATCAAAGATGAAAGGAGAGGAAGAGAAAACAAGATATAGAGCCCAGAAAGCAGTTTAAGAAGCAGGGACTCCCCGTGTGAGCGCCGCGATGAGGTGGCAGTGTCTGCTGGGTCCTGCTAAGAGCAACAAGTGCCTGTCTGTGGTTTTGGAGTGGAAGAACTCCAGCTCAAATTCACTTAAACTTAAAAAGCGGGAGTAGGGAAATATGTGTCTCATGCAATACAGTTGCTCTGGGCACATCTGGACTTTGGACAAAGCTGGGTGCAGGGGCTCTAGGGACGCATCTCGTCTTGTTCTCAGCATCCAGTCTGCATCAAGATCCCCCACACGCTGACACGTGGCCGTTGGCCCCCCAAACTCAGCAGCTCCGGCCGACGTACGCCTCTTTACCCAGAAACTCTAGCAGAGGGCCTGGGGATGCTTGGCTCTTGTCAAATTCCAGCGTTCAGGGGGACGTGGGGCCCAAGCCAGCTCATTCTGGTCCCCTGCTACCTCCTAGCTGAAAAAGCAGGGTGCACTTCCATGAACCCCATCAACTGATAGGAGGAGAGAGGTTTTTACTGAAAGCAAAAGACTGGCTGTGCTTTCTGAAGGAGGGAGGCTTGGAAGACAAAAGCAATTGTGGTCCCAGGTAGAAAATAGTCACTGGTGTCAGGAGCCAAGCAGGGGCGCCAGGTGAAAATGGCCTCCAGATGCTGTTTCTGTTCTGTACAACAGGTTGAGGTGCCTGCTCTTCTCTCCAACTCCACTTAAAGCCCATTAGACCTTTATGGGATGCAACATATGATTTAAAATGTATGAGCATGTTTGCGACATGTTACCCCAAGCATAAAACTCAAACCACAACACTGAAGGCCCCCCAGTCTGCCCTGAACTGTCCCTTTCCATGGTTATCTCTGTTTCCTTCAGGAAGCTGCTGGTGATCCTGGGGTTGAGTGGCCCAGAATGTGAATCCAGCCTCGTTCATTTAATAGCCACGTGACCTGGAGCAATGTCCTGGCCTCAGGGTTTCAGTCTGTGAAAGGGACAGTAACTCGCACATCAGGCTATGGTGGGGATCCCATGTGACTGAGTAGACACATGTCCCTGCTCCACATTTGCTGTGGGGTTGATACTCAATAATTCATAAGTTAATTCCTGGATAAATCCATTCGTATGAGGATGGCTATAGACCTTGTGACAATTCGCAATAGGAAGGGAGCATTTTTCTTACTCACGTGTTAGGCCTGCCAGTCTGATCTATGGGTGATTAGTGGTATTAGGACTAAAGTAACCACCTTTGAACAACCAGGGGTGGATGACTATAAAAACTTCGTGTTTCTATGATCTCTGAGACCAACCATGTTTGGTCAAAGCCTCCTGTCCTGTGTCTTCACAAGCCTTGACCCCATCCCACAACTTCCTGTCCACTTTCAGGCATAACAGAGACCAGCCCAGTCAGTTCTAGTATAAAAGTGCAGGCCTTCATCACAGTGAAGTTCTCTGCCCTCCCATCATAGCCAATGCTAATGCTAAGCCATTGTCCTGAAGGACCTGGCTGGGGCCTTTTCTCTCTTCCTCTCTCTTTCTCTGGAGGGTTGGGGTAAGGATAAAGGGAAAGGAGAGGGGCAGTGGCCTCTGCTTTGATGGTCATGGTAGTAGCTCCTCTGGCCACGTTTGCCACGAAAGCTTCATTGTGTTTCGGGCATCCACGTGGTGCCTCTCTCATGGAGCGCCTCACCTCTCCCAACTTGGGAGGTCTCATCCAGTGGGAACTCCCCCATGCCCCTTCCTCCCCTGCGCCTACAGCAACCTTCACAGTGTCTTACAGCTGGAGTCTCCTATTTGTGCAGTTATCTCTGCTGGGCACCAACCCAGTAACTCAAGCCTCACCTCCTCCTGTGGTGTCCATTTGACTCACGGGGAGCCCGCTCACCATATCTCAGGGAAGCAGGGGAGTGCAGATAGCCCCTCCTTCCCCAGCACAGCCCCTATCCCTATTGTCTTCTCCTTCATTCACATAGGTCCAAGCAAACATGTAGTCAGGCGACACCGGAGAGGTAAGTGCAAGCCAGCCCATGAAGGTCTGCAGTGAGCACTTGGACTTTATCCAAAGGTGACGAGGGATGCAGCAGGGTTTGTCCATGAGTCTAACGATCATATTTATGTGTTAGGCACCTCATTTGGGTCTTGTGAGGATGTGTAGGAAGTCCCAGTAAAGGCCAGGCATGGTGGCTCATGCCTGCAATCCCAGCACTTTGGGAGGCTGAGGCAGGCAGATTGCCTGAACCCAGGAATTCGAGACCAGCCTAGGCAACATGGTGAAACCCTGTCTCTACAAAAAATACAAAAATTAGCTGGGCATGGTGGTATGCACCTGTAGTCTCAGCTACATGGGAGGCTGAAGTGGGAGGATCACCTGAGCCTGGGAGGTAGAGGCTGCAGTGAGCTGTGATCACACCACTGCACTCCAGCCTGGGCAACAGGAGTGGGACACTCGCAAAAAAAAAAAAAAAAAAAAAAAAAAATTCCCTCCCAGGCTAGGTACAGTGGCGCACACCTGTAATCCCAGCACTTTGGGAGGTCGAGGTGGGTGGATCACCTGAGGTCAGGAGTTTGAGACCAGCCTGGCCAACATAGCGAAACCCTATCTCTAGTAAAAATACATAAATTAGCTGGGCTTGGTGGTAGGCACCAGTAATCCCAGCTATTCGGGAGGCTGAGGTATGAAAATCACCTGAACCCGAAAGGTGGAGATTGCAGTGACCTGAGATTGCGCCGCTGCACTCCTGCCTAGGGGATAGAGCCAGAGACTGTCTCAAAAAAAACAAAAAAACAAAAAAAAAAACCCTGCCAGTACTGAGTGGATCTGAGGCTGGAGGCCACATCCGAGGCTGTTGGTGGCAGGGATTCAACAACTGCTGGAGGCTTTTCACTCCTCACCCCATTCCCCTTTCCAAAACGCTCCATCCCATTAATCAGATCTCAGTTCAAGTGTCCCCAACTAAGATGAGTCTTTCCTTTTTTTTTTGGAAAGCAATGGTGCTTTTAATGAAACTTCTTTCAAATCTGTGAGCATGCTAGCTGTGAAGTAAATGCTTTTCCATAGGACGTATTTCCAAACAATGATCATGGTGTTATGGCTAATAAGATGCTGGACAGATGAGTAGCCAAAGAATATTATAAAATATTATAATATAATATTATAAAACAACAAAATCTCATCAATGATATATCGAGGAGTCTTTCCTTTTACAGAGCATAAAAAATGTCCTACGCAAGTCACCTTCTATCACATGACCCTGTTTTTTTGTGTTCAAATCAACTATTACTCTCTAAAACCATCTCCTTTATTTATTTGTTACTTTGTTTACTTTCTCCCTACTCTCTCTAGAAAGTAAGCTGGATGGAGGCAGGAACACTGCCACATCTGGTGATTAAGACAATGCCTGGTACACAGTCTGGGACTCAGCAAATCCTTGTTGAAGTAATTGATCAATGACTCTAAAGACCACAAAGCATAGTGAAGAAGTGGGCAATGGCTTTAGAATGAAAGTGACCATTCAAGTCACTTGGAGCCCAGGTTTAAGACATCTTCATTGTCTCAAGAATAGACAGATATGCTTCTGTATCATTTACAGTTTCTAGCAGCTGGGAGAGAAACAGAAGTGGCATGCAGCCTCTTCTTAGGGAAGTGATAAAAATAAAAAATATGACTGATAATATTTTTGAATTCTGTAGCATAAAGAAGGAGGTCTGGAAAACATGTCTCACTTTTTCCATCTCCTCCTCTAATCATCTGAGTCCTTCTGCAAGTTGGCAGTGTAGGGCTGAAGCCAATTCCATTGAAATCATTGGGATGTCTGAGTGGACAGGCGGCAAGGACTGAATAGTTGCTGTTGCTCGTTAGAAGGACCAAACACTCTTGATGGCCAGAGCTCTTTTTTTTTTTTTATCTCTGCACATGCCAGTTACCTGATCAAGCACTGCCATTCTATAGAGTGACAGAGACCAAGCCTTCCGGTTAAATGAAAAGACACAGAATCTAGGATCATAATGGCCTGGGACTAAATCCCTATTCTACCCCTTCCAGGTGGTATAGTCTTCAGCACGTTTTTTCACTGCGCAGAACATGAGGTTACTCAGCTGTAATAACTGCTTTGCTAGCCTCTTGTGAACAAATAAAGCAATGCCATAGAAACAGCCAGTACAGTCCTGGCTGCTATTTATATCATCTGCGTCATCATACCTTTGCCATATCTGGTACCCTACAGTCGACTGGATCAGCTGCCATTTTTATTTATTTACTCGTTCAACAAATATTTATTGAGCAACAACTTTGTGCCAACGGTTAAGTGTCAGGGATCGTGATAGGTAAGACCACTTTGCTCATCAAGAAACTTATGACCCAGTGGCTCACGCTTATAATCCTAGCACTTTGGGAGGCTGAGGTAGGTGGATCACCTGAGGTCAGGAGTTCAAGACCAGCCTGGCCAACATGGTGAAACCCCATCTTTACTAAAAATACAACAATTAGCTGGACACAGTGGTGCATGCCTGTAATCCCAGCTACTCAGGAGGCTGAGGCAGGAGAACTGCTTGAACCCAAGAGGCAGAGGCTGCAGTGAACTGAGATTGCCCCACTGCACTCCAGCCTGGCCAATAGAGTGAGACTCCATCTCAAAAAAAAATTATATATTATTTTATATAATAAAATATAAAAAGACGTATTAATGCACACAAGTTCAAAATACCAACCAGCGTAATAACACGAGAATCTATTAACCAGACAGCACTGACTGAACCCTTGAGTGTATAGTGTCTCCCCATCCCTGGATTTTCTTGGCTAAACCAGATCTTCTTATTTTCTGCCTCATGTCCCCATTTAAAGGTCCTAGGATTTTCTCAACCTTTGTTATCCATAAACTGGCTCTGAGTGAATATACTCTCTGTATTCATGTCTGACATGGTGAAAGGTGGCAGGGCATGGTTTTGGCACTTATAGGACTTACATTGTGATTGGACAATACAATGGACAAAAATAAATGAAGGATAGAAAGAGGGAGGCTAGAAAAAGGAGAAAGGGGAGAATGAAGATGAGGGGGAAGAGGAAGAAGAGGAGAGAAAGCAGCAGGAGTGATGTTAGAATAAGGAGTAACATATGGGATTGATGTGAGCAGGTCACATTTCTTTTTTTTTTTTTTTTTTGAGATGGAGTCTGGCTCTGTCGCCCAGGCTGGAGTGCAATGGCCCGATCTCACACTGCAAGCTCCGCCTCCCGGGTTCACGCCATTCTCCTGCCTCAGCCTCCCGAGTAGCTGGGACTACAGGCGCCGCCACCACACCCGGCTAAATTTTTGTATTTTTAGTAGAGACGGGGTTTCACCGTGTTGGCCAGGATGGTCCCGATCTCCTGACCTCGTGATCCGCCCGTCTCGGCCTCCCAAAGTGCTGGGATTACAGGCTTGAGCCACCGCGCCCGGCCCAGCAGTCACATTTCTAATACATCCTTGCATCTGCAGCATGTGACTGAAGCTGTACCTGTAGCTGGGTGAAGAAAGAAATGAGAAAAAATGGAAATAATCTGTGACTGAGTATTAGGTTTTTTTTGTATTTTTGTTTTCTTAAAGATGATGCTGCTTCCTTGTAGGGAATCTAGTGTAGAGGGAAATAAGAGAGCAAGGAAGGAGACCAGTTAGGAGGTTGTTGCCGTGCTCCAGGCAAGAGAGAAAGGAGGCTGAGCCGGGCGCGGTGGCTCACACCTGTAATCCCAGCATTTTGGGAGGCCGAGGCGGGCGGATCACAAGGTCAGGAGATCGAGACCATGGTGAAACCCCGTCTCTACTAAAAATAGAAAAAATTAGCCGGGCGCAGTGGCGGGCGCCTGTAGTCCCAGCTACTCGGGAGGCTGAGGCCGGAGAATGGCGTGAACCCGGGAGTCGGAGCTTGCAGTGAGCCGAGATTGCGCCACTGCACTCCAGCCTGGGCGACAGAGCGAGACTCCGTCTCAAAAAAAAAAAAAAAAAAAAAAAAAAAAAAAAAAAAAAAAAAGAAAGGAGGCTGGGTCTCCACCAGCATGAGTGGAGAAGGGGAGGTATTGGCAGACCTGAGGTGTACCGGGGTGGGAGAACTGATAGGGCTGTAGAACGTATGTTCTATATGGGCAGTTAGCTGAGCAACGGGAACAAAGCTTGTCTTCAGGGGCCTCATGGTCGTCTTTACTCTTAGGGACCCATTTCACTAAGTTGGTCTTTGCTTTCCCTTTATCCCTGAGGGATATTTTTCCTGGATAGAAGATTGTGGGTTGACAGTTCTCGTTCAGCACTTGAAGAATGTTGTGCCATTTGCCCCTGGTTTCTTGGTTTCAAGTAAGAAATTGGCTGTCATTTGTGTTTCCACCATAGGCAATGTGTCATTTCTCTCTAGATTCTTTCAATATTTTTTACTTGTCTTTATTTGGTTGTCAGAAGTTTGATTATGATGTATTTGAGCATAAATTTCTTTGGGTTTATTCTGTTTGGGGATAAATAGGATCGACAACTTCTAGGATCTCAGCCAGTTTGAGAATTTATCATCCATTATGTCTTTGATGCTTTTGAGCTCCATACTCTTCTCTCCCTGGATTGCTGTGATATGAAAGTTATGCACATTGTTATTGTTTATAGATTCCTGGGGCTCTGCTCATTTTTTTTTCCAGTCTGTTTTCTTGTCGTTGCTCGGATTGGGTAAATTCTATTGGTCTGTTGTTTCAGTTTGCTGATTTTTTTAGTCAGTTGTCTCATTTCCAGTCTAGTTTTAGGCCTCTGCTGTATGTTTTCTAAATGTTGTTATTGTAATTTTTTTTAGCTCTTAAATTACTCTTTGTGTCTGTTTTACATCTCCTATTTTTTTTGCTGAGAGTTTCTATTTTTTCATGTTTCAAGAGTGTTTGTTATGGTTTATTCAAGCATTTCTATGACTTCTGCTTTAAAAATATTTGTGAGAAAATTTGGGTTATTTCAGCATTGGAATCAGTTGATTGAATTTTCTCATTCAAGCTGTAATTACCCTGGTTCTCAGTGTAATGAGTTACTTTCAGTTGTATCCTCAACACTGGCCATTATTCTGATAAACTCTGGATTCTATTTAATTTTATTGTTTAGTAAACAGTCACCTCATTTAGGTATAGTAAGATGGCCTAACTGAGGATAGACGTTCAGCTCCTGGCTGGGCCTTGCTGATACCACCCCAGAAAAATACAGGTTTTTTTTAAGAGGCAGGTTCTTGCTCTGTCACCCAGGCTAGAGTGCAGTGGTGTGTTCATAGCTCACTGCAGCTTCAATTTCCCGGGTTCAAGCAGTCCTTTTGCCTCTACCTCCTGAGTAGCTGGGACTACAGGTGTGTACCACTACACCAAACTAACCAGGTTTTTTGTGTGTTTGTTTTTTAAGGTAAAAATACACCATACAATACTCTTTACCATAAAAGTCACAGGAAAATACTGGATCGGGGAAGAAAATTGAAGATACAGAAGTACTGTAGCATGCTCACTTACATTACAAAGTGTAGTAATTGAAAGTGAAGCTGACACTAAGGTCAGAGATGGGACATATGGGGCTCCTCTCCCTCCTCTGACTCACCTAAACACTGATACCACCGAAAGCTCTGTTTTCTACTCCTTCTGTACTTTTCCAGGAGTATCTCCAGCTCCAGTTTATCTTCTGAGCCATAGACTCAAGTGTCCATCTGCCTTTGAGCTCTCCTTCTGACTGTTTTACAGGTACCTCAAATTTACCTCAGTATTTCCAGCCTGTACTCTTCACCCAGTCCCCTCACTGACTGGCTCCCTGATGCTCAAACTGGAAATCTGGGCTTGCTTCCAGATGTTCTTCTCCCTCAATCTCCTGCTCCCTGCCAGTCACCAGTGTCATAGAATCTGCAGCTGGACCACTTTGCCCATGGATATGTTATGGAAGGTTGTTGGGATTTCTGTTTGAATCGTTGCACTAGAACTCCTCATTGGTCTCTCTAGTCCATCCTTGTCAACAGAGTTTCCTAAATCACATTGGTATATGCCACTCGCATACATGTAAACATCCACTGGCTCCAGGGGCTATCCAAGCATGTCTGAACCTTTTCTCTGGGTCACTGCACAAGTCTCTAGGCTTTCTTATTAATGTTCTTTCCTTACACTTGAATGCCTTCCTCCCCATGAATTCCTACCTTCTGCTCCAGCCTGAACTTTCATTGTTTTCTGCATCTTTTCCTCCAAACCACTGTGCTCCTTGGCTCATTCTATGAGTAATAATAGATGGGAGGTGGGCTATTCCTGGTGAAGGCAGCCCTTGTCCTTTTGCCTGCTTCCCACTCATCTTTCCAGACTCAGCTCAGCATTACCTCCTCTAGGAAGCCTTCCCTGACCTCCCAGGCCCAGGATAGGTACTTGTCCACTCAGCTCCCATGACACCATGTCCACTGACCATATGGAAATATAAGCACTTACTTCCTTGTCTGTCTCCACCATTAGGCTGCAAGCTCCTTGGACAGTGTGTAATATAAAATGCCTACCATGCATTTAGGGCATGATTGAATTAGAGACTAAAACAATGAAATACACGGTACCCCTATACAGTCAACATCAACCGAGTTCTCTGAAATGCTCAGGTGAACGCATCTCCCCTTGATAGCCAATTACAGTAATGGAAACCTTTTACTTTATAAAAATTATCACATCCATTGTCTCATGTAATCTCTTTCACAGATCGCTGAAGTAGGGGATATTGTTCCCATTTTATAGTTGAGGAATCTAAGGATTGGAAAGTCATAAAAGTAGTGTGGCTTAAGCACCATCTATGTCCAGGTATATTTTAGGCTTTTTATATATAGTAACTCATTTAATTAACCCCCCCCCCAAAAAAAAAACCTGTGAGATGAGTATTTGAATCCCCACTTCATACATCAAAGAGTTGACGTCCAGAGTGGTTAAGCGAATTCCCCTAGTTTGCACAGCTAGTAAGCAGCATAATTGGAATTTGAACACAGGGATGCTGATTGAAAAGCTTAGTCATTATGCTAGCTGCCCCAAGAGTCGTCAGACACCTGTGACAGTGCCTGGTCTGGCATGTAGAAAGTACTCAGTCTGTATTTGTTGACTGAAGAGGACTTGCTCCAAGCTCCACAGAGTTGAGTTTCGAATCCAGGATGCACGCAAGCTTGGTTGGGCTCCCAGGAAGCCCTCTTAAGACAGAAGCCGCCTGATTCTATCTTCCCCTCTCTGATCAGCAAGTGCAGTTTGCATCACAGACAGCTCAGCAGGACTGTGCCAGTGGTTCCGAGCTGGGTCTGTGATAGAAGGACACAGTTCAGTGGTCTGGACACAGACGTACTATGCGCTTATGTCCCAACCAGATTCCTGCCCAGAACATTGCCCATCACCCCAGCAACACATCAGCAGTGCCTCATTCCCCCAGCCCCCACCTCAATGGGTAGAGGCCAGACCCTCTGACTCAGACAGAGCTCGAACTCTGCCCAGGCTGCCCTAGCAATCTGCCGAATCTCATTCTCTCTCTAAATTGCTTTCTGCTCAGTGCTCTTCCTCCTCCCTCCTCTGGGTCTCTGAATGGGAATGCTGGTTACTATGGCAATAGGCTGGCTTGTGGAAGGAACTCAGCTCAGTAAATTAATTGCTGGACTTTTGGGAGACTAATGGCAGAGCTCTGCCTCCCAGGGACAGGGGTGTGGCCTACATCCTGCCAGCTTGGCAGCTAATCCCTGAAAACAGCTCAGGGCTGGGTGAGAGAGAGAAGATGGAATAATGGTACCCCATGCATGCTGAGGCTGCAACCTGAGATGGGCTGGGGCGTGTAGAGGGGATGAAGTTCCAGGAACCTCATGTTTGGTGAACACCTACTCTGTGCCAGGGCCTGTGCTGCAGGATTTGCAGAAATCATTTCCTGTAATCCTTACCATATCCCCTGATAGAGTAGAGATCATCCCTTTCTAATGGTTGAGGAAACAGTATAAGAAATGTTCATTCGTGCCACCAAGCGGCAAAGCTAGGATTCCATACCAGGGCTTCCTCACTCAGTAAACATTTTGTTATAAACACTCCATTTATTTCTGGGTAGAAAGCCGTTCTCTTTTCCACAATCTCTTCCAGAAGATAGAAGCAAAGGGAATACTTCCTAACTCATTCTATGAGACCGGCATGGCCCTAATACCAAAACCAAATGAGGACATTACAAGAAACTACAGACCAGTAACTCTCATGAACACGGGTGTAAAGATCCTCAACAAAATATTCGCAAATAAATCAAGCAACATAGGAAAATAATTATGCATCACAACCAAGTGGGATATGTCCCAGGTATGCAAGGCTGCTTCAATATCTGAAAAGCGATCAATGTTATTCATCACATCAACAGGATAAAGAAAGCCATGCTCTTCCCTCTCGGGGGTTAAGTGAAAGTTTCTTCTGCAGCACATTTTCCCTTTCTCTTTCAATGCTCTTGTCCTCTCCTTCTTGTGAACTGGGTGGTACATGGTTTGGTGTTTGACTATATCCTTTGCTTTTTTCTCTCATTGTTTCTGTACTTATGAAGTAAGTGTTGCTCCAGCCAGATTGCAAACATCCTGGGAGAAGCAATGCTGCTGAGTGACTTGAGTACGGACCTATGGTTAGATTGTTTGGGATTGAATCCTTCCCATGACTCCTAGATGTGGGAGTCACGGGAGGATTACTTAAGCCCAAGTTCTTCAGTTTCTTACTCTGTACAATGGGCCTAATTGCACCTACTGTTCAGATTAAATGAATTATTATTTATAAAGCCCTTAAAGTAGCTACTGTACTTATGAGCATATAATGTACGTTAATGGTTTAGTGCTGGAAAGAGCATGGGCTTTGGCGCCCTTCTGATCTGATGCCAAAACCAGCTGTCATTACTAGGGCTGTGTGCTTAAGGAAGTTGTCTATCCTTCCTGAACCCAGGTTCCTCACTGGTAAAGGGGGTGATGAGTACTAATTTGCAAGTCTACTGTGATTACTCTATTTCTAGAACATTTTCGTCACCCGAGACAGGACATCTGTCAACCATTAAGCAATAAGATGAGATATCTTTCTTCTTATTTAGGTCTTTAACTTTTGTCACTAGTGTTTCATAGTTTTCAGTGTACATGTCATTGTTGATTACATTTATTCCTAACATTTTATCCTTTATCATGCTATCATAAATGAAATCATTTTCCTCGTTTTATTTTTGCATTGTTCATTACTGGTATACAGAAACACAACAAACCTTTTTGTTGTTGTTGTTTAGATGGAGTCTCACTCTCTCGCCAGGCTGGAGTACAGTGGCACGATCTCAGCTCGCTGCAACCTCCGCCTCCAGGGTTCAAGCAATTATTCTGCCTCAGCCTCCTGAGTAGCTGGGACTACAGGCTCATGCTGCCACACCCGGCTAGTTTGTTTTTGTTTTTGTTTTTTTGTATTTTCTTAGAGACGAGGTTTCACCATTTTGCCCATGCTGGTCTCGAACTCCTGAGCTCAGGCAATCCGCCATCTTGGCCTCCCGAAGTTTTAGGATTACAGGCCTGAGCCACTGCGCCCAGCCTGCACCAAACTTTTGAGTGCTGGTTTTGTATCTTATACTTTGTTGAATTTGTTTATTGGTTCTACCAGTTTTGGGGGGATTATTTGGGTTTTTGCACATATACGATCATGCCACCTGTAGCTGGACATGGTGATATGTGCCTGTAGTCACAGCTACTTGGGAGGCTGAGGCAGAAGGATTGCTTAAGCCCAGGAGTTTGAGGCTGCAGTGGGCTATCATTGTGCCACTGAACTGTAGCCTGTGTAACAGAATGAAACCCCATCCCTAAAAAAAAGATAATGCCATCTGCAAATAGAGATAATTTTACCTCTTCCTTTCCAAGTTGAATGCCTTTTATTTCCTTTTCTTGCTAGTTGCTCTGGCCAGAACTTCCAGTAGCATGTTGAGTAGATATGGCAAAGAAGCATCCTTGTTTTGTTCTTGGAAAAAATTTCAGTCTTTCACCATTGAGGATGATGTTAGCTGTTTTTCATAGATGGCCTTTATTATGTTAAGGAAGTTTTTTTATGGTCTTAGTTTATTTATTTATTTTTTATCATGAAAGGATGCTGGATTTTGTCAAATGCTTTTTCTGCATCAATTGGGTTCACTGTGTGGTATGTTACATTGATTGATTTTTGTATGTTGAACCACTCCTGCATTCCTGAGATAAATCTCACTTGGTCATGGTGTCTGTTACTTTTCATATGCTGCCCAAATTTGATTTGCATTTCTTTTGGTAAATATTTTTGCATCTATGTTTATAAAGGATATTGGTCTTTAGTTCTCTCTATTCTTGAGTATTTAGAAAGATATATGACAAAGATTTCTCTAAAAACTTGGAGATTACAACATTGATAAAGCCCGGTTTCTGCAATGAGGGAAATTATCAAATTTCTAGAACCCGGGAAAATACTGAACAATGATGGATGATCCATTTTATTCCCCACCGTCACCAGCCACCATCTTTCTTATTTCATAAGACAACAGTGGCTCAGTAGTTGCAGCTAATATTTGGATTTGTTGTATCCATTGAGTTCAGGGAGAGAGTGTGGGTTTAGTGCCCAGAAGAGGCCTAAGTTTCAGCCCCAGTCCCTTCTTCCATCAACTGAGTGACCTGGGGAGAGACACATACCTTCTCTCCACCTCAGTGTCCTCCTTTACCCAGTGGAAATGATGATGCCTGCCCTGAAGGGCCACATGAGCTCATGCATTAACCAGATACTGCCTAGCACATGGTGGATAATAAGTAATAATCAGTTACTTTCATAGTTCCTTGAAGATGTCTATGTTCTTCTAATGAATGACTTCTAGCTACCCCAATGTAATATGATACTATAACAGCATCAGATGCTGGCCGTTCATCATTCATTCTCAATCTAATGCTTATTTAGGTGACCACTACATGCTAGGAGCTGTTCTAGGTGCTGGGCAATAGAATGGACAAGTCCAACAAGTCCTTGTCTCCATACAGCTGTGAAGCATAACAGGCTGGGTGATCAGCTCTGACTTGCTAAGATTCTGTGCCTCTCCCCTGGACCATCTGACTCCTGACCTTGGAACTCTGACTGCCCTTATGTGTTCCATTTTTGGACAGTGCCTTTCTTCCTGTTCCTGTAGCTGCCTCCTGCTGCTCTCTGAGTATTGTCATTCAGACTATTATACCCTGTGCTCTCACAAGTGGCCTGTAGTGCCCTGGTAAGATGAGTGTACTTTGTCCTGAAGGTGGTAGGAACCAGATTATACCTCTCCTGAGAGCAACCCGCATACCTGTTGTGCATGGGGGAGGTTCCCTAAGTATCACGCTCTGGCCCCCTCTGGGGCCTAGCAGATGCCATTCCTTCTGCCTGAAATTATCACCTACTTTTTGTCTGGCTGAGTCCTGCTCAGCCTTCCAAACTCGCTTTGGAAGGAAGTTGGGAAGCCTGAACATCCCCTAAAATAGTCAGGTGATGGACATCCCCGCCTCTCTGCCTTCCCCCACAACCCCTTGGGCTTCCTTCTACCAGCATTAACTTGATCCTCCCTCCCCCAGTGTGTGTCTTACCTGTGTCACAGGGTCATTGAGAACCTGTGCAGGGTAGGCTCAGTGTCATTTATCTGCCTATCCTCAGCACCTGGCACAGGAGGGCAACTCGTGAATATTTCCTAAATGAAGAAATCAATAGTGAAATGTATATTGTTTTCCCTATCCAGGACATTGGCTTTAACAATGAAAAATACCTTTAGAAATGTACAGCCACATGAAAATAAAATATACAGAAGGGAAAATACACTTAGCTAAGAAGGCTCATGGAACAAAGAAATGCATAGGAAACAAGCAACAATGCCTCTTCTGTTGAGTTACCAAAGATGGAAGGAGTGATAATACTCAATGCTCCCGAGTAGGTGGTGAGAGGGGCACCCACACACTCACACATTGCTGGAGGCAGTGGACATTGGTACAACCTTTTTGGAAAGCAATTTGGCGATACGAGTCAGGATTCTTGCAAAACCCTTATGACCCCCTAAGTGTTTTACTACAAATTTACCCTTAGAAAATAATTACACATGGCTAAGACTTAGGTGCACAGATGTCCTCTGTAGCATATTCAATCAGTAAAATGGCCTACTAAATGTCCCAAAGTAGAAATTGCAATTAAAACAATAGTGCTAGTGCCACAGGTATAGTTCTAGGTAGCCAATAATGGTGACATTTTAAAGGCATTTTTAATAGGCCAGACATTGCTCAAGTTACAATCTTAAGAGAGATTGGCTGGGCGTGGTGGCTTACGCCTGTAATCCCAGCACTTTGGGAAGCCAAGGTGGGTGGATCACGAGGTGAGGACTTCAAGACCAGCCTGGCCAACATGGGTAAGCCCCATCTCGACTAAAAATACAAAAATTAGACAGGCGTGGTGGCGGGCACCTGTAATCCCAGCTACTCGGGAGACTGAGGCAGAGAATTGCTTGAACCTGGGAGGCAGAGGTTGCAGTGAGCTGGTATGGCACCACTGCACTCCAGCCTGGGTGACAGAGTAAGACTCCATCTAAAAAAAAAGAGAGACCAGAGTCTGGGAAGGATAGTGAGGGGGTGGGGAGAGGTGGGGACAGTTAACAGGTAAAAAAATAGAATGAATAAGACCTACTATTTGATAACATAATAGGGTGACTATAGTCAATAATAATTGTACATTTTAAAATAACTTAAAGAGTGTAGTTGGATTGCTTGTAACTCGAAGGATAAGTGCTTGAGGGGATGGATACCCCCTTCCCCATGATGTGGCTATTTCACATTGCAAGCCTCTATCAAAACATCTCATGTACCCTATAAATATATACACCCACTATGTACCCACAACAATTTAAAAAAGTAATATATATATATATACACACACACACACACACACACACACAAGAGAGAAAACATCCCCAGCATGGAAAGGGGATGGAGAACAGCCTGTGACCTGAGGTCAAATCCCAGCACGACCACTCACAGCTGAGACTTTAATCCCCCCAAGCTGTACTTTTTTCATGAGATATTGGTACCTAGCTCGTAGCATGAATGTGAGGCTCCAATAAGACAATATGTGGACAAAAACTGCTTAGCCCATTTCTTGAAGCAGACTCTTAATACTCTTTTCTATTAGTAATAGTCACCAAAATAATCTTTTACTGTTGACAAAATCAAAAAAAAGAGATCAGGTTTGGGTGCCAGTAAGTCCCAGGCAGAATAGACACAGGAAATGTGCTTGGATGAGTCTATGCTCAGAAACTGCCAATAGTCCAGATTCTCTGAGTTCAGTATTTCCCTAAGGTAGCTGAGTCATCAGCCTCCCCTTCTTTCTTTCCTTTTTTTCTCTCCCTTCCTCCTTTACCTCTTCTCTTCCCTTCTCTCTTCCTTCCCTTCAAATATGAACATTAACTGAGCACCACTTCTGTGCTGGGCTTTGCGCCGGCCACCAGTACTACAGAAACCAGTAAGACACAGTCACTGCTTTCAAAGACCCTCCTCACTAGGCCACAGGGGAACCAGGCCCTGGGCAGATGATCACAGCCTGGCATGGCACAGGCTGTGCCTGGGACCCCTGCCAGATCCCATGGGAACAAATACATGTTTAACCCTCAAGTGAGAACTATGACTGGATGCATCCATCCACTCATTCATCAGGGAGGTGGCAAAGGACCAGAGGGGAGAAAGTGATATGGGGAATAATTTCTCCAGATGTAAGCATCCAGATATCAGCCCCAAAGCCTGCAGAGAGTACCAGGAGATGTGGGAAAAAAGATGGAAGTCTGTGGGCAAAATTTGGAGGATAGATATAACCTGAATGGGTTGTTGGAAAACAAAGGTTCCATACAAAATTTTTGAGGCATTTGATATAAGCCCAGCACAGGGCCATAAATCTGTTTGGTGAGATGCGTCTAAAAATGCTGTACTAACAGCTGTGTGAGACCGGGCATGGTGGCTTATGCCTGTAATGCCGGTACTTTGGGAGGCCGAGGCAGGCAGATCACCTGAGGTTGGGAGTTCGAAACCAGCCTTACCAACATGGAGCAACGCCATCTCTATTAAAAATACAAAATTAGCCAGGTGTGGTGGCCACACGCCTGTAATCCCAGCTACTCAGGAGGCTGAGGCAGGAGAATTGCTTGAACCCAGGAGGTGGAGGTTGCGGTGAGCCTCCAGCCTGGGCAACAAGAGTAAAACTCCATAAAAAAAAAAAAAAAAAAAAAAAAAAAAAGCTGTGTGATACATTAGCATTTGGTGAATATAGTGGGTAGGAGGGATTTGAGGCAGGGGAGTATCTCTAGACTTAACCCTCCAGGGGCTAAGGGGTTGCAGGTGCAGCAGAGACACTTAGACTTGATGTAGAATGGGGGTCTGGCTTTCCTTGGAGTAATGCATCTGCTACTTATAGGGTGTCCAGTGCCTGCTCCACCACTTCCAGGAGTGTGACTTTGGGCAAGTTATGTGACCTGGCTGAGATCAGGTGTACCATGCAGAATGGGAATGACCACAGCCACTCCATAGGGAGTTGGAAGAACTGATTGAGCATCTGGAGGTCAAGTGGAGTGGGGGCATTACAGGATGGAGAAGCAGCCTGGATAAAGTGCAGGGTGAGAGCACGTTTGTGTCCTTGGAGCCACAAATAATTCCTAGTGGCGGCATGTGACTCTGAGCTGCAGTGGACATGCCAGTTCATAGGATGTCATTTCATGGTTCTCTGCAGAATTATCTGCACAATTATCTGCACAAATATTTGTGTCCTTGGAGCCACAAATAATTCATCTGCTGCTCCTGCAGCAGATGAAGCCCGGTGGCTCATGATTTCAAATATGCATTCAGCTAGCTTATCCTGTGTGTGCGTGTGTGTGTGTGCGTGTGTGTGTGTGCATGCACATATGCACATGGGTGTATTTCAGGGGGATAATCCCAGAAACTGATTTACCTATGCTTGTCATCAGGCACAGCCCTGTTGATATTTTCTTCACAGTTAATCCAGGTCTTTGGAGGTTCCCTTTTGATTCATTTTAACATTTTAGATTGTCACTGATGAAGAGTGGAAATGTCAACATAATTCAGAGAAAGATCAGCAACAGAAACATACGTACAGACACCCACGAGCTCACTCCCCTGCCACATGTTTTTTATGTTTCGATAAGCCCTCCTAGCCCTGGTCCAGGGTGCTGGTGGTGGCACGTGACTCCGGGCTGCAGCGGACATGCCAGTTCATAAGATATTATTTCATGATTCTCTGCAGTCTTCCCTCTGGTCATTGTAAATACTGGCATCAGCCTGGTATTTTACGAAGGGTAAATGAGTTTGCTCCTGACGTACTCCCTTGCCACCATCTTAATATTTTTCTGTTTATTAGAATCTTTTAAAAACTATTCACCAATTATTTGAAGCGGAATAACCCTTATGAGGATGGTTTGCCCAACTGCCTTTGAGATAACTTCCTTACCATTGCAAACACTGAGGTTCAGGAATCCTTTGAAGAATTCTTTATTAGTTATTTCCTTCATAGGTACTTACTGACCATGTGTAAATGCTCTAATCTTCCATGCCCAGTGAAGTTGGCCTGGCCTCAGCCTCTAGGGATCAAGCCGTCGAAAGGGCTGACAATGAAGCAAATGGAGAATTAGAGTCACAGTCACCTGCTGAGGAGCTCAGGGTTCACTTGCAGGCAGCTGAGCAGTGACCCCCTCAATCCATAGGGAAGTGAGGGGTCTGGGAAAAATTTTCCAGAAGGGGAGCATCTGAGCTGAGCATTGCCAGAGGCTCCCAGGGTAGGTGTGAGGATTTTAGTAGAGGGAAGCCCTCCCACGGGGGCAAAGGGAGGTGTGGTGCACCTGGAACCTGCAGGAAATGGCTAGAAAGTTCATGGCTACCAAGTGCGGCATGAGGGAGTGAGGCAAGGTGAGAGGCCAGGCTGGATGGGGTGGGTGGAACATGGCAGGCCCCTGTGCCGTATTCAGATGAGGACAGTGATACTGAACGATTTTAAGTGGCATATTAGTCCATTTTCACGCTGCTAGAAAGAACTGCCCAAGACTGGTTAATTTATAAAGGAAAGAGGTTTCATTGACTCATTGTTCTGCATGGCCGGGGAGGCCCCAGGAAACTTACAGTTATGGAGGAAGGGGCAGCAGGTGCTTCTTATGTGGTGGCAGGCAGGGGAGCGAATATGTGAGAGAGCAGAAAAAACTACCATTTATAAAACCAGCAAATCTCCTGAGAACTCACTCAATATCACAAGAACAGCATGGGGGAGACTGCCCCCATGATCCAGTCACCTCCTATCATGTCCCTCCCTCGACACGTGGGGATTTCAGAGAGGGAGACATGGGTGGCAACACAGAGCCAAGCCATACCAGGCAGGATGTGGTGTGGAGTCCTCAGGCACAAGGCCCTCTCCTACTCCCTTCTGCAAGCCCATCTGCTAATTGGATGGCTGGGGGGACCCAGGCATACATCCATGAAGGGAGGTCACACTTGGCTCTGCTCTGGAAGGTTACACATTGGCTGCCTGGAGTTGAATCCGGGAGGGAAAATGGGTTGGAAGGCTGGGCGTGGGGGAATCCCCCTGGGCGGGGCCCAGAGTTTGCCTCTCACAGACTTTCAGCTTGAGAGCCTCCTCTAAGGGTGTCTTTCTCCACACAGGCCATGCTGCAGTAGACCCTCACAGCGTCTCTTCCTGGCCAAGAGAAGCCTGTCCCCAAGAACAGGAGAGCCATGGTCGGCCTCCGAGGGAACGCTGTGGCTGGCCTCCTCTGGATGCTGCTGCTGTGGAGTGGGGGCGGCGGCTGCCAGGCTCAGCGGGCAGGTGGGGCCACCATGGGCTGTGCCATGCTGTGCTGGGGACAAAGCAGACAGCATGTGTCTGTGAGCATGGGCTGTGGCGTGTGCATGCAAGTGAGCTCACAACTGACTGTGTGAGAGAGAGGGAGAGTCTGGAATCCAAGTGTGAGTCAGCTGCCCTCCAACCTAGGGACAAAAAGTCACCAGCTGCTCAGCAAGGGCCTGTATGTGTCTGACAGTGTGTGTATGAGTGTGTGAGGAAGTGTGAGTGTGAGGGCGAGTGTGTGAGGGAGTGTGAAGGAATGTGGGGGAGTGTGAGTGTGTGGGACTTTGAAGTGTGTGAGGGAGAGAGAGAATGTGAGTTTGAAGAAGAGTGTGGGGGAGTGTGTGTGAGTTTGACAAAGTGTGTGGGGGTGTGTGGGAGTGTGAGCTTGAGGGAGTGTGTGGGGGAGTGTGAGAGTGTGTGTGAGTTTGAGGGAGTGTGTGAATATGTGTGGTGATGTCAGTATGCATGTGAGTGTGAATGTGAGGGGATGGGTGTGTGTTCGTGTGAGAGGAGGAGAGAGCGTGACAGAGAGAGGGAATGAGTTGCTTTAACACATCTTAATCAGTCACATCCTGGGTTGTGAGCCTGTCTCTACCAAGTGTGTGCAGGTTTGGAGCTCGGGGAGGAGGCCCGGGTGAGGACCTGGCTGTGTTGTCCTGTGGAGGTTCTGGGACACACTCTGGGGGACATGTACACACTGGAGCCCACTTAGCAAAGGCATCCAGGACGGTGAGAAAAGTGTGTTTATGTAGTAGACCCGGTAATTGGGGAAGTTGACTGGAGATGAGAAGGCCCGGGGCGGGAGGGGAGAGACATGGCAACATGGTTTTGCTAACCTGTGTGAGGGCCCCTGCCCTGGGGGAAGGCACGGGTCAGTGCTTAGTTGTGAAGGAGGGATCAGGGTCCACAACCTCGGCATGGAGCCTGCACACTAGGGTCCTCAATAAGCAGACAGGTGCGGTGTTTTGTGTACTGCCCACAAGGCGGCCAGGGAGACTGCCTGTCATTAGATCCAGGAAGCAAAACGCTGGGCCCATCTTACAGAAAGTGATATTCTAAGGCTTTTCTCCCTGGACTTAAAAAAGAAAGGTTGACATTATTTCTTTATTGAATTTACAGAGTCGTCTCATGCTTTTTTTTTTTTTTTTTTTCCTTTGAGCCTCTCAAAGCCTGGCTAGCTGGAAGGGCAGTACTAACTGTAGACGTCCTGTTTTACATGCAGGGAACATGAGATTTCTGCGCCCATCTAGCCAACCCCAAATGCACAGCCAATGCACAGGATTATCATATTTAAAAGCAAAAAGATCCTAGGGTGGTCTCCTCTGTGCCCTCATTTCAGAGTGGAAAATGGTGGGCCCAAGGAAAGCACTCACCTGCCGGCAGTGGCATAGCCCCTGCCTTAGCAGAGTCAAGGCCAGAAGCCAGGGCACCCGCCCCAGTTCAGATCTCTTCTCTCCACATCGCACTCCAGCCTCACCGGCACAAAATCCCGCCTGTTCCCTGGCCTCTGGGAGAAAATATGCCCTGAGCTCAAAAGGGCCCCTTGGGGAGGCCTCCTGAACAAATGAAACTTCTGTAGCCTTCAAACAAATTTGCTCTAGGATTAAAGCCTGCAGGCCAGGGTCTGCCTGGCCCTCAGCAGCAATTATCCTGAACAGCCTGGGACATTATTGTCCCAAGCACAAAAGAATGACCTTTTGTGTCAAGGAGAAAAACTCCCCAGGAATCATCTCCAAGTCTGCACATCTGGTCAAACACACTCCAGAGTTCTAATCCTGTTAGGGATCAGTCCTGCTAAGGCTGGGATATAACTCAGTGCCTGACATGCAGATTGTCACTTGGATTTTTAAAACTGGAGGGAAAGGTAGGTGTGGAACATTCAAGGGTGGCATTGGCTCAGACCACATAGGGAAGCATTTGTGGGAGTATGTGTGTAAATACGTATAGCTTTATCGTTTTTCTGTTTTTTGAACTTTATTGCTTGCAAATATAAAAGCAAAAAATACAAAAAATAAAATTCACTCATAGCTCTGCTTGCCAGAGGTAAGCAAGTATTTCCTTCTCAGGTTCTGTCATGCATACATGCATATACAATCGTGCGTGCACACACACACGCATAGGTTTTCTTTCCAGAAATTCTATGTTATACATATCATTTTATAAACAACTTTTCACACCCAGTGCTATATTGGAAAAGTATATCCATGCTGGTAAATAGGGATTCTTCTGCAGTCGTCACTGTCATGGCTGCCTAGCAATGAATACGTCATAATTTTTCTTTAAGTAATTTCTTTAATTCCACATAAGTGATTGTGTCATTATCTCCAGCATTTTTTTTTTTTTTGGCCATGCTGCTGTGAATTTCTTTATACATCTTTTTTTTTTCCATTTATCTGATTGTTTTCTTTTTTTTTTTTTGAGACGGAGTCTTGCTCTGTTGCCCAGGCTGGACTGCAGTGGCCGGATCTCAGCTCACTGCAAGCTCCGCCTCCCGGATTTACGCCATTCTCCTGCCTCAGCCTCCCGAGCAGCTGGGACTACAGGCGCCTGCCACCTCGCCCGGCTAGATTTTTGTATTTTTTAGTAGAGACGGGGTTTCACCGTGTTAGCCAGGATGGTCTCGATCTCCTGACCTCGTGATCCGCCCGTCTCGGCCTCCCAAAGTGCTGGGATTACAGGCTTGAGCCACCGCGCCCGGCCTTATCTGATTGTTTTCTTGGGATAGATCACTAACTTTGGAATTGGTGGATAAAAAGATACCCTCCTTTATGAGGTTTCAAAGCCCCTGAGAAAGGGTGTGACAAATCCACGGTCACTTGCTGAGCAGGCAGGTGCATTCTCCTCCAACTCTCATGCACCCAGGCCACTACCAGACCATTTTACCTTTTCCAATCTGGTATTTCAACAAAGTGGTTTTTTGTTTTGTTTTGTTCAGTTTTGTTTTGATAGCCAAATGTTTGTGCCTGGTGTTCCCAGAGGCCTGGTCAGCTGCTTCTGTTGGGATGGCCAAACCCCACCTTCTGGAAGAGTCAGACTAGGGCTTCTTTTTTTTCTTTTTTTTTTTTGTGAGACAGGGTCTCACTCTGTCACCCAGGCTGGAGGGCAGTGATATGATATTGGCTCACTGCAACCTCCACCTCCCGGCTCAAAGGATTCTTGTGCCTCAGTCTCCTGAGTAGCTGGGATTACAGTCATTAGCCACCATGCCTGGCTAATTTCTGTATTTTTAGTAGAGATGGGGTTTTGCCATGTTAGCCAGGCTAGTCTCAAACTCCTGGCCTCAAGTGATCTGCCCACCTTGACCTCCCAAATTGCTAGAATTATAGGCGTGAGCCACTGCGCCCGGCCTTAAGACCAGGGCTTCTTGATAGTTTCTTGTATATTTGTGCAGCGTTCTAGAGATTGGAAAACACTTCCCCTTGTATTATCTGATTTTAAAGGGCTGAGTCGTTAAATATCTAATGGGAGAGTGCTGGCTAAATCAATTACGTTCATCCCTGCAGAGGACTCTGTGCAGCCATGGAAACCGGCATGATCAAACTAGAAATGGATTTCTACCTTATAACTAAATTCAGGGAGAACAGCATAAGTATCAGTGTGTCTGGTACAGTCCCATTCCTATTAATAATTATATGGAAATAAAAAATAATCAAGTATATATACCATGCTTTAATAGTGGTTATCTCCGTGTAAATGGGAATACGGGCATTTAAAACATCTAAACATCTTTTTTTTTTTTTTTTTGAGACAGAGTCTTGCTCTGTCGCCCAGGCTGGAGTGCAATGGCGCAATCTCGGCTCACTGCAAGCTCCGCCTCCTGGGTTCACGCCATTCTCCTGCCTCAGCCTCCCTAGTAGCTGGGACTACAGGCACCCGCCCCCACGCCCGGCTGATTTTTTGTATTTTTTAGTAGAGACGGGGTTTCACCGTGTTAGCCAGGATGGACTCGATCTCCTGACCTCGTGATCCGCCCGCCTCGGCCTCCCAAAGTGCTGGGATTACAGGCATGAGCCACCGCGCCTGGCCATCTAAACATCTTTTGATTGCATTTTCTGACTTCTCGGAAATGGGCATGCATTATTTGTGGTAGGTTGAAAAATAATGAAAAAATGGAGTTACCTTTTAAACAAAATAAAAGTGAAGAGATTGAGGCATAGTGCTGTGTGGTGGCTGTTAATCATTTTAATGTGATGCTACCTATTGTCAGTTGAGCCTCACAGTAGTCTTGGGGAAAACTCATCATTATTGCCAACTGAAAGTTTGGGAACTGAGGCTCAGGCCCTTCAGGCAGCCCAGGGCCCCTGGGTCATGAGAAACAGGGCAGGCAGGCATTTGAGCAGGTGTGTGTGACCCCAGTGACCTTTATGCCCCAGGACAGTGCCCTTTCCATGCCCATTTGCCCTATGCCACCCCTTCTCTCATCCCTGCAGGTTGCAAAAGTGTCCACTACGATCTGGTCTTCCTCCTGGACACCTCCTCCAGCGTGGGCAAGGAGGACTTTGAGAAGGTCCGGCAGTGGGTGGCCAACCTGGTGGATACCTTCGAGGTGGGCCCCGACCGCACCCGTGTGGGGGTGGTGCGCTACAGTGACCGGCCCACCACAGCCTTCGAGTTGGGCCTCTTCGGCTCGCGGGAGGAGGTCAAGGCAGCCGCCCGGCGCCTCGCCTACCATGGGGGCAACACTAACACGGGTGACGCGCTGCGCTACATCACGGCCCTCAGCTTCTCCCCACGCGCCGGAGGCCGCCCCGGGGACCGCGCCTACAAGCAAGTGGCCATCCTGCTTACCGACGGCCGCAGCCAGGACCTGGTGCTGGACGCCGCTGCGGCCGCCCACCGCGCTGGCATCCGCATCTTCGCCGTGGGCGTGGGCAAGGCACTCAAGGAGGAGCTGGAGGAGATCGCTTCAGAGCCCAAGTCCGCCCACGTCTTCCACGTGTCCGACTTCAACGCCATCGACAAGATCCGGGGCAAACTGCGGCGCCGTCTGTGTGAAAGTGAGTGCTCCCGGGCCCCACGCGGCCCCTGCCAAGAGTGACGCCACCTGCTGAGCCCACGGGAGGGGTCCTTGGGCAGATAGGGACCCTGCGGCCGGCTCCAGGAAGGCAGGGGAAGTAGCAGGTGCAGAGGCGGAGGGAACCCACATTCTTGGGTTTGGCCACACAGGGAACTTAGTAGCAGGTGCACCCCCTGGACATCCCTGTTGTCAGGAAGATGCGATGTCTTCTTCCATCCAGAGGCAGAGGTCGCCAGGGGAGGCAAGAAGGGGTTTGGAATGAAAGAGAGCTGGGTTCTAACCACCCTGCCACCTGGGAGATACTTGGTGTCTCATCTTTACCTCTGATATGGGAACATCCTCTACTTACTGCCCGGAGCTGTGAAAGCTAGAAACTGTGCATGCAAAGTCTGGCCTAAAGCACTGGGCATATAGCAGGGTCTCCCAAGGGGCTGTGATAAGGGATCATGCAAGAAAATGGGCACATACAGGCTCCCTCAGCTGTTCCCAGCAGCCCAGAGTCAGTCATTTAGACACAATCAGGAGCTGCTTATCCCAGAGGCCAAGTGCTGTTGACCGGGTGCCCTCTGAGATAACCCAAGGCCTCTAGCTTATTTGTCTGGAATCTGTTGATTGTGGCTGGCGGTAGGGGGAGGGGAGGCAGAGAGCTGATGGTCCCCAGGGCTCTGACCTGGAAGCCTGACCTCCAGGATTTAGTGGGGGTCATTCTGAGGACAGCCCCCTCCCCAGGACAGGAAGGGTGAAGTGGGTCTCTCATGTTCTACACTGTCTCCAGCTTCTGCCTCTTCCTATTGCATTGGGGTGACATTTGTCCTTCTTGGGTCACAGTGGGTGCTGAGTAACCTTCTCCTCCAGACCTAGCAGGAGCTGTGCTTTGAAGCTGGTCAGGTGGAGTGTGGAGCCTCAGCCTCTGTCTTTCTGATTACTGCAGGGGACTGAACAACCCCTGACTGGGAAGCCGTAGGTTATACGTTGGCCAGGGGCAGGGAAAGCCTTGGGGGGCTGGGGCAGCATGGAAGGTGCTGGCAGCTGGGTGTGACTCAGCAGGGGAGGCAGGGGCCTGATCCTGAGGCTGTGCCTGGCTTGCAGCCCCGTGAGAACACAGCTAAACCATTTCTGAAACTGGGGTGGCTCTAGGCTGCTGTACCACAGTATGACCCTTTTCTCTGTGTTGGCTCTTTTAATCTCCACTTATTTCTTCAACAGATACTTATCAGATGCTTATCTACTTTTTTGTGTGACCTTGTGCTGATTTTGGGGGCTACAGAAAAAGATAAGACACAGCACCCATTCTCAGGGTGCTCATAGTCTAGAAAGCAGGAAAGACACATAGAAGGGAATATGGTACTGTGCAGGTAAACTTGAATAAAGGCACAGGCAGCCAGGTCCATGTGTGACTATGGTATGTGTGGGGATACGGAGAATGAGGGAGGGCTCCCTGGACGAAGTGGTGCTTAGGTTATTTAGAGCAGGAGCATGAACTGCATGGGATTGAGAAGGATGAGATGGAGTGGGATTAAGGGATGCCATGACATGGTTGGTGAACCATGATGGGCCCATGCAGCTGGGGAAAAGGAGGGGATTAGGGCTGCTGGGTGTTGCCAGATTGTCAGGATCCCCGTAAAGGGAGGGCTTGTGTGCTAAGGTGAAGACGTGCTGGAGGGTTTATGCAGGGGTGTGACATGGTCAGATCTCTGTGGGGAATGGAATGCGACTTGTTTTGAACAGCAGGACAAAGGGAGGCCTTTCACAAGACTGCTGGAGAAATTCAGAGAACTGTGTTTCAGGAGAGATCCAGCATTGATGACTTGGCCCATGTTACAGAGGTGGAAATCAATGCCCAGAAGGCTAAGTGAAGGTAATCTACCCTAGAGTATGCAAGGCATTGGCTGTGGACTTTCCATAAGTGACTTCACTGACCCGTATCACAACCTCATAGGATAAGGATTCTGTCTTTTGTATAGATAAGAGCACACAGAATGCTGAGATCATGGAAGGCACAGCTTCAAGGCATGTTGGGCCCTCAGTTGTAGGCCCGAGAGGGGATGGGTCAGGTGGGGAAAGAGGAGTGATAGGAGACAGCTCAGGCAGGGCTGGAGCTATGGGATTGATCCAGGTGCGTACTGGATGAATCAGAAATCTGTACAGATAAGATCTAGGCACAGGGTCACAGCCCCAGCTAAGAAGTAGAAATTCAATGTGGTAGCTCAGGAACAATGAATTCTACCTGTCATTCCAGAATCCAGAACCCCTTGATGCAGAGTGCTGGGAAATCAGGTTACTTCCAGATCCTTCCCACTGTTTTTTGTTTGTTTGTTTGTTTGTTTGTGCCATCCTGACAGTTTTGGTTCAGAGTGGTTCTGGATCTCAGCAGAGACAACTCTAGACTTTGAAGCTCCTTCATGCCCAGGGATGGCTCTGAGAATGGCAGAGACAACCCCAGAGAGGTCAAGTCCCTGGGATGTACCGCACAGTTAATAGACACCAGGGGTGGGAACAGAACCCAGGCCTTCAGACTCCAGGCCTCTCCCCTGTGCCTCCAGAACACGGGCTTCACCATCATTGACCTTGGTAAAGCAAATTTGATAATATTATGACTTTCAATTGAAAGACCAGAGGTCAGGCAGCTTCAAGCGATGAAACCTCGATCCATTCATTCCACTCTCCGTTTCCGGGTTCCTCTGTCTTGGTGTTAACTCTGTTCTTGGCTTGACTTATGTATCAGAATTATACTGGTAAATGGGTTTCAGTGAAGAGACTCTGATGAAGGTTTTATTTAGAGGAGGGTGAGATCAACAAGGGATACTGAGGTACGCACAAACTAGTGATGGGAGAAGCCAGCTGAGAAGGGATGGAGTGTATCACTAGAGTCCATGAGGGCTGAGATTGGGTGGCCCTGTAGGACCCTTAGTCATGAAGGCATACAGTTCTCTTGCCAGACCACAACACATAGGCAGAGAGGGAGCAAGAAAGAAGCCCCTGCCCCTTATCTGCTCTTGCATGGCTGCTCCTTCCACTAGCCTGACCCTGTCTGACTCCAGCCAAGCAAGGCCAAGTGATGCAGTCACAGTGGCTGGCCTCCTGGGCTGGGAACAGGGCAGAGGGAGAGAATGGACATGGGAGGGCAACCTGGGGACACCATGGCAAGACACCTCTCAGTGAATCTCAGAGCCATGTCTGCCTGCAAACCCGGGAGGAGAAGAGACTATTACCCAGCAGGCCTGGCGCTCAGTCTCACTGGACTAGGGTAGGTCATGTGACCGTCCCTACACCAATCACTAGTCTGGGAGTGGAAATAGGTTGAATATTTCGGGCCTGTCACAAGACCTTGTTTAACATTTGGGAGTGGAGTTAGTTCCCAGCCCAGCTCCCTCAAGGAAAGGGATTTGATACATGAAGGAAAACCAGTGAGCTGTTACCAAGAGAAAGGGAAACCTACGCAGGCCAGCCCAGAACACACGTCCGCCCTGATCTCGTCAGGAAAAGCTCATGGATTCTGTGAAGACAGGGCTTCTCCAAAATCCTAAAATAGATGTAAGATTTAAGTGAATGCTCAGTCATCTAAAGGGAATCAGTTTTTGTAAATACAGCTGTGAGATGAAGAGGGCCTGGTCTATTCTGGCTACAAACGAAATGAAATCCCCTTACAATTGCTTCAATTAGAAACAAAGCAAAACAAAATAAAAGAGCTAATAGTAACATATTGGAAAGCAGCTAGTGAGATTGAATCAGGGAGCATGGCAGAATTTGAACACCAGAAATCTCTTGGTACACAGAGGATGCCTGTGGGAGACTTAACAGCCTGAGGAAGAACTAGTCTCAATAGGGGCCACTTATTGATGAGCTGGAAAATGGTAGACTAAAAATATCAGGATTTTTTTTTTTGATGTAGTCATCATTCAGTTAGATCCAACTCATTCATTCATTCAATAATCATGCATTAAAACAGCCATTTGATTCAATCTCATTTATCCATTTCTTCATTAACAGTCATGCATTGTAGTAAACATTCACTTCATTCATTCATTCATTCATTCAAGCACATTGAGTGATTCCTCTGTGCTGGACACAGGCCAGGTGCCCATGATGCAGTAGTGAATCTGGCATCCTCTTTGTCCTTGAAAGGGAAACTCTTGTCTACTTGGGGCAGCAGGAAAATGGCAGACAATTACACAACAGAGCGTGTAATTTTATATATGCATTAGTTTACCTGCCTAGTGTATCTTCACACACAAGCATATAAGCTTCACAAGGGCAAAGTCTGTTCCTTGTGGTACCTCAGTGCTTAGAGCAGAGACTAGTATGTAGGATGAGCTCCTAAATATTGTTTAAAGGAAATCAAGGGCAGTGGCCTGACAGTTAATTCTGTGCTTGCTGTTGTGATGTGCACATTAGAAGTTCATGGGCAATGATCTATTTCACTCCCCACCCCACCCCCGCCAAAGAAAAGAATAAGAACATGAAGCAAATCTGAAATTATAGCCAACAATAATGGAAATACTGAATGTGTTCACACTTTGGTGAACAGAGACAAATGGTTAGATTTTGAAGGCTGGTGCAGATTTGGAAAAGGCAGGCTGGCTGTTTTATGGTTGATGGCACAGAGGCACATAGGGGCTGAGTGGCCTGTCCAGGATTGCTGGGGACAGGTGTGGAAGCCTTTCTTTGGTCAGAACCTACTGCCTAAGAGTGAGTGCTTTCAACCATCCTTCTGGAATCTTACTGAATATCTAATAATCAAACTACACAGTGTCTAGAACAGATGTGGCTCAGACCTGGTGGCCAGTGGCTGTTTGTTGAATGAATGACTGAAACGAACTTGAAAAAAAATCATTATTCCCATTTTACAAATGAAAACAAGTATCAGCAGACTGAGGAGTGGATTAACAACAGTAACAACAGTAACACATGGCCAGTGTTATTACAGGCACATTTCAGGCATCATCTCTGGCCTCCCTAGTGGCCTGACCTCCCCGGTGGCCTTCCCTAAGGTCTGCCGTGATGCTGGTGGCCATGGAAGTGCCTCTGTGTCATGGCATCAACTCCTGCTTCTCCATCGCCTGACAGAGGCTCCCGGGGGATGCAATCTCAGCCTCAGCTTCCTGCAGTGTGTGGGGTGGAGGCCGAGGACAAGGCCAGCCCCAGAGCATCGGCTATAATTAAGAGTTTTCTCCACCCCAGGCTTTGTCGTGGCCACAAAACGAGCTTTATATAGCTTATCGGGTCACTGTAAGTGAGCCTGTGGAATGCCAGCTGGCGACGGCCGAGAAAGCCTCCACCTACTTCTATTTTGGGGGCATGCTATGGTGGTCCTCTCTCTCCTGTCCCCATAGCCAGGGAGTCCCTTGCTGCATCCTGTCTTTTGCGCTTGGACTTTTGGGCTGAGATGTTGGTCTGGATTAATGCAGAGAAGGAGCCTCTCCCATGCTCCTGTGGTGTTTTCTCTCTCCGGATGTGTGGTCATCCCCTCCCCTCTCCCACCCTGTTGTGAATATATTCATAGTTAGCGCTATTCTTGTTTAATGAGAGTTTTGACTCCTGGGTGCTTACACTTGCCAATACGACTGAGGCTGGGAGTAGAGCGAGGCTTCTTTTGTGTGAGGAGATTAATTTTCCCATTTTATTGTTCACCTGTGGTTCTCCCCGGGAAAATGTCAGCATTGAAACTCCAGCTCTGCATTTTGATGAGAGTGTCATTCTGTGCGGTTGACTTAGCCCCCTGCGTCTCAGTTACCTGTGATGTGGAGTCAGTTCCTCCTTGCAGATGGGTTTGTGGCCATGATCAGGGAGATTAGTCTAGCGGGTGGGTGCTGACACTGATGGAGGGGCTCTCCTTTGCTTTCTGTTGTAGTTAGCAGGCAGAGCACTTAACCTTTCAAATAAATTCATTATGAGGTTCACTTAAAAATCTATTGTGCACATTTTTTCTTTCTGTAGTTCAAAACACCTTTAGTAAATAATACAACTTATGTATATAGTTGGGAATGGACTAAATAAACATTTATAGGTAATATCTCACAACACTGGATGCTTTTACCCACTCTTTATACATATTATTGACTTATTTTTTCAATGCCTATTCATTGAGCTTCGGTTGTCTTTCAGATACTGTTCTGAAGTGTGAGAGTTACAGGGGTATGCAACATATACAATCCCACTTTTAGGGTGACACTTTCCAGAAGGGAAAGGAGAGGGGCAGTCCATCAAGTGATGGGTGAGGTCATTTCATGTGGTGATAAGTGCTTCAAAGCTGAGAAACCCAGGGAACTGGGTCTCTTGGAGGAGAGAAAAGTTGCCTTGATCTTGGAATGGTGTGAAACAACTGTGCAAGCCAAGATTGACAGGCTGAGTTCCAGGCCTGGGGAACAGGGACCGCAAAGGGACTGAGTGGGGGTGGACTCCACATGATGGAGGAGCCCAGTGGCTGGGGTGGAGGTGGGGTGGCAGCCAACAGTGCTTAGCAGGAGAGCGGGACTGTTCCCATCTGTAGGAGGCAGGACTGGAGCCTCAGCCATGTGGCTTACCTTTCCCCATTCACACAGCTCGGAGGGGCATCCAGGGGGCAGCCCCGAGTCTTCCCTCAGCGGGAAGAGGGCCTACCTCAGAGCCCCTGCAATTATCCTTCCCTTTGAAGACACAGCCACACATGTCCCAGGGGACGGCAGGGAGGCTGGCTGTTGGCAAGTCTGGGTGGCATGTCAGGCCTGGGAAATTCTAGGCACTGACTCCCTCTAAACAGGAGTGTTGTACAGGAATCAAAGTGGGCATGGCCCTGCTAGTGGCATCACCCCCTGTGACCGTGCCTTCCAGGCCACACTCCCACCTCTGTCCCCACATCCCTCTGCCTGGCCTGAGACTCCACGGTAAACTCAGGGTGCACCACACCCCACTCACACACACCCCTACACACAAACACCATGCGTACTAGGCACATCACACACCCTAGATAGAAGCACATACACACACACCCCTCGCAAACCACACCCACTCACACCCACACCCACATATGCACACACCACACACACTCTCCACACTACACATACCACACACACCATGCATGCTACATGCATATACACATACACAAACACTATGCACACCACACATACCACACACATGCCACATAGATATGAACCACACACCACATGCAAATACACGTTTTGCACACTGCACATGAACACACTATGTATACCACAGACACTCCGTATACACATCACACACATACATGAACACATACACAAACACCATTTACACCCTGCACACCACATGCACCACATACACACTATATATAGGCACATGTGCACACACACCACACACGCCACACTCCCCACATACACACACTTCACATACACACCCATTCACCTATGCACACCACACACACTGCACACTATATATAGCACACACACCTCACAGAAACACAAACCATGCGTACCACACACACTGCACATAGGCCACACACAGCACACACACACCACATACACACTACACACCACACACCACATGTATACAGCTCACATTCTATATACACATGCTATACACCACATACACACACAATTCACACACACCATATATACAAACAGCACCCATACAGACACCACAGATGTACCCACCCACCTACCTACATACAACGTACACAGCTCCACACACTGTTGGCCATGTACTCAACCCTCCACACGCACACACAGGCACCCCATGCACATAAGACCCTCCACACAAACACAGACCACACACACGCGCCACGCACACCACATGCACACACATCACACACACATGTATATTATATCCATGTGCCCACATACATAATACTCCACATATGGCCCCATGTGCCACCCTCCACATACATACCAGGTACATAACACCCCCCACACATATACACACTACTCATACACACATGCAGCACATATATCACACACACCACACACACATCTGGGAACATGTATGTGACCACAAAGTGACCCACCCAGCTGTTCCCTCTGGGTGGACCCGAAGGCTGGGAGGGATGGACAGCAGTGTGGGTTGTGGGTTTGGAGCCGCCACGTAGAGGTCTGTGGCCTGGCACTTGGGACCATGTCAGCCTCAAGAAGTCAGTCAGTCCGGGCCCCGCCCTCCAGCTGCAGGTCACCAGGAGTACCTCTTGGGAGGCTTATTAGGACTGAGGTCACCAAATAGAAATCGTAATTGAATGACTTAATTCTGATTATGTGCTGTGACATTTTATGTGAAAATTACTGAAAATGATGGAAAACTAAAACTCCCTCATCATTTATTCTAAATGTGTGTACTTCAAGGAAGAAGAATAGTCTTCCAACTCTGCCCAGCCAGACCTAAGCCTGGAGATGACCGCTAGAACCACTGGCTTCATGTCACTGACTCCTGCCTCTGCCTAAAACTATACGACCCACGTATTAGAAGCAAGGAGCTTGTGTGACACAAGTGCTTCGCTGTCAGCGCATTTCAAACCAGGGCATGCAGTCCATCTCATTCTCAATGGCACAGGTCTCCTTTGGCTGGGGGAGCTTGCACCATCACCTCTTCAATCATTCCCAAATTGATGGTGATTTATCTTGCTTCCAGGTTATGGTTTCTTGCGACAATGCAATATGAGATGTTCTTGTACTGAGCTCCTTATGCACCTGGGGAGTTATTCCTGCAGGTGGATTCCTAGAAGAGGTTTCCACAGTCAAAATAGCTCCACCAGTGGCTGAAGCTGGTTAAGCCACAGCCTCTGGAGCCAGGTCACCCAGCTGGGTCTCCCAACTCTGTCTGCTTCCTCTCTGTTATTCTTAGGCCAGTTCCATGAGCTTTCTCTGCCTGGTCTCTTCATCTGTAAGAAAAGGATGCTGGGCTGGGCGCCGTGGCTCATGCCTGTAATCCCAGCACTTTTGGAGGCTTAGGCAGGTGGATCACCTGAGGTCAGGAGTTCGATATCAGCCTGACCAATATGGTGAAACCCTAACTCTACTAAAAATACAAAATTTAGCCAGGCGTGGTGGCGGGTGCCTATAATCCCAGCTACTCAGGAAGCTGAAGCAGGAGAACTGCTTGAACCTGGAAGGCGGAGGTTACAGTGAGCCGAGATCGTGCCACTGCACTCCAGCCTGGGCGACAGAGTGAGACTCCGTCTCCAAAAAAAAAAGAGGAGGACAGTGTTGACACTCTCTACCTTGTAGTGTGTTAGGATCTATTGAGTCAATACCAGAGGAACTGCTGGTGCAGTGATGGCCCTGAGTGTGGACTCTTACTGTATACATTTACACACATGATGTATTTGTGTGTGTATTTATTATGTATATATACTTTCAGGAAGATGATCGAGTTAAATATCTTTCACTTGGCACAGTGTTTCTCAACTTTTAAATTATTATTATCTACCCCCAAAGGAGCCTCTGTAAATACTTTTTTCCTAACTATCCCCCTTCTCTGAAACTGCAGTAGTATATATGTATTATATATCCCTGTATGCTCTTGGGTAGGGTAGCACCTTGGAGGGCCTAAGGCTATTGTGATATCTAAGATTCTCTCCCACTCCTTCCCAAACTGAATTTTGCCCCCCTTGGAAGTGATGTTGCCCCCTTTGAGAACCCCTGACTTGGGATGTATGAGAAGATCACAGGATGAGAACTCAGGGAAGGCCTGAGGTTGGAATCTGTTCCTCTCTTCCTCGGAGGCTGTGATTTCATAACCTCATCTTCAGCAGGTGGACTCAGGTCTAAAAGCTTCAGTGAAATCCAGGCTTTCTTGTTTATTTTGACAAATCAGTCTTTTGAACTTTAGTTTTCCACATAAAATAAAGACAATAGGCCGGCTGCGGTGGCTCATGCCTGTAATCCCAGCACTTTGGGATGCTGAGGTGGGCAGATCACGAGGTCGGGAGATCGAGACCATACTGACCAACATGGTGAAACCCCATGTGTACTAAAAATACAAATATTAGCTGGGCTTGGTTGCATGCGCCTATAATTCCAGCTACTCAGGAGGCTGAGGCAGAAGACTTGCTTGAACCAGGGAGTCAGAGGCTGCAGTGAGCCAAGATCGTGCCACTGAACTCCAGCCTGGCGACAGAGTGAGACTTCATCTCAAAATAAATAAATAAATAAAGACAATAATAATACTACCTAGTCTCTAGAGCAGAGGGAACAC
This sequence comes from Macaca fascicularis, assembly GCF_037993035.2. Taxonomy (NCBI): domain Eukaryota; kingdom Metazoa; phylum Chordata; class Mammalia; order Primates; family Cercopithecidae; genus Macaca; species Macaca fascicularis. Next base: position 148,438,250 of record NC_088382.1, on the reverse strand, counting down.
ACACATAAAATGCTCCCACTGCAGCCTGGTACATCAGTGCAAATCACAGGTTAACTCTTGTTATCACATGTCATTGTTAAGACTTGTGGTCTAATGTCAGTGGGGCCAGAGTGGAATCCCAGGTCTGCTACCTGCCAGCCAGGGATCTCAGATCTCAGTCAGGGACTTCACCTCTCTGAGCCTCGGTTTCCTTGTCTGTAATCTGAAATGATAGTTACCAATCTGGTAGATAGTTACCAAGTTGTGGTTCTAACTGTGGTTCTTACTGTTATCCTACTTAATATTTTTATGACAAGTCTATATAAAAAAGAACATGCCACAAATCAAAGTGCTTGGCAATACCGTGACTGTATCTGAGCACCATGTCACAGGGAGGGAGTTGGGCAGAGTCGAGAAGTTCACCTGTCTTGAGTTCTGTATGGGAACTGGTCCATTCAGGAGCGGAAGACCCTCCATGATCGAATTCAGAGGACAGCAAACTACAGCCCAAAGGCCAGATCACTGGCCAGAAACCAATTTTACAAATTGTGTTACTGGACAACAACCATGTCAACTTGTTAACGTACTGTCGATGGCTGCTGTCACACTGGGATGGCAGGTTGAGTTGTAACGACAGAGACCGCATGGTCCAAAGGCTAAAGTGTTTACTATCTGGCCCTTTACAGGAGTTTGCCAACATTTGATAATATACTCTGAGGTGATGACTGAGAATCTGGAGTTGCTGCCTCCAGCTCCTGAGGTGCCCTTGGCTAGGACATTTTGTGGGGGCCTCAGTTTCCTCCCTGGGGTGCTGAGTGGTGTGGCTCCTCTTAGAGGGTCCCTCTTCTCTTCCCTTCCACGTCTTGGTCAAAATGCATGACCAGCTGCCCACTCTGTGTGACATCTAATGACAGATACTTCCCTACCTCCCATTGTTAGGGGTTAGCCATGTATTTTCAAAAAGCATCACACCCTCCTAGGTTTTGGACACAGATTCATGTCCCAGTGGAACTAGAATTGGCTTGAGGTTTGATATGAATCAACGCTGCCTGGCCATGGGGCCTTGTGCCAGCCACATCACTCTGTCCTTGGTGCCATCCCAAGTAAAGTGGAGACTGCACCTTACAGGTGTGACGATCTCATCGACTAGGGTCATGCCATGCCCAAGCCTTCAGCTCATGGAGACTCTGCATTTCACATGGGGATTTTCATTTTGAGTTGAGAAAGAGATGAAATATAGAGTGGCTACAATTAAATAGGTAGTTGTAAAAGGACATATGCATAAACATAGACAATCCCTATACAAATACATGTCTCTATATAAATGTGCATATATGTAATGAAATTCATAGAGGAACTCTGCACTACTGAGTGCCTCTCATGTCCTGCAGCTAACCTTATCCTGGCAGAACTTGTTTTACACTTGTCAGAGAATGAGTAGGGATGTGGGGTTATGCGATGTCTTGGGGATTTCCAAGAAATGTGGTTGATTAATTGTGATGCTTCTGACACAACCTCGCAGTTACTGGAAGACTGAAGGAAAACAAGTGTCAAAGCTATAGGTTTTAGGTGACTTGTTTTGCTGTAAGATATGTGTTCTGTCTTTGTCCTTTTGATTATGTTGACCCTGCTTTCTTTGAATTTACCCCCACACAGACACATGCACAAACACACACACAGTCATACAAACATACACACATCGACACACTCACAGGCATACAAACATACACAGATAGACACACAGGCATACAAACACACACACACACTCACACATAGGCATACAAACATACACATACATTCACACGAGGCATACAAACATACACAAACATACACACACATATACACTCACACACAGGCATACAAATATGCACACACATACACTCATACATAGGCATACAAACATACACACACATACACTCACAGGCATACAAACATACACACACTACACTCACACACAGGCATGCAAACACACACAAACACACACAGACATTCAAACATACACAAACATACACACGCATACACTCACACACAGGCATACAGACACACACACAATACACTCATATACAGGCATACAAACACACACACATACACTCACAGGCATACATATACACACACACAGGCATGCAAACATACACATACAATCACACACAGGCATACAAACATACACATACACTCACACACAGGCATGCAAACACAAACACATTCACACACAGGCATACATACACACACATACACTCACACAGGCATACAAACATACACACATACACTCACAGACAGACATGCAAACATACACACTCACAGGCATACAAACATACACACACATATACTCACACACAGGCATACAAAACATACACATACACATGCATACAAACTTAAGACACACACATACACTGACACACAGGCATACAAACACACACATGCATACAAACATACACAAACAAGACACACACATACACTGACACACAGGCATACAAACACACACATGCATACAAACATACACAAACAAGACACACACATACACTGACACACAGGCATACAAACACACACATGCATACAAACATACACAAACAAGACACACACATACACTCACACACAGGCATACAAACACACACATGCATACAAACATACACAAACAAGACACACACATACACTCACACACAGGCATACAAACACACACATGCATACAAACATACACAAACAAGACACACACATACACTCACACACAGGCATACAAACACACACACAGACACACATGTGCTCACATACATACTACACAGCCCCACGCATATACACATACTCAGATGCACACACACGGACAGCCAAACCTAGAAAGGGATGTTCAGGACAATAAAGACCACTTCCTTTTGCCCCTTACCCTGGAACAATCTACATGTACTTGCCCAGAAAAAAAAAAAAACTGTTAAAACTCTGTCTGCATTTTGAGTGTCTGTCTACTCTTGTGAAATGTCTACTTCCATTTTCTGGGAATCCAACCAGTCAATTTTGCTTGCTCTGTCATAGACACATGGGATGTCTATTTGTTTATAATAGGTTCTTATTTACATCAATCTAACAACAGATGTAAACATAAATGGCCGAAGGGGTGGAAGGTAATAAGAGGAGCTCATTGGCACTGCCCTGGGGTGCCACGACCCCCTGCAGGTGAGTTCTGGCTCCCCTGAGCACCCAATGCCATGTGTGTTTTCTACTGAAGACATTTTCTGTCTTGGACCCTAAATCTGGGGAATAGAAAGACATTTTCCTGCCTGTGCTCAGGTTGGGCTGAGAGTGAAACACCTCCCAGCTGAGAAGGACTGTGCTGGCTGGAGATGAGGTTGGAATGTGGAACTGAGCACCTCCATCCATTGTCTCTGCTCCTCTGGGCTGAGAGGTCTGGGCTGGACCTGGCTCTGCCCTCAGATCAGCCCTAACCAGAGTAGCCTAGGGCAAGACAACAAAGGGAAGCTTACATACTATGTGCAGCTCCTATTTATATCTTGTAGATCAAATTTTAAAAGTGTCCTGGAAAAATCACTTCTTTCCTTCTAACTTGACGAATTTGCCTGCACAAAAACCTGGGAGGCGGGTTTGAATTCAGCATCCTGGGACTCTTTAAAGTGACATGCACAATCATGGTAGCCCAAGGAGAGTCACACCCAGGCTCCTAGCCCCAGTCCACGGCCTGGCCTCCTTCTGTTTGTATCTCCTGCTTGGTCTTGAGCCAACGACGGCTTCATCTGCATGTGTGAGGACCTCCTGATATATAAGATCAATCTCTGTCCACAAACCTGACAGACAGCTGCCCCTTAAAGGCCCCTGGGCCCAGGAGACCCCAGGAATGGTCCAGTCCACCCTCAGGAATACAGATGGACAATGAGGCTGTACTTTAGAAGGAGAATGGGCCAGGTTGAGATCGTTTGGGTGGGGAGGTCCAAGGTCCAGATCCTGAAGTGTGGTCTAGAAGATGAGCATGGGGTCCAAATGGGAATGGTTCCCCTGGTCCCTCCTCTTCCTCTGTGGGATGAAGTAAAACTGGAGGAGGTCCAGAGGAAGGCCCTAAACTCTTCTGTGCCCAAGAACGGCGTTGCTGTTTCTTTTTTTTCTGGGGAGGGGGAACAAATGGAATTGAAAGAATACAGTTTGTGAAATCCAATAGGCATAGGTTGTAAACCTTTTTCTGCTGTTCGCTGTGTGGATTTGGGCAGAAATCTGGAAAACAGCAAGTAAAAATCTCCCCCATAGATATGTTGCAAAGATTCAATGAGAGAGCATTTGTAGATTATCTATCATAAGTGAATCTAGACTCCACCTCACTACCTCCTGCGTTGCCCACTTTAGAGAGGGGTTAACCAGAGCCCAGACAAGGCAGGAGAGCAGTCAAGTAAAACTGCAGGAGGCAGAGCACAGCCCCGGAGCCCTGCAGGCTCCCTGCACTCACTGCTGTGTTGCGTTCTCACCCCTCCTTCCTGGCAGCCCTTGATGCAGAAATGTACCCTTAGGGAGTGAGGATGACTTGCTCAGCGCTATTGCTTTGTAGACTGGGATGTAGGTAAAATGAACCACAGAGACTTCGATCTATGTACCCCAGGCCCCCAACACTATCCCTGAGCAGAGATGGGGCTGGGATGGTTTTCCAGGCTGGAAGTCAGCTCCTTACCCTCCTCACTGTGTCACGTATAGTTGACAGCAGAGTCTACAACCAGGGAGGTAAGAGTAGAATTGTCTCATTGGGAACTCTGACCGAGCAACAGATTATTTCGATGTCAAAAAACAAACGGCCTGTGCAACGTGCTATGCTGTCACTAGATGGGCAGCAGGGACTGGGTTGAGGCATGTCCAAGGCTCCGTGGTCTACAAGGTTTTGTTGCTTGGAAGCCACAAGTGGCTTTAGGCATCTACAAGGAAAGAAACTGGGAGCCAGTAAGCCTTCACTGAGAAACATTAAAAATCTGGGCCAGCAGAGGACTTTATTTTATCTTTTAAACATCTTAACTCCTGAGACCCAGCAGTTTATATCCTGGTTAAACACTTGGAAGTTTAGACTGACAGACCTGGGCTTGAATTCTTGTGTTTGCCCTCTGTCCCCTCTTTACTTATGGCTGGTCCTCTGTGTGTTTAATTTCAGCATCTGTGAAATGGGTAGAACAAGCCCATGTATTACTATGAAGATTCAATGCATTAACACAGGAAAAGTGCACCAGGGGGCGCTGGGCACAAGTCTCCTCCTCTCTGATTGATGCCCGTGCGTCCTTGAGGACATTACAAGCGCTCTCTGACTCAGTTTCCTCACCTGAAAACATGAAAACAAAAACAAACAAAAAAAACCACCTTGTATTTTTGCTGCAAACATTTTGTTCATTGATTCAGGAAATATTGATTAAAGGCTTACTAGAAACAGTATCTGCACGGGTCAAGGTAGTATAATAGTTAATATAAGGGAAAAAACAAGAGGAAAGACAGCACTTAAAATTATAGCTGACTGTTATAGCTGGAAGTTATAATAAGTGCTCTGTAGGACATAAACAACAGTGGGAGGGTAAGAAAAAAGGAAGAAGGGTTCTGCTCAGGTCACGGAATTAAGGGACCCTTCTGAGGACACAGCCAGGCAAAGGGCACTCTGGGTGGAGGAAACTCTATATAAAGGGACAGCAGTGACCTCAGCTCCAGCCTCCAGAAGCCAGTGCCCCACAGCTTCTGGAGTAAACACAAAAGTGGTAGAGGACAGGAGTGGGGCGTGGACAGAGGCGGACTTCCCTAGGGTGTTGTGGCCACGGGAAGAATTTGGAGTTCTATTGTGATTTGAATGGCAACCCATTGAAGACTTTGCTTTGTTTTACTTCAAACTTTATTTATGTATTTATTTTGAGACAGAGTCTCGCTCTGTCTTCCAGGCTGGAGTGCAGTGGTACTATCCTGGCTCACTGCAACCATCGCCTCCTGGGTTCAAGCAATTCTCCTGCTTTAGCCTCCTGAGTGGCTGGGACTACAGGCGTGTGCCACCACACCCGACTAATTTTCTTTCTTTTCTTTCTTTCTTTTTTTTTTTTTTTTTTTTTAGTAGAGACAGGGTTTCAACATGTTGGCCAGGCTGGTCTTGAACTCCTGACCTCAAGTGATCTGCCCATCTTGGCCTCCAAAGTGCTGGGATTCCAGGCGTGAGCCACCGCACCCCGCCTACTTTAAGCTTTTTAGTGAAGGATAGAAAACATCCAGATAGCTGAACACATCTTAAGTGTACGGCTTGATGAATTTCTCACAAATTGTACATCCCCTTCCGCCCAATGGAGCAGTCTGAGCAAGAGAGGAGTACTGCCTTACTGTGCTTTAAGTTCGCTTTGTTTTGTGTGGAAAGCAGGTTGCGGCCAGGAGACACAGAGGCAAGGAGAGAAGCTGGGAAAAGTCTTAGGCCAAGTGAGAGGTGCCTGTGGCAGGGTTTCTGTTCTGTTGTTTATTGTAAGGTCCAACCCCAAAGCAGCAAGAGTGAGGGGAAGAAGGCGAGGCCTGGGAACATGTACAGAGAGAGTGTTACAGAGATGGCCGTAGCTGCCCCAGAAAGCAGCGCTGTGCGTTGAGTCCTGTAGGACGTCAGCATTGCACAGAGGCCACCCTGCAGTGAGTGCTCTTGGAATAGTCTACCTGGATAGGGGACAGGGTGGATAACTGATTTGCCAGCTATCTTGTGTTTCTGGCTGGTTAAATTCCAGCCTGAGGAGTGTTAAGCCCTCTGTAGTTCCAGGCTGTGTACCCAGTCCCTCTGTGCAGCTGTGGGGAAAGCCAGATCCCATGTCCCATGAGCTTCATGTGAGGTTGGAAGTGGCAAGTGGAGCTCTAACCTCCTTGGTCCAGTTGGTCTGCTTAGGACCCAAGACCCCTGAGGCCCCTGTCCCCAGCAGGAGTGATGGATGCCCTGTGGAAGTGCAGCCTCCTGGGTCAGGGCTGAGGATGCTGGTAGTGTGGGGAGTTTGCAAACCAGCAGAAGGGGTTGGGATCTCCGCTAAACAGATGAGGACCTGGGGGTGGGGTGGGGGGATGGCAGCAGGAGCTGAGTATATCTGGGGAGGTGCGCGAGAGATGACAGGGCAGAGCCAAAGGGGAGGCAGTGGAGATGGAAGTTCGCAGAAGTAGTATCTGGAGAAGGAACATATGGATGGAAAGCAAACTCCTGGGTGCAGAGCCACCCTCATGGCACTTAAAGTTTGGGGGCAATAGAGGGAGAGAGGTACAGTGGTGTGGGAGAAAAAGTGAGTGGTCTTTTTGGTTTTTGGAGACAGGGTCTTGCTCCGTTGCCCAGGCTGGAGTGCAGTGGTGCCATCATAGCTCACTGCAGCCTTGACCTCCTGGGCTCAGGTAATCCTCCTACCTCAGCCTCCGGAATAGCTGGGACTACAGGCACGCACCACCATGCCATGCTAATGTTTGCATTTTTGGTAGAGATAGGGTTTCACTATATTGCCCAGGCTGGTCTTGAACTTCTGGGATCAAGCAATTTGCTTGCTTTGGCCTCCCAAAGTGCTGGGATTACAAGCGTGAGTCCCCACACCTGGCGAGTTGTTGTCTTGAACTCATTGTATCATTGGTGGCTTTGAGGTCATGCATATAGAAAATTCAAATAAAGCTTGAGATCCAGAGAAGCAGAGCAAGAGGAGAGGGTGAGAAGCGCAATTTGAGGAGGTGCTGGGTCGCTTAGTCTGGGTGCAACATCAGGGTGGCCACCTGGAGTGAGGTCTCTACGCTGTGCCTCTGGACCCTCCCTGGCTTAGCCCAGTCCCGGCTCTGCCACAGAGGGGATACACGTGTGGGTACCTCTTACACAGAACTGAATGAGAAATCGACTAGATCAAGGTAAAAGAAGTGAAGAGGGCCAGGGTGAGCCCAGAGGTCTTGTGATGTGTGGAGGTCTGATGGAGGAGGGTGAGCTAGCAGGAGGCTGGCAGAAACCTAGAGAGGTGGGGTAGAGAAGAGAGGGGAAGGGAAAGAGAGTTTAAGATCAGGGGTGGGGTGGGTGAAGGGGTTGACTGGTTAGTTGGGAAATGTGAGCAGATAACTGATCAGAGAGCACAGCACATAGTAATGGTCTGATGAGGAAACGGAAGATGGAAAGAATGAGCAGCTTGTTCTCAGTCGTCCAGGGGGAAATGGAAGGGGAGCTGCTTGGAGGAGCTGAAGGTGAAGGCCTACAGCCACCGTTGCTTCACACTCAGGGTGTGGGGATGGGCATGGCAGGGGTAGCAGAGCCCAGGATACAGTAGTGGCTCAGCCATGCAGGGATGCAAAGCTGGGAGGCCTCGCCCCTTTGCCTGCAGATCCTCAGAGGTGACCTCAGTCTACAATGGGAGGTACAGCGCCCCAGTGGGTGCCCTGGAAGGAGGAGAGTAAGTGTGTGTGTGTGGGGGTGGCGCTACCTCTAGATTGTGTGCTATACCCCCTCACTTGCCTTCTCCAGGCCTCAGCCCTGTGCGCAGGGACAGCTCTGATTCATGGCTGGTTTTGTACTTGGGAAGGCTGCACCAGATGCCAGATGTTCCTCACGGACATCTGGCTGTCATTCCCCACAGCCTCACCAAAGCTGCCTCAGGGATGCACCAGTTCCCATTCCGGGAGCCCACCTCCACCAGCCTTCCAGGGAGGGCCATGGGCAGCCATGTCCAGTTCTGCCTCTGACCTGAGGCCCAGTGAAGGGGTCCTGGTCTTGCCATCTGCCTCTACATGGTGTTCAGGGGACCTGACAAGGTGGAGGGCTGAGCCCAACCCCTTGCTCTTTCCTGGGGACTCCATGCTCCTGTTCCTGTGGCCTGCCTTTGCCACTGGCACTGATTTTGGGGTCATGACTGTGTGAGTTTGGCACAGACCACATGCCCAGGCTGTGTGCTAATGGAGAGAACGTGGCTGGAGGTAGCACAAATATATCACACCTTATCTTGTTTGCATGTCTTCCCTGAGAACCACAGACTAAAAGAGGCAGGATATGTGGGTGAGGAGGCATTCTGGGCTCATTCGGCTAGTCCCTTGTTTTCTGGGGACTGAGAAGGGAGATGGTTTATCCACAGACATGGAGTGACTTAGGGTCAATGCTGAGAGCAGGCCTAGCCTCCTGGGGCCCGTCATACCGTGTTTGTGACCTTCTCTCCTCTGACCTCTGCTAGGGAAGGCCTATCTTCTCTCCAGGGGCGGCGTGAAATATCTCTTCAGCCCTCCTCTGGATTCACGTGATACTCTTGCAATGTGCCACTCCTTTGATTTTATGCAGCTCCTTCTATTCACAATCCATGTAGGGAAGCAGGGAGGTGTTTTGCTTTGTTTTGTTTGGTTTTTCCTCGCCTGCCGGCCTGCTCAGCAACCCTCTCACCCGGGGTCGAGCGCTGCGCAATAAAGACCCTGGGGATCTTCAACTCCTCCTCTCTGAGCCTGTAGAAGCTCAGGGTTTGGAGGGTAATGGACTGACTAGGTTTGGGGAAATGTTTTGCTTGGCACCCTCAGGTTCCATGGTCGGAATCTCCAGGGGAAAGCTGGACGTGGTGGGCACGTGCCTGTAGTTCCAGCTACTCAGGAAGCTGAGAACGGGGGATCACTTGAGCCCAGGAGTTTGAGGCTGCAGTGAGCTGTGATTGCACCACTGCACTCCAGCCTGGATGATAAAGCAAGACCCAGCCTCTAAACAAACAAAAAAAAAAAGAAAAAGAAAAAAGAAAAAAAATTCCAGGAGGACTGTGCTCTGTGTGACTTGGAAGTCCTCCACATTGAACTTGGTGCTCTATGCACCTTCTCTCGTCCAGTTCCCATTAGAACCCTGAAGAGCAGATATTGAGAGTTTCCTTTGGTTCTAAAATTGAGCAGAGTGAGCCTTGGAGGGTCTGAAAAGGCTGGAGGTGCCACACACATAAAGCACAAGGCTTTCTCTCTGTTAAGGAGCAAACAGAACAGAGGCAGCAAGGACGAAGCCTAAAGAGATGTTACTTCACACAGTACTGATGACATCACCACCCAGGGCCATGACCTTGGGTCAAAGGTTTGGTCAAAGACAGAGGGCAAAGCCATGTGCTGTCATTCAGGGCCAGTTTTCCTGTAAAAGCCAATTATAACTGGAGGAGCAGCTCACGAAGCTATACCCCTCAGCAGGCAACCTCTATGGGTTTGGGTTTATGGGAAGGAGGTGCTGGGCCAAGTGCCCGGGGAGGAGGCCCAGTGCTGGCACGGGCTGGTGGGAGCTGCACCACTTTATTGGCATCTGATGCCTTATCTGTAAAACAAGGGGGCTGGACCGCAGGGTCACTCAGACTTTCTCCTGATCCTGAAGCTGAGTCTGTGTTGTCAGAACATTGATTCCAGAGGGAACCACTGTTCCCAGTTAACCCCTTGCAGCTCAGCTCAGCTTTTGCCCTTTTTGTGGTTGTTCCTCTCCACCCACTCCCAAGATTTTCAGGATGAGGTGGCAGATTCAAGGGGCAGGAGGGGCCTGGACATGGTGGGCAGAGTCAGGAGCAGCTCCAGGCCCCAGGATTGGCTGATTCCCTCTAAGCCTCAGGTGCCTTGCTGTGAAATAGGGAGACCATAGGTGCCTGTGCACGGATCTGCCTCAGGGGCCAGGTCAGCCTTGAACGTCTAGGCGAAGCTGTGTCTGGCCAGGGCATGGAAGGTTGTGGTCATGCCAGGGGCCACACTGAAGTCCTGCTTGGCACTGACCCGTCCTCATGTCCATCTTCTGAAGCTTCTCCCCAGATCTAGGGCCCATGGGGGCAGAGCTGTGGTGAGGGTGGGCTCTGAGTGCGAGCAGTGGCAGTGGACCTGGGCCCAATATCTCTGGGGCAGGAGGTGCGCAGGATGAGAGTGGGTAGGCGGCAAGCTGGAGGTGGGCATGGGGTCAGCAGATAGAGGTAGGGGCAGGCGTGGGCAGAGGCAGGAGTGCAGGCGGATTCAGCCTGGAGGAGAGGGGAGGAAGGGGGGATGCGGACAGCAAGGCCAGGAGCAGACAAGCAGGGAGAACCAGAGGGGCAAAGGTGGCCTTTCACCAAAGAAAGAGGGGCAGGCACAGGGTCGGGGAGAGTGGGATGGGGACATGCAGGACAGGTGAACACCCGGCTGTCCCAGGCACACCAACAGGGCAGGGGAGCAGCCAGAGAGGTCACTGGGAGCCCAGGGCAGGCCTGGCCCTGCCTCCAGCCCTGGGCCTGTTGGCTGGGGTTTTCCATGTCTGCCAGGCTGGGGCCCTCTTCCTTGTCAGGAATGTGTCCCTGGCAGTATGCCCTAGAAGGCACTGGCAAGAAGGGACCCACTGGGCCATCCTGGGAGTGTGTCCCACAGGCCGCCCACACAAAAGCTCCTCTCTCTCTGTGTCTCTCTCACTGCCTCTGTCTCTCTCTCTCTCTCTCTCTCTCTGTCCCTCTCTCTTGCTGTCTCTCTGTCTCTCTTTTTTTCTCTTGCTTTCTCTGCTTCTCTCTCTGTCTCTCTTGCTGCCTCTCTCTTTGTCTCTCTCTCTGTCTCTCTCCCTCTCTTTCTCTTGCTGTCGCTGCTTCTCTCCCTCTCTGTTCCTCCAAGGCCAGCACCCCCACTGTAGAAACGCCCAAAAGCATTCACACACAAATGCACACGGGGCACATGCACCTAATGGTTTCACACAGTGAACAGAGCAGTCCTGCACACACATGCAGAGACACGCAGAGTCTGCTGGGAGCGCTCACACACAGGTGCAGTGACATGGCCACACCTTGACTGCTCTAGGGGAGCCTCGGGGTGAGAGGCACGGCTGGCGGGTGCAGAATTGCCATGCCCTCTTCATTCCTTTGCCATTTGTAGTAACTTCTGGAGCTGCTAATGAGCAGGCCCCCCTCCGAAGCTCTAGGCATGGCCCCCTTTTCTGCAAGTCCCCCACCCCAGTCCCCCTGTCCAGCTCTGAGCTCCTTCCATCCTGCCCCTGCTTTGTTTAAAGTCTCCCTCTAAGAAGAATCAAAGTCAGCCTGAGCTGTGATGGCTCCAAGGCCTCTTCTTCCACAGGAGGGAGGGCCGGGGCAGATTGAAGGACCCACTGTCCCGCACCCTTGACAGTGGGTGGCTTGGGAACAGATCAGAAGCTATGTCGGTGGGGACAGGTGAAGTTGCTGAAGCAGCTCTGCCTGGGGGTGGGGCAGAGGCTCCTCCAGAAAAGGAATTAGTGTTGTTCATGGAGCCCTAATCTAATGAGTAAAGCTGGGCTGATTCATAAAATCCTTTCCGGGCACAATCCTGGCTCAGAGAACTCAAGGGCATGGCCTGCTCAGAAGGTGGGAAGCTCCTTGTTCCTGGGGAGATTCAAAAAGGACCACTGCACAGGGGTTGTGAGTAGAAGGAAGGATTGCTTTGGGCAGGGAGTTTCCCAGCTGGCTTTGAAAGCTGTGGTGCTCCTGCTCCGATGCACAAGAGGCCCCACTGCACTCGAATGGGGAGGAGATGTTCAAATGAGGAGCTGAGAACACTCTGCCCCAGCCCAGCAGGCAGCAGCTAGGAGCATGCAGGGTCCCTGGAGCCACACTGCTGCTGCTTGGGATCAAATGCTGGCTCTGTCGCCTACCCGTCCTGTGACTTTGGATAAGGGGCTTTACCTCTTGGTGCCTTATTTCCCTCATTTATTCCAAACAAACAATAGCCATGAGAATTGCCACTTTATGGGGCTGTTAGAAGGATTCAGTTAATTGATATGTATGCAAAGTGAATTGAAAGATGGTTGTCACATAATAAGCACCATGTGGGCATTAGCTTCTGTGTGCCAGGCACTGTATTGGACATTTTTTCTTTTCTTTTATCCTATCCTTATCAAAATTCTGAGAGGTAGTTCATTATTTTATAATTGAGGAAGCTGAGACCCAGAAGGATGCTGGAGGCCATGCAAGGTCACACAGCAAGTGGATAGGAGAGCCAGCCTCTTGACTGCTGGCTACCTGAGTAGACCCATCCTCCCCTCCCACTATCACCGTCACCTCCTCCTTCATCACCATCATCACCATTGCTACCACTGTTGCCATCACCACCACCTCCTCCGTCATCACCACTGCTATCACCGTCATCGTCACCATCACCACCATCGCAATCACCACCACCTCTATCAAGCCATCTCTAGGAGAAGAGAAAGACATTAGAATCTGATGGGGTCTGGGAGGCCAAGGCTGGGGCAGAAGGCCTCTTAATGTAACTGGAATAGAAATAGGTAAGTATGAGAGCCAAAGGGATTGCTGTCCCTCTGGGGGCTCCAAAGGTGACAATTCTTGTTGGTGATCATCAGTCACGGCAGTGAGCAGAGACCCAAACAGTGTGCTGAGCAGGCCAAAGCAGAGTGCCATGGGAAGGGCTCCATCACCTTAGTTAGACCTGGCCTTGAGCCCTGCCTCTGCTACCTCCCAGGAGAGTAACCAGGAGCAGGTCACTCGTCCTCTTTGAGCCTCAGTGTGTTTGTGTCACTGGGAATGTCAAAACCCTTCAGGAAAGCTGTTGAGAGAATGAAATGGAATCCACTGAAATTCTGGGCTTCAGGAGGGCAGAAACTCTTGTTCTCTTGTCCTTTCTGTTCCCTGTGGCCTCCCTCGGATCCAGGTAGTGGTCATGTGCCAGCAGATAGTGGACGCCCAGGATGTGTTCACGCCTTCACTCCTCTGCTCTTTAGTGAGGTCATCAGCCTAATGATCATAACCTCCGAACAGAACACGAGCATCCCACAGTCACAATGATGCATTCCCTCTGTCCCCTGCACACACTGTCCTATGGCCAGACACCCTTGCACCATCATCCCTGCCCCTCACCTGCCATGTGACAGTCACAGGCACCATCTCTATCAAGCTACTGCATCCTGCTCATTTAAGGAGTTCTTAAGGGTCTCCACACCCTTGCTCAACAGATGGATCATTCTACCCCACACTGGTCTTGTGGTTCACCCTTTCCCTTGGCCATCTCCGCAGGTCACACTGTTGTGCGAAGATGGGAGATTGGGTGTCAGACAGACTTGGCTTGGAATTCTGGGTATTAATGAGTTCTGTTACTTTGGAGCAGTCTCTTACTCTTGTAAGTGTTCGTCTTCCCCTCTGAGAAAATCAGAAGGGCTGTTGGAGGTCATGGTGCGTGAATGTGCTTGCTGAATCTAGGGATTCGGTAACTGACACGTCTTTCCTTTTTCTTTTCCTTCTTACACTACCACTGCCTTAATCCCAAATGTTTGGAGGTATTTTTCAACGCCGTTGAGCTCCTTGGAATAATGAACTTGTTGGTTTCGAGCTGAACCAGGTAACAATCAGTCCACGTGTTCTCTCAGGGTACCCCAACTTTGAAGTAGAGTAATTAGCATCTTGCTAATTTTCTTGGTGAAAATAATTTTTAAATCATTAAAGAGGGAGTCTCTTCTAATACATTTTTAAAAAGAGAGAGACCTGTTGTGGAAGCATTGGGAGTATGTGTGTTTTCCTGAAACTTCCTAAGACAGCTCCCTCAGGAGTCATTATTAGAGGACAGTATTAGAGGTTCAGACCGTCTCTGAAATGAGGAGTCAGGGGAAGAAGAGTATGGGTTTGACATAGCTCTACCTGCTGTCTCCAGTTGCTGCCCAGCCATTCTCCCTGAACCTGCTCCAATGGGGCCCTTGTCCCATCATTCAGGGCACCAATGACCTGTAGGATGCCAAACCTCACCATAAATGCTGCCCCTTCTTTTTTGAGACCAGGTCTTGCTCTGTCACCCAGGCTGGAGTGCAGTGGTGTGATCTCTGCTCACAGTAGCCTCTCCCTTCTGGGTTCAAGTGATTCTCTGCCTCAGGCTCCCTAGTAGTTGGGACTACAGGCACGCATCACCACGCCCTGCTAATTTTTGTGTGTGTGTATACACACACACACACACACACACATACACACACACACACACACACATATATATATATATATATATTTTAGTAGAGATGGGGTTTCACCATATTGGCCAGGCTGATCTCAAACTCCTGGCCTCAAGTGATCCACCCGCCTCGGCCTCCTGAAGTGCTGGGATTACAGGCCTGAGCCACTGGGCACAGCCTGTTTCCCTTCTCACTTGACATTTAAGAACTGGTGCCTTGGACTGCTCCCTGCTGTATGAAACACTCCCTCCACATACCCTGCGGACCTCCCTCTCCCTGGTTCTCCTCCCACCTCACTGGCCACCCCTTCTCAGTCTCCTTTGCCAGCTACTCCTCATCCCCCGCATTTCAATATTGGAGGCTGCAAGGACCTAATTTGCAGACCTCTCTCCTCTGTCTCATGTATCGCTGAATGATCTCACTCACTCCAGATGCTTTAAACACTATCTCTGCTCCAGCAACTTCCAAATGGAAAGCCCCAACCAAGCCTCATGCCTTGAAATCTGAAAGCCAAGCTTATAGATCCAGATGCTTGCTGAGCACCCAAAGGATATCTCACATGGAAAATGTCCACCACTGGACTCAGGTTCTGTGGCTCCAGCATTCCAGCTGCACAGGGCAGAGCATTCACTTTCTCAGACACTCCACATCTCATCTCCCTTCAGAGCCTGCCTAGTCTTTCAGGATAGATCCAGGGACTGACTACCTCTCCTCTCCTCTACCCCCACCACAAGGAACAAGCCACCATCATCCCTTCCCCCTGACCACTGTGGTGGCCTCCTGGCTGGTCTCTGCCTTCACCCCTTCCCTGTCACAGCCAGGCCCTTCTCCTGCTGCAGGGTGACACATCTTACCAGGGTCCATCAGCCCCAACCCCAGCCTCTGGCCCCTTCTACCTCATCTCACCATTGCTCTTCCCTTTGCTGACCATCCCAGCCATGTGTCCCCACTCTTCCTCACCTCCAGGTCCTTTCCCAGACCTCCCATGCGTCACTCCCCCAATTCCTGCCTCCTTGTATTTGCCTCCAATCCCTTCTTCCCCGAGTAGAGACATCCAACACTTCCAACCACCTGCTATGCCACCCTCTCTTCCATCCCTGCCTTCGCGCTTCCCCACTACCGCCCCCACCTGCTATCATTACAGACATTTTGGAGACCCCGGTGCCTTGTTTGATCAATTTCCATCTTTTCCACTGGATGGCTGATCCTTGAGGACAGAGAGCTTGCCACTTTGCCATTATTTTATGCCCAAGATCAGTTCAGTGCTAGGTGCATACTGGGTTTTCATTAAACAAGAAATGAAGGAAGGTTTGGTCTCAGAAGGTCTGCTGGCTCTCACACAAAAAGGCTGCAAAGGCTCTGCTGCCCCTGAGCTCCCCTTGCTCCTCCATCTCCTCCCCATCGTCTCCTAGAGAAAGCTCCACACAGTCTCTGGTGACACCTACTGGTGCTTGGTTCTTGGGCCATTCCTGGGAGGGAAAGGAGGTCCGAGGAACCCTTGGGCCATTTGAAGTCATGGATGATGGCTGGCACCCAAAGTCCTTGTTGGACAGGTAGCACTTATATGTAGTAATGACCATGAGCAGCGCCTGCTGCTACCTAGCCTTAATCGCGTCCACCTTGCACTCGTGGGCAGAGTGAGCTCTCCATTTCTCTGAATTCCAGACTCAGGCTTGGGCCACGAGGCTCTCCATGGCATGCATGGCATTTTCCCATTCCTCTCCTGTCCCTCTCCTCCTGCCACTGTAGCTGTGGGGCTTGGCCCCTCCTCACCCCCATGATAAACAAAGCCCCTCCAGGCTCAGGCTTTGTCCTGCTCTTCCCATGACTGGACTGGTTTCCTTCTTAGCTCTCAGCTCAGATGTCACTCACCTTAGAGCTCTTCCCAGACCAGCTTATCCAGCATCTGTCCAGTGTCCCTGCTCCCAAAGCCCCATTATGTCGCAGGCATATTTCCTCCATGGCAAAGGCTGCACGCCATGGCTGGCTTTCCTCTCTGTGTCGGCTTCTGTGCTGTTCTGCGTTGCTCTCTGCTTCCTCCACTAGCACGGGAGCACCAAGAGGGCAGTAGCCACTCGCCTGTGTGTACATGTGTTTGCACTTGTTCCTTGCACTGAGACATATGTGCCAGGCACTTGGAAAATACGTGTTGAGTAAATGAAGGAATAAATGAATGAGCACTTATTAGATGCCAGGTTTCATGCTGAGAACTTCCCATCCACTGTCCATCCTATTTAACCTTTAGGACAACCGTGGATGGAAAGGGGAGGGACTTTCACCCCTGTTTTTGAGTTTGGAAACAGACACACAGGGGGCAGCTGACATGAAAGAGGTGAGGCCTGTCTTACCCCAGAGCTTCCTCCCATCAACCTTGGGGCTCAAGCAAGATTCTTTCACATGGTCTTGTCTTTTTTTGGCTTCTCCGTACACTGGTGCACAGCTCACACTTGGCTGGGAAAGGAGAGATGGCCCTGGTAGGCCCTCACCTTGTTACTGTTTCTTGTGCCTCACCAGTCTCCAAACAAAGATAACTGCATCCCCAACTCCCATCAGTTAGCGCCCAGCTGTGCCAGAGCCCTACCCCTCATTCTTCGTGCTGCATCTTCCTGAGATAGAGAAAAGGAAGGGAAGGAGGGAGGTGGCCCTGATCCTCTGAGTCAGTGTTTGCAGCCGTCAGCAGGTCCAGGGGGATTTTCCTTTCTGGCGATATTTTGTCTACCGCATATTTTACAGACTTCCCATGAAACACTTGCATAAACATTTTCACAAAACACGCAGCGCCCTGTCCATGCCCTCTCTCCTGCCTAAAGGATCTGGGAGATGTGGATTGACCACCCAGAGGATCTGGGCCTTCTGGGGAGGCAGCTGGTGCTGATACACTCTGGCCTAGAGGAGAAATGCAAGCCAGTAATCTCCAGAAAGTTTCAGAACAGGTGGTGGAGGTGGAACTGCGCATAAGAACCAATGTCTGGACCCTGGATTGTCTTCATCTTCTCACAAACTGCACACCATGGCCCTGAGATGTGGTTAATAACAATCTCCCTCCCCCTTTCAATTACTAGGAAAGTTACTTGCTCACCTGTAAAATATGGATAATAGCATCTGCCCTGCAAACCACGAGGAGGATTAAATGAGAGCCTGTGTGTAACGCTGACACAGTATAGCCATTCAGCAGTTGGCTGGTTATCACAACCAATGTGGTTTCCAATGCGGAGATTGTGGATAGTGGTTAAGAGCTCAGATGCTTACATCTGACTCCCTGGGTTCAAGTCTGTGCCTCTTGTCAGCTGTGTGATGTTGGGTAAATTACTTCACCTCTCTGAGCCTTGGCTTCTCATTGCATAAGCCAATGAATCCTATAGGTACAGAGTGAGGAAGATTCTTCTACAAGTCAAGACTGTTAAAAGGCAAAATGGGCTGCTGTAGAAAGTAGCAAGCTGACCATCTGCTGGTGCAGGCTTTGGAGACAGACAGACCTGAATCCCTATTGGCTGGGTGACCTGAGGCAGTTGACCTGGCCCCTGGAGAGGCTGCATCATGCAGTGGCCGAGAACTGGATACCAGAGCATCATGCTGACATTGCCACCTGCAAGTTATGTGGGCTTGGGCAGTTGACTAACTTCTTTATGCCTTTCTTTCTACAGAAAGAAGTTAGTCCCCCTTTCTTTCTTTCTGTAAATAATAGCACCTACCTCGTAAAGCCATGGTAAGGATTCAATTAAATGTGTTAATGTATTCAACATGCTTGGAACAGCGTCTGGTGCACAGCAAGCCACCTACATGTGTCTGCTGCTTATGGAGATAACTACATCCCTCCCGCAGAGCAGTCAAGAGGCTCAGAAACAATCCACATGGCATTCCCAGTGCAGGACCTAGCCATGCGGGCACTCAGTCCCTGGGAGCCATGACAGTGTAATCCTTGTTAACATGATCCCTGGGCCCTTGTGCCTGGCATGTGTCTGTTGCCTATCTGAAATAGAGATGTGTGGAAAATTCCTTGGCTGGTCTTGGAGCAACGGAGGAACTGGACCTTGTGTCTGCTGGGCGTCCACTTCAGCTCTTCCCTCCTCCGCCTCTTCCCCTTCCCACTTGGATGTCATACATCTTGTCTGTGGTTAGCTGCACTCAGCAGCGGCTGCTGCGAGGTGATGGATGAGCCATGATTGCTTCCTGCCTGGTATCGGCAGGCTGCCCTGGCATCCTTCCCTTGTTTCTACCGCTCCTGCTGATCTCCTAACATGGGGCCACCATATCTCTTCCTAGATGCTAGATTCAGGTAGGCATTTGTTCAAATACAGAGACATTCCTCCTATCTGACGAGTTTCTCATCTTGGACTCAGTTTTTATATCTGTGTAATGGGAACAAAATCTACCTTCTAGGATGGTTGTTGTGAGTTAAATCCAAAGCCAGATGATTGACCCACGCTGGGTGCTCAATAATTGCATGTACCCACCTTTCCCAACTGGAAAAACTCTTGGCCGAGAGCCAGGGGATGCCAAGGCTGTGTGTTCTGCAGACAGAACCATGGGCGCACCAATATAGAGCACGAGGACGTCAGACACCATGTTGTGCAAGCCCTTTTCCTCCCCTCAGGGACAAGCAGATGCCTCCCTTTTGCCATTTGGTAAACTGAGGGCGAAAATGGATGTGTTTTTCCAGAAAGACTACAGTACATTCCTGGTGTTTTCCCTTAGAGCGGCAGCTCTGATCAATCAATAGGCTTCTGGTAAGAAGGAACCCACGCTGTGTGAAGAGATACCTTTTTTATCTTCAGAAGTCTAGAATATTCCACTTACCTAGAAAGTGAAGGAAAATGATTGTCAATGGGTAGACAATAAATGGACTTTAAGGAAGCAGTGTCTTTGTCATTAGACTTTTTCGTTTTTGTGTTCTCATGTTTTCAAAAAGGGAAATCAACCAGTGGACCAGCTAAGAACAAATTAAATCCACATTTTTAACTCATAAGAACTTATCCTTGTCCTTAATTTAGAACTACTTCTTATGCTGCTCCTGAAGGATTACCTGAGAATTTCATATTTATTGGGATAGAGAAGATAACTCAGTCTGTATTTCCTTTACCAAGGAAATAATGCACCATTTCTCATCACCCTCCTTAACTGTCCTTTAGACATCCAGAAAGAGAATCTGACCTTCCAGCTGGTTACCCTGGCATATCAGTGAGGGCCACAGGAAGGAAATGCTTGCAAATTTGGAATGCACTCAACTGCAAGTAAAGAAAACCCATGTATGGTGGCTTAAACAAATAGAAGTTTTTTGTTTGTTAGTTTAGTTTTGTTTTGTTTTTTAAATCTTATGCTTCCCACCTAGGATTGGAATTGCTGGTTTGATATTTCCTCCATTCTCCTAGACAGTCCCCCAAACATTATGTTTCACATGCAAAGGGAGAAGAAGGGAAAGTAAACTCACCACCCCATCCACTTATCTATTCCCTTACATAAAGAAAACCAAAAGCTTTTCATTAAGCAATCCTTTCCTTCATCCACAGCAAACTTTTGTTATTTGTTTCCTTGGCCAGCCGTGAATCACACATCCAGCCCTAGCTGCAAGTGAGTCTGGAAAGGTGGGGAATAGAATAATCGTAATTGACTTAGACCAAGCAGCTACTGTGTTTCTGCTCCATGGGCTGACAACTCTGTCTTTCTGAACTAAGGTGGCATTTATTTAGCAATTAAAAAGTGGGAAATGGATATGGGGGCTGATAAGAAATGATGCCTGCTACACCTCCAGGGCAGGAGCCCGAGGGCCCATGAAATACTCTCAGTGGCTCATCAAAATCATAATGAACCCCATGCCTGGGAGGCTCCACATTCCACCAGTCAGTGTTTACTTCTCAGCTCAGTTGTCAGAAGTCATTTCTGCTCAATAACTGAAGGCCTGTTATGGTTTTGGAGCTAGAAAGACAGTGGCCATACAGAGGTGAGCTGAGGTCCAACCAGGTCTGAAGACTCCCAGTCCCTGGGGAGACTGGCATGCCCATTAGTGACTTCAGTATGGTGCCTTCAGCTCTCAGACACTGGGACCCGAGGAAGGGCTCCCTACCCAGGCTGGGACAAATGGAAACAAGCCCCTGGGGTTGTTGAAGGCTGAGCAGTCTCTAAGATCCAGGAGGAGGAGCCTTGGTAAGCATGGAGACACAATGACTCCCAGTAGCACTGATCCTTTCTTTCACTGACATGTTTGGAGTCTGTTCGTATTAGTCAGGCCTGCAATGCCCTGAAGGCAGGGACTAGGACGTCTCTATCATCCACTTCTGTGACCCTAGAGCTAGCTCAATGCTTGGAACATATCTGGAGCTCAGTAAAGAATTGAGTTTGAATAAATGAGTGAATACAGAAATAAACAGATCATTCTCCAAGATATGGGGATATCTTGGCCAAAAGGACATGCAGAATGGCTTCCAATTATAGGCTAAGAGGAGCCATGGATGCTAACCCTACCTCCTTGCCAAGCAGGTAAACCCTGAGGGCCCCACCATCCCTGGGAAGCCTGGCTGCAGGGCTATTTTGGAAGCCATTTGTTCTGACTTAACCAACTCAGCTGTAAACTGCCCCTTGAGCCTGGTGCATGTGTGAGGCTTAGTGATGGCCCCAGAGGGAATTTGCAGGTTGTTTTGAGAAAGATTCCTTAAAGCAATTTGAGCAAGTTCTACTATCTTTGAGTAGAATCTCCATCATTTCTGTGTTCGTGGTCCTCCCCTTGGGAAATTTGCAGAGATGATGTGACTCAGTGGAGCAGCCTACTCTGAGTTCCAGCCGCCAGCCTCCAGAGATTTGCTCATCATCAAAGATAGATAGAACCTTCTGAGTCAACCCGTCTTAAATTTTAAACTCATTAAAATGACACACAATTCCCAGCCTGTCTCTCTGGCAGGCTGCCAAACTTAAAGCAATTGATCGTCACCCCACAGCTGCCGCTGTCCTGGGTAGAGCTGTCTAAATATTGTGCTGTGCCTGCACCCGTTCCTGTATGTAGTGCTAGACAGACAGCTTGGTGCTGTTTCCAAAATAACCCCTTCCATGGTGCTTGTCAGACCTGGTGGTGCCTCTGAGGATAAACATTAAAAATACCTCCTTCCAAATCAGGAAAGATCTCATTTGTTCCCCTGCACTGAGACACTTATATCCTCAAATATGAGAACAGGCCATTGTATATGGAACTAATGGGGTGGTGGAGCTGCCTAACAATGTGTGATTATAATAATAATGTGTGATAACCAAATTGCTTCACGGGCAGGGCTGGGTCTTCAGGGAGGTAAGTGAGGTGCTTTGGGTGCTAAATTTATGAGAATACTGAATCTCCTTACAGCCTCTCAGTGCTATTGTAGGCATAATCTTGCCTAATCCTCAAAGCAGCCCTGTGACAAATGTGTGCGTTTTAAGGTCTCCCGTGCCACAGGTGCCCACGCTAAGACACACGGATTAAGAGACTTCTCTAAGCCACAATGGTAGGCGGGAGTGCAGTCGGCATGGACTCAGCACATGAAAATTCAAAGTTAATGCTCTTTCCGAAATTGTTAGAGGGGCTGAAAGAGTTCATTTTTCTTCCAACTTTTTATTATTTATTTATTTATTTATTTATTTTTGAGGTGGAGTCTCATTCTGTCACCCAGGCTGTTGTGCAGTGGCGCGATCTCAGCTCACTGCAACCTCCGCCTCCCAGGTTCAAGCGATTCTCCTGCCTCAGCTTCCTGAGTAGCTGGGGTTACTGCTGTGCACCACCATGCTCGGCTCATTTTTGTGTTATTAGTAGAGCCAGGGTTTCACCGTGTTGGCCAGGCTGGTCTCGAACTCCTGACCTTGGGTGATCCACCCGTCATAGCCTCCCAAAGTACAGGCATGAGCCACGACGCCCGGCCTTCTTCCAACTTTTTAGAAGTGAGGATTCATGAAGACTTTAAGATGTTTATGTAATATCGTATAATAATTTTTTATTGTATGACTTACTGAATTGCTTTTGTATAACTGAGTTTTACTTATTTGGAATTTGCCTTTTTATGGAACTGGACCTGAAGCTCCATTAGATGACTTATGGAACGTCTTTCTGGTCTGTCCCTGCACACAATTTCCATTTCATTGACATCCTACTGACTTGGAGGTTTCATGCTTTCCTAAATGTGCATGCTTTCCTAAATGAAGTTCCCTCTGCCTGTATCACCTTTTGGTCTTTTGCCTGTCTGGCTAAATCTTACTGTTCTTTCAAAAGGAATCTTTCCAAGAAAGCTTCTCTGTCCTCCTGCATTAGATTAGGTAGCATATCTGTGTCCTGAACCCCACAGCAGCAGGCACATGTATCTACAACTTATTCCACTTTGTTGGTAATATTGATGTCCGTGTCTGGCTCCCTCGGACAAGGCTGTGAATTCATTGTAGACAGAGACAAAGCCTTGTTCACATTTCACTCCGGTACAGAACACGGTATTTGCAGAGTTGATGCTTAACATATACATGGGAAAATGAAAACATGAGTGAGTGCAGAGATGCCAGCTGCCTCCGCATCTTCTCCAGGCATTGAACACCTCACATGCTGCAAGGCAGGGTGGGGTCTCCTGTGCTGTCATATTTCACAGGGTGACGATGGATCGCATTTTCTCATCAGTCTCTGTTTCCTCTTGCTTTCCTCAGATGTGCTCTGTCCTAGCGTTCGTGTAGAAGGAGATCGCTTTAAGCACACCAATGGAGGAACCAAGGAAATCACAGGTAAGGAAAAACAGCAACCACACGTGCTGTCTTTGGTGTATGATTTGCTGAGCCTGAGCATGACCCTAGTCAATTCAGGGCGGCCTCACTGACCCTGTTCTTGTTCCCATATTTCACCAGAGTCCTGATAAAATGGTTTGAATCGTGCAGGTGGCAGCTCTCATCAAAGAACCATCCAACAGGAAAGAACATACATTCACATTTTCCATTTGGCAGGCTGTGGATATTCTATAGGAGTCACTCAATAATGCATGAGAATGAATGAGTTTGTAAAGAAGCTGGTGAATGAGTAAGCAAATGATTGGCAAAGTGAGCAAACGACTGAATAAATCAATGTGTTTTGGAGTGAAAGCGAGAGTGAATCAGAGTTATAAATATATGAGTGAATCAATGGGTGAGAGAACAAAGAGACACGTGACGACAGACCCAGCAGCAGAAAGAAATATCGCAGAGTCTCACCAAAGGCTGTCAGGCATATGACAGAATAGAAGGCTGCGAGAGTGCGGGGGACAGTCGAGGTGGCTCCCCACCATCCCAATAATATGGATCCAGCCCTCCCTGTGGCTGGGCACCCTGCTCAGCACTTCAAATACATATGACAAAGAAGTTTTCTTCTCTCCCGACTCCCAACCAGGAAGCCACTGCAGGACAGCAGCCCTGCTCTTCTTGCCAATGACCCTGCGTTGGGCGTCCCTCCTCTTCCTCCTGCATCATCTTGGGTCCAATTCTAAGCACTTATGTGTCCCCATCCGAGCAGGGAACTATGTGAGGTCAGGATGAGGGTGTTCGGCAGGCCCTGGCATCCCTGCTTGTGTTCCAGGGACCTTGCCATGTCACTGTGCTCTGCTGTCTTAAAGATGCCGGCATCTGCGTCTTGTGCCTGGGGGATTTTTCTGGAATGGTGGAAGGCTGCTCTGCCTACGTGCACAGTGGGGAAAAGTTGCCAGGGAGTGAACAACCCAGGAGCAGCTCTCAACCAGCGACCCTTGGTATAGAAGCACCCCGGCTCTACTGCTCCTTGGGTGGGATTGTTCTGAAGTCCACGTTTGACCCCATGTCCCAGAGTTTCCTAGGGGCAGTCGTCCATCAGGGTAACTGGCTCATGCCATACTCTGTCAGCCGCTTTCTTTCCCTGAATCCTGCCTCTACTCCCTGCTCAAGCACCTCCCCAATAAACCAGCACTTTCAGAGGAAACCAGAGACAGTGATATTCTTCAGGTGGGGCACCTGGTGTGAAGCTGCTGCCCAATGGGGTGCTATCACTGTCAGGGTTTATTTGTCTAATACATGAGATAAAGGTGACTTTCATCTTCACTTTGTTAACTTAATTTCCTTGAAATAAGTATATTTATATCTGAGCTATTAGGCTGGTGCAAAAAAAATTGTGCAAAACGTTAATGGCAGAACCGCAATTACTTTTGCACCAATCCAATACTTTGCCCAAGGTGTAACACTTCTGGGCATTTTCACTTCAAGGCTCCTGCTTTTTGCCTTGGAAATCCCCAGCAAGGCTCTGGCTCTCGGATAATCTATTTTCTGTCCACTGGAGTGTGAATGTGTCTGCCCAACTTTTCCCTGAGACCCCTCCCATTGATATCCATCTTCAAAGCAAATTCTTACCTTATTGCATTATCTACCTGTGGCTTTGGAAGCTATGAGTCCTTCATAGCAGTGTCCCTCAAGTAATTCATTATCTAACACACATATCCATAGATGGGAATCCTTATGACAGTAATGTGATTAATAAAAGCAATAGTAATAATGAATGCCTCCTGAGCACTTACTGTGTGCCAGAGGGTTTACATACATATCCTCATTTACCCTCATAGCATATGAGATGCATTCCTCTGTATTTTATATAAGATGCACTGTTGCACATTTTACAGTTGGGAAAACGGAGGCACAGAGAGACTGAGCCACTTGCCTGAGTTTGTGGCGGAATCAGGATTTGCATTCAGACCACCACTCAGCAAAGCCCACATTTGTCATTGTTTTGCCACATGGAGTGGCCAGTCTTGGAGCTTGGACTGTACAATGTGTATTTCTAGGTAACTGATTCAACAGAGTGAAGAAATGAAGTCATGTTTGTCTTAAAAATCAGGCAAACTTACTCTGACCCTCAAAAGTTAATCTCTTTTTCTGTGATAAGAAGAGAAAAATAGGCTGTGTTGCCATGTAGATTCTGAACTCTTCCCCTTGGACTGGCCACCCCCAGACAGGCTGCCCAAGAGAGAGGACATAGCACTTTTGCTGTCATTGCATCTACTTGGTGGCTGGAAGAGTTAAAAGAAAATTGCACTTCCCTTGCTGCCACCAGGCCCATCCAGACCACTACTGTCTTTTCTCTGGAGTGTTATAGCATCTCTATAACCAGCATGTCAACCTCCAGCACTGCCTTCTTCCCTCCCCTTCATCAAGTGCTCTCTTTGTAAAACCTGGATTCCTTGGCTCCTGTAATCTAGTCCATGCTTCCTACTCTGCAGGAGAGGTTCTGACTCTTCTGTCCTAGCTTACTCATGAGTCTATTGGAATGCTTACTAGCCCCCAAAGATGTAGTGCTCCCCTTAGCTGATGATATTACCTCTGTGTGGTGTGCCCATTCTCACCTTATTCTGGCAGTGAACTCCTATTCATTCCCCAAAGCCCAACTCAACAGTCACCTCCAGGAAACTGCTTGAAGCCCCACAGGGTGATTAGTTGCTCTTTTTGCATTTTATTCTATTCTGAGAACTCCAATCTGAAGGCATTATAATTATTTGCTTCCCTGTCTACCTCCCCAGCAATTATATGGGCTGTTTGAGAGCAGGACTTGTTTGTACTTGGGCTTTATTCTATGTGTCTTAAGAGTAGAGGACAGTACCTGGCACTTAGGAGGAATGTGACAAATGTTTGTTGAATGAATGGATGGATATATGAATGAATTAGTGAAAATAAGAAGCATTAATCAAAGGATGAAAACATGAATAGTTGGATGGGAGGCTGGATGGAGGGATGTACAAAAAGATGGATGGGAGAAGGAAGAAAGGAAAGGAGGGAGAAAGCAAGGGTGGAAGGCAGGCAGGCAGACAGACAAATGAACAAACAAATCTGTCTGCATCATCAGTAACTCAGAATGAATTTAAAGCTTTTTCATCATTCTATAGACTGAAGAATAGCAATTATTTTCTACTTAAGAATAATTCTGGCTGGGCACAGTGGCTCACGCCTATAATCCTAAAGCTTTGGGAAGCCAAGGCAGGTGAATTGCTTAAGCCCAGGAGTTCAAGACCAGCCTGGGCAACATAGTGAAACCTGGTCTCTACAAAAAATACACACGAAAAAATTAGCCAATTATGGTGGTGCATGCCCTATCTCTACAAAAAATATGCATGAAAAGATTAGCCAAAGCTGAGGTAGGCGGATCACTTAAACCCAGGAGGAAGAGGTTGCAGTGAGCTGAGATCACTCCACTGCACTCCAGCCTGGGTGACAGAGCTTTCTTTCTTAATAATAATATTGATAATAATAATAATAATAATAACAACTGATTCTTGCTGGGAAGATTTAAGTGTGTGTGTGTGTGTGTGTACTCACACTTGAAAATGCAGGACTTTGAACAGATTTCTTAGTCTATGGCATATGTGGAAGATCCTTCCAAAGTGTCTGTTTGGTGACTGGGACCTCGATTATGGGCCCTCCTGTGTCAGTCCACAGCCAGAAGAGTCTTGAGGCCTCCCCTCCCTCTTTGGAGTCTTCCTGGAAAAGAAATCACAGTGCCACCTGGGCATCCTTCAGTCTGTAGAGCAAATACAGTTTGTGCAGTTCTGAATGCACAGAGAACCTGCTTTATCTACCGTCTCCTCTAATTATAACCAGCCCCGAAAAACTGCTCCAGCCATGTTCAGGCTGAAGAGTGAGTTATGAAGAGATGGAGCCTCAGATTTGCCAGTTTAAATGCAGTCGGGTAATAGGGACAGCTTTTGTATTCTGGAAAAAATGCAGTCCCCAAAAGCCTCACCTCCAGGCTTTCCCATAAATGGCTCTGGCTATTTTTAGGGCATATCTGGGCTGGGACTATGAGCACAAGGATGGGAATACACGTAGGAGATTGGAGGCATAGGTCTTAGATGGCCCTGCTGCTCACCAGCCGGACAGCCTTGGGTCAATCTTTTGACATCTCTGAGCCTTAGTTTCCTCACCTATGTAGCAGTGGATCCTACAGAATGTCTTCAAGAGTCCCTCTCAGCTCTAATAACCAAATGCTCTACAAATTCTAGCCAATAAAAGTGTTAGGCAACTTTTCTAGAAGTTTAGCTACTTAATGCTTAAAGCATATGTTAGGCATGTGCAGGTCTCAAATTTGGCCACAGACATCCTGGATTTCTTTCTCTTCCCACTTGGGTCCCCCATCCAGATAGTTACCAAGTCCTGCCCATGGCAGCTTCTAAACAGCCCTCTAATTCAGCTGCTTCTTCCATCCCTGCCTCCTCACTTGCCCTCATCTCTCCAGGCCTACTCCTGGTTGGTCTTCTTACCCGTCCGTCCCCTGCTGCCAGAATGACCTTGGAAAATAGAAACCAGATGCTATTTATCCCTCACGTTAAAGCCCTCTGTGGCTCCTCTTTGCCTGAAGGAAGAAACCCAATCTCCCCGATGGGGCCGACAGAGCCCAGCCTGACCTGCCCCAGTCTACCCCATTCCCAGCCAGTGTACCCTCGCCGTGGGTCCTGATATCCCACAGTAGCCCAGATGCCTGTTCATGATTGCAACCTGAGCAGCCCACACATCATCTAACACATAGGACGCCCATTACAGTGGGTCATGAATTCCTTAATTCTCTTCTTCTCTCCTTCCACAAACGACCCTCAAATTCTCAAACAGGAACAGCAAAAGCAGCAGGCATTTTAAGAATGGAGAAACAGATCAAATCATCCCTTTCCTCAAAGAGCTCTCCATCTACTGGAGGAGGCAGCCCCATAAACATAAGCTCTCTGCATCTTGCCCAGACCCATGGAAATTCCTAGAGGAACTAAGCCAGCTGGGCGGAGGGGCGGGGAGAGGGGGCGGTGTGAGGGCAGCAGCAAAGTTCCATCCAGGTCGACCTTTGCTGGATGAGGTGAGGAGCTCACAGTAGGTGCCTGGCACAGCAGGTGCAGCCAGTGACCTGGGCCATTGCTAAGGTCTCCTGACACCATGTGGTCCAGTGGCTTTCCTGGCTTCAGCGAGGTGCTCCCTCTATTTTTTGCATGAAACAATTGCTTTTTTTATCTCACAGTGCCTTGCATCACAGCCTGCTTTCCTCGGGAACATTTTTTATTCTCCTTCCCAGCCCTTATTTATTTTGGGCAATTTATCTTTTTTTTTTTTTTCTTGGTGCCCTTTGCTGCCACCTAGTTAATTCCTTGTTGTTCCAAGTTTTGTTGTATTCAACTCTTTGTTTTTGTTCACTGAAACCAATAAAAGTGGAACCAGAAAGTAGAGCATAGGCTTGCTTTTTGAAAACAAGTCTATTTCATATATTCTCTCCAGTATGACTGCTGAGGGGGAAAAGCAGATGAGGGTGTCAGTTTTTAGTGGTGTTTGATGGTGCTGTGAAGTAGAGGCCCAGCCCACTTTGCAGTTCCCGGCTCTGACTTTGCACCTCCCACTGCTGGGGCTTCTCAGGCCCCAGGACACTTCCAGACACAGGGGCTCCAATACAGGGGCAGCCCAGTGGGTTGTAAAAGGCCCCTCGTTATATGGGGCCCAGTCAGTTCCAACAGCTGCTCCTCACTGGGCCTGCTTGGGAGCCCAGAGCTGTGGGGACTCTTCATGCTTCTGTCTCTAGGTAATACTGAGACTGCAGCCTCCGGGGCATTGAGGCCCTGTTCAGGTGGGCTGGCGGCTGTGCCAACAGCAGTGCAGTGGGGAGATAAAGGAGAAGGGGTGCTCTCAGCTTGGGTTCGGCAAATGTTTCCCAACACCTAACTTAGGATCTCTGGGACTTCCCAGGACTCCCTCCTTGGTGGGCGTGGCGACTGTTCCCAGTCATGCACCCTGGAGGCCTGGTCCTTATAACCAGAGTGAGAGAGACGGGGCTCTGGGGTCGTGGCAGAGCTATTGCCAGGGGATCAAGCTTCACTTGGGTCAACAGGTTCCCATTGTGGTCCCCAGGTGGGGACAGTGGGGTTGACTGAGGAACTCCTGGGTGCTGATCCCCCAGGTATTTAATCCCATCATCACACTTAGGTCTTATGACACCCCTGCAATAAATTATTCTCTCCATTTTTCCAATTACAGAAACAGGCTCAACAAAACCAGATGACTTCCTCAGTCTCCTAGCTGGAACTCTGTGTGGGAGCGGAGTGCCTTGGGCTGCGTTAAACATTGCTAATGCCCAGTGTGCATTGTACCTTTACCTGGGATTAACCCCATGGCTTTGAGTAGGAACTGTGGCTGTTCTGTTAACTCCTGTCTCCTGGCATACTGAACAAAGGGATTCTTCACTGCACAAAACTGCACATTCAAATGAACTGTTATGCAAGAAATGCAGTTTGACTGGGACTCCTTCCAGCCATGGCACAAATTGGGGGAAATATGATCAATAGTTTTTGGTGCTAAAAACACAAGAGATGATCCAATTGCACCCGAAATTCTCCCAGTTTACAGATGAGGAGACTGATACTCAGAAAGAAAGTGACTCAGCCAGGGTCACAGGATGTTGGTATCAGGGAGACCCACCCACCTCTCCATGCTGCATGTTTGTCTAGAGCTTGTGAAGGTTTAGAGGAGTGATCATGCTCTCATTCAGGGCGAGGGACCCATTAGAGCATCCAGCATTTAGTGAGCAACTATTGTGTTTCAGGCATGTTCCTACACATTTTCTCATTTAAAACTCAAAGTGATTTTCCAAGACATGAATGTCTAATAGTAGAGTCAGAATGTATTACCACTGGCAGACAGGCAGACACTGTGCAGGGCCATTGTCCTGTCCAGGCCTGGTGACTGGTTTTTCCTTTTCCTTCCTTTCCCTTCCCCTTCCTCCTTCCCCTCCCCTCTCCTCCCCTCCCCTTCCCTCCCCTTTTCCTTTTCCTATTCCTTTTCCTTTTCTTTTTTCTCCTTTCCTTTTTCCTTTCCTTTTTCCTTTTTCCTTTCCCCTTTCCTTTCCTTTCCCCTTTCCTCTCCTTTCCTCTCCTCTCCTTCTCTCTCTGTTACCCAGGCTGGAGTGCTGTGGTGCGATCTCAGCTCACTGCAACCTCTGCATCCTGAGTCCAAGCAATTCTCCTGCCTCAGCCTCCTAAGTAGCTGAGATTACAGGAACCCACCACCCCTGGCTAATTTTTATATTTTTAGTAAAGACAGGGTTTCACCATGTTGACCAGGCTGGTCTTGATCTCCTGACCTCAAGTGATCTGCCCACCTTGGCCTCCCAAAGTGCTGGGATTACAGGCATGAGCCACTTGCTTGGCCAAGTGGTTATTCTTAATGTCCCATTTGGTGGATGAAGACATGAGGTGCAGAGAGGTTAGTAAATTGCCTGAGAGCTGGCAGGGAGAGAAAGTGTGGGAACAGGGATTTGCATGTGAATTGTTATCATAGCCCTTACTTGTCTACTACACTGTGTTATTATTATACCAATTTTACAAAACTGCAGAGGAAACAAGCCCAGAGAGGTTGAGGCTTGTGCTAAGACCACACAGCTCATTAGTAGGACTTCACTCAGGATATCTGGTCCACGTGCTGAGTGTTCTCTCCTCCACACAGTCTCTCCCAGGGACCAAGCCTGTGTTACAGCTCAGAGTGAGACCTGTGTTCAGTTTGACAAATCTGCACTGTGGGCTGGCCCTGCAGGTCCCGAGGATGGGGGATCGGGTGGCGAACTCAGCAAGCCAGGTCCTGTCCTCAAGCAGTTGGCGGGTGAGGAAAGCTGGCCTCGCTCAGCCTGTGCCCAGTGGCGGCCTCTCAGCTGGATCAACCCATGCACCACAGGGGACCTCGGTTGTGGGACTGTGGGTGCCTGCTCCCTCCCACAAACCAACCATCTCCAGAGATGCTGAATCACTCACACTAGTGTGTGTAAACAAGCACGGTTTGGAGGGGTGCTTTTTCTATCTATAGTGAAGCTTCTAAATACTGTTCCCATCTTAAGGACCCAATATCATTTAACATTATATCATGAATTCCATTAGCCAGTGTGTGAAATGCTATTTAAAAATGACATAATGGCAGCTCTTAGTCATTTTCCGAGAACTTGACAACCTTAGGATGGCAAGGGGCGGGGAATGGTCCCATCCAAAAAGTGCAGGGCTTCAATCCCGGAGCAACCTTGCCTGCTCAGAACCCCCTTCCCAGACCATCGCAGGCCAGAGCAGGCCTCTACCTGGTAGCTTCCTCCCCGAGCACCTTCCCTGTCGCCCCAGCCCTGTTCCTCTCCAGTGCTGCCCCTGCTCACTGATTCTTCGTGCCTGGAATCGTACTGCACCTTTGCACTGTGCATTTCCTTATTTCCTGGGGTCCCCACCAGTTCCAGTTCTCCTGGAGCCAGGATTTTGTGTTGGCGCCTGCTGCAACCCTGGAGCTCACAGGGCTTGGCATATTGCAAGCTCTCAAAAAGATCTATTGAATAAATACATGACATCTATGGACAAAATTTAGCATTAGAGAATGCTGCAATTGTGATGAGAAAACAGTAAATATGAAAAGTGCTTTGTTGGTGATTTACTGTATGTCAGGTACTTTATGAAGAACTTTGTATCATTTAAGTCTCATAGCGATGAGGTACATTCTAAAATAATCCCCTTTTTACAGATGGAAAAAACCAGTGCTCAGAGATGTCAGGCAACCTGCCTAAGGTCACCCAGCAAAGACATGGTGATTAGGATCACAACCCAGACCTGTCCAATTCTGCTTCAGGACTACCTGCTTCCCTCCCTGGCATTTCTTACACAACGCTTGGCGTGGACCTGGCTCTCAAAAGCGTATACTGAATGAATAAATGATCTCTTTGGGCAGAATTTAGTGGTAAAAGAGGCCAAGAGGCTTCAATCATTATGTTAGTTCTACAAGTTCATTTCCTGTTTTTTTTTTCTTTTTTCTTTTTTTTCAGTAGTGCCTTAGAATACTGGAAACAGTGAGGAACTCTTCCTAAAGTCTCATAGGTTAGGTGCCAATACCGAGAAGTATATTATCCCTGGGGGTGCACAGATGGGTTCAGCCTGGTGCCTGCCTTCAGCCAGCTTCCCTGTAACCTGCTGAGAGCTTTTGCCAGTGTCTGAGAGAGACAGTTTCAGGCGGGTGTTGAGTCACAATGTTAGCCTCCAGAACAAGTGTTGTCCTCAGGCCCCTCTGAGAACCTGGTCTGCAGAAAGCATCCCACTGTGGGGGAATGTGGACGAGCATGTGCTGGTGGTTGTGGGAAATAACTCGTAAAAAGAAACCCACTGTATGAATTTCTCACCATATGCTGAGTACGCATACTTAGGGTCTTACGCAATTGTCACAGAGCCCTACCCAGTAGGCATCATTGCTGTCCTTCCACGGTGAAGTATGCGAGACTCCTGTGGGTCATGTGACTTGCCCAGTGTCACATACACATGGCCGCTCAGGATCAAACCCCCATCCCTTACCCTTGACCCTCACCCAAGTCCAAAGCCCCTGATTTTTCTGTTACTTTACATTGACAATGCATATAAGGTCCTCTCTTAGAGGAAAATTAAACTGAATTAAGGAAAAACAAAACAAAATCCTTTCAAGTAATGCAGTCTCATGAAGACAGTTTATTCCTCTCTGATGTTTCTCTCTTTAAAAATCATGAAACTTAAAAGCTGCCAAACTATCACCCAAGTAAAGTCCAAATGCAAGGCAAAAATACGGCTGCAGAAGGGAAAGCCCGGTGGCCGTTTGCCTGCGGAGCCAGCCTGCGTGAGCGAAGAGCACACATCTGGGCTTCGTGAACACCAGGGCCCTGCGGCACTCACACAACCAGGACACCCTCCGTTTGTCTCACACTTAACCACATGCACACACATTTTCTTGAGAAAGCCAGTGTCTGTGTTCTTCTGCACCTTTTTCCTGGAGTTGAAGCCGAAGCTGTACATCTCATTACTCCGGTGCTTATGTTTTCTCCCTGAATATGTATTTGAACAATCCCCTCCCGATCTGTTCTCCTGGGGCAGGAGGGGCAGGCTGCCTTTGCAGAGAGCAGATGTGATTTTTCTTTGTCCCTTTATACTCTTCCATCTCCAAACTCACTCCCAGCTCTTCTCTTTGAACAGGTTTTGACCTGATGGATTTGTTCAGTGTGAAGGAAATCTTGGGGAAGAGAGAGAATGGCGTGCAGAGTTCTTATGTACGGATGGGATCCTTCCCTGTGGTGCAAAGTACTGAGTGAGTGGTCACTTCTCTTTCCAGACCTGCCCAGGGTGTCATGGGAAAGGGCAAGAAAGGGGCCAGCAGCCTCAGTTTCATACTTGGCACTGAGCCAGGCTTTAACCTACTCAGTGCCTGGTAAGGTTGCCCTGTGATGAAGCAGCTGAACCACTGGACCAGGGAATTCAACCTGTTTTTTAGCCAATCTATTATCATTGACTTCATTGGTTCTCTGCTCCTTCTACACCCATCTCTCCATACACATTTGGCATTAGCCATTCATTCATACATGTGTTTTTCTGTCCATTCATGAAATAACAAACGAGTATGGTTTAGTAGTGCATAGCACCTACTAAGGACCTGACACTGCATTCATGGCAGGTGTGGCTTTGCCAGAATCACGGAGTGGCTTTCGCCAGTTGAGACTGAGTATCAGTGTTGACTGGTTACTTGGCTTTACACATTTCTGAATGCCCTTGTGCCTCAGTTTTCTCATGTTTTCAATCCAAAGTGAATGTTCCTGCCTTGCAACATTATTGAGAAGACATCATGTAAAGATTTGTCCAGTTCCTGACACTTATTGGGCCTCCAGTCAGGAGCTAAAGATGATACCAAAATGAACACTCTATTCTTCTTATCACAGGCAGACAAATCTTTTGAAAACAAAAATGATACTGTTACCCAATCCAGACCCCAACAGAGCGTTCTTGGATCTCGTGCAAGAGAGAATTCAGGGTGACTCCGCAGTGCAAAGTGAAAGCAAGTTTATTAAGAAAGTAAAAAAATAAAAGAATGACAGAGCAGCCCCAGGGGCTGCTGGTTGCCCATTTGTATGGTTATTTTTTGATGATATGCTAAACAAGGGGTGGATTATTCATGCTTCCCCTTTTTAGACCATATAGGGTAACTTCCTGACATCGCCATGACATTTATAAACTGTCATGGCACTGATGGGAGTGTAGCAGTGAGGACAACCAGAAGTCACTCTTGTGACCATTTTGGTTTTGGTGGGTTTTGGCCGGCTCCTTTACTGCAACCTGTTTTATTAGCGAGGTCTTTATGACCTGTATTTTGTGCTGACCTCCTATCTCATCCTGTGACTTAGGATGCCTTAGCCATCTGGGAATGCAGTCCAGTGGGTTTCAGCCTCATTTGACCCAGCTTCTGTTTAAGATGGAGTTGCTCTGCTTCACACGTCTCTGACAGTATCGTCTCATGCGACCTCTCTTCCATCTTTAAACTATTAATATTTAACTGCTTCCAGTGTTCTTAGTAAACTAAAAGGCCAGGAAGAGGAAGGCCCCTGTGTGACCCGGCCCCATCCTGCCTTTGTGGTCTCCTGGCTCATCCTCCAGTCTTCCCTGTGTGTCTCCTGTCTGTGTTCTGGGGCCTCCCAGGCACCCTCCTCCCACTGGGAGGCCTTAGTTCATGTTCTTCCTCTACCTGGGACACCTGACCTGCTCATCCTGCAAAGCATGCTCACCCATTATGCTCTCTAAATGCCTTCCTTGAATCCCCAAAGTCAGGCCTTCCCCTTACCTACCCTTCTTCCAATTTGTACTTCTGTACAAAATGTGTTAAAGTTGAAGTTACCTGATCCATTGTGCAATAGTCTTATCTCCCCTGCTCAATGAGAAGTCCTAGCAAGGAACTGAGTCTTGGTTTCTGCTACAATCTCAGCACCCAACTAAGCCCTGCCCAGAGTAGGGAATGAGGAAATATTTGCTGAATGAATGAGTCAACAGCCCGTAAGGAGTGACAATGTTCTTTCAGATGCTAGTCTGGCGAAGACTGGCTTTGAATGCCAGCTCATAGAGTATGGGTTTCTGCATGTGTGTGATCCTTTTTGTTTTTTTAATTCAATGAGCATTCTCTGAGTGCCAGCCACACACAGGCACTGTTTCAGACCCTAAAGTCATTTCATCCATGGCTCACAGTGTCTGCATTGCAAGAGCGATTTTACAGAAGAAGAAATGAGACAAGTCACTTCCTCTCTGAGTCTCGTTTTCATGAAACAAAGACAATAATCACTGTCAGCCAACTCTTGAGAGAGTCATCTTCCCAGACAATGAGGTTCTCCCTCCACACACAGTCAGGTGCTGGGGGACGTTATTATGAATCACCTGGCCCCATGCTCATGTGGGGGGTGCACAGGGATGAGCAGAGTCTACAGCCTGTTTTCTCCTTCACTTCCCCTCACTTCTTTGCCTAATATGTCCAATTCACCACCCATTCTACTTGTAAGCAGGAAAAAATCATGTGGAACTTTAAAAAAAAGTGCAAAAGAGAACGAACAAAATAAAGAAAGCAAAAGTTACACAAATCTCGTGGAAGGGTCTAACCAAGGACCACTCTGTTTGTTAACCTTCTAAGGAGGCACTTGGATCAAAGAGCAAAGCAGCCGCATTCAGGCAGTGCTCTGTGGAACACAGCATGGGACCCCGATCCTGGCTCATGGATTTGGGCTCCTTCCTGTTCTCTGAGAGTTGCTCTGAGGAGGAATTTCTACATTTGTTTTCATGGCAAAGCACCCAAAATAAAATCAAATGGGCAAAGTTCTTTCTTTTCAAGAAAGGATATTACACTTCAAATTTCTAAAGCTTTGAAATTTAAACACACATACATACAATTTTAGTTTGCAAGTTAATTTTGTTCATAAAGAAAAGAGATGTCACTTTCAATATTTATATTTTTTTCTCACCTGTTTAACATTTAAAGGGCACCTTATCTAATTTACTTCTCACGACAATAACGGAAACGAGCAAGGCAGGTATTATAGTTTTCACTTAGCTGGTACAACATTTGAGACTCAAAATGGGACAGTGATTTGTTCAACACCTCACACATCAGAGGAAGCAGAGGTTGGCCTCAAACTCAGGTCCTCTAATTACACACCCTTTTCCCTTCCACTATCATCTCATATCTGCTGTATTATTTGTGGAAAAGATTGGATTCAGCTATTTCCTTTCTTTAGATGTTTTCTGTTGATGATCTTTTTTCTCCCTGATTAAAATGACTGATACACATATGTGTGTGTGTATAGATATATATATCTGCACATATATCCACATATATGTGTGTGTAACCTAAGCAAAAGTTATTATAATCAGGGGAATAAAAAGTCATTAACAGATACATCTGTACTTTTTCTTGTGATATACTTGTCTGTGTGTATTTCAAAGGCATAAGAAGAAAGTGTGTTCAGGGGGAAAAAATAGCATAATTGGATTCATTAAGAAAATAAGGAGAAAATGGCCGGGTGCTGTGGCTCATGCCTGTAATCCCAGCCCTTTGGGAGGCCAAGGCAGGCAGATTACTTGAGGTCCAGGGTTTGAGACCAGCCTGGCCAATGTGGTGAAACCATGTCTCTATTAAAAATACAAAAAATTAGCTGAAACCCTGTCCACTAAAAATACAAAAAATTAGCCAGGCTTGATGGTAGGCACCTGTAATCCCAGCTACCTGGGAGGCTGAGGCAGGAGAATTGGTTGAGCCTGGGAGGTGGCAGTTGCAGTGAGCCAAGATCGTGCCATCCATTGCACTGCAGCCTGGAAGATAAAGCGAGACTCTGTCTCAAAAAAAAAAAAAAAAGAAAAGAAAAGAAAGAAGGAGAAAATGAAAAACAAAGCAACATATTGATCTGTGGCTACAAAGCCTGTGTCTGTGGACGCAGGTGGGGAGGTCCCATCTTCCTCCTGCATGAGCAGTGACTAAGGGCGTCTCTGAATACTGAGGGAGGCCAAGGTGCTATGAGTGATGGGCCCTGTTCCTACTACCTGGATGTGATCCTGGGTGACATCCCAACTCAGAGAATGACTTTGAACAACTGGGCCATCATCTCCCAGCCTGGAGCTGTAAACAGAATCAGAATCTTGCTTGCAGGTCCTACAGCCAAACAAAGTCCCTGCGGATCTGCAAGTCTGAGAACCAGGAACTCAGACGCCTCCCCACTTCCCTTCCTGTCTGTCTGGCCAGGCAGGGTCCACCTCCTCCAGCAGGGAAGTCAATGTCATGTACATTCCCGAGGCAGCCCCCAGCCCCCAGGGCAGGATTGGGCTCCCCCACAGCAGGCTCTGCAGTTAAGAGTGCAGTCAGCTGATGATTAAGAGAAGAGTGCAGGAGAGCAGATCCCAGCTGTGTTTTCCTCTGCCACTTGGTAGCCAAATGGCATGGAGTTAACCCCTCAGAGCCTGGGTGCCCTCAGCTATAGCACGAGGATCAAAATACCGATTTTTTTTTTTTTCAGACGGAGTCTCGCTCTGTCGCCCAGGCTGGAGTGCAGTGGCGTGATCTTGGCTCACGACAAGCTCTGCCTCCTGGGTTCACCCCTGTAATACCTTCTTTATACATTCTCGTGAGGAAGAAATTAGGCAATATGTGAAAAGAGTAGTGGTGAGCTTGTGTTAAGCTCTGAAAAGATGTGTATTTTTATTAAATCCTAGAATCTTATGTCAAATGCGATCCTATGTGTAAGTGCTTTATTGAATCTGAGAAACACTATGAAAAAGTAAGCTAAACTTTATTTTGATAGGATGTAAGTCTAGGATAGATCAGTGGTTCTCAACTAAGAGAAATTTCACCCCCACCCCCCAGGGGGCCTTGGGCAGTATCTGGAGGCAATTTTGTTGTCACAACTGGGTGAGGGGTTGCTACTGCCATCGAGTAGGTGGGGGCCAGGGATGCTGCTCAGACTCCTACAAGGCATGGGGCAGCTTCTATGTCTGTGTTGTCTAGGATGTGTTCTCCAGGAAGATCAAGCAGGCCCTGTACTAGCTCTGGTGAAAGAGAGGTTTCTCCATGGAAATGGCTGTTGACAGTTTTCAAAGTTCTGCATTCCTTCAACTTTTATGAAGTGCCTGCCATGCTGCAGGGACCCGAGTAGGTGCTGAGGGACAGGGATTTGTCAGTGTTTCCTCACCAGGGACCTCACAAGGAAAATGTGGGGAGCCTGGAGAGCTGGAAGACAGGTGGCCGTGAGTCGAGCAGATGGGAGAGATGAAGAAGGAGGGGGTGATGTCAACAACGTTTTCCAGAACTCTGTTGTGAAGGGAAGGAGAGGAAGAAAGAGAGGAAATGGGAGATTCCTCAGGTCCCGACTGGGGATGTGCAGTCAGGGGAGGCTGTGTGTTGGTGGGGGTGGCGGGGTTTTGTACTGATATGCAAGAGGCAGGAGGGAGCTCAGGTGCCCTGTTCATGATACAGAGGAAGATGGAAGAGCAGTGCTCCGAGGACAGAGGGACTGAGGGATGGCATCTTGGTTCTTGGTCGGGGGATTGATCCTCCACAGAAGGGAATGAACAATTTTCATTTCTGAATTTGGAAGAGGAAAAGCAGCCCCAGAACTTGGCGAGGGTGGAGCAACAGGGAGCTGAGGCCTCCCCAAGGTGAGGGGCTGGCTCCACAGGCCAGGCAGGAACCTGGGCCTTGTGGGAGAGAAGAGGATGTGCTACATCCCAGTCTATTCTGGCTGCTATGACAAAGCACCATAAATTAAGCTGGGTGGCTTATACACAGCATTTACTCCTCACAGTTCTGCAGGCTGGGAAGTCTAATATCAGGGTCCTCATAGACACCATCCTTCCCTGCACTCTCACATGGTGGGAGAGGTAAACAAGCTCTCTGGGGTCTCTCTTTTAAGGGCACAAATCCCATTCATGAGCCTTCTGCCCTCATGACTTAATCACCCCCCACCAAAGCCCCGTCTTCTGTTACCATCACCTTGGTGTGAAGATTTCAACATAATGAATTTAGGAAGACAGAAACATTCAGACCGTGGCATCCTGGCATCTGGGACAGGGCACCCAGCAGGATAAAGTATATCCATTTGTCCTGGCCGAGGAGGGATGCAGCAGGGAGCAGCGAAGCTGGGAGTTTCTCCATATTTAACATTTACTGTGGATGTCATCAGTCATGGTGGTAGTGGAGAGATGGAGGCAGACGTACCATAGGGATGGATTTGAAGATGCTGAGGCTGGAGCCTCAGGGGCCATGACGATGGTCTAGGTCACACTGAGGCCCTGACCTAAGGAGAAAGCAGTTAAGGCAGGCCAAGAAGGTGGATGGTGGAAATATTTAGGAAGTCAACTTGGCAGGGCTTGATCACTGGTGGGTTGTGTGGGCTCACTTTGCTGGCTCCCCGCTCTCATTGCCAAGCCTGGTGTGTTT
Source organism: Macaca fascicularis (assembly GCF_037993035.2). Classification (NCBI taxonomy): domain Eukaryota; kingdom Metazoa; phylum Chordata; class Mammalia; order Primates; family Cercopithecidae; genus Macaca; species Macaca fascicularis. Next base: position 148,398,223 of record NC_088382.1, on the reverse strand, counting down.
GTCTCCATTTTTCTCCAGGGAGGTGTTCCCCCAAGGTTTACCTGATGAATACGCCTTTGTCACAACCTTCCGGTTCAGGAGAACCTCTCGGAAGGAAGATTGGTATATCTGGCAGGTCATCGACCAGTACGGCATCCCACAGGTAAGGACAACACCACCTTATCTCAGTGGTCCTGAGCTTTCTGTTTCCCTCTCACAGGGATTGGCATCACCCACCGTGTTTTCTCCAGGGATCTTATCCCTGGGCCTAGGGAGATCGAGAACCTGGTATATGGAGGCTCAGAGGACCTGCAGGGGGGATGTCACAAGACCCAAGAGGTCCAGCTTCTTGTCCTAATGATATAGTACCAGGCCTTCCAATGGGGGTAAAGGAGACTGAGTTCCTGTCCTCTGAGACTCTTGACCTAGCCAAGGAGATGGGCGCCAGCCCTGCTGTCCTGTGACACCTGCTGTATTGGCAGCATGAGTGACCCAGCTTCGTGATGCAGTGGAGGGCACTGGCCCAGGGTCACATAGACCTGGGTTCAGGTCTCGTGTCTACTCCTTTATTGGTGTGGGTCCTGGGATGGGTTACTTTATCTTTCTGAGTCTTGGTTTTCTTAGCTGTAAAATGGAAAACAGAGTACCTAGCATGAACAGTTGGTGGGAGAATCAGATGGAATAATGGTCTATAAAGCATCTACAACAGTGCCTGAGACATAATACAATCTCATCATGAGAAGTTCCCTTCAGTGTTCCTCTGAGTGAAGCTCTGGGTCCTGTCTTTACTCACCTCTGGTGTGTTTCAACTTTCACTTCCCATAAAGGTAGGACAGCTCTCCATCAGCACACGGTCTGGTGAGGAAAGACAAATCTGAAATTCAAAGCCTTCAACACCATCTGTTGGTCTGAGATAAAAGCAACACTACTATTTGTTCTCCGCCAAATCCAAATCCCCTTGTTCTCAAGTTCGTAGATGAACCGTTTCTTTCTCTTCTCCTAGAAAAATGAACTGGGTGAAGATATTACTCACTTTCAGCTGGGAGATACTGACTAAACTTTCGCTAGGGGCTAAAATAAAATAAAAGCATCCTCAAGCAATTGGACTCCAGCAATCACACTCATGGCCTGCCATCAGAGAGGGCAAGATACTCTTAAACAGTGAGCTCACCTTCCCAGGTTGAGGCTGGGCCCTGACTTCAGATGCATCTGCTTATCAATGTGTACATGCTCTTAGTAGGAGCTGGGGATTGTTCGGAGGACTTTACAAATACTAATTCATTTAGTCTTCATAATAATTCTATGAATATGTTCTACTGTTTGTATCACAGATATGAGGAAACTGAGCCAAATATGAGGAAACAGAGAGGCTAAGAAATTTGCTTACCTTTTGACAGGTAATAAAAGCAGAAGTTGAGATTTGAACCCAGTCATTCAGGTTCCCACATCTGTGTTTTTAACCACATGCTTAGCTGGCTTCTCTTCCAAGCCTGTCCTGATCAATTAGTCCTGTTGAATGATTTTTCCATAACATCCCTGGTCATACTGAGATGCGGAAACATTTTCAAACTTAACTGCTGAGAGGCTTGATTTTGTAAGTGTGGGTGGCTGAATGGAGGAGTCGAGATTCTTCTCCAGAGGCCACTTTTCTGGAGAAGTCCATTGCATTCCCATCCAACGTCATCTCCAATTGCACAGGTCTTGCTTCTCCATTTTCTCAGGGTCTGGTGCAGTGGTACTGGGCCCCTGCCATGACATTCTTGTGGGTGAGCCTGCACCGCCCCCTCAGTCTGGGATCTCTTCCTTCATGGCATTTGCAGAGCTGTCTGTGCCCTGTCTGCCATGTGTGCGTCCTCTCCTCCTCCTGTCAAAATGAGTAATGGGGTGAAATACCGCAGAGCCATGCAGAGATGAAGTCTGTCTTGAGATCTGAGATTCCAGTGTGAAGAGGCACCCGGAAATTTACCCTTGTTAAGCCAGGCTTGGTTGGGTGCCCATCACCAGAAGTGCCAATGATACGCACTTCCATGCCCTGGGGAAATACTGGCTAGACACAGGAAAACTGGATAAAGACCTGTAAAGAAGATGATCTGTGAGCAGAGTGGTGTTCGGTGCATGCCCATACACTCTGTCAGTCATTGTAGATCTACAGATAGAGAAGTTCATCTATAGATACAGATGCTCATGCTTTCATTTGCCATTTACAACCACCCTTAAAAGCTGACATGTTCCCCATTTGTCATTTGGGTAAACTGAGGGACATTCACTCATTCCAGATATGATAAAGGGACAGCAAGGAGGCCGGTACAGTTGGAGCAGAGTAGTGTGTGTATCTCTGTGTGTGTGTGTGTGTGTGTGTGTGTGTGTGTGTGTGTGTTGGGGTTAGTTAGATATGAGGTTCTAGAGGTGAAAGGAGACTGGATTTCAACAAGTCTTATAGGCCAGTATAGGGACTTTTTGTTTGAGAAGAGACTCTGTGGAGTTGCACAGGCCCAGAAATAGGAGGACAACTTAGGAGAACATGGTAGTGATCCAGGCAAATGTGAATGCCAGCAGTAATAGTGAGATTAGGAGAAACCATCAGGTTATAGATTAATTTTGAAAATAGAACCTACTATTGGTCCCATTTTACAAATGAGGAAGCTGTAGAGAGGTTAAATAACTTACCTAAAGTCACACAGCTAAAAAGTGATTAATTGGTTTAGAGGTAGGCTGGCAAGAGACAGCCCCCACTGGGCCCACATTTTTGACGAGTGCTCATTTTTTTTGAGTAGCAAAATAACTGGGGTTAAGGGAGCTGATGCAGTTAAGGGATAAGGGTTAAGGAAACCAACAAGAAATGCCAAGGCATTCCAGGATCAGCCACAGGAGGAAGCTACCACCCGGGCCTGGATGGGCAGGGGAACAGGGAGGAGATGGTGAGTTCTAGAGTCACAGAGGAGGATATACTTCCGAAGAACTGGGGCACGTGGAGAAACAAAGCCACTCAGGAGCCACAGGGAAGCCAGGAGGGGGGGGAGGAATACATGCCCCACCTCTCTCTCTTCCCGCTCTTCGGTCTCCATTCCAATGGACTTCCCATGGGCCAAGCTCAAGTAGAAGCCAAAGGGCCCAGGAGCCAAGATGAAGAAGTCCTAAAAGGTCAGATCCTGGGAGCAGGGAGCCACAGGGAAGGGGCAAAACATGAATATTAGGGCAGATGAAGACTAACCTTGCAGAGATGGAACAAGGAAATACTCATTCTTTCATTCGCTCAGTGGATACTCATGTTCTGTGCCTTCTATTCTGTTCATACTTTTGTGCACTGATTGTGTATCTCTTGCCCACTATTGTGTTCCTGACACCTGGCGTGTTGCCTGCTGGGCGCCCAGGATGTTTGATGAATATTCTGGAGGGATGACAAAATGAGTACATGGATGAGAACATACTCACTTATTCATTATTAAAAAGCAATCAGACACAATCAGGTGCGGTGGCTCACGCCAGTAATCCCAGCACTTTAGGAGGCCAAGGCGGGCAAATCATTTGAGGTCAGGAGTTTGAGACCAGCCTGGCCAAAATGGTGAAACCCTGTCTCTACTAAAATCACAAAAATTAGCTGAGCGTGGTGGTGCACACCTGTAATCTCAGCTACTCGGGAGGCTGAAGCAGGAGAATTGCTTGAATCTGGGAGGCAGAGGTTGCAGTGAGCTGAGATCATACCACTGCACTCCAGCCTGGGCAACAGAGTAAGACTCCATCTCAAAAAAACAAAACAAAACAAAAACCAACATCAAAAAAAAAAAACCCAATCAGAAGTAAAACAGTAAAACCTTCTCCAGAATTTGCCCATTGCAAAATACCTGTGCATTTTGCAAAGGCTACCCCAATGACCCAGAGAGATCAGACTCCTACCATCAAGAAACATTATTTTACAGGCGCTCCAGCTTTATCTTCAAATGAGAGACAGTGTAGTTTAACAGATCAGGCCAGAAGATGTGTTTGGTTTAACCAGCCCAGGGTTTTAAGACACTGAAACTAGTTAGGATTTCTGGCTGGTCTTACAACTCAAGCCCCTCTGTGCACCAATTGTCTTGGAGTCTCACCAAAGCTCTCTTACCCACATAGCCCTTCCAGACAGTTGAGGCTGTGACCCCTGCATTAAAGTATGAGTGCAATCATTCCATTTAATACCAGGTTTAGAATAGCCTGCAAGGTAGACATCATTAACACCATTGTGTAAGGAGGAACCCGAGGCTCAGAGGTGTGAAGGAATTAGTCCAAAGTCAGATGGCAGGTGACCAGCTGGTAAGTCACAGCCAGGATCTGATGCAGGATTGCCAGGTCTGACTCTAAACTCCCTTTTCCCATTCTCTTCTTTTCCCTTGGCCCCAAGAAACTCAAGGAGTCTCTGGTCCTTTCCTCCCCAGGTCTCCATCCGGCTGGATGGTGAAAACAAGGCAGTCGAGTACAACGCTGTGGGTGCCATGAAAGATGCTGTCAGGGTGGTCTTCCGAGGTTCCCGGGTCAATGACCTCTTTGACCGGGACTGGCACAAGATCGCCCTGAGCATCCAGGCCCAGAACGTCTCCCTGTACATCGACTGTGCGCTGGTGCAGACACTACCCATCGAGGAGCGGGAGAACATTGACATCCAGGGCAAGACTGTGATTGGCAAGCGCCTCTACGACAGTGTGCCCATCGACGTGAGTACCAGGGGGCATTCTGCAGCTCAGGTTCCAGGCCACTGGGGAGAAGCCTTGGGAGCTAACTGCCCTCAGTGTTCTCCACACCTACATGAACTGTGTAACAAACCATCACCTTGGACCGTCTTAGAAGGAAAGACTCTGACTCAGAAAGCTGCCATATTGGAACCCCAATTCACCATCACCCATGTATTAATTCATTCAGTTATTCAGCCATTCCATCAATCATTCATCACATATACATTGAGCACCTACGATGTGCCAGGCACTGTGCTCAGCACTGGGGACACCAGTATCCACAAAAGAGAGCAAGACTGACGTGGCTCTGGCTGCATAAATAATTTTAGAGAAATGTAGCTCCTAGGTCTGCAAAGATCACACACACACACACACACACATATGTGCATATGTATATGAATATATATATGCAGGTAGGTGGATAGATATATAATAGTTTCTGGATAATTTAAATACAGATTTTTTCTTTCTTCCTTGATTGTAAAAAAGAATTGGAAAATATGTGGAAAATAAACAACAATCATCCTCATTGCACCAACTAGGGATAACAACTGGTAATAACTGAACATTTATCCTTCCATCCTGAATCAATGTTCTTTCCTTCTTTTATTTTTTTCTTCCCTCCTTACTTCATTTCTCTTCTGTTTTTTCATTCCTTTAAGTTTTCTTTCTTCCCTCAAGAAATACCCACATCTGTAGCCACAGAGATGCATACACCAGAAGTATGTACATAATACAATACACACAGACACCTTGCACAGTGATCCACATGTTCCGTCTTCAAGCTGAAGTCAACCTTAGCTCCCATGCCCAAGAGCATCCCCCACTGCCTGCGAAATAACAGGAAACATGATGTGGGGAAAGCTTTTTCCAAAACCATTTTATGTGTCCACGTATACATAAGCATAAGCAAATATAGTACCATTAGGCATAGGTTAGATTCTTGGAAGTTTATGTAAATAATGGACTACATCTGGCTTTTTTTGTTTTCTTTACTCAGAATCATGTGTCTAAGCTTTTATTTTTTTTTAGCTAATGCATAATACTTTGTTATATATTCATTCATAAATCATTCATTATCCTGTTAGTGGTATTTAGATAGTTTCTAATGTACCACTATCATAATTAGCAAGCCTTGGACTTTGAAAAGGGGGGTACATCTCCATGCACTTTACTTATGAGGAAAATGTGAGCAACACCTGCCCTTTAAGCTTGAGATATAGATGAATTGAGAGCATTTCTTGGAGGTATGTACCCTCAAGTTTAATGACTGGGCTCTGGGGTACACAATTTTTAACCTTCCCACGTATTTCAAATTGCTCTAGAAAGTGACCTTTATATGTGTGTATGTATGTTGTATGTATACAACATATAAACATTAAACATTATATAAATATATACATACATTATAGATATAAATTATATAAATAATGTTTATTTAATCTATATCTATATAATTATATATAATATACTATTATATATAACTATATGTAATATATAAATATATATAAACATATATAGATCTATATATAGAGCTATATATATCTATATAAGGGTACATCATATATAAATGATATGTGTATAATGTTTTGTTGTTGTTTTGTCAGTCTGCTGGGCATACAGGGTTATAGTATGGTTTTCTTTTTTCTTTTTGTTGTTTTTTTTTTTTTGAGACGGAGTCTCACTCTGTCCCTCCGGCTGGAATGCAGTGGCGCGATCTCGGCTCACTGCAACCTTTGCCTCCCAGGTTCAAGCGATTCTCCTCCCTCAGCCCCCTGAGTAGCTGGGATTACAAGGTGCACGCCACCATGCCCGGCTAATTTTTGTATTTTTAATAGAGACGGGGTTTCACCATGTTGGTCAGGCTGGTCTCGAACTCCGGACCTTGTGATCCGCCCGCCTCAGCCCCACAAAGTGCTGGGATTACAGGCGTGACCCACCGCACCCGGCCTTGCGTTGTGGTTTTCATCTGCATTTACCTGATTACTGTTGAGACTGGAAATCCTTCCCTATGTTTTCTGATGGTTCCCACGTCCCCCTTTGGTGGTGCTAGGCCATCTCCTTTGCCTGTTTTACTACTATGCTAGTTTTCTTTACTGAATGATTTCTAGATAATCTTTTCATATTTTGTATACTCATTGCTTATTTGTTATACATGTTGCAAAATTGTTTCCTGGTATGTCAAACATAAACCATACGAAACAATGAGTAAGTTGGGATACATAAAATTTTAGGAAGTGGCAGTCCAGCAAAAGGCATTGTAAACAAGTTTATAGACTTTGTTATAACTTGCTTTGTTAACAGAACGATCAGTCATCAACAACCCTGTGCATACCGATTTTTAAAACTTAAGCTGAGAATGAGCTGGTCAGAGGTAGTGGGAAGAGGAGAGATTGGGGCTTGCAGATGTGGGAAGGACAGACACACGCAAACTGCAGCTCACGTGCCAGCCCTGCCAGCCAGCTGCAACACCATCGCCCATGTCACACACTGTTCATGTTTTCCAGGCTTTATTTATCTGTTAGTTTGTTTAATCTCTGAAATGGGAATCACACCCTGTTTGTTTTTATGTGCAGTTGCTGAGGGATGAAATAATAGATGTGGAACCAAATTAAGCAAAAAATAGTAAAATCAAAGTAAAGCTATAAAAATCATTATTCAGTCTGCTACTAATTCTAGCTACTTGTGCAGAGACTCTGTGCCAGGCATTGCACTCAAGTGCCCCTTTACCCCATTTCTGACCAAAATCTTTACAACTTTAGAAAGTAGATAGAGTGGACATCCTCATTTCACAGATGGAGACTCTCCTGGAGATTTTGAACACTCTTCTGAGATCACAGAGCCAACAAATGGCAGTTAGGGTTTCCACTCACACAGCCTGTCTTCCAGGTCCATTTGCAAACCTCTCCCTGCCTAAGATAACAGACATCAAAGGACTGGACAAGATGGAGCTATGGGGTATTCATAACACAATAAGGATCACTATTATCTCCCTCAGAGTGTACATCACGGTCACAAACACAACCCCTCTTAATCCTAAATTCAGGCCAGGGGAGTGGATGCTCCTCACATTTTATAGGTGGGGAGATTCCACCTCAAAAGTATCAGGTGACTTGCTTAAGTTCCCTGCCTTGGGCAGCCAGGCTAGGACTCTGGCTCTGTGAACTCCATGGTTCTGCTGTCAGCCCTGAATAACAGTCCCTGAAACAGATACCCTCTGAGCTGTAAGGAACCCAGAGAGCATCTTATCCAGCCCCTCATTTACTCAACAGACAAGGATACGGAAGCTCAGAGGGAATAACGAACATGTCCAAAGATACAGAGCAAGATTAGATCCTTCTAACTCCAGTTCCAAACATCCAACAATGAGATTTCCACTGTATTTCTATTTGAGGTAGTGGGAGACTATATTTGAGTTAAAAGTCTCCTAAAAACAAGAGCCAACTTTAGCACATAGCCCCACTTCCCTAAAACTGCCTGTCCTAGCCTTTGAGTTAAACAAAATTGTTTTGGAGTCCAAGCTCCCCTATAGCCTCTCTGATGCTGTTTCCTCAGCTGTAACATGGGAAAAATGAGCACTCCCTCCACAGGGTTGTTGTGTGATTAAATGCTGTATCATATATGAAGTGCTTATAAAACTTCCTGGAGTACTGCCAGCTTTCAATAAATACTAGTCATCGTGAACATCATCACCACCATCTTCATCACATTATCATGGTGGTGGTGTCAGGTTTTGAAAACAGGAAGAGGATTAGCTTCCTGGTACTCTCCAAGGTACCCATTTGTATTATATGGTCTACCCCAAGCAGGGGATTGGAAATCAGACCTGAGTTTCCTTCTGGACACATCCCCACCACATACAACAACCTAGTGTAGCAGAAATGGTTGGTTCCCCACCTACATTCCCCTGAGTCCTCATCATTTCAGTGCATAACAGCTGTGCTGCCAACTGCCTGCACCTGTCTTGCCTGAGGGCTTTCCTTCTCTGCCAGAGAGAGTGCTATCCATTATCAAGCAGGCATCAACACCCCTGAGAGCAGCCCTCCGCCAAGGACTGGTGGCAGTTGGAGTATCAATACCCCAGCTCCCTCACCTCTTGGCACCCTAACTCTGAGTCACATATTCTTGATGGGCTCCAGAGTTCCCCAACACATGTAAACTGCAGATGCTCACAGTGGTAACTCCCTTGATAACAGCCCTTTACTGGCCAACTTCCTTTCCCTAACTCACTTTCCAGCTCTGCTACCAGTGCTCTCAAATTAAATAAAGATGCTACTTCTTGAATAGACGTTTCTAGGTCTACTAAACTAGACTAAAACACTCAGGCCAGTGGCCTCAGCTCTCTGCATCTTCACTTTTTCATCTATAGACAGGAGACAGTGGACTCACATCTGTCAGAGCTGCTGTGAGAATTGAGTGAGATCACTAGTATGTAAACACAGCATGTAACAATGCTTGGCACATGGGGAGTTCTCTGCTGGGTTAGAGGCAATAGAGAATAATGAAGAGTGTCCATGGGGGTATTACACCCATTGACTGTTCCATGCTGCATTTTTATGTTAAAACCAAGTATCAGGAAAATATACAAGAGAATCAATACATCTCTATCTCTTAGTAAATCTTCCAGAATCATCATCTGTGATACTTGTAGCCACATGGTTTGGGGCATCCTACGCATCCTGCACTGAAGCTTCATCTGTGACTGACACTGTGCTGTCATGGGCTCTGTTTCCCTTGGTCCCCACCACAGCTCTGTGAGTCCATCTCACAGAAAGGAAAACTGAGGTTCAGTTTTCCTGACTTGACCAGCTGATATGAGAAAAGTAGAGCGAGACTCAGACTGGGTCATGCTGAGTGCAGCCTTCCAGCTGTCTCTGCTCCCTAATAGGTTTCCACACTGCAGCCAGCAAAGGGTCTCTAAGCTGCTGATGGGTAGGACATGGAAGGAAGCTGGGATCCAGGGAGCCAAGCAGACCCATGCAGCAGTTCAACCCATAATTGCCGAGGGCAGAAACCTGAGCAGCACTTCCAGACAGGAGTGGGGGAGCACAGTGGTGTCAGGAGGTAAAATCCCAGGGTGTGGAGCAGGGAGGAAAGGGAGAGAAGGACTGAGTGGCTGGGGTGATGCTGGGATTTCAGGCAATTGGAAAGGGGCCCCTCTTGGCTCAGAGGACCTCTCACCCCACCTGAGAACGCCTCTGTCCCAGATCCCAAGCCAGCATGCTCTGTCCCTGGCCTGCCACCTGCCTCCTGCCTCCTCCTTCTCCTTCCCTGTCCCTGCAGCCTTGCCAGGCAAGCCCAGCTGCTGCGAGTATGTTTGATAATGAAGAAAGCAGGGCTGTCTTTGAAAGTGGGCTTTGTTCAAAACCACAGTTTTTCATTCTGTCATTTTCTCCTGTTTCTGGGCTGGTGTCTCTACAGGAAATAAAACAGACGGACGAATGGTATTGTTATTGTTTCTGCTGAACAAAGTCAGTGGGGTGAGTGGCTACACTTCGAGTGGCACTTCAGTGTGCAGACGGACTCCTGAGGCAAACATGGGCCTGAGAAGGGACCAGGGGAGGGGCAAGTCCAGGGCGCTTCACATCAGTGTTCAATGCAATAAGTGTTCCCCCCTCCACTGACTGAGCTCAAGCTCCATTTGATAAATACCTATCCATTCATCCACTCGTCCACCCAGCCATCGATTCTATGGCACTTTTATGAGTCAGGGACTGCTGTAGTGAAGGACAGGAGACAGGAGAGCCTTGCCCTCATGGTCTATGTTCTATTAGGGATGTTTAAAAAAGTGAGCTAAGAAACAGACACCATCATGCATTGTGGGAAGTGCTGTTAGGACCACGTTCAGAATGTGCTAGAGTGACAGGGAGGACCTGGGTGTGGACAGGTGGCTGAGGAACCAGTGCAGGAGGGGTGGCAGGAGGAATCCAGTATAGCTGAATGAAAGGGAGCAGTGAGCATGGCAGACTAGGGGTGAGCTTGAACCATGTCCTGCAGGGCCTGGGGAGAGCGAGAGATTGTCCACAGCTCTGATACATTAGCAAGAGTTCAGCTTCGTGCTTGAGAAGGCAGCACTGCCTGGGATTTTGTCCTTGCTCTCAGAAGTCCTGGAGCCTGGAAGGAAGAGGGATATACAGATGTCTAATTATCCTGCAGTCTGCTGTGTCTGATGTTAGCTGTCTGTGCAATGTATTCGTCTGTTCTTATGCTGCTAATAAAGACATACCCAAGACTGGGTAATTTATAAAGGCAAGAGGTTTAATTGACTCAGTTCCACATGGCTGGGGAGGCTTCACAATCATGGTGGAAGGTGAATGAGGAGCAAAGTCACGTCTTACATGGCAGCAGGCAAGAGAGCATGTGCAAGGGAGCTCCCATTTATAAAACCATCAGCTCTCATGACACTTATTCACTACCGTGAGAACAGTATGGGGGAAACTGCTCCCAAGATTCAAGTATCTCCACGTGGCCCCACCCTTGACACATGGGGATTATTACAATTCAAGGTGAGATTTGGGTGGGGACACAGCCAAACCATATCATGCAAGGTGCACATATGGCAGAGAAGAGGGCCTGATGGATTCTTGGCTATAGAGGGAGGTGTATCAGTTACATCTGTGGCTGTGTAACAAGTTATCCCATTTCCCCAGCAAAAGCAGGTTAAAACAACACACATGTACTGTCTTATAGATTCTGTGGATCAGGAATCTGAGAGTGGCTTAGCTGAGTGGTTCACTCAGGATCTTTCACTGTGCTGCCCTCAAGCTGCTGTCATCTCAAAGCTCAAATAAGGCTGAAAAGCCACCTCCAAGCTCACTAGGGGGCTGTTGGAAGCTTCCTATGAGCTGTTGAATGGAGGACCTCAGTTCCTTGCTAGTTAATGTTTGCAGCCACCCTAATTCCTTTCCACCTGTGCCTGTCCACTGAGTAGCTCACAACATGCTAGCTTCTGTGCCCCATGGTGAGTGATGAGAGAGAGAGGGACAAACAGGAAGAGAAGAACACACTAAAGACATCAGCCAATCTTCTTATGACCTGATCTCGGAAGTGACATGCCATCACTTCACACCAGGGGAGGGGAATTAAATTCCCAATCTGTGGACGTATTTGAAAAAACAGCCGCAAAAGGGGATGCCTGGGTATGGATCTGGGTGGTGACTGGGAGATTTCTCATTGCTCAAGGGCTTTCCTAGAATGGGCACCACGTGCCAAGGTGTGAATGTGCAGGTGTGGTTTGTCGTGCAGTTAGATGCTGCAGAGTTCAAGTGCAGAGTGAAGAGAGGGACACCTGGGGAACCAGGCAGAGTCAGGCCCTGGGAGGTGGGGTGTCCTAGAAAGGACCTGGGCTTTGTCTGTAGACTCTGTGTGTGTGAATGTGTTCAAGCATGTGGATGTTTTAGCACCACAGTCCCTTTAAATTTTAGTTTTTTTATGTGTTATGTCTTTAAGTTTAAGGGGCTGTCATATTAAAGGTAGTGATAGAAGTAAGTTTTTATTTTAAAAATTCACTGAAACAACTGTGGAAATGACTGGAGAGGCTGAAAATAGGGCTACGTGGAACCTGGAGGCCTTTGCAATGGCATCATTAAGGGTCTTGTTCAATGCAGTGCTGGTGACATGGAGAGAGGATGATGGTGTGCCCTGTGTGCAGAGCGGAGGGCAGAGGCCATAGCACCTTCAGCGTAGAAAGAAACACTGGACTTTACCATGTGTCCTGAAGCCCCTTGCAAGGCGGGGGCTCTCCCTTATAGAAGGAAGGGGTTGTATTAGTTTGTTCTCACACTGCTAATAAAGACATACCCATGACTGGGTAATTTATAAAGGAAGGAGATTTAATTGACTCATGGTTCCATATGGCTGGGGAAGCCTCACAATCATGGCAGAAGAGCAAGGGACATCTTACTTGGTGGCAGTCAAGAGAGAATGAGAGCCAAGCAAAAGGGAGAGCCCCTTATTAAACCATCAGCTCTCATGACACTTATTCACTACCATGAGAACAGTATGGGGGAAACCCTCTCCATGATTCAATTATCTCCCACCGGGTCCCTCCTGAAACACATGGGAATTATGGGAGCTACAATTCAAGATGAGATTTGGGTGGGGACACAGCCAAGCCAGATCAGGGGTGTGAGCAGATGATGCTTAGCTCCTTGTGAAAATCCAGGGTGGAGCCCAGGGTAGGAGTGGCCCAGTGGTGGGTTCAGGAAGACCACGAAAAGGAAGTGGAACCAGATACCAGGGCAGAGCCTGTCTGTAACCATGGAGGTTTCTGGGTTCCAAAGTCCCTAAAACTTATCCTCTCTCCTTTTTCCTTTCCAGTTTGACCTACAGCGGATTGTGATCTATTGTGACTCGAGACATGCAGAACTGGAGACTTGTTGTGATATCCCCTCGGGTCCGGTGAGCAGACTCTCACACAGGGAGGATAGGAGGAAATGGGTGTGTGGCCTCCAGAGGGAAGGGGAGTCCAGAGCTTAGGGATGGGTGGTCGGGGGTCAGGGACACATCCACCATCAGAATATGGCCTGAGGGGGAGCTTATGGTGTGGGTTGTGGGAGCCAAGCCATGCAGGTTCCTCTGGGGCTACTGTCATTTGTGCCTTAGTCAGTGTAACCCCAGTGCTGCTAGCTGAGTCATGAAGCCTTGCTCTAGGGGATGTGGGAGGCAGGGGCTGGGAGGTGTTTCTAGGGAGGGGATGACAGTCCGGGCCACCAGTGCCCAGAGGCCACAGTGCCCTGGGCTGGTCCGCAAGATGGGGAGGTCAGGACATGGATGGCCCAAGAGACCAGGGTTTGCCCCTTCAACCCCTCTGTGCAGGCTCTGCTCTATTCTGAGACCTCAGTCCCTGCCCTGTTTTAGGCCTCTCCCTTTCCAACCCTCTTTGCCAAGTCCTGGTCACAAGGCTTGCTTGAAAGACGGGAATAATAATGGAGGCTACTTTCCGGGCTGCAGGGTGAGATCCATGCAATGCCTGGTTAACCTCACCCCCAGGACCCTGTTCCAACTCAGCCAGCGCACCCGGCTCAGGGCTCCTGTGGTGTGCAGGTAGACAGCAGGTGCTGGGATTGTGGAGCCAGATGGACCTGGTTGTGGAGTTAGAGGGTGAGGGAAGAAGAGAATGGGATGAAGAAGGAAAAGGAGGAGGTGAGAATAAGGACAGCAAGAAATGTTGAGCACTTGTGAGGTGCGAGACCGTGGGCAGTTCCCCCAGGTTGCTGAGCCAGCCAGTGAAATGGCTGAGCCCGGGCTGGCCAGGCCTTCTGCCCCAAGGTCTCGGGAGAGACATCCTTAGCGTTTTCTCAACCTTTGCCTGCCTGGTTCCGAGGAAGCACCCGACACTTTCTGCCAGGGAGTGCCTGCTGAGTGAAGAGCCAGGTTCTGACCTCCTGGGCTTTCCTTCCAGTGCCAGGTGACTGTGGTGACAGAGCCTCCACCTCCACCCCCACCCCAGCGGCCTCCCACCCCAGGCAGTGAACAGATTGGGTTTTTGAAGACCATCAACTGCTCCTGCCCAGCTGGAGAGAAGGTATTGTCTGCAGTCCACCCTCAGCCCCAGTCCACCCCTGGGTGGTGTAGTGGGAGTTTCCCATCATGCACGTGACCTGCCAGGGCAGGGGGGCACTGGGAGGCCCATGGCTATCAGCTCTCAGCACCCTGTGTTGTGCCTTGGAGCTCTTGCTTCTCGATTTTTGTGCACACTGGAAGGGGAGATCTGCACACCAGGCCCTGATGAACGCTTTCTAGAAGTAGAATGTACATTCCCCAGGCTTCCCAGGTTACTCCTTTATGATCTCCACTTGGGGTGACTGAATCAAATGAGATGCTGTTTGAGAATAAGACTCAGAAGAAGACAGTGAGTGAGAATTTCTGTGTGCTTTGCAAGAGCACACCCTCATTCCTCTCTTCTCAGTGTTTTCTTTGATTAGCCATTCACTATCATTCATACATATATATACACATATATATATGTGTGTATATGTGTGTGTATGTATGTGTGTGTATATATGTGTGTGTATGTATATGTGTATATATAAGTGTGTGTGTGTATATATACACACATATATAGTTTTAGTTTTATCTATGTGTTTCTATTTTTAAAAAGTGGTGCATTTCTGTGAACACCACCATGACTGTCCTCGAATGGACTGAGACTAGAATAAATATCTCACGGTATGCCCAGGGCTGTGATTTGTTTTGTTTTTCTGTAGACGGTCACCCTTGATAAGGGGAAAAAAAGTTCTTCTGCATTTGAGGAGAAGGAACAGAAAGATTTACAAAAGGCAGACGCCAAGTAGCACTGTGCTGGGGAAAGCCTCCGCGAAGTTCTGCTGAGCCAGTGGCCCCTGGGCCCTTCATCTCCCGCACTGGGCTGTACTGTCCCCCTCTATCTGTTCCTCTCAGCTCAGTCCCTGCATGTGGGAGGTGCTTGGTGACTCTGCCGGGGACAACAGACACGTAGACAAAAAGACGAGATGATGGTGGGAGTTAACTGGAGTGGGCCTGCTCTGGGTATTGCAGCAGCAGTCTTCTCTTCAGAAGCCTATCCTGGTAGACCGACTCGCTTCCTTCCCCTCTCTCCTCGTCTCCGTTCTCCTTCACACTCTGCCTTCCTTCTTTTTGTGCTACCCAGAAAACCAAACCCTGGGGTACAGGGAGCCCTCAGGGAGTTCTCAGTTAAGTCAGGCATCAAACTCTGGCCTCCCTTGCTGGAGGCCCAAGCTGGAAGCCTGCTGTGAGCTGAGGCTCTTTCTGGTTAGAGGGTGACCTTAAGATCCCCTCAGCCTGGGACCCGTGTAAGGGATGAGAGGGGGTGGAGGCAGGAGCCAGGGCTGGTGCACACCGTGCCAGGCAGCAGCTCCTCCACCCACCCCTGGCAGGCTAAAGTCCACCACAGTCAGGCTGTGGATCTGTTTTTTACATGTCAATGAAATAACAGAAGCAGCTGTTGAAATCCAAATCCATTGGAATCCTGTTTAAAGCAATGAGCAGGATGAGTGATGGCATGGTGAGGTTTTGGTCACAAGCCAGTGTGCACACAGATGGACTGCGCCAGGAGCGATGCCAGACCCAATGCCTGCTCTTCTTTCAAGAAGTCCTAAGGAATTCTTTTCTGCACACATTTTTAATCTGTGTCATTTCCCTCTTCCCTCCCTCATGTCCTCTCCTTCCTTCCTTCTTCCCTCCTTCTCTTTCCTCCTCCTTTCCTTATTCTCCATCCATCCATTCAATAGTTATGCGTTTAGCACCTGCTATTTCCATGACAGCATCTTCCTTTTCCTCCCTGTACTTCTATTTATTATAACAATTTTCACACTAGATTGAAAATGTCTCCTTATCGTTACTTCCATAAAATCATAAGTTCCGGATAGGAGAGATTGGATCTTTCCATGTCTGTATTTTCAGCTACTAATATATAGGAGAAGCCAATAAATAAGAGATGAGTTGATATATAAGTCAATCAGGGTATGAAGACATGGATGGACAGAGAGGTGGATGGATAAATGGGAGGGAGGGATAAAGAAATTTACCCTCTTTCTTTGGGAGGCCAAGACGGGCAGATTATGAGGTCAGGAGTTTGAGACCAGCCTGGCCAACATGGTGAAACCCCATCTCTACTAAAATACAAAAAATAGCCAGGCGTGGTGGTGTGCGCCTGTAATCCCAGCTACTCAGGAGGCTGAGGCAGGAGAATCTCTTGAACCCGGGAGGCGGAGGTTGCAGTGAGCCAAGATCACACCATTACACTCCAGCCATGGCAATAGAGTGAGACTGTATCTCAAAAAAAAAAAAAAAAAAAAAAAATAGAAATACACCCTCTCTTCCTTTAGGCGGGGCAAGGTCTGGCTGTTGCACTTACATATTTTCAGCCCCATGCCTAGGGTGGCATGACTCAATAATGACTTAATCACTCCTTCATTCCTTCTTCTAATGTCTAACCATAGACATTAAGCACCTGCTATGTGCTGTGTATTGTGCTGTACACTGAGGTTTTAAGACAAATAGAATTTGGTCCTCAAAAATTCTGTAGTCTACACTCTGGTTAGGGAACCAGGAGCTCTGAGGCCTGGCTGGGCCCCAAGGAGCTCATAGCAGGCCTACTAGAGAACCTCCCAAGCACAGGTGGCTGAGAAGGGAGCCTGCTGCTTCCCTCCCCACAAAATAGCCCGGTGGAGTGGAAGAACTTCACAATGACCTCATGAAGCAGGTGTCATTTCTGTCTCTTCCATCTTCATTTCAATTAAAAAAAATACAACACAGGGGGCCTAGGAAGTCTGAATGTTTTCTCCTAGGAGGCAGAGCTGTGGCCACAGACGGACATTGTTTTCAGTGGTTTAAATCTTCTATTGGAGTTGGAAAAACATTTTCATTATTCAGCTAGGTCAACATGATGCCTGGTGTTGCATCTCTATAAGCAAACATCATGGGGAGCGTGAACTGTGTACCAGGAGCTCTTGTGGGCGCTAGGTGAGGAGAAACACACAAAAAATTATTTATCTTCATTTGCCTGAGCAAACAACATCTGTGAATGCATTTGAAAGTGTATGTTCCTGAGTTGGCCAAGTGTGCAACTTTTGGCAGAGCGTAGATTGCCTTTAGCACGAAGTGCACACATAAATGGATGTACTGCTGCCTTTTATTTAATGTGGTGATATTTATATCTGTAAAATTATATTAATCGTGTTGCATTTGTTTTCAGCATGGCGACATTTACATGTATCCACCACTTACAGATTACATGTATAAATCCAGTAAGGTCATCTTTACACATTGTTAAATTTAAACAAAGTTCACATTTAGAAATAGCTTACATATATGTCTTCTTTTGTATTTTAGTGAACAATAACTATATGAACCTCTAGCAGTCAACATAATTTTCTTTTTAATTGAAGTGATGATATATTCAGGTAAAAATAGCTAGTGAATACCACTTTGGGTTTTTTAATGTATTTACATATTTAATTTGGATATTGACAAACTATATCATTGCATATATTTATGGGGTACTAAGTGATGTCATAATACATGTATACAATGTGGAATGATTGAAATTAGCTAATTATCATATCCGTCACCTCAAATCCTTACCATTCATTATTCCTGCTGTTTGAGACATGTGGTCTTTGACAACATGTGTGTATTCCTCCCACTCCATAGCCCCTGGTAGCCACCACTCTGCCTTCTGCTTCTCGGTGTTTCATGCTTTTACTTATACAAGTAAGCCGAAACGTGGCATTTGTCTTTCTGTGGCTCAGTTTGCTTGTTTCTATCTTGTGTCCACTGGTAGCTGCATCTGGAGGCTGTGTCAAAGCTTCCCGTATAGGTTTGCAGTTCGAGAGCAGGGACTTTCAGCACAGTCAACCAATTTCCTTGCCCAACTCATTGGTTGGCACTGGGCTTACTAAGCCATTCGCTTCTAAGCATGTGAGGTGGATAAGCATCCAGTGATGAGAGAAGGAGAAAATTGAAATAGAAACTTACTTTTTTTTGTTTTTCTTCTTTTAGGGTGAAATGGGATTTGCTGGCCCCATAGGGCTCCCCGGTCCAAAGGTCAGTACAGGCGTGGCAGCGGTGTAGTTTAGAACCTCACTAGTCCTCTGTTTTGCTCTCTGTGTAAGACAAAAGATGGTATGTGGGGATGCTGTCTTGCCAACATTTTTCCTCAGAGCTTGTTAAATTAAAAGGATAAGAGCAAGTGGCATTAAGTCTGAAACCTGGGAGCCTCTTAACTGCCCAGGACCTCCAGTTCTCAGTCTGCAAATATTAGCAAGAAAGGGTGAGATTCCCAGAGCCCTGGCTCAGGTCTCATTTGCTCCAATAGGCTCAACTCTCTCCATGGTCAATTCACTTTGCAGCAATTGGTTGAAGCTGCTGTATTCCAGAAACTTTTAGGGGTTGGGCTTTTAAGATTTATTAAATTGCATGACCCTTTAAACACACGATTTCCAAATTCACTAATTGCACCAAGCCAGGTAGGGCCTCTCTGCCCTCAGTCACGGAGTGGTCTCCTTCCTCTCTATCGCTTCCCAGGGTTATACTATTTATCAAGGCAGAGTGGAGAGTTCACCATCATCCCGTGTTTGAAAGAGGAACTGAGTGTGCTGATGAAAATCACTGGAAACTGCTGGGCCTCTCCCCTCCCCTCCCTTTCTTTCCCTTCTCTCCCCAGCCTCTGCCTTTCTTTATGTGTCACTGTATCTCTCTGTCTCTATCTCTCACTGTCTGTATCTCTTTTCATCTTGCTCTTCCTTCCACTGTGTTCTCCCCCCATTTCTCCTCCTGCATTTCTTAGTTTGAATTAATACATTCAGCATATCATTAGTGAAACTTGCTAAGGGCCAGGCACTGAGGTCAGTGCTAGGGTTAGAGGATGGTTTAGACAGGACCTGACCCTCACAAGCCTGAGTCTCATGGTATAGACGGACCAGGGAATATATGGAATCTCTTTCTTTTTGCCCACTTCTTTCCCATCTTCCATCCTCCTCTACTGAATTGCAGTGACAATGACTGTGCACCTGCTGTGTGTCAGGCTTGAGCTGGGAGCCTACCTATGCCTCAGACAGCAGGTGCTGTGGGGTAAGGATTGCCGTTCCAGTGCCCGCCGTTGTGAGCTCAGGGCTGTGCACATTGCAGGTGGTCCCTACCACTTGAAACCCTAACCCAACCCTGCGTGAGAGGCAGCATCAGTCCCATTCTCCAAATGAGAAATCAAAAGTCAGAATGGTGAAATGACTCGCCTGAGCAATGCTTTCTTCCTGTCCACCTTTGCTGGGCACTCTTCCCTTCCTATGTGTCCCTCCTCACTTCCTCTCTTGCCTTGTCTGTTTCTCCTCTCCTCTCCCTTTTCTCTTTCTCTTTTCTCTCCCTCCTGACTGTAAGTACTTCCTTGGCCTCCCTCCCTCATCTCACACCCTTCTCCACTATGCCCCCACACTGCTAGGATGTGACACCACGGACACACACACAAACCATCACACACACACACACACGCATCAAGCACACCACACACATATACACACACACCATCACACACACACACCACACGTACAGACATACCATCACACACCGTTACTTACACCATCACACACACACACCATCACACACACACTATCACAGACACACCACACACCATTACCTACACCATCACACACACACCACCACACACCATTACCTCTACCATCACACACCATTACCTACACCATCACACACACACCACCACACACCATTACCTCTACCATCACACACCATTACCTACACCATCACACACAATTACACACCACCACACACCATTACCTACACCATCACACACACACACCATCACACAGATATCATCACACATATACCATCACACACTATTACCTACACCACACACACACCATCACACACACCATCACACACCATTACCTACACCATCACACACACACCACCACACACCATTACCTACACCATCACACACACCATCACACACTATTACCTACACCAGACACACATCACACACACACTATCACACACCATTACCTACACCATCACATACACACCATCACACACCATTACCTACACCATCACACACACACCATCACACACCATTACCTACACCATCACACACACACCATCATACACCATTACCTACACCATCACATACACACCATCACACACAATCACACTATCACACATACACTGCATAATATACCATCACACACACAGTCACACACCACACACACCCATCAAACACACCATCTCACACACACACTATCACACATACAGACACACACCATCACACATACACCATCACACACTATCACCTACACCATCACACACACCATAATACACTATCACACACAATCACCATCACACACACCATCAAACACACCATCTCACAAACACACACCATCACACATACACACCATCACACACACCATCAAATACACCATCTCACAAACACACCATCACACACACACCATCAAACACACCATCTCACACACACCGTCACACATATACACACACACCATCAAAAACACACACCATCACACACACCATCACACATATACACACACACCATCTCTCACACACACACACACCCTATCACATATACACACACATCATCACCTACACCATCACACACACACCATCACACACCATCACACACCATTACAAAAACACATACACCATCACACATAGACACACATACCATAACACACCATCACACATACCACCACACACACACCATCATACATATACACACACATCATCACACATACCATCACATGCCATCCCACATCATTACACACACACCATCACACACACCACACACCTTCCCACACCACCACACACACACTGTCACACACCATCACGCACACCATCACATGCCATCCCACATCATTACCCACACACCATCACACACACACCACATACCTTCCCACACCACCACACACACACTGTCACACACCATCACACATACCATCACATGCCATCCCACATCATTACACACACCATCACACACACACACCACACACCATCTCACACCACCACACACACACTGTTACACACCATCACACATACCATCACATGCCATCCCACATCATTACACACACCATCACACACACACACCACACACCATCTCACACCACCACACACACTGTCACACACCATCACACATACCATCACACACACGCTCACACACACACCATCACACACACCCACCACACACACCACATATACACACACACCATCACATACACACACAGACATATGCACACACACACCCCACATCACACACACCCCATCACACATACACACACCATCACACACACATACCATGACACACATGCACCTTACCACACACACCCATCACACACACACCTCTCATCTCACACACACACCATCACACACACCCCTGCTGCCCGCTGAGCTCCTCTCCCCTGGCGAGTCCTCTCTTTGTGCTGACGGAGAGCAGCTCAGAGCGGCCCAGGTGCCAGCTGGTCACTGTTAGGAGGATGGCAGGGGTTTCTGCATCATTGAGCTCCTCTGAGAAGTGACCTCAGATTCTCGGCTGTGACAGGAGGGAAGACCAAAGCTACCTGGGGTTTCATAGGCCTCTCAGTAGAAGACATTTGTATGAAACAAGGGCTGTTTGGTAATGGCTGCCTCTGCTGTGCTTGAGCAGAGCAGGCCCCAGGCCCCACAAGGAGAGCAGAAACGATGGGAGCAGAGGAGCACTGAAAAGGGAAACTGATACAGCCACCTGGAGATGTGCCCAGCTCCCGCAGAGCTCACTTGCAATTGTGGTCCTATAGTGTCATCCATCACATTGTCCCAAACCATGGTTAGGACCCTAAGTCAAAGGCTGGGGTTCCTGGTGGTTCCGTGTCCCTACAGAGAGCTCGGGCTCTGTCCACATGCATAAGCTGAGTATGCTGGGTGCAAGGCCCAGTTGTGATGTGGGAATATAAAAGTGACTGACTGAGAGCCTGGTCCCCAGGACTCACAGGCCAGGGGGAAGGGAGGCAGGAAAGAGAGGAGTGGGATAGTATGAAGAGAGTCAGGATAGAGGGGCCCAGGAGCTGAGGCGCTGAGAGAAGAGTCCCCATTGCTACCTGGTAGGACTTCAGGACACCTTTCCGCTGATGGCCCTGACCAGCTGGGTCCAGTAGAATAGACAAGAACTGCCCAGGACAAAGGAGGCAGGAAAGGGCATCATAGCCAAAGGGAACAGCATAAGCAAAGTAGCCATGTGTTCTTAGAATATAAAAGATGAGATGGGAACAAGAGAGATAAAGTTCCAGACCAATAAAAAAGACAAAAGAGTAGAACTGAAGGCTCTGTTTCCTGTGCCTACACCTCTCTTGGATTGGTTCATGAGATGGCAGGAGATTTGGGCTCCGGTTCAACACTTGGCTTGTGATGAGTTTTTCCTCCTTTGCAGACACAATTTTTTCCTCTACCTGCTCTCTTTCTCCTCCTGGACAGGTATGAGGGCCCCAGGTGCACAGGGATGGACTTGTTATACAAATGGAATGCCCAGGGGATGCTGGTTGACACTTGAAAGTTTTCAAAGCACCTTTATGCTCTTAATCTTGTGTGCCTGCGTGAGGATGTGCCTGTTTATAGAAGAGAAGCCTGAGGCCCAAAGACCGTAAAGATGTGCTCATGTGAAGTGGCAGAGCTGCTGTTCACACCTGGAGCTTCCACTTTGCCTTCTGAGGCCCTGGTGGTGGGATCAGTGGTAGGCCATTCCCAAGGATGAATGTGCAATGCTTTGATGCAGTTGCTTTCCTCAAGAAGTCCCTGGTTCCTGCAATTGTGATGTTGGGGGATGACTTAGATGCTTCCTCCTCTCCAGGGGTGGGACACATGGCCTCACTGCAGAAATGGCAAAGATGAAATCAGCTGCTTCTAGGGAACTGGAGCAAGGTTGGCCATGAGGGTCCTGTCTGTGCAAGAGCCCTGTCAGTGAACCTAATCTGATGCTTGTCTCTGGTCTCAACCCCTCAGGGAGACACAGGAGCCACTGGGCCGGTTGGCGCTCCTGGACCTAAGGGAGAGAAAGGTGATGTGGTGAGTAGATGGCTGCCCTTCTGCATGGCTGAACCTCAGGGCTGGTGTGGGGGACCCAGGGCCCTCCGATCATGCAAATCAGCAAGTGTGGGCTGAATACCTGGCAGGGGCCAGGCACTACCCCCACACCACCCTCGGGATGAAGCCCTAGCTTCTCTCCATGGGCATGGAGGCCTGCTGGATATGGCCTTGGCAGACTCTCTAGCCTTGTCTCTTGCCACCCCATAACCAGAATTCTCTGCTTTGAATCATCACAGTTACTAACCCTCTAATTTGTCATTTTGTTGTACCCTTCCTGACTCTGGCCATCACACAGGCTCTTTCCTGTGCCAAGAATAATGCTTCCTTCTCCCCACCCCTGTTTTCCCTTCACCACACCTTCCTGCTTGGCTCATGAGTTCTCATCATTCCTAATCAACTATGTCTAATTGTCCAGGACATTGCTCCAAACCCCAGCTCTGTGTTCCCACAGCACCTCCTCCATCCCAGCGTTAGAGGACTCCCAGGTGTCCTGACTGTAATTTATAGTCACAGCATTTCCAACACCTGGACTAGCATGAATTATATTCATGAATCTTTCAGCTGATGAGGGAACACAATTAATGATGGCCAGGAAAGAATTGCAGAGACGAAGAAGTCACAGTTCAGGGTGGCCCTCAGGAGCTGAATGGCTGAGAAGTGGATTCTGGCTTCACCGAGATACTTAACCTTTCTATCCTTAGTTTTCTCATCTGTACAATGGGGATAATAAAACAACCTATTCAGTAGCATTATGAAGATTAAATAAATTAATGCATGTAAATGGTTTAGAACAGTAGTGAGTGCAGTCAGTCGCTGTCCTGGTGGAAGCACTAACCCCTGCCCTCCTGCATGGAATCATGTAGCATCAATAGCACAAGTTTGGTGTCAAATGAGCCTTGGTCATTGTCCTTCGCTGCAGCCTTTATTAGCTGTGTGACCTTGGGCAGGTTTCTTTCTTTCTTTTTTTTTTTTTGGAGACGAAGTCTTGCTCTTGTTGCCCAGGCTAGAGTACAGTGGCATGATCTTTGCTCACTGCAACCTCCGCCTCCCAGGTTCAAGCAATTCTCCTGCCTCAGTCTCCCAAGTAGCTGGGATTACAGGTGTGTGCTACCACGCCAGCTAATTTTTATATTTTTAGTAGAGACGAGGTTTCACCATGTTGGCCAGGCTGGTCTCGAACTCCTGACCTCAGGTAATCCCCCTGCCTCCGCCTCTCAAAGTGCTGGGGTAAAGCCTCATTTACACATTAGCAAAATGAGGAGTATAACTAGTTGGTTTACAAAATGCCTGGCCCATAGTGGGTGATCAGTGAATGACCGTTGTCTTTTTTGGTGTATGTGATTATAATTAGTTCCTTCTATGTTCTCAGTGCTCAGGAGGAAACCCAGGAAATAAGACAAGCCTCTTCCCTAGAAAAATTAGCCTGGCAAATGCAATTCCCTCAGCACCCCACACTGTCGCCCTCTCATGCTGTAGTGATGCCATCTACCCTTCTTGGCATGTGTGTCATGTGGAGTCTAACATTTGCTCCATGCAACAGCTTTTGACATAGTCTCATGACGTCTCTAATGGGGATGACACTGGTTTCTCAGGCTTGGATGACTTGCCCTCAGTCACAGAGGCTGGATGTAGCAGAGACAGAATTTGCACCTGCATCTGCTTTAATCTAGGTCTTGTGCTCACTTGGCTGTGCTTCACCTTCACTTACACATGCATATCTACCTCCTTTGTGTAGGTAGGAAGCACCTGTTTTGTGCAAAAAGACATGTAAATAAGGAGAGCTGGTCACATTTACCAGCCCTTACTGCACTGCTGGCTCTGCCTTACATGCTTCACAGGCTTGAGGCTCACCTAACTCTCACATCAGCTTAGTGAGGTGAGGCCTGGTGAAATGCCTACCTCACAGATGAGCAAACAAGCTCAGAGAAGGGTGGTAACTCATACACATGTGGTTTTTTAGGAACTCACTTGTCAGGCAGTAGGTGTAGGAAATGCCCGGCCCATTCCTTTCTCCTCCATGTCTGGGACAAGACCCACTCTAGCACATGTGCTGTCACTTGTAGCTGGGTTCAAAGGAAGGGAGATTGGGAGGACATTCTGAATTCAGAGAAACCACCAGAATCAGCCAGAGAACAAACATGGATGTACTCTGGAGCCCTGAACTCCGGGCAGTGTTCCATGGCATAATTATGATCATGATTGCCTGCCTGATGTCATCAGCAGCTCTATTGAGGCCAAATAGCCTGTGATTGAGGAAGCAGCACCAGCATCAGCAGCCTACATTCAAATTTTGGTTCCACAACCTACTAGCTTCAAGAACTGAAGAATTTGCTAGAACTTTCTGAGCTTCACTTTTCACATTTGTGAAACATATATAAAAATAATATCTGTAAGGGTTCTGCTTCTGAAATGGCAATAAGAGGAACTCTGTGAATCTACTCCCTCCAAAAAGATAATACCTGGTGAAATTCCAACACTTTTCACCTTCTGCATCTGGAGTTCCAGAGTCTAAATTCTTGGCGGATGCAGCCAAGGGATAGGGCTCGCTTTCTCTACCCAACCCCCATTCTCAGGGTGGAGGTGCAACCTCAGGCATGACAAGCCAAGAATGTTGGGATTCTGATCAGCCCTTTCCAAGCTCAGTCATAAGGTGGAGGCTCCCCAGTGAAGGATGCAAGTTGAAAAAAGCAGACACTACTGCACCTTCCCAGCCAGGGCACCATTCCAAGAGAAGAGGGCCATGGTCCCAGCTCCCAGTTCTAGAGCAGGGATGCAGATATTTAGCCCAAGATACAATCCTTAAGAACAAAGAACTCTGAAGCTCTCCTCAAAGGCATGGACTTTGAAACAGAATGTGGAGAAGTATAAGTGTAAGGGTTCTCCAGAAACAAAGGAGATGTTGGTGATAAGAAATTAAGAGGAGTGTGATACTCTATAGTAAACCATAACTTCACCATAGCTAGCTTATCAGAAAGAACCAGGGAGAAAACACCACAAAGAAGACTGCTCCTGGCATGAGTAAAAAACCTCAATGACTGCCCACAACAGCTACCCATGCAAAGGGGACCTGATTCAGTTTGATCAAACTATGGAGCAATGAAAGTCTATATAGCATTGTAGAAAATAGTAAAGGAATCAGTTGGAAAGTAATGGAACCTAAGAGCTAGATTGAATGTCAGCAGAGGCAGACAGTTTGACAGAGGAATCAAGAAAAGAAATGTTCAAAATGAGCCTTGTTAAAACCATTGTCATCCTGGGGTGACTGTGTACAGGTCCAAGGCCATGTCCTCTGAAAATTGGCCTCAGAGTTGTAACACTGGGGAAAGGGAATAGACTTAATTAAAATAATCGAGCCAAGTCAGTGAGCAAATAAACAAGAAAACAACAAAAACAATTTTTGTAGGGGAAGTGTCTGTATCCAGGACTGCTATATTTTCTAAAATGTCCAATTTTCAACAAAAATTATGAGACATGCTAAGAAACAGAAAAATGTGACACATACACCCAAAAAGGCAGCAGACAACAGAAACTGCCTGAGAGAGGACACAAATATCGGATTTAACAGACAAAGCCTTCCAAGCAATCATTATAATTATGATCAAAGAACTAAAGGAAATTATTCTGATGTAAGCAAAAGAAGGCATAATGACAATATTTCATCAAATACAGAATATCAATAACGAGTTAGAAATTATAAAGAACTAAATGTAAGTTCTGGAGTTTAAAATTATAATAAATGAAATTTAAAAACTAGAGAGGCTCAAAAGAAAGATCAGAATTCTTAAAGATAGATCAGTAGAGATGATGTAATCTGAAGAACGGAGAGAAAAAATAATGAAGAAAAATGGACAGAGTATTGGAGAAATGTGGGCGTTCATAAAGTGCACAAATCTGCACCTACTGGGAATTAAAGTAGAAGAGGAGAGAAAGGAGCAGAAAAGTATTCAAACAAATAATGGCGGAAGGCATCTCAGATTTTATGAAAAGCAGTAGTCTACATATTCAAGATGCTCAGTGAACCCCAATTAAGATAAACACAAAAAGCTACACTTACAAACATCATAGTAAAAATTCCAAAAACCAAAAAAAAATTGAAAGTAGCAAGAGAAACAAATGACTCATCATTTACAAGGAAACTCCAATAAGATTAACAACTGAGTCATCAGAAATGGTTGAGGCTAGAAGGCAGAGGGATGGCAAGCTATGTATAATAATACATTACAACCATGTATGGTTGGTGTTAACAAACACGCATGTAATATGCATAGCAATAGCATGAAAAAGGGGGAAGAAGGCATAGAGCTAAGAAGGAGTATGTTTCTATGTCTAACTGGAAGTAAGTTTTTATAAATCTACAGTAGACCCTATTAAGTTACGCATAAGATAAACTCTAGAGCACCCTCTAAGAAAATAACTCCAAAATATATAGTTAAAATATCATGAAAGTAGTATAAATGTTACCCTAAAAAGTACTCAATTCCAAAAAAGATCAGTAAAGGAGCAATAAAGGAACAAAAGTGGGACAGGAGACCTGTAGAAAACAAAAACTAATATGGCATATATAAATCTAATTATATAATAATATATGTGAATATACTGCATGAACCAACTAAAAAGCAGAAATGTTAAGACAGGTTATAATAACAAGATCAAACTATATCCCGTCTATAGAAGACATACTTTAGATTCAAAGATACAAATAGGTTGTATCTTTTGTATTCAAAGATACAAATAGATTTCAATAGGTTAAAAATAAAAGGATGGAAAATATACATCTTGAAAATAAAAAACATAGAAAGCTGGGGTGACTGTGCAGTATTAGACAAAATAGACTTTAAAACAAAAAAATCAATAAACAGAGACATTTCATAATGATAAAAAATTAATTCTCAAAAATATAGCCATTATAAACATATATGCACCTAACAAAGCCCCAGAATACATGAAGCAAAAACTGACAGAATTTAAAGGCGGAATGAAAAACTAATTAAAAATAATTAAAGACTTCAATACCTCCTTTTCAATAATGGGTAGAACAACTAGGAATGTGGAGAAATTGGAATCTTCATGGATTGCTTGCATAACTTGGTGCAGTTGCTTTGGAAAACAGTCTTGCAGCCCTTAGGTTAGAGACAGAGTTATCATATGACCCAGCAATTCAATTCTACTTTTAGGAATACACCCCTCAAAAATGCAAACATATGTTTACACAAAAACTTTCACAAAAATGTTTATAGCAGCATTATTTACAATAGCCAAAAGTAGAAAACCCAAATGTCTATCACCTGAAGAATAGGTAAACAAAATGTATGTCATATCCATACAATGTCATATCATTTTGCAATAAAACGAAGTACTTATACATGGTCTGACATGGATTAACCTTGGAAAGACTTTGCTGAGTGAAAGAAGCCAATCATAAAAGGCCACATATTATATGATTCCATTTATATAAAAAATGTACAGAATAGACAAATCTATAGAAACAGAAAATAGATTAATATTTCCCTAGACCTGGAGTAGAGGAAGTGTGGAGTCATTGCTAATAGATATGGGTTGTTTCTGAAGTGATAAAAATATTCTAAAGTTGCTTGTGGGGATTTTGTTGTACAACTTTATAAATATACTAAAAATCATTGAACTGTACATTTTAAGTAGGTAAATTATATGGTATGCAAATTATATTTCAGTGAAACTGTTATGGAAATGAAGAGTAACTATAACATTGAGTTATTGGAAACATTAAGTGAGATGATACTCATGAGAATGCACACTCAGTTAACAATAGTCATCATTTCTTTTAGTGGCTACTAGGCAGAGCTGATGAGAAAATATCTAATCCTTTCAAATCTCAGGTTGATGCTGCCATTTGCAATGTCATGCCATGGAGATGCTCTGTAGTGAATCTTTGCCTTCTTCTTTCATTTTTCTAGGGCATAGGACCTTTTGGCCGAGGGGAAAAGGGTGAAAAGGTAAGAATCTTCCTTTTATCACACTCCTTCAAGGGAATGGGACAGAGGACTTGGGTTTGGGGGAGCTGTGTGCTGCTATTATGTTGCCTGGAAAGAATTAGAGTGGGGGAAAAGAAGTGTCCTGGGCTGTGTAACTGGCCTCAATGTGTGTCCTCCATGACTTGGGTGGTTGAAGCATGTACTGTACTCAGCAGAAAGAGAGAAGGTGGAGCCAGAAAATGGTAAAATAGTGGTTGGAAAATTGAGTAGGACACATATATCTTGGGGAATTCCGGGCATATTCTGTTGAAAATGTTGATGTTTGAACTATACCTGAGAAGTGGAAATCTGGGGGCAGGTTCTGCTAGGTAAAATAAAGGACATCAGAAGAATTCGTGGGAAAAATAAAGATGTTCTCCGCAGCTATGCATGTTGCACCTTCTTTTACCTGCGGTAAAACATGCACAGGCTTGACTGATCCTGGGAAATACGGGATTCCTCCTAAAGAAGAAATTCTTCTTAAGAGATTAGCCTATAAGGATAAATAAAAAGCAGAGAGCCACTAAAAATGCTATTTTCTACTCATACCAGCTATTTAAAAAACAAAAGGAAAAAAGAAACAAAAAAAATTGTCATCTTCCTGGAGAGGCAGCCACAAGACTTTACAGTGCAAATGCATGTTGCTACTTTCACTGGAGTCCAGGCACTTGTGGACTCAAAATGTAGTGCTGTTGGATCCGGAGAGGTCATTCATTGCTCAGAGGGGGTCACGTTAGTCCCTTGCATAGGGCTGGTTATGTAACACATGTAACACTCCATTAAGTTACAGTAGAAACAGGAAACAGCTTTCATGTGGCCAGCTCATTCTCTCCCTGTAGGCACTCTTACACATCTAGTTCTGCTCTAAGGAGATAAATCAACGATATGCACAAGTACATATCCATGTGTACTTTATAAATGAGACTAGAAATGACACAATGCTGTGTAGTGGGCAAAATGCATTATTATACACCTCAATAATGCAAGTTATTTGATGATGCAAAATGACATTTAGGAGAAGAACTAATGACCTAGAAAATGCAGTCAATACTCTGTTCATTTTTAAGCACGTTGCAAAATGTATATACAATATGACACCAGCTGTGTGTGCATGTGCGTGTGTGTGTGTGTGACTGAAAGGGGGGGGGAACAGAGAAATTAACGATGGAGACAAATCCCTATTATTAACCACTGGTTGTCTGTGGGTGAAAAAGTTATGAGGACATTTATTTTCTCCCTCATATTTCTTTATGTCATTCTTTATTTCACAATGAGCTCCTCCGTTAAAAGCATAGGCACACGTGTAAAATGACTACCTCACAAGAATGAAAAGCAGTTTGGATGTAGCACAACACATAGCATAACTTAAGTGGTACAACCAGGAAGATGTAGTTCATGTCTCCATTCTGCCACTCTCTGGCTCTGCCATCAGTTTTGAGCCTCCATCTCCCGACCTAAAATTCTCCCACCACTTTTCATGACTTCTCTGTGATTTAAAAGCACAGCACCTGGAACCTAGATGCTCAAATTCAGTAGCTACTTTCTTGGTTTAAGTTTTTTTTTTTTTTTTTTTAATTAGTTTCATTTAATTTTGGTAAGGACACAATATGAGATCTACCCTCCTAACAAACTTTTAAGTGTGCAGTACAGTACTATTGACCATAGGCTCGGTGTGGTGCAGCAGATCCCTAGAATGCATTCGTTTTGCTTGAGATTTTTTGCCCATTAATTGGCATCTCCCCATTTCCTCTCCCCCAACCCCTGGAAGCTACTATTCTACTCTTTAATTCTAGGAATTCGACTATTTTAGGTACTTCATATGTGGAATTATGTAGTATTTGTCTTCCTGCATCTGGCTTATTTCAGTTAGTATAATGTCCTCCAGATTCATTCATGTTGTTAAAAATGACAGAATTTCCTTCTTTTTAAAGGCTGAATGGCATTCTGTTGGGTATTAAAAATAGAGCTACTGTAAGATCTAGCAATTCAGTATAC
This sequence comes from Macaca fascicularis, assembly GCF_037993035.2. Classification (NCBI taxonomy): domain Eukaryota; kingdom Metazoa; phylum Chordata; class Mammalia; order Primates; family Cercopithecidae; genus Macaca; species Macaca fascicularis. The sequence goes on along the minus strand of NC_088382.1, from coordinate 148,366,983 downwards.
CATGTTTTCTTTATCCATCCATCCACTGATGGACATCTAAGTTGTTTCCATATCGTGGCTATCATGAATTATGCTGCTGTGGGTATCTCTGTGAGATCCTGATTCCAACTCTTCTGAATAAATAGTCAGAAGCAGAATTGCTAGATCCTACAGTAGTTCTATTTTTAATCTTTCTTTTGAGGAGCCACCATACTGTTTTCCACAGTGGTGATACCATCTGCATTCCCATCAACAATGTTCAGCAGCTACTTTCTTTCTCTAATTTTTTTTTTTTTTTTTTTTTGAGACGGAGTCGCACTCTGTCACCAGGCTGGAGTGCAGTGGCACTGTCTTGGCTCACTGCAATGTCCACCTCCTGGGTTCAAGCGATTGTCCTGCCTCAGCCTCCTGAGTAGCTGGGACTACAGACGTGTGCCACCACGCTCAGCTAATTTTTGTATTTTTAGTAGAGACGGGGTTTCACCATGTTGACCAGGATGGTCTCAAGCTCTTGACTTCAGGTGATCCGCCTGTCTCGGCCTCCCAAAGTGTTGGGATTACAAGCGTGAGTCACCGTGCCCAGCCCAGCAGCTACTTTCATTGTTACTTGCATGCTCGGTTCCAGTGGGCAGAGGTTGAGCACAGGGTGCCCAGGTGTGCCTCCAAATCAGGATCCAGGGCTGCCGGGGTCTGGAGGTCAGAACACTCGATCTGGGTGGTACCTGCCAGGCAATACCATGCAGCTCTGTGGCCTCCTTCCCATGTTCCTCTGGGACCAGCCTTTCCTCTCAACGAATGTGTCCTTCACATGTGTTCCTGTCACCAGGCAGGGACTGGCAGCCTCCTTCCTCCCTGTGGACTGTTGGGCATCTCTGCCTCATTGGCTCTGGGGTGAACTCACAGTGGACAGCCTTGGATGCCTGTTCTCCTCACACCTGAAGGCACCTTCTGGTGACAGGAGTCCTACCTGCAGCATCACATTCAAGGGTCTGATGCTGTGAGGGCATAGTTGTGGCCATGGAGACCTCCTCACATCTTCAATGTTGGCAGGAGAGACAGGCAGCTGAATGGACGCTGGCACTTCTGGCTCTGTCCTCAGTTGACATTTTCCTGCAGTTGATATTTTTAGCGAAGTCTGAGTCTAGATTCCACCACATATTAGCTGTGTGATTTGGAGTGAGTCACTTCCCTCTCTGGGACTCTGCTTCCTCCTCTGTACAATGGAGGAGGTGGGATGAGATGATGCATAAAGTCGCTTTCAGGCAGCAGCTCTGAGATTAGGGAATCAACCCACCCCCAGCCTTTGCCCCCTAGGGCTCTTTTCTGTAACTCGAAGTCTCTGCTTCTCCTCCAGAAATGAGGAGACCAGAGTGGGCTGAGGGGATTGATAGCGTCTAGAGAGGGTAGAAGGCTACTCGTGACTCATGCATTGAGACTAGGCTTAATCAACTGGCTTCTTAGCTGACTGTTGTCTCCAAAGTAATTGCCACACAGGTTGGATTGAGTTTGGGGGTATTGGGTAGACCAGAGCTCGATGGGTCCAGGGATGGTAATACTCTTATTCTGGCTGTGTGTTTTTATATATATTTGGAATTGTAATTAACCGCTGTGGCGATGTACATTGGCTTCTGCATGTACCAGGCATCCTGCTAAGGATATTTCATACTTACTGTCCCATCATTAAGACAATATTTCAGGGAAGGCAACGCTGTGCCCATTTCAAGGATGAGGAGAACATGGCACTGAGGTCAAGTGACCTGCACAAGGTCACGCACTTAGTATATGCCCAGGAAACACAATCACTGATTGTTACTAAAATGAAGGGAAGTTGTAGAGCTGATTGAATCACTGTTCTTTGGCAGCTAAGGAAACTGAGGCTTAGAGAAAGTGAGTGACCTTGGCCCATACACGGAATATAACAGTAACAACAACAGCACACTCTCATTAGCTGATGTGAGGAGTTGGCAAGTTTATCCATGGGAAGAGATAGCAAGGGACCTGGTAAATGAAGCAACTTCAGAAAGACTGAGCAAGAATCAGGTCTGAGTCTTCTCCAAGCATGAGGATCAGTTCAGGCACGTTCTCCAGGTTAGTCCCATTAGAACGGACTCAGTACTTTCACTTACAAGGACCAGGACAGATGCTATTTTCTCCCTGGGCCCAAGGATGTAAGCATGAGAGCCTTGAAATTCCCATAGCCATGTTGGTACCATGAAAGCCAGTTTAAAGAAGATGAAGGTGATCCTGAGAAGCTTGGCCCTGAAACGGATCAGTTGCTGCGTAGAGAGCAGGCTCACCTGAGGCAGATCTCCAGTGTCTTAGAGCTGCAAGACAATGCATTTCCTGCCAGTGGTCTTAGCTTTCTTTATGAACAGTAGCTATTATTAATATTGCAGGTCAAGTTGGGTTGGGATGTTGATGGGAGTGGCCTTTCAGGCAGAGATTTGCCTAGACAATGACCTGGAGGTGGGACAGTGTTGGGTCCTGAAGAAACTCATCTTTCCTGGAGTGGACAGGATGGACCTGATGGAACCTGGACCACATCTTACAGATAGTCAGGGGCCCTGACACCCACCAGGAATGAAATGGGGGCAAAGTATCCCACAAAGCCATGCTTGGATCAGCAACTAGGGACTCAGCATTTGGTAGAGGGAGAAACAAGCACCACCAAAAAGTCATTTCTTAAGCTTTTTCACAGAAATCCATATGGCAATAAATAAAACTTCATATGGATTTTCTGCTCAGATTTCACAGTATGGTGCCCCAGAAAAAAAAATCAGCAAGCAAATATAAGAAACTCAGCTAAATTGTATTGGGTTCGTCGACTCAGCGGTAGATAGAACTTTGGGTCACAGAAACATCAGTTCATTGTCTTTTATGGTTTTCTTCCATTTTGCTGGCACCATAAACCTGACAGGGGATGAACGTGGTGAAAGGTGAGTCTCTGAACCAGGCAAGTAGTCCAGGTTCTTCCAGCTTCCTGGGATGCAGCCTTCTCAGAGCCTTGGCTCCACATTCTGAAGAGGATGCCATGTGTGCAGGAAATCCACCTGAGAGTTCCGAAGTCACGTCATGGGAGGGTCTTTGTGGGGTGGTTTGCTAAACAAATAAGATGCTAATTACCAAATGGGAGAAAGGTCAAGGTGCCTGGAATTCCTCTGTTCCAGATGTCTTTATTTGGTTTACATACACTGTCCCGTTTGAAACATGCAAGTGCTCATAAGTTTGCATTTGACCTTAAACTGCCACTGGAGTTATGCTGTTCTGTGTTGCTTGGCAGATGGAGTCCAGTGTGCTTGGTGTGCACATCCTACCGGACATGATGGGGCCTGCGGGATCCTTCCCCAGTGTTTGTCTCCTGCTGATTCTGGGTTTATCTTTCTGTGGTCATGCTCAGGATATCTCTGCCTCCCTGTCATTGATTCCTCCTCTTTGCACGCCCAGCATCCCCCTTTGCCTGCTGAAACCTTAGGGGTGTTTCTAATCCAGTCACCATCAAAGTGCCCAGCATCAAGCCAGGCATTTCTATGGGCATTGTCCTATTTGTCCCTCCCATAGATTGTAGGTGAAAGGCATCGTTATGCCCATTTCACGGAAAAGGGCACTGAGGCTTGGAAAAACATGTGCACACATTCATGGGACTGATTTCATTGTCAAAGGATATAGGACAAAATACTTTATAATGAGCTCTGGCTTGTTTGAAATCATAGCAAGTACTAGCTGAGGACCCAGCATGGTGCTGGGCGGCTAGGCAGGGACAGCAAATGGGGGTGTAAGCTTTGAAGAGTGATTAACTTTTAAGAGTAAATCTGAGAATAGGGATGTAGGGTGTTCTAAAAAAAATCACTCTGGCCACTGTATGGCTGATAGGGCACAGTCATTGGAGAGAAGGTATGTTCCTACTCAGTCCTGCTTCTCATTGGATTGGGGCCCTTTGGGTAACAGTCGGGTCTGCAGTCACAGAGAAGTCAGGTCTTCTCTTATCCCAACACGACAGACACACCTTGTGCTGTCCACACTGTTAAATAATGGGTCCTTCTGATCGGAACCAGGTTCTTTCTTCAGTGTCTTTCAAAGGCAGACTTTACCTGAACTTATAAGAAGATTGCTTGGAGGTAGAATTGGACTGCAGAGTGGGAGGAGAAATGAAAAGGGAGCTCCACGACATGTGGGTTTTCTTCCTGGAGCCCCTCTCCCAGAGTGGTGACCAAGAAAGTTCTCCAGAAACCACAAGGCACTTCTACATATCAGGGGAACCATGGTCTGAAAGTGTGTGCTCCCCAAATCCATATGTTGAAATCCTAACCACCAAGGTGATGGTATTGGGAGGTGGGGTTCTTGGGAGGTGATTGGGTCATGAGGGTGGAGCCCTTAGGAATGACTGGATTGGCCCTTATAAAAGAGATCCCGGAGAGCCCATTTGTCCTTGCCACCATGTGAGGTTACAGTGAAAAGACAGCCATCTGTGAACCAAAAAGCAGGCCCTCATCTGACACCAAATCTGATGGCACCTTGATCTTGGACTTTTCCAGCCTCTAGAACAGTGAGAAACAAATTTCTGTAGTTTACAAGCTACCCAGTTTATGGTAGCCCCAAAAGACAAGGGGTTTCTGCCACTGATGAAATATTTGGCATAATGAGGGACGGCACACACACTTTTGATGTTTTTAAGTTCTCCCTGAGGCGTAAGATGAGCATGTTTTAGCAATAGCAGCCATGCAGAATTTATTGGCCAGCACTGGTGATTTTATGTGGAATGGTATAATGACTTTGAAAAAGAAGTGCCATGTACTGGGAAGAATCATGACATCAGTCTTTTACTGACCTCTTAATGTTCCAGGCTATTCAGTTTTATGAGCTTCAGCCTCTGACAGTCCCTTTAAGAAGGCTGGGCTATGGCCAAGGTCACAGAGCTGGTTAGTAAGTAGGGCCAAACCTGTGTCTGTCTGATACAAGACACAAGAGTGGGGATCCCCCACTTTTGACCACAGCATTGGTCAGTGTCAGTTCCCTGCCCCTCCTTCAATGTGATACTGATATCTGGGAATTCTTGACCTTCAAAAATCTTATAGGAATCAGCTTTGTATAAAGACTGCATTATAGAACCCCTGAACCAGAAAATATAAATTAGACTTTTGTCTTTATATTTGTGAAACTTCTAAGATATAGATATATTTACGCCATTTGCCTCTAGCTCTGGGTCCTTTTCTCTTTGTTCATGGCTGGCTTAATCAGCACCCCCATCTCCTATTCTTAGCCTGTGCATTAATGTGCATTATTCATGGTTATCGAGTTGGATAACTGTGGTTGAGTGCCTTCTATTTTTACAATAATTAAAGGGTTTAAGGGGAAATTAGTTTAGCTGCTTATGTGCCCTCAAATAGCCTTGTAGGTTAGGGGCAAAATGCCCAGAGTTAGAATAAATAGAGGTGCTGCAGGTCCTGTCCATGGTGCTGAAGGACACACTGGGGAAGTTCTGAAGTTCACAGCACTGCAGGGCCTCAGGCAGAGCTGGGATAGGAATCTGCATTTCTCCTCTAGCTCCATCTGACACTCAGGTGCTTGCCAAGTCTAATGGACCAGTCACAAAACCAAGGGCTTCGTACAAGAGGGTGAGAGCACTTATGGGAAGGGTAAATGCTGGACTCCTGAACTGGGAGGGCAGGGGAAGCTCAGAGTGCAGACCCCGGTCACAGACTGACTGGATCTAGACCTTGGCTGGGTCACTTAGCAGCTGTGTAACAGTGGGTCAGTTACTTAGCCCTGTAACCCTTGCTTTCCTCACCCATAAATTAACAACTATAATAGTACTTGCCTCGGAGGGTTTCTGCAAGGATTAAATGAGCTAATGAAAATAGATGACTTATGTTTGTAAAAAGTGCTCATAAACGTTAAGCATAATTACCATTACACCAGCATAGTGTTCCACCATTTTTTTATAAACCAAATGATGTCTTCTGCCCTCTCAGCATTAATGAGGTCTTATTTCCAGAGGCGACCAGCAGCTGCAAAATGTCAGAGTTCTTCAGTCTCCCCCCTGAGGAGGACTTCTATAACTCCTAAAACCTCAGGAAACCTAGAGAGTGTTCTTAGAAAGCATGTTCTAGGAGGCCAACATAAAGAACCTTCCCTTTCTTCAAATTCACCTAAAATAATTCATAGATCATCTAAGAATCATGATAGTACCTCGTATTTACAAGGACTTGCTATCTGCTAGGATTCATGCATGTGCTATTTAGTTTAACTTTCATGGTAAATATTGCTGTCCTTGTTTTACAGGCTATTCACTATAAAATGAAAATTCACCTGGGACCAAGCACAGGTGACTTTACCTCTTCATGGGGATGAGCCAGGATTTGAGTTCATGTTTTCAGACTTCACAGCCTGCCTTTGTCTGTGCTGACAAATGGTTCTCAAACTTGAGACAACATCCAAATAACCTGGAGAACTTTTTAAGCCAACAGGCTGAACCCCACTCCCAGAATGTCTGATTTAGTATGTCTGGAGTGGGGCCCGAGAAGTTGCCTTTCTAACACAACCCCAGGTGGGGTTGATACAGCTGGCCCATGACTATGCTTTCAGAACCACTGCCCAGCACATTCCTAAGACCCCACTAAAGGGCATATCAAATGGATGAAGAATGTTAGTAACAGCACCTCTAGCAATGCAACGGTCTTTTTGTTAACATTTATAAATAGGGCCTGATATTTAATTAGCCAAAAGAGCAGCAGAAATATTTGTTCTCTCTTTTCTCTGTTTCTTGATGAGGTAACAGGATGATCCCTGGGGCTCTGGATGCTGACAACTAGGTGTGGGGAGATGGATAATTTCCTGCTAGATGGTTGCCCCCCACCCCCATATGCCTCCAAATGAGATCACGAAGGAAGTGAGTTTGTATGCGGTGGAGGGAGAGGCAGGGGTGGAAGAGAGGTCAGAGTCTGGACTTGGAGCCAAGCCCTGATTTTGAGTCACAACACCATTGTAAACAGAGGGAAGCCCCTCTTCTCTGAGCCTTGGTTGTCTTCCGCAGTGAATCTCATCCATTGTCATTCTCTTATACCCTGAGTGTTGATTTTCTTTTTATAGGTGGAAAATAGAGGCTTGGGTAGTTTACCCAAAATAATAGTATCTGATGCTTGTTTTGAATTTCCCTGTATATGAAGCATTTCCCGAATATTTTCTCAAGGCCTCTTACCAGCCATGTTGAGCCAGAGGTACTCCTCCTCATTGTGTCATCTCTTTTCCAGGTGAAGGAGCTGAGACACAGGAGGGGAATGAGTCTGTTCTGTTCTGCTGATATGAGACAGAGGCCGCATGCAGATCAGACCCTCTCCTCCCAGTCTAGGCTTTTTTCCTTCTCTTTCTCTTCTTTGCTTCCTTCCTGCCCTTTCATTTCTTTTCCTTTTTTTCTTCTGTGCTTTATTGTGGATCCTTAGCTTTACATATTCTTTTAAAGATCATTCTATGCCTGACCTTACCAATTTAGGGGCAACCTCCAGTCTTTTCCCACTCCTCTCCCTGACCCATCCCATGCACTTGGATGAGTGTTCTTAGTTATCAAGAGATACAATGGAAGAGCTCACATTTCAATAATACTTCATAGTCTGCAAATTATCTCCACATTTAATTCTCATCTGAAAGTGTGTAAACCTCTCCTTTGAAATGATGAGAGGCTCATAGAAGTTAAATGACTTTCCTGGTGGAAGATGAATAGGCAGCCCAGAGCTATAGCTTTCTCTTTTCTTTCTTTTATTTTTTTATTTTTTATTTTATTTTATTTTGTTGAGATGGTGTCTAGCTCTGTCACTCAGGCTGGAGTACAGTGGTGTGATCTTGGTTCACTGCAACCCCCTGCCTCCTGGGTTCAAGTGATTCTCCTGCCTCAGCCTCCCAAGTAGCTGGGATTACAGGCACCCACCACCACATCCAGCTAATTTTTGAATTTTTAGTAGAGATGGGGTTTCACTGTGTTGGCCAGGCTGGTCTCGAGCTCCTGACCTCATGATCTGCCCGCCATGGCCTCCCAAAGTGCTGGGATTACAAGCCTGAGCCACTGCACCCGGCCTAACTTTCTCTTTTCAAAGCTGCTATGGGCAGCTGATGGTGAGTCCAGCTGGGGGATTTTGGAAGGTCTATCACAAGGGTATGATGAGGGCGTTTTGTAATGTTAAGAATCAGTGGTTTCAAAGAATATCTTTATTTCTGCCTTTATTTCATTATATACCCAGTAGTCATTCAGGAGCAGGTTGTTCAGTTTCCATGTAGTTGAGTGGTTTTGATCGAGTTTCTTAGTCCTGAGTTCTAGTTTGATTGCACTGTGGTCTAAGAGACAGTTTGTTATAATTTCTGTTCTTTTACATTTGCTGAGGAGTGCTTTATTTCCAACTATGTGGTCAATTTTGGAATAAGTGCGATGTGGTGCTGAGAAGAATGTATAATCTGTTGATTTGGGGTGGAGAGTTCTGTAGATGTCTATTAGGTCCGCTTGGTGCAGAGTTGAGTTCAATTCCTGGATATCCTTGTTAACTTTCTGTCTCGTTGATCTGTCCAATGTTGACAGTGGGGTGTTAAAGTCTCCCATTATTATTGTGTGGGAGTCTAAGTCTCTTTGTAAGACTCTAAGGGCTTGCTTTATGAATCTGGGTACTCCTGTATTGGGTGCATATATATTTAGGATAGTTAGCTCTTCCTGTTGAATTGATCCCTTTACCATTATGTGATGGCCTTCTTTGTCTCTGTTGATCTTTGACGGTTTAAAGTCTGTTTTATCAGAGAAGAGGATTGCAACCCCTGCTTTTTTTTTGTTTTTCATTTGCTTGGTAGATCTTCCTCCATCCCTTTATTTTGAGCCTATGTATGTCTCTGCATGTGAGAGGGGTCTCCTGAATACAGCAAACTGATGGGTCTTGACTCTTTATCCAATTTGCCAGTCTGTGTCTTTTAATTGGACCATTTAGTCCACTTACATTTAAGGTTAATATTGTTATGTGTGAACTTGATCCTGTCATTATGATATTAGCTGGTTATTTTGCTCGTTAGTTGATGCAGTTTCTTCCTAGCATCGATGGACTTTATATTTTGGCATGTTTTTGCAATGGCTGGTACTGGTTGTTCCTTTCCATGTTTAGAGCTTCCTTCAGGATCTCTTGTAGGGGCAGACATGGTGGTGACAAAATCTCTAAGCATTTGCTTATCTGTAAAGGATTTTATTTCTCCTTCACGTATGAAACTTATTTTGGCTGGATATGAAATTCTGGGTTTAAAATTCTTTTCTTTAAGAATGTTGAATATTGGCCCCCACTCTCTTCTGGCTTGTAGAGTTTCTACTGAGAGATCTGCTGTCAGTCTGATGTGCTTCCCTTTGTGGGTAACGTGACCTTTCTCTCTGGCTGCCCTTAACATTTTTTCCTTCATTCCTAACATCACAATTAAAAGAGCTAGAGAAGCAAGAGCAAACACATTCAAAAGCTAGCAGAAGACAAGAAATAACTAAGATCAGAACTGAAGGAGATAGAGACACAAAAACCCTCCAAAAAATCAATGAATCCAGGAGCTGGTTTTTTGAAAAGATCAACAAAATTGATAGACTGCTAGCAAGACTAATAAAGAAGAAAAGAAAGAAGAATCAAATAGATGCAATAAAAATGATAAAGGGGATATCACCACTGTCCCCACAGAAATACAAACTACCATCAGAGAATACTATAAACACCTCTACGCAAATAAACTAGAAAACCTAGAAGAAATGGATAAATTCCTGGACACATACACCCTCCCAAGATTAAACCAGGAAGAAGTTGAATCCCTGAATAGACCAAGAGCAGGCTCTGAAATTGAGGCAATAATTAATAGCCTACCAACCAAAAAAAGTCCAGGGCCAGACGGATTCACAGCTGAATTCTAGCAGAGGTACAAGGAGAAGCTGGTACCATTCCTTCTGAAACGATTCCAATGAATAGAAAAAGAGGAAATCCTCCCTAACTCATTTTATGAGGCCAACATCATCCTGATACCAAAGCCTGGCAGAAACACAACAAAAAAATAGAATAGACCAATATCCCTGATGAACATCGATGCAAAAATCCTCAATAAAATACTGGCAAACCAAATCCAGCAGCACATCAAAAAGCTTATCCACCATGATCAAGTGGGCTTCATCCCTGGGATGCAAGGCTGGTTCAACATATGCAGATCAATAAACATAATCCAGCATATAGACAGAACCAAAGACAAAAACCACGTGATAATCTCAATAGATGCAGAAAAGGCATTTGACAAAATTCAACAGCCCTTCATGCTAAAAACTCTCAATAAATTCAGTATTGATGGAACATATCTCAAAATAATAAGAGCTATTTATGACAAACCCACAGCCAATATCACACTGAATGGGCAAAAACTGGAAGCATTCCCTTTGAAAACTGGCACAAGACAGGGATGCCCTCTCTCACCACTCCTATTCAACATAGTGTTGGTAGTTCTGGCTAGGGCAATCAGGCAAGAGAAAGAAATAAAGGGTATTCAGTTAGGAAAAGAAGAAGTCAAATTGTCCCTGTTTGCAGATGACGTGATTGTATATTTAGAACATCCCATTGTCTCAGCCCAAAATCTCCTTAAGCTGATAAGCAACTTCAGCAAAGTCTCAGGATACAAAATCAATGTGCAAAAATCACAAGCATTCTTATACACCAGTAACAGACAAACAGAGAGCCAAATCATGAATGAACTCCCATTCACAACTGCTTCAAAGAGAATAAAATACCTAGGAATCCAACTTACAAGGGATGTAGTTCTTCAAGGAGAACTACAAACCACTGCTCAGTGAAATAAAAGAGGACACAAACAAATGGAAGAACATACCATGCTCATGGATAGGAAGAATCAATATTGTGAAAATGGCCATACTGCCCAAGGTAATTTATAGATTCACTGCCATCCCCATTAAGCTACCAATGACTTTCTTCACCACATTGGGAAAAACTGCTTTAAAGTTCATATGGAACCAAAAAAGACCCCGCATTGCCAAGACAATCCTAAGCCAAAAGAACAAAGCTGGAGGCATCATGCTACCTGACTTCAAGTTATACTACAAGGCTACAGTAACCAAAACAGCATGGTACTGGTACCAAAACAGAGATATAGACCAATGAAACAGAACAGAGCCCTCAGAAATAATACCACACATCTACAACCATCTGATCTTTGACAAACCTGACAAAAACAAGAAATGGGGAAAGGATTCCCTATTTAATAAATGGTGCTGGGAAAATTGGCTAGCCATAAGTAGAAAGCTGAAACTGGATCCTTTCCTTACTCCTTATATGAAAATTAATTCAAGATGGATTAAAGACTTAAATGTTAGATCTAAAACCATAAAAACCCTAGAAGAAAACCTAGGTGATACCATTCAGGACATAGGCATGGGCAAGGACTTCATGCCTAAAACACCAAAAGCAATGGCAACAAAAGCCAAAATTGACAAATGAGATCTAATTAAACTAAAGAGCTTCTGCACAGCAAAAGAAGCTACCATCAGAGTGAACAGGCAACCTACAGAATGGGAGAAAATTTTTGCAATCTGCTCATCTGACAAAGGGCTAATATCCAGAACCTACAAAGAACTCAAACAAATTTACAAGAAAAAAGCAAACAACCCCATCAAAAAGTGGGCAAAGGATATGAAAAGACACTTCTCAAAAGAAGACATTCATACAGCCAACAGACACATGAAAAAATGCTCATCATCACTGGCCATCAGAGAAATGCAAATCAAAACCACAATGAGATACCATCTCACACCAGTTAGAATGGCAATAGTTAAAAAATCAGGAAACAGCAGGTGCTGGAGAGGATGTGAAGAAATAGGAACGCTTTTACACTGTTGGTGGGACTGTAAACTAGTTCAACCATCGTGGAAGACAGTGTGGCGATTCCTCAAGGATCTAGAACTAGAAATACCATTTGACCCCACCATCCCATTACTGGGTATATACCCAAAGGATTATAAATCATGCTGCTATAAAGATACATGCACACGTATGTTTATTGCAGCACTATTCACAATGGAAAAGACTTGGAATCAACCCAAATGTCCATCAGTGACAGACTAGATTAAGAAATGTGGCACATATACACCATGGAATACTATGCAGCCATAAAAAAGGATGAGTATGTGTCCTTTGTAGGGACATGGATGCAGCTGGAAACCATCATTCTCAGCAAACTATTGCAAGAACAGAAAACCAAACACTGCATATTCTCACTCATAGGTGGGAATTGAACAATGAGATCACCTGGACACAGGAAGGGGAATATCACACACTGGGGCCTATTGTGGGGAGGGGACAGGGGGAAGGGATAGCATTAGGAGATATACCTAATGCAAATGACAAGTTAATGGGTACAGCACCCCAACATGGCACATGTATACATATGTAACAAACCTGCACGTTGTGTACATGTACCCTAGAATTTAAAGTATAATAATAATAAAAAAGAAGAATCAGTGATACTAATATTAATACTAATGAAATATTTGGGTTAGGTTGAGTTTCTCTTGGAGCAAAGTTTTCATAGGGCAGAAATCATTCTAGTAAAGTTCTTCGATCTCAGGATGACTTGAGGGTGGACATTTCTTAAAATCTATGTATTTGCAGTGCTGACTTGGTTATCTTAAGCATGTAAAAAAGGATTCAAAAAGAGATGTTACCGTCTCTGACTCAGAACATATTCCCTTCTACAGAGACCTCTAGTTCGGTTCTTAGAATATACAGTAAAGGTGGCCACATCCCTGAACAAAGCAGAAGGGACTTTCTTCTACTACCTTAGCCATCTAAAACCAACACGCCTAGTTTTCTGTGTCCTTGGGAAGCACCAATTCTGAAGCTAGGTTGACCATCCCTATTTACAGATGAAGACTGAGACTCAGAGCATTTCGCCAATTTGGCCAAAGTCATCAGTACTTAGTGATGGGGAGGCAGGGAGGGTGGGGGGTGGACAGTGTGAAGCTGTGGCTCATTGGCTCTAAGGACCATTACCTCTCTACCATACCTGCTGTTCACTTTGTCTCTAGGACTTACACAAGACTGATTTTGAAGTAGGAGAGTCTTACATTCCCTTACAAGCCCTCAGGGCTCTTGACAGAATTGAAGCACATGGGGCAGTGTGGACACTATGTCAAGCCAGACCCTGGAAGTGCAGAGGTGATTAAGTCCTGCTCTGCATCTCACAGAGCTCCCATCTTGTGGATGAGAAAAATCCACACAGATATCTACTGGGCATCTATCTAATTGAAAGAACCAACAAGGCTAGAAAACTGGCAACTGGGAGGAGAGGCCAAGGTGTCCTGCTTCCCCCTACTTTATTCCTGAGGCAGGAGTCCATCCCATCAAGACGTCCCTCCCTCTGCATTCAGCTGCAGCGTTTCCCAACGCACCAGAGCCAGAAGACAGACTGGTCATTCGAGGACCTGCCATCGTAAGTGGGTAACCGACACCTCAGGCGAGTCACCCCCAGAGGCCTGATTCTGGAAGGATGCGCTATCTAGCGCATGCCCTCAGAGGAAGTCCTCATCCTTTTGTCATGCTCCCTGCTATTGGAAAATCTATAATTGATTCCTAGGGTTGTAGGGACATGGCTCATGGACTGGTGACCCCGCCATCAGGAAATGGACACACCATTTGTCCAGGTTAGTGCAGGAGGCAGGTAGAGGTCAGAGCATGGATCTTGGAGACACAGGCTGTGTGGGGAGCTGAGCCCACTCTATTGCTTACCACCATCTCCTGGCTCCACGCAGGGCTTCTCCACCTGTGAGGCAGTCAAATGAGTCTTCCTTCCAGTATTCCCAGGGGAGCAGGGCTGGTGGAGGCTGAAGAGGAAGGTCAGGATCCCTGGAGAGGGAGAGCTACGGCTGGATGCTCAAGTGTGAACTACCCCAACCTGCCTCACTCTGCCGTGTAGACTCCCCAGTAGTCATGAGAAAGTCATGCACCTGCCCTGTGCCCCAGTGTGCCTGAATGTAGGGTGAGGATAGCAACACTTAGCTTACAGGGCTGCCAAGCAACCAGGGAACTGATGTGAGTTCGGACACCACTAAGTGTTGTGAAGACGTTCGGAAGCACACTCTAGGGCCAGGAGTCTGGCTCTTCCACAAGCACTGTAACTTTGGGCAGATTAAATCTAATCTAATCAGCTGTAATCAACGGATTAGATTAGAGCTAATCAGCTGTCCGTGCTTTTGTTTCATAAACACTGAAATGGAGATGATGATTCTGTCTCTTTCCTAGAACTGTTGTGGGGAGGTGTTGAATGCAGTGATGGATGTAAAGTGCTCAGTGCCTGGCGCCTTGTAGAACTAGATAAACTATCCTCAGCAACATCTGCACTATCACATTAATACACTATGATTAATATTACTTTACTCTGACTGTTGGTTCTGCTATTATTAAACATGCATGTGTGTTTAATCTGATAGAAATCACCTCCTGTACTGGTTACCTCTTTCAATCTCAGATTTTAAAATTTAAATTCCAGAACAGCCAAATGGGGAAGTGGATGGGGAGGTGGCTCCTCATTTTTCCAATGTGTAACTGGAGGCTGAGAAAGCACCTGCCATGACAGCATCCCCCAAGGAAGATGCTTGTGATAGTTTAACCCACAAAAGCAACCCACTGGCCCCTAGTTTCCTGGAAACAACTGACGACAGAAACCCCCATCCTTCCAACTGAACAATCCTTTCTCTTATGAAATATTCCCAAACCATGCACCTGCCCCTTTCTATCCAGCCAAGGATGGACAGGCATACTGGAATTAGAATGTCTCCCGCCTTCCAAAAATCACCCCTAAATACAACACTCACCAATCTGAGACTGTCTCAGTATTTCCTCTTTTAACCCTAGAAATAAGGTTGATTCTCTAACTAACATCTTCAAACCCTCTGCTGAAATGAAAGCAATGGCAGCCTGCTCTCCATCACAAGTTTAAGAATAAACAGCCCTTGTTCATTTTGTCTTGGACCCAGTTTTACCCGAGATGAGGCTCCGAGAAGCAGCAGCCCCCCTCCCTGCATGGGCTCTGGGCTCTGAGCCACGGCAGGTCCTTCCATGCCTTTGAAAAGGGTCTGGTGGGCCAGGGCCTCGTGGAGAATCATCAACAAGGGCATGAGTAAGCCTTCAAGAAAACCCACTGTAAAGGAACTTGCTTCACTTGGTTTAACTCTGCATTTTTTTCACAAAGTTGTTTGATCAAAGAATCCCCCAACCTTCCTGCTACCATAAAGCCTGGTGACTGCAAATCAAATTGTTCTCATCTGGAGGAGGCTTTGGGAATGATCTATGAAACTCCTGGGAGGACTTTAATACTTATAACAGCTTTTCACAGTGGCCGTGTCTGATGGTTAATACTGAGTGTCAACTTGACTGGATTGAAGGATGCAAAGTATTGTTCCTGGGTGTGTCTGTGAGGGTGTTGCTAAAGGAGATTCACATTTGAGTCAGTGGACTGGGAAAGACAGACCCACCCTTATTCTAGGTGGTCACTGTCTAATCAGCTGCCAGTACAACTATAATATAAGCAGGCAGAAAAATGTGGAAGGCGAGACTGGCCCAGCCTCCTAGCCTCCATCTTTCTCCCATGCTGGGTGCTCCCTGCCCTGGAACATTGAACTCCAGGTTCCTCAGTTTTGGAACCTGGACTGGCTCTCCTTGCTCCTCAGCCTGCAGATGGCCTATTGTGGGACCTCGTGATCTCGTTATTGTTAGTTAATAAACTCCCCTTTGGAAAAAAAAAAAAATATATATATATATATATATATGTATATATGTGTATATATTCCATTAGTTCTGTCCCTCTGGGGAACCCTAATACACCATGATTGTCCCCATTTTATAGAAAATAAAACTAGACTGAGATTCAGAGAGTAAGGAATTTGCCCCAAAGTACCCACACTCCTCTAAGCGAGGGTCGGACGAGTGGTGTTCAGCCTGCCCTGTCCATGAATGACTGCTCGCTAGGCCTCCTTGCTGGAGACATCCCCTCTGCCAGGCCCGACCCACATGAAGGTACTACCCCTCAGGGCCCAGGATTAGACCCTCCTGGTCCCGAGCCTGAGAACCACAAGCAACTTACAAGCGAATCAGTGTTGTGTCTGTGCATAGTCCCTTTGTCTCCACTGTTGAATTGTCAGATAAGGGCAGCAGAGCAAATCCGTGTGGCTGTCCCCAGAGGCTTATGGTGCCCACAGAAGCTGGTGAAGGTGTTCTTTCCCAGGCCACAGGTGCGCTGGTGTGGTGCTTGCATTCGATCCCTCTGTCATCATGGGCCTGGGTCACTGGGAGAACAGACAGTACCAGGAAACTCAATTCTGTCCCCACAGCAGAGTGTGTGCACTTTCATTTACCAAACCTTGCCTCCCCTTGCAGCCATCCTGCTGCTGGTAACAGTATCCACACTTCACACCTGAGGTCAGTGGGACCCTGAGCCTTCCAGGGTATGTTTAAGGTCTCACAGCCAGGGCCAGGCACGGTGGCTCACCCCTGTAATTCCAGCACTTTGGGAGGCCAAGGAGATGGATTGCCTGAGCTCAGGAGTTTGAGGCCTGCCTGGGAAACATTGTGAAACCCTGTCTGTACAAAAAAATACAAAAATTAACCAGATGTGATGTGCGCATGTAGTCCCAGCTACACAGGAGGCTGAGGTGGGAGGATCGCTTGAGCCCAGGAGGACAAGGCTGCATGAGCCATGTTCATGTCACTGTACTCCAGTTTGAGTGAAAGAACAAGACCATGTCTAAAAAAAAAAAGGTCTCACAGCCAGGAAGGTCTAGAGTTGAGATGGATTCATGTCTGTCTCATGCCATGACCAGAGATATCTGTCATGTCAGTCTTTCTCTTCAATATCACACTGACTTATATTAGAAAGAATGTTGAGGCCGTGGAAGGCATTTCATAGAAATCTTAAAAGCATGTGTGTGCATGCATGTTTGTAGATAAAATCTAGAAATATCTGATATGCTTTGAGAAAATAATACATATCTCAGGATTATAATGAGGATTAAATCAGATGACATATGTAGAAATATACTTTGGCATATAGTGTTTTCTACACTTTACATAGAGATTCATCTGTTCATTCATCCATTGAATACCCAGCACCCTCACTGTATAGATGGAAACAGCCAGAGAGAGGCGCAGCCTTTCTCAGTGCCACAGAGACACTGATGGAGAGCCAGGAGCTGGGTGGGAGGTCTCAGGCAGGATGCTTTGATTGGCACCAAGTGATGTTGGAGCTGGTCGGGAGCTTAGAGGTGCCTGAGTTACCTGTTTCTAGATTCCCTCCCCAAGCCTTCTCCGGGAAGTGTGTGGAGTAGAAAGTGGGATGAGGAGCTGGTCCAGCCCCAGACTTCCCACGGCTGCTCCATGTTTATTCATGTCATGTGTGTCTGCATGAGATTCCTTAGAAGGAAGTTTGTCCCAGCTAAAATTACAACAAGTCGAATACCTTTTCTAGCCCAGTGGTTCCCAACCAGGAGGCGTTTGGCAATATCTGAAGACATTTTTGGTTGTCACCCCTGGAGGGTGCTGCTGGCATTTAGGGTGGCAGCCGAGCATCCTACAGTGCACTGCTCAGCCCCATTGCAAAGGCTTATCCAGTTGGATGTCTATGATGCCAAGGTTGAGAGCCCCGCTGCAGCCCAATCCTCTACTTTACACATATCACACCAAGCCCAGAGCGAGGAAGGGCCGCACCTCCAGCTAGTGAAGGACTGTGGACCAGAGCTGCTTACTCCCACATCAGGTGCAGACAGATCTCCTGGGTATGTGGCTACAACATGGACCCTGATGTAGATCTGAGGTGAAACCTGGGAATCTGCATTTTATACTCTCCCAAGTGATGCCCATGCTGCAGGCTTGTGGATCAGTTTTTGAGTAGCAGTCTTGGCCACAATTTCCTTCCCTTCCTGGCACGTTCTCCACTGCACTAGCATTCTGAGAGCCTGTCTCAGTTATTCTTTACTAATTGCTATTCTCTTTTTTTGGCTCTAGGGTTCCCTGGGCCTGCCCGGCCCCCCTGGGAGAGACGGCAGCAAAGGCATGAGAGTAAGTTCTGTTCCGTCTGCCCTGGCTCACAAGGCAGTACTGGGCTGGTGACCTCCTGGTCAGAACCCCGTGTCCTCAAGTGGGGTGGCATTGCCAGGGCCAGGCTTGAGCAGGGACTTATTTGTATCAGGATCCTCGCAGATCCCAGGGGTTCAGCCTAATAGCTGTGATAAGACCAGCAGCAGCTTTGCCCCCGGGTATCGCCTGCCTGTCCTTGGAAATGATTTTTCATTTAGTTAACAAGTAGTTCTGCAAGGCAGCCTTGTTTTACCCCATGCCTAGACTTGGAACTAGCCCCAGCGAGGCAATGGATTTGCTTAAGACCCCAGTTTGTAGCTAGAGGAGTCAGAGTGAAACCCAAGCAGCACCCCACACCCTATATGGCAAGCCAGCTTTCCTCTGATCATTACCCCCAACCCCACCTCTTCATCTCACCTGCCTCTGAGCTGCAACATCCTTCAGCAACCCAAGCCCAAAGTGATCTCAGCTCCGGTGGGTAAGTCTCCTCTCCACCAAGAATCCAAGTGGACATTAGTTCTGTATTCTTCACCTCTCTGATCCCTTCGCCATGTCCAGCCACATAAAATCAGGTCTCAGAGAGGGAACCTGTCTTGTGAGCAGTGCTGAGGTCCACAGCAGGCAGCCCTTTGGGACAGGTGGTCTAAGATCCTGGAGACAAGGGAGAAAGGAGAGTTCCATGGACCCTGGGCTCTCTTCTCACTCCACTCTAGGTGGCCAACATCCTTTCCATGAAGACAACCATCAGGGTGGCGCCAGTTTTTACACTTTTACCCTGCTCTCTCCAAAGTTAAAGTGAGTGGGAGTGGAGATAATACTGTGTGGCCGGGCATGGTGGCTCACACCTGTAATTCCAGCTCTGTGGGAGGCCGAGGCAGGAGGATCGCTTGAGTTAGGAGTTCAAGACCAGAGTAGGCAACAAAGCGAGAGTCTATGTCTACAAAAAATAAAGCAACCTGGTGCAGTGGTGCATGCCTGTATTCCAGGCTACTTGGGAAGCTGAGGCAGGAGGATCACTTGAACTAAATATTTTGAGGTTATAATGAGTGAGCTATGATTGTGCCACTGCACTCCAGTCTAGGAGACAGAATCAGATCCTGTTTCTAAAGAAAAAAAAAATACTGTGTGCAGCAAAGGTCAGCTTCTTTGCTTATAGAAATGGCATCTGAGGGGAGCCCAGGCCCTGCTCACTGATGGCTACCTTGTTCCTGTGATGAGTTCTGAGCTGCAGGAAGCCGAGGTCCTGGGAGGCTGTGGGCTGCACTGGTGTACCTAGGTCTGTGTCCCACTGCCTATGACTTTGTGCTGTTTTGTTTGTTCAGGGGGAGCCAGGAGAACTGGGAGAGCCGGGGCTTCCGGGTGAGGTCGGCATGCGGGTAAGTGTTGCTGTGTGCTGGGCCCTTCTGATGTTCCCAGGGGACAAGGCCCAGTGCAAAGCCAATTGCTTTAGGTGCAGAAGAGATGCTCAGATAGGCTCCCTGCCTCCTCTTCTCATATAACTGCATGCACATTTGTGTGTGTATATCCACACATAAATGATTTTTCCTAAATTTTTACAAAAATCTATTTATATCATACTTGGTCATTTATCTTTGTTATTTAACAAGAGATGAGAGACATATTTCTATGTAAATACAGATAGGCCCCACACATTCTCTTAATTAAGGCATAGAATTGGATGTATTGGATGTATCCAATCATACATGGATATATTGTAATATATAACATCCATATGGATGTATTGTAATATATAACATTCCCCTATTTATGGTCCTAAGGACTATACTAATGTCATTTGTTTTCCACTAAAATTAATGAAGCACTGAATATGCATGCATGTGTACATTTGTGTGTTTCTCCTTATCTACTATATTTTTATTACAGTAGCATAGATTAAAAATTGGGATACCCTTGGCCGAATGAATGTATGTTGTTATTTTAGCAGACTTTAATAGGTATTTCCAAACTAGTTGTTGAGAGGCAATAGCATTTCATGGTCTGGTTAGCAGAGGCACCTCCAGGTCTGCAGACTTCTGCTGAGCTCTTTGTCAGGACTTGTCCAGGCTGTACTGAGCCCATGGCAAAGTGTGAATGATGAGCCACAGGAATCAGTTGTAATGTTTCAGAAGCTGTGAACATATCCAGGCCAGGTCATGGGGAGGCCGAGGGGCACAGGGGGAGTGAAATGGAACAGTAGCATCTGGCCTCATGGTGGTTCATATGCACACACCTTTCGCTGTTCCTTGAAGTCAAGAGAATCTGGGTGTAAATCAGGGCTCCACCAGGAGCAGATGGCATGACTTCTAAATAGAGAAGGGAAGCAGAGGTCGAGGGGGTGTCTGCTGGCGAGATCTGTGCCAGCAGCACGGGCAGCACTTGGTGGGATGTGAGCTAGCAGCTCCTGTCACCAAACATGGGACTGGCTGAGCTGTATGGCTGCACTTGCCTTTCTTTTCCATCCCTGAAACTTTTCTCTGTGAATGCTCTTCGGCAGGGGCCCCAAGGACCGCCTGGACTCCCCGGACCTCCAGGACATGTCGGAGCTCCTGTAAGTGAAGGCACTTTTCTGGGCAGGGGTTCTACCCCTTCTCCAGGAATCAAAAACCGGGTTCTAGCAAGTTCCTCCACCTGCATCTAGACAATAATGCTGTTTAGCCTTACTGATGCCAGTGAAGTGTTGGTATCTCCTTTCTTAGACCAGAAATTATTAGATGTTACAGTACATAAGAATCACCCAGAGAACAGGTTTAAATGAATATTCTTGGGACCCTTTCTCCCATCAAGAAGCAGGGTAGATCCCAGGAATCTGCATTTTTAACCAGCACCAAGGATTTTTGACACTTGATCTAAAGAATTCATTTTCCCCAGCCTGTCCAGTACTGTACTCTTGGAAGAAGAATGGAGTCTACTTAATTCTTAGCCACTGGAACAGTGCCAGACACATAATACGTATTCAGTAGGTCCAGTGAATAAAGAGGTGAACAAACAGATATGGTGTACAAGGAGCAAAGTAGCTTCTCGAACATCTAACACTATTCTTGATTCTCTATAAAGTCACATGCTCACATATGTTTATTGTAGCACTATTTACAATAGCCAAGACTTGGAACCAACCCAAATGCACATCAGTGATAAACTGGATAAATAAAATGTAGGACATATACACCATGGAATACTATGCAGCCATAAAAAAGGATGAGTCCATGTCCTTTGTAGGGACATGGATGAAGCTGGAAACCATCATCCTCAGCAAACTAACACAGGAACAGAAAACCCAACACTGTATGTTCTTACTCATACATGGGAGTTGAACAATGAAAACACATGGACACAGGGAGAGGAACATCACAAACCAGGGCCTGTCGGACATTGGTGGGCAAGGGGAGGGAGAGCATTAGGACAAATACCTAATGCATGCAGGTCTTAAAACATAGAAAAATGGAAGAAGCAGTGTAAACTGTCATTTTCAAACAAAGCAGCTTGAGTTGCCAGGGAGACATTGAAAACCTCTGATCTCTGTGTGTGTGACCAAAATATTTAGATGAAATTAAAACAGCAAGGATGTTCACTCACCCTATAGGTCTGGATGGCCCTGCAGATGCTCTACTCTTTAGGACAGCATCTTGTGGCCTTGGCCCTGTACCCTCTCTAGGTCAAAGATGTGTGTATCATTCCTGATATCAACAAGGAGGCCTGGGTGGCACCTGCTATCTCTACCATCTTTTCCATAGAATGCCCCAGGGTCTCTTCTCCAAGAAAGGAGAGAAAAGGGAGTGGAGCCCACAGGGAGCTCACATAGTTACATAGGATACATTCCTGCTCATCCGGCAGGTGCCTGCCTTGTGCCATTGCCTGGCCTGCAGGCTGCTGCCCAGGGAGGAGCTGTGCTTTCGTCAGCTCATGTGGGTGGCCCCAGTGCCTCACGGTGTAATCCGTGCACGTGGGAAGAGCAGGCACATGCACTACTGAGCCTTCTGCTTCTCAGAGTAGGGCAGTAGCCTTCAGACACAAGCCCTACCAGATTCCTGTGCTAAACAAGGGATCGTCACAGTCACTCACTGGGTCAGTTAGTCATTCAACAAATGTGTATTAGTGCCTACCAAGTGACAGGCTCTGTTCTAGACTCTGGGGATATCATATTGAAGGAACTGCCCTGGTGGGGCTTACATTCTACCTGGGGGAGGCAGCAAATGCAGCGTCCAGGGCTGAGTACTGTCAATAAAGTAAAATGTGGTAAGAGGATCCAGTGACGATGGACGATGGAGTGGGGGGAAGCAGGGGGATCATGTTTTGGATCCTGCACTCAGAGAAACCCACATCCTGGCTGACATTCCCACCTAGTCTGTACACAGAGCGGCAGGGAGTCCACAGCACAAGGTCTGGGTGCTGCTCTAGAAGAAGGCAGGATGAGCAGTGGGGACCGACAGTGACCCTATCCCCGAGGGAGGAGGGGTGATTGGCTTCAAGGAGCCATTCTCTGATTCAACGTTGGGACCCTTCCTGGGAGCCATGGTCCTGCGGCATCATAGGCATAGTGTGGTGGGGGGAACTGACTTTGAAGCCACATTTCTGTCCTTGGCCACTTGAGTTCAGGAGCCAGGCTATGTCCCAATCTATGGCTATGAGGACCTGGATAGCCTAAGCCAAGGGACAAGCCCAGGAACTCATGTCATACTCTGGAAGTGCCTGCCTCTGCTGCCTAGAGCCAGACCACACAGCAGCTGCGTTGTGGCCTTAGACTACACAGGGAGACAAGGTCCTCACCATCACCATCCCTGCCACCCTGGGCCGGAAGCTGCCAGGCAGTTACTCCATGGACACCCCCATGGTGAGCACAGAGAAGTCAGATTAAGATGTTTGGTCACTGCTCTTTCTTTTTCCCCCAGGGCCTCCAAGGAGAACGAGGTGAAAAGGGAACTCGAGGAGAAAAGGTATTTATAGTCTGCTCTCATTGATCAATACAGCTTTCCATAGAAGAGACGGTGCATGAGACCATCTGCTCTGTGTATGCTTGTGTGTGTGTGTACACATTTGTGTGTGCATGTGTGCACATATATGTTTGCGTGCGTGTGCGCATGTGTGCACATGTGTGCACATGTTTGTGTGTGCATGTGTGCACGTGTGTACATATATGTTTGCGTGTGCGCACATGTGTGTACATATATGTTTGCGTGTGTGTGCATGTGTGCACATGTGTGTACATATATGTTTGCGTGTGTGTGTGCATGTGGCAGGCGAGGGCTGCTGCAGACAGTGGTACTTTCCTACCCTGAATGTAGCTTGTGCCAGGAAGGCTGTGGTCTCAGTACCTGCAGGTATTGTCATCCTCTGCACCAAGGCGGAGTTTAGGGTTTCCAGACCAGACAGGTTTTAAGAGAGCCCTGGATTGGACTCCGAAGTCCCAGTTGCTGCCTCACAGGACTCGTATCTTACTTGGCACGTTACATAACTTCTCTGCTCCTCAGTTACCCTGGCTCTCAAACAAATGGGAGAATGAGTGGTGATAGGAGTGACATTGGTGACCTGCATTTGAGCCACAGTCACCAAATGTGAACTGGCCCACACTCGGGCTCTTAGATGCAGATTGCCATGCAACCGACACATCTGAGGAGGCCCAGGTGGAGGCTCCTTAGTGACTGCTGCCAGGTAACGGTGGACGAGACCTCCGATTGGATTCGGCCACATGTGCTGGCATCGCTGATGGTTCAAGGTTCCCCTGTGGGGTGGCGGGGGTGGCTGCCCAAGCGCGACAACTCCCACCCAGCTCCACCTTCCCAAACCGCGGCTGCTGCTGAATTTTCAGTTTCTCTTCCTGGGCCCATTCATTGAGTTCCTTAGGATCTGGAGCAACGTGTCCCAAGAGCTGGGGCTAGGCCCTCTCGCCTAACCCATGTCTGAGACGCTTTGTGGGGGTCTGCCCCATGCTGTCGTCCTGCACGATGTAACTCTCTAGTTCCACAGGAACTTGTTCTTCACCCTTAATTTACGTTTAAGATATTTGAAAAATAGTGAAACATAGCCTGTGATCCTGCCATCCTGACACAACTACAGTGGGTACATAGGCATATTTCCCGTTGGAATTCTTTTTTTTTTTTTTTTTTTTTTTTTGAGACGGAGTCTCGCTCTGTCGCCCGGGCTGGAGTGCTGTGGTGCGATCAGCTCACTGCAAGCTCCACCTCCCGGGTTCACGCCATTCTCCTTCCTCAGCCTCCCAAGTAACTGGGACTACAGGCGCCTGCCACCACGCCCAGCTAATTTTTTGTATTTTTAGTAGAGATGGGGTTTCACCGTGTTAGTCAGGATGGTCTCGATCTCCTGACCTCATGATCTGCCCACCTCGGCCTCCCAAAGTGCTGGGATTACAGGCTTGAGCCACCGCGCCCGGCCTCCCGTGGGAATTCTTACACATGGGGAGTGTCCCTCCACAGCCACATCATCCTGTATTCCATGCTGCCTCCTGTTTTCTGTTCCGACATGCAGTGTTTTCTCCATGCTGCTGTAGAGTTTTTAGAGTTTGTTATAAATTACTGCACAGCATTCCATTAAGTGAATAAACCATAATTCAGGTACCCATTCCCCTGGTATTGATCATTCACAATTGTTTCCAGTTTTTCACTTTCAAAAAGAATGCTGCCGGGCGCGGTGGCTCACGCCTGTAATCCCAGCACTTTGGGAGGCCAAGGCAGGCGGATCATGAGGTCAGGAGATCGAGACCACCCTGGCTTAACACGGTGAAACCCTGTCTCTACTAAAAATAACAAAAATTAGCTGAGCTTGGTGGTGGGCACCTGTAGTCCCAGCTACTCGGGAGGCTGAAGCAGGAGAATCGCTTGAACTCGGGAGGCGGAGATTGCAGTGAGCCGAGATTGTGCCACTGCACTACAGCCTGGGGGACAGAGCAAGACTCTGTCTCAGAAAAAAAAAAAAAGAATGCTTTGGCATTTTAAAGCTTATAGCTTTGTTTATTTATTTTCATATTTATGATTATTTCCTTAGGCTGCTTTCCCAGAAGTGAAATTATTGGTCAAAGCCAATGAACCTGTCTGTGGCTCGCCCACATTGCTTTCCAAAAGGTCCTTTTTCATTCAGGGAGGCAGGGACTGGCCTCGTTCCCCAACGCAGGCTCCCAAACATGATTTTTGTTTGTTTGTATATTAAATTTTAATCATTTTTAACTTTAATAAGCAAAACCCTTACCTCTTTCGAGAGCTTTCACATGTTTCCGTAGATTTGTTTGCCGGTCAGCTCTCTCTGTGGACCCTCTGCTCCCTCCCTCACATGGTGAAGACATAAAAGTGGCATTTGGAGTAACTGAGGCTCTGGGCACACAGGCACGTGGGTTGCTCTGCAGCTCCGTTGCTCGAGGGAGCAGGGGTCTTCTTTCAATCCCTGTGTAGCAGAGAGTGGAGTTTGAGGAACTGCCCCACAGCAGGGCTGGGTTGTAGAAGCCAGAGGAAGCTTGAGACTCACATCCAAAGTGTGCAGCTCGGCAGTGATTCGGGCAGAAGGCCCCAGGCATGTGGGGGTCACACGCTGGCTGTCACCTGAGGGTGCAGTCAGAGGTGGAGCCTGACCCTGGCCTGGAGTCTGAAACAGGCTGTCTTCCCTCAGCGCCCACAGAGTGCCTGGTGCAGGCCCTCCATCAGAGTCCCAAGAGTTTAGCAGGCAACACTTGCCAACACATGGCGGATATTTACGAAGTCAACTCAACACATGGCTGCAGGTGTGCAGTGCTTTACTGTCGAGCGGGGGCAGAGGTGCCTTTGAAATGCATTTGCTAAATCAATAAATGAATAAGAGATGACTCCTTCAAATCACTTGTCCTACGGCTAGATCCCCTGTAAGGACAATGGATGAATCCAAGGATGGGACCCACCCACAGGACAGGAGCACAGGCAGAGCCAGGTCGTGTCAAGACAAGAGACAGTCGTATTTGAAGGGGATTTGGAGGCGAAAGACCCCTAGCGCCTTGGTCATCAGAACCAGATCCAGTACCAGTGCAGTGCCTTGGGGGGCAGCCAGAGCCGGGATCAGCCTGGGAAAGCCCTCCCCAGACAGAAGGTGGTGGCTTCTCCACTTGTCTGAGTCCTGGGCTGGGCCGAGCCTGTCAGGGGAAGGTCACTCGGGGGCCTGTGGTGGCTCTGCTCCTGGGGCTTGTTCACCTCATCTGGGTTTGCTGTTCCGTGAGCCAGCAGTCCAGGAAAGTGGGTGTGAGTCACACAGCACTCATCTGAAGTGCAAAAAGAATGTTTTTTGTTTGTTTGTTTTGTTTGTCTGTTTTTTAAAGAATATATATTTTTCAACTGGGGGGCCTGTCCCCAGCCTCAGTGTCTGCAGCCAGGCCACACGCAGCGCCGGGGCTTTGCAGAGGTGCCTCGCAGCGCTCAGTGCCCTCTGCCTCATGAAGAAACATTGAAGACGTTCTGAAGAAATCCAAAACTATGGGTTTTCTGTTGTTGTTTTTTATTTTATTTTATTTTTTCTGAGACGGAGTGTCACTCTGTTGCCCAGGCTGGAGTCAGTGGTGTGATCTCGGTGCACTGCAACCTCCACCTCCCGGGTCCAAGCAATTCTCCTGCCTCAGCCTCTCCCGAGTAGCTGGGACTACAGGCACGCACCAACATGCCTGGCTAATAAAACTATGTTTTAAGTACTATTTTCTTCAATGTACCATAAAGAATCCAAAAACTACAAGCATAATCTCTGACCTAAGAAACCTACAGTATGATTAGAAATGTGTGAAAAGGTGAATGGATGTACCCGTTCCTGTATTCTATTCATTGCTTCAGTCAGGTGCCCACCTACCCAGCCATCCAGCCACAAAGACTGGTATAAAAATGTTTTTCTCTCCCTCAGAAGTCTTCCTGGGTTTCCCTGGACCTGTGTTGTTAGAACCCCTACCCTCTTCAGCTGATGACCTTGGTCGCCCACATGGTATTTGTTTGCCTTTTAGCCACCCACCCCCACGCACATATGTAGACCCTTGGATTTTTTTTTTCTTTTTTTTTTGTGTATGTGTGTGTGTGACAGAGTCTTGCTTTGTCGCCCAGGCTGGAGTGCAGTTGCGTGATCTCTGCTCACTGCAAGCTCCGCCTCCCAGGTTCACGCCATTTTCCTGCCTCAGCCTCCCGAGTACCTGGGACTACAGGCGCTCGCCACCTCGCCCGGCTAATTTTTTGTATTGTTAGTAGAGATGGGGTTTCACCATGTTAGCCAGGATGGTCTCGATCTCCTGACCTCATGATCCACCCGCCTCGGCCTCCCAAAGTGCTGGGATTACAGGCATGAGTCACCGCGCCCGGCCGACCCTTGGATTTTTAACATAAGGCACCTTATTCACCTCTGGGTCTTCTCTGCCTGAGCTGGTACCTGCAGCGCGGTCTGTGGCCAGTCCTCTGTGGACACACGTGTGAGCACTGGGCCCAGGTGAGAGACGATGCAGGAACCAAGATCGAACTCAGTGTGCAGAGTGCCTTCACCCACAGGTGTGGACTGGGACTTTTTGGCGATATGCAGATGGGTTTACAGCATGTACTCCACGCTCAGGCTTGGTCGAAGCCCTGGGAGTGGATGAGACGGCCAACAGGAAGCTGCCTGGACCATGGTACGTTAGCCAGGAAACATCACAGGGAGAAAACGCTCACCAAGGGTCCAGAGCAGGAACCGTCTCCACTGGAACAATGATCCCCGCGCTTCCTGAAGGCTTTGGGGGCTTCGGGTGAGCTTCTAAGGTGCGGCGCAGTCGGCTTTCCCAGAGAAACGAAGAGCTCTCCGCAGGCCCTGGGGGACCAGGTCTGCCACTGGGACAGCTGCTGCAGCTACTGGAGCCTCAGTTTTCTCACTTGCAGGATGGAAATATTAATGTCTTCTCCGAAGCCGGTTGGAAGGTGGATAACAGGAACAGTGTCCGGTCCATAACCGACACATTCACAAACATTTATTTCTTTTTCCCACTTGCTTCAAGAGAGATTCAGTCTGTACACACTCAGTGTTTTATTCTTGCCAAAACACTGTTTGGAAGCAATAGGCTTTTTTCCATGGAGCGTTAGACCTTTTTCCAGCAAGCTTTTAGAGTCTTGCTTTAAGACTTTTGTTCAGTCAAGAAACACCGCAGTTCTATCAAAATCCTAAGTTATCAGACTTGGAAAGGGTTGTAGAGAAGCCGGGGGAGCACTCCTGATTGTAAAGCGGGGGAAACTGAGCCTAGAGGCCATGTGTTTCCTGACGCCCTGTGGCCTGTTAGAAAGCCAGCAGGATCCAGAAACTCCTCATTCCCGGTTTGGGCCTTCCCATCTGTGGCTTACCAGGCCTGAAGTTTCACCAGAAATGTAGAATGCTGGCGTGTTTCCCCTAGACTGTCTCCTTTCTGGTCGGGCCATAGTTCTACCTGCTGCAGGAGGCTCCTTTGGGGTAAACTCAGGAAGGGAGGACCACCCGCTGGTGAGGTGCAGGGAGTAACCTCAGCCATGCCCCCATCAGCCCCTGAGTCCCTGCAGCCTGCACCAGCTGACGCGGCCACGGCTGGAGCAACCCTGCACTGTGATCCTGGAGCCTGCATTTGAATTCCAGCTCGGGGCTCTGCGAGCAGTGTGACCTGTGCAGCATTATTTAACCTCCAAGTCCCAGGTTTCTTCACTGCAGAGAGTAATTTTATCTGCTTCGTAAGGATATGATGAGGATTCCGTGAGTTAATATTTACAGAAGGCTTAGAAAGGTTCTGGGCAGCATGTGCTTTATATATGTTGTTTGAGGACAGGGAGAAAGGAAAGCAGACACCCAGAAGCGGTGAGGATGAGCGCGCAGCTCTGAAGGTCAGCTTTGCGCTGGCTCCGACTCCCTTGCTGATGTGCTGGTGACTCACAGAAGAGCTGGCTCCGCTCTGTGCCTCTGTTTCCCCACCCGTCCAAGGAAGAGCCTGAGTTGCGTGATGCTGAATGCCCCTTTTCAGCTCTCCTATTGGTGGGTGCTTACAGTTTATTTTCTCAGGAACCTCTCTGATTTCTTACATCAGCAAGTAGGTTTCCATCTTGCCTTGGAAAAAGCCGTTCCAGCTGCCAGGCCTTGCCCGGCATGGGGTGGGACAGTGTCTCAGCCCTGCCTTAACAGAGACAGCCACCATCGTCCAGCACTGAGGCCACCTCTAACAGAACCCAGGGCAGGGCGTTCTCTGTAAAGCGGGGAGACAGCCCTTCATTTGGGGGTTTTCCAGATCATGTCTCTGCTGGCACAGTGCAGTGACTGAAGGATTTGGAGGCATGAGTAGGTCCAGGTGGCAGAGCCCAGGTGGGCTGTCCAGGAAATTGTAAGGTGAATCCAGCCAGGCACAGAGAGGAGTCTACTCATGAAAAGGGCCAAGTACTGGGCATTGAGGGTCCTGTTTCCGTCTAGAAAACCGTGTCCCCCAGACAATGTAGGGTGACTGTAAACATTCCAGTCCTGAGGCTCCCCAGGTGTCCTGCCCTGGCTTAGAGCAAAGGGGGGGGCCTCAAAATGGGAAAAGCACCGGCCTTGGAATCAGAGGAACTGGGCTGTCCCCCTGGCTGGGCCTCCACCAGTGCAGGTACCTTAGATAAGCTTTGGACCTTGCTGACCTCCATGTCCATATTTGACATTGAGGGGTGGATGGTGATGCTTCTCCCAGTTAGTGGCTCTAAGGATCTGATGAGTTATGAGAGCAAGCGCAGGGCTTGGCACCTGGTAGAAGCTCCCTAAGCAATTAACAAAAGGGAGTTGGTGTTTTGAAGGAACCAAAGCCGCAATCCACCCTGCAGACATGGGCACCTCTGTCTTTTCCATCTGGGCTCCCAACTCAGCCTTATAAAAAGTCATCAATAAGTCTCACCCCCAATTTGTGTTGCTCTTGAGGGGTTGGCAGTGTCACACACTAGGTGTGACTGTGATAAGTATTTGCTGGGTACCCGCTGTGTGCTGGGTGCCTAGAGATGCCCACATTCATCTTCACACAGTTGCCTTTATGGAGCAGCCACTTGGCAGCTTGAGATCTTAGGTACCAAGTCCATGGGTAGCTCCAGGACTCATCCCGAGGTACCTTAGGATGTGCTTTTCCTAGAATAGGGTGGTGGTGGAGTCCCCACTGGGAGGTCAGGCAGCCCTTTGGGTGGAAGTCCCTGGGAATGGCCATCATTAGCTTGGAGGTGTCTGAGTGGGGGCAGCCAAGGTGGCTCTCAGCTCCTAAGATGCCATCTTTCCCCTTCCCAAGGAGACCACAGGGTGAGGGCATGGATTCTTTTGTTGGGTGAGCACAGTAACATAATTGGGTGGGTGGGAGCTGCCTGAAGACTTATGTGTTTCATTCATCTTCCTCTCCTGAGGCCACATTATGTGATCTGAGTACAGCAGGGAGCTCACTGTTGAACTGTTGAGTTCACGTCAGTCCGTACAGTGCCTGCATCTGTTCAAGTCATGAGCATCACTGTACGCCAGGCCCTGCAGGGGGTAGAAGACAAATCAGATCCAGGCCTTGACTCTTAAACTCACTACCTAGAGGGGAGGGTAAGATTTGCAAAGTATAGGACAAGGAGAGCCTACGTGTCAGGAGAGAGGAAGAGATGAGATGGAAACTGAATTCCAGAAGAAAGAGAAGCCACTTCTGGAGGGGCTGGAGAGGCAGGAGACAGAAGAGTCTTCGTGGGGAGGTAGCCTCTGAGTTGTGTTGTAATGGCTTCCTCTTTTTTTTTTTTTCTTGAGACGGAGTCTCACTCTGTTGCCCAGGCTGGAGTGCAATGGCGCGATCTCAGCTCACTGCAACCTCTGCCTCCCGGGTTCAAGCAATTCTCCTGCCTCAGCCTGCAGAGTAGCTGGGACTTCAGGTGCCCACCAGCAGGCCCAGCTAATTTTTTTGTAGTTTTAGTAGAGAGAGGGTTTCACTCTGTTAGCCAGGCTGGTCTCAAACTCCTGACCTTGTGATCTACCCGCCTCAACCTCCCAAAGTGCTGGGATTACAGGTGTGAGCCACCGTGCCTGGGCCATAATGGCATTCTTTACCATGGGTAAAGAATGGCTTGTTGAGTACCCAGAATTGCACCTATATTATCTCACAAATTTGAACCAAAAAACAACAAATGAAGGGTTCTTTACATATCCCTATTTAATGAACGAGTCCATTGTGATTGCTAGGGGTTTGAGTTCTTGTCAAAGCACAGGACAGAGCAGCACCCACATGTCTCTCCCAGAGCGTACGCCCTTCCCCCACCCTCTGCTACCTCCAGATGTTGGTTGGCAGAGAGGAGAATGGAAGGTGGACTTTCTAGAAAGAGGCGATCCTGTGGCCAAGCCAGGGGCGGGCTTGGACAAGAGTGTGCTTCAGTAACAGTGAACAGTGCCGTGCAACTGCTGCTGTGGCTGAGAGTGCGCAAGACAGATGCAGAGGGTCCCACACTGCCAGGCTGAGGAGGCGGGTGCATCCTGCAGGCCTTGGGAACCATGGGGGGCTGGGAAAGGAGGGATGTCCAGAAACGGATTATGGGGAGACCACTTTGACAATGGGAGAGGCAGTGGATTGGATCGAGGGCGGAGGTGGAGGGCCAGGAGGCTGTGGGGAGGATTTATGCAGGGTGGACTGAGGCTCTCTCTGCATGAAGTACCACAGGGACACCTGGGCCATCCTGCTCATCGAAAGCACGAAAGGGCTGCAGCTGATGTCTGGGGAAAACACGCAGTACGTTAACTCAGTTTTGGCACCCATGTTATATGAATGGTTTATTGTATGTGAGGGAGAAGGAGAAGAAAGACACCACGTGTCTCCCCCCCTCCCCCCCCCCCCCCGCACTGAATGTGCCAATCAGCAGCGAGGTCTCAGAGTGGTCAGGCAGGGCAGCCAGCGGTTTTCTGCTTTCGGTGGAGTGGGAGCGCCCTCTGCTGTCAGCAACTCAGAACCGCAGGACGTAGCCTTGGCCCGGAGAGGCTCTGTGGGCTTTGTAGCCAGTATGGTGCACTGTGCGGAGACTCGGTTTTCTGTCGTGAAAATGGGAATGATATCCCATACGACTGCTTGAAATGACAAATGACGCAGTGCCTGTTTCAGCACTTGGTTCGCAGAGCAGAGGTCCAGTCCTCTTTCATTTGCATAAGCTTACATTTCCGTATTGATTCCGGATATGAGAATCAGAGTAGAGTTCTCATAAAACAGCTGCCTTTTTGCTTTTGTGTTTTGTTATCTCATCCTGGTGGGGAACTGGAGCCCCAGAGAGGGGCAGCCTCTCTCCAGGTGGCAACAGACAGAGTCAGGATTAGAATCCAGGTCTGGCCACTCCTCACTCAGTGCTCTCCAGGCCCTTATGTCCCCAGCACCTGTCCCTTCACCCCTCTGCTGTTCCCCTGTTGCTGGTCCCTTCCAAATGATTTTTTGGTCTTTCTTTCCCCTACCCCAAGTCCATTCCACATAGTCAGCCTTTGTTTGGCTTCACTGATTTTTAATGCACACCTTCCGCATGCCAGGCAGTGTTGTCAGCATGTCACGTAGATGAGCTCATGTGGTCCTCACAGCAGCTTTACTGGGTAAATATTAATATTATGCTGCTTATTTGTAGAAACTGAGTGACAGAGCTGCTAAGGAACTGGTCCAAGGTCACACAACTGGAACGTGGGAGAGCCAGGGTTTGGGTCTGAGTCGTGCGGTTAACCACCACCCACGCCCCCTCCCCCTGGGAGCCCGGGATCTCACTCTCAGTCTGCAGGAGCTGAAGCCTTCACTTAGCTGCGTTTGTGTAGCCAGTGCAGTGCTAGCAAAGCCAGCAAACCCATGCAACAGCAGAAAGTCTGAGTGGAGGGCCTGCAGGGTACATGGGTGCCCCACTATGGCCTCAGGATGGGCCCACACTATGGCATGGTTCCACTACCTGTCCCAGATGCTGTGGCGGGCATTTCAGCTTGAGACGGCACTCTGAGTGCCACGTCTTCTGTCTCTCTCCCTGTCCCTGTCTGTGTGTGTCTCTCAGACTCTCTCTTCTGTCCTGTCCCTCTCGGTCTCTCTGCATCTGTCTCTGTCTGTGCTGGTCTGAACTGTCCCTCTGCTTCTCTGTCTGTGTCTCTGTCTCTTTCCTGTCTGTCTCTGTCTTTTCCTGCCTCTCCTTCCCTCTGTCTGTTGCATCTCTTTTTCTTTGTTTTTCTGTTAACTCAGTCTCTGTCTCTCTCTGTGTCTCTGTATTTGTCTCTGTCTCTCTCTGTGTCTCTGTATTTGTCTCTGTCTCTCTCTGTCTTCCTCTGTCTCTCCCCCATCCCCACTCTTCTCTTTCTCACTTATTTCTTTCCCCCATGTATCCGCTCTCATTCCCCTTGCCCCTGCTAATGACCACCCATCCATCAGGCCTGCGGCCACGTCTGCCTGGCTCCTCTGTCACGTGCCGCCCAGCAGTGCAGACTGCCGCCACCAGGTCCAGCCAGGCCCTCTCTGTGCACCTGCAGCTGTCCCAAGCTGCAGTCAGAGGAAGTTTTGGCTCCAGACTCCACTCATCTTGGTGCACAAGTGCAAGGAAGTAAGAAACAGGGACTTGGGCAACAGGCACACTTGGCCTTGCTCTGAGGCCTGTGGGAGAGCCAGGTTCCAGGGTGATTGTCAGGTCCACGGCTATGCCAAATGTCACGCTCGGGGTTAGGGTCCAGCCCATGCTGAGGTCCGAGGGGAGTGGATGGATGAGCAGATAGCTGCAAGAACACTCAGGCCATAGGCAGGTGAAATGTGGTTCTTCTCAGCAGCTCTCCCGTCAGCAGCTCACTCACACACTGTCTGCTCTGTCTCGGCTGCTTAGCCCTTTGGCTCCTCTCTGCTGAGAGGACACACAGCTGTGCAGCCGGCTCTCCCTGCCTTCAGGGTCGGCAGCTTCACTCTTTCTCTCTCTGGGCACAAGCAAGCTGAGCTGTGTCCTGGCTCTCTCCTCTCTGTCTGCAAGACAGACAGCTTTGGCTCTCTCTCTTTCTCTGGGTGTGACTGCACCTGCACAGTGTCAACAGGGCAATTATACCTTTTACAGACAGTAGCGGCCTAGGGCCAAGGGATGGCCTTCCCATGTTGTGACTCCATAGCTGTGTTTCCAACATACATGGAATTATGCGCCTGCATTCCAAACTCACTGAGTCACTCAGGCCCAGGTGTCTGCCCCAGCCTATTCTTTGACCAAAGCACAGCCATGTTCTTTACAGTGATCTTCAGTAGGGTGGCCTGTTGCATGGAAGCATGCTCAGGACTGGAAATCAGGAGACCTCGATTTGAGTCCTGGTGCCACCACTAAGTTTCTATGTACCCTTGGACAAGGTGCACCCTAGGGCTACCAGTTTCCTCATCTAGAGGTAGTGGGTGAGAGTCCGTGGGCTTGGAGACCCTTGTCCACTCACCAGCCCGGGCCCCACAGCGGGAACCCTGCCTGCTCCTCCAGGGACTCTGCTCTGACCCTCCCGCTCCGAGGCAGTAGAAAGAAACCACAGATGAAAGGACTGGGGGGCCCGTTCTGGCGCCAGTGCCAGCACACGCAGCTGGGGTGAAGTGGCTTCACCTCCTCGGGCCTCAGTTTCCTCATCTCTTGTTGGTGCTTGGGCCCGCCAACCTCACAGAGTTTGAAGGAGATGATATAATGACAGATGTGGAATCACTTGGCAGAGACGAAACCCAGGCAGCTCCTCTCACCATTCGCCCGAAGTGTCATGTGATGGAAAGACTTTTTATTTTTATTGTTTTTATTTTGTTTTGAGACAGAGTCTCACTCTGTCGCCCAGGCTGGAGAGCAGTGGCATGATCTCGGCTCACTGCAACCTCTGCCTCTCAGGTTTAAGCGATTCTCCTGCCTCCTGAGTAGCGGGCACTACAGGCTAATTTTTTTGTATTTTTTAGTAGAGATGGGGTTTCACCATGTTAGCCAGGCTGGTCTTGAACTCCTGACCTCAGGTGATTTGCCTGCCTCAGCCTCCCAAAGTGCTGGGATTATAGGCATGAGCCACCGGGAAAGCCTTTTTGAAAGATTAGTGTGTAATTGTGATTGAAAATACATGTATACATCAATGTTCTGGAATTTTAAGATAATTTCTGAAAGAGAGAAAACATGTAGGATTAAGTCTACATAGATGCAAGGCCAGGGGCCTGCAAGCTGAACTGCAGAGCCCAAAGAGGGTCGGGGCCACCCCCAAGTGGACATCAGTGGGGATGGGGAATGGGGGGACCCTGGGGCAGGCGTCAATGACTCACTGGTTTCCTGCGCTTGGAGATGCAGAGTCAGGCAGCCCCTGCCCCATTCCCTGCCTATCCTGGGCAGTAGGAAGCCTCAGTATTTGTTTCCAGATGAAGGGAAAGACCCAGTCTGCAGGTAGTCAGCAAGCCCTGGGAGGGATAGGAGCAGCCACACAGGAAGAAAACCTTCCTCTGCATGCCACCCGCGGGAGGTTCCACCTGCCCCGCCATCCCCAGAGCGGCAGTGAATAGAATCAGTGTCCACCAGCGGGCGGCCACCCACGGTTAGCACAGCAGCCCCGAGGAGAAAACTGGGAATCTGTAACCTCTGGAAGAAAAACAGCATCCTGAGAGAGGAAGCAACCTTTAACGGAAAAAGAAGCAAAGAAATCACCACTTGGGAAATGAGGTTACAAAGAAATAGAAGGAGAGTTCAACAGAATTTGTATGTATAATCTTCCAGTCATTCAGTAAATGTCAGCAGGGCTCACACTGAGGCTCTGGGAGCGCAAGAACAAAAAGAGTGAACGCACTTCCTGTCCTCGTGTGAGTGGGGAGGCGCGTGTGCACGGATAATAGATGCAAATTGAATTAAGGGAGATGAGGGAGAAGAAAATGAGACCATGCTGCAGCCGAAGAGAGCCTCTCATTTAGATTAAAAGGTCAGGAGGGGACACCGAATCTGAGTCCCGAAGGGTACAGAGGAAGCAGTGGAGGGAACAGGAGGCAGTGAAGGCAGAAGCGGGAACAAAGTGGCTGTGTCTCAGGAGCCTGAAGAAGGCAGTGGTGGCTGCTGGGGTGCGGGTGGGAGACCGTTCACACAAGTCTGAACCCACCGTTTGGAGTGTCTGCCCAACTGAGTTCTTGCAGCCCACCTGAAAGAAGGACCCCAGCTGGGAACACCAGGCCTGAGTTAGCCCAGGACTTGAACACACCAGCACCTGGGAGTTGGCTCAAGAAAATCAGGGCACAGCTCGGGCAAGACTCTAGCACTTACTCACTACCCATCTTCGCCTATCCTCGCCTATCCTCGCCTATCCTCACCTGTCCTCACCTGTCCTCAGCAGGAGCGTTCTCTCTGGGGACTTGGTCATAGGGATCTTTTTTTTTTTTTTTTTTTTGGAGAGAGTCTCACTCTGTCACCCAGGCTGGAGAGCAGTGGCACAATCTCGACTCACTGTAGCCTCTGTCTCCCAGGTACAAGAGATTCTCATGCCTCAGCCTCCCAAGTAGCTGGGATTACAGGCACGCGCCACCACACCTGGCTAATTTTTGTATTTTTAGTAGAGATGGGATTTCACCATGTTGGCCAGGCTGGTCTCTAACTCCTGACCTCAGGTGATCTGCTTGCCTCGGCCTCCCAAAGTGCTGGGATTACAGGTGTGAGCTACTACGCCCGGCCTTTTGTTTTCTTTCTTTCTTTCTTTTTTTTTTTTTTTTTTTTTTGAGAGTCATAGATATCTTTTGAGGAAGGGGTTATTATCATCCCCATAGTAATCAAAACACTCTCAGAGAGGTGAAATGACTGCCCACGATCCCACAGCTAGTAAGACAGTCAGCTCTGTCTGAATGTAAACAGATGAATGTGCAGATGGCGGCTTACCGCTAGCCAGCAGTTCACTCTGACGTCTATGTTGAGCACTGAGGACATGGTACGTGTTCACATATGTTTCCTGGACAAATGAATGATGCATAAAATACACCTGCAATTTTATGAACTGCATTACAGACCCCACTCACTCATGGCTTTGTTTGACCCCCATGAAAAACCGTGAGATGAAGAGACTGTGTGGCTCACAGAAGCCACGTGGCCATCTCTTGGCCACAGATTCGAAAAGTAAAAAGCAGAGAGATGACTCCAGTTGTTCTGACCTTTGACCTATGTTCCTTGTCCTCCAGTGCAAATCCTGTCTAGGGCTGCTGTGTGTGTGTATGTGTGCGTGTGTGCGCACGCGCGTGCGTGCGTACTCGTGTGTGTTTGGCACCTTCTCCCCGCCCTCCTTGTCCATGATGGTCACTGCGGGGATGTGCGCTGGGCCACTGCCTATGGTCACTTACCTGCTCTTTATTTCTCCATTTTCCTTCTTTTGCCAGGGAGAGCGAGGCCTGGATGGATTTCCCGGGAAGCCTGGGGATGCAGGACAGCAGGTAAGTGTGTGCTGGCACTGTTGGGCTAGGTTTCATCAGTGGTCAGAGGATGGGGATGACTGGACCCCACATGAAGCTCCACAGAGCCTCAGCACCTGGGCCTACTCCTTGCTCAGCTGGAGGCTGCAGGAGGCTTAGGACCAGACCCCAGCTGCGTAGCCGTAGGTTGACTCTGCGAACCCCAGAGCTGGAGGGATCCCAGTGCATAGACCACTTGAAATCCATTTTACATCAGGTAAGGTGATGCGTTATCATAATGTAAAGGCCTCTGACCACGCGCACGTTTTCAAGGTGATGTGTGTAAGCAGCGCTCATTGTCATCCTGTCCCCAGAGGGAAAGATTCAAGACAGCCCCAGTGCTCCTCAGGACAAAGCTAGTTAAATAAATCAGGAGGCATTGACACAGAGAGTGCTATGGGGCTGAGGACATTCATGGAGAAACTCTGGATGCACTGATGTGAGGGGTCTGCAAGACGTGGTTCAGTGGAAAATAAAAGTGTTCGGAATGGTGTGGGGGAAAATGCATCTGTGACTTTCAGAGACTGTCTCTGGAAGAATAAACAAGACGATGATAATCTTACGGCTTGGTTGCCCCCAGAAGGGGGCTTTAAATGTTTACGCACTTCAATTTCGAACCAGGTGAACGTATCATCTATTCCAAAAGAAACTACATTTACATATTTAAATTTAAAATTCAAATGAAATAAAGCCTAAAATCATACATTCGTGTTAAAGCCAATTAGTCAAATGCTGTGTTGCATAGCGTAATTTAACATACATGCCAATTAATATATTTATTTATATAAATATGAAAACATAGATAAATATATATACATTAATTATATCCAATGTCAATGAATTACAATAAATATTCTGATACTATATTAATATAAATTAAACTTATAGTTCATTCCATCTCCCACAAATATCTGGATTTGTATTTATTGTTGTCATGTAACAAATTGGAATCATACTTTTTATATCTTGCTTTTCTTCCCTCAACATTGTATCATAAACATGGAACCATTTAAAAAAATATTCACCAAAGGCCTGACTCAAGTGACCAGTTAATGGTCTATGGTGTGAATATAGCACACAGAGCTAACGCTGGTGGTGTGGGGCGGCCGGCGAGGGTCTCAGGGTGCAGGGGAAGCCAGCACAGTGGGGTTACAGATCTTTGCTGTTCAGAGTAAAGAGGAAGTGAGGGTGCTTTGCATGCATCCTTGAGCCCATGTCTGTGTCCTTAGGATCTTTTCCTATACAAAGCCCTCTGTCCATGGACGGAGATTGACTGTGCAGCTGCCCTCCAGGCCCTTTCTGGGGTCTGTGAGGACGCTGGCTGAGGACTGCCCTGTGCTCTGTGCTGTGGCTCCTGGGCCGCTCCCACACCCCGCTCCTGCAGGAGGTGGAGAAGCTCAGGCATTCTCTTGGCAGCTCGTGGAAGGCTTCCCAGTGGGGACATCGAAGAGCAGGAGGGACGAGTCTTCAGCGTCCCCTGTACCAGCCCTCTGGGACTTTGGTTTCCCTGTGGCCCTAACTATTCCTGGCCAGAGTCTGGGTGGCCCTTCCCTCTTCCCTGGTGCCTCACCAGTCCTCAGCTCTAAGGATTTCCTTCGACTCCCCCAGACTCTGCCTTCTGTGCTCCCTGGGCCGGGGCAGGTCCTGATTATGTGCTTCTTCTTTCTCTTGCCCAGGCCCTCATATTCCTCAGGAAGGGGT
This sequence comes from Macaca fascicularis, assembly GCF_037993035.2. Classification (NCBI taxonomy): domain Eukaryota; kingdom Metazoa; phylum Chordata; class Mammalia; order Primates; family Cercopithecidae; genus Macaca; species Macaca fascicularis. The sequence continues at coordinate 148,327,848 of NC_088382.1, read as the reverse complement.
TCTTTGTTTTCTCAGAATGTGTTATCCATGCTGCAGAACCAGCGCAACTGCAGACGAGAAAGCATGGAGGTAGGGAGCTTAGGTTATTTGAGGAAGAACTTTCTAGCAATAAACGCAGTCCAGAAAGTCAGGTCTAAAGGGACTTTGGCTTCTGAAGAAAAGTCCAGCCACAGTGGGGAGCTGTCTTTCAACTTCTTTCTCCCCAACTCCCCACTATTGTATCCCTAGTGCCCATCATAATCTGCCTTTTCTTTCTTTCCTCCAGGGCAGGCCTGGCCCTCCTGGTGTGGCAGGACCCCAGGGAGAAAAGGTGAGCAAGCCTGGGGCTGTTGAGGGCTCTGTGCCCTGGGCAGTCAGGTGCGGGGACTGCCCACCTTGGCAAATCAGGTGTAGGGAAGGGGCCTGGGTGGCAACTCTGGGAACAAAGCATATACAAAGGGTGGTGGCTGGGGCATCAGGAACTTACATAATACATTTCTGGCTATCATGTTGAATTTTTTTGTCTACTTTTAGGAATAAAAATCCATTTGAAAAGCAAAAAAAGTTCTATTATATAATATTTAGATGCATTAAAATATTATGCTACTGACAATGCTTTTTGAAATAGGGAGGCTATAAATATTAAAAAATCTTACAAAAACTTTTTCCTTTTCTCTTCCTCTTCTTTTCTCCTTCTCTACTACATTTTGCAATTTTTAAAAATCAGAATCAGAATCCTGAAAAAGGCCTAGGTATTTAAAAAACAAAATAAGGGTCGTATCTTATTATATTGGTCATCTATTTTAGAATATCTTCCAGGCTTAATGAAGTAAATTTGCTGCTAAGAATTTCTGCATCTCAGATGCAACAGTGGCAGGTAAACATTCTTTGCAAAATGTGAAGGGCCTACAAAAATGTCCATGAAAATAGCTTTCCTAAGCATTGAGGGTAACAATGAAGGAAAAAGAGAAGGTGCGATGTTGTATTCTGGATTGGCATAGGAGGGGTGACGAGACATAGCCTGCGTTCAAGTACAAGAGGATGACATTCTTCCAGGTTTCTAGACAGGCCCTTAGGAAGGCATCAGACATTGGGTTGGAAAACAGCTGGGGAGAGAGAAGGGGCTGAGACAGGAGACATCCTACTCAGCTCAGACGGCTGAGACCCGAGCTGCATCGCTTACTTCTTGGAGTGGCTCACTGCAGAGTTCAGGTGAAGGTCGTTGTGTGACTCATACTGGTTCCCAGCATATGCTCTAAATGCGGGAGAAGTCTGCTCCAACTCCTTATGGAAGCAGACAAGGTATCTGTTATAAATAAATAAATAGTACAGGCTGACAAAGACCTCAGCTTAGGATGGGGGCTGGAGAATGTTAATGTCTTCCAAACTCACTCACTCGGGCTTCAGAGCTAGCCGAGTTCATTATTCTCTCTCCTAAGTATTTTTAGAGTTGAGATGTACATTGTTATATTATCCTGGTGTCAGGATTTTAATATATTCTTGCAGTTCCTTGACAGGGGATGCTAAGTCCTAAAATAAGTAGTTTATTTCAAGTCACGAAGAGGGAATGAGCCTTGAAGTCTGGATCTAGGTGATGACTCTATTTCTTGCTGCGGCGTATGTGTGTGTTTGTGTGTGTGTGTGTGTGTGTGGTGTGTGTTGTAAGTTTCAACCTTCCACCTTATTTAGAGATTTGGTTTTGCCCTTCATATTTGGGAAATTGCTGAGTTATTATTTCTTATTATGATAAGTGCAGCAGAAATGGGAGGAGAAGGTCAAGGACCATGACATGATTTTGGGATTTTCATTGAAATAATTAAGAAACCAGTGAGGCTCAGGTGTACGATGCCTCTCATCTCATTCTGAGATCACATCCTTGAGACAAATCTTAGATGCTACACAATTTGGGAAAGTCACTGTAATTGTAGAGTTGGTCTTTTTAAACCGCTTCATTTTACAGATAATAGACACAAGTCTAGAAAATTACAGTTTCTTGCCCAAGACCCAAAATGAATCTGATTATCGACCAAGGCCTATCATATTATCTGCCTGTCCATTCGATGATTTACTGCAGATCTAAATATCACGGGATGCATTTTTATGCCCTTTTAATGATTTTACTAGATTGGGTCTATGATTGCACTAGTTACCTACTGCTGTGTAATAAATCATCCTGAAACATAGTAGTTGGATACAATCATGTGTGATCTCACACGATTCTGAGGGCAGGAATCTGGGAATGGCATGGCTGGATTGTTCGGCTTCACGGTCTCTCCTGAGAGGCAGTCAGGCTGTCAGTGGGGATGCATTCACGGTTATCTCAAGGGTCCACTGGGGCTGGAGAATCTACTTCCAGGCTCACTCATGTGGTCACGGGCAGGCCTGAGTTTCTTGACAGCTGTTGGCCAGAGATGTTTACTGCCCTATTACGTGGGCTTCTCCATGGTACTGTGCACAGAAAGGGAAATTGCTCCCCAAAAGTGAGCAGTGACTGATTCAAGGTTGGGGGAAAGGAGGGAGTCTGAGACGGAAGCTACAGTCATTTTTATCACCTAATCGTGGAAGTCACCTCCCAGCACGTCTGCTGTTGCTGTTAGTCACATAGAGGAATGGGGATGGTGTGCGAAGTCCCTGCACAAAAGTACATGGAGGAAGCAGGGACTGCGGGGGACCGTCATGGAGACCGGCCACCACAGTGGCCACAACTGATCTTTACAAAAATGTGTCCCCCATGTCGTGGGAAGAAACTGATTCTAGGAAAGACTATTGGTCCTATTATTTACTAGAGTTCCGACCTCGGACAAGTTACTCAGTGCCTCTGTGCCCCAGTTTCCTCATCTTTAAGACAGGAAAGATAGTGTCATAGGGAACGAGAGTGAATCCATGTCCAGTCCTTGGAGAAGAGCCTGGAAAGCAGAGTTTCTCCAGTAACTGTTAGCTGTATACATACAGTTGTTAGGGATGGATGCTAGGGTCTTAGTCTCCTACCCAATTTGTTGGAACATTGGCGCTTATATGGTGAGTTGAAAGTAATTAAAGCATGTATTGATTAACTGATTTCATAACTTATTGGAAGCTCACTTTTTGTGGCGTAATACAACAATAATATTATGAGAAATACAACAATGAAACCAACAGAGGTGAATGTAACAGTGACACAAAGTAGTCATAACAAAAGACATGATTTTGAACCTCAAAAGATTCATTATTCAGCCGTTCTCTCTGTCTCTCCCTACACACACACACACACACACACACACACACACACACACACACACAGAGAGAGAGAGAGAGAGTATAGCTCAGAATGTTTTCTAACAATCTTCTATTACCAAGATATGAATAAGGTTTGTGGGAGTCTAGGGAAAATCTAAGTCAGCTTGGAGGAGTTGAAGGATGTTCATGAAGAAATACCTTGCTATCCGCGCTGGGATCTGAGTGTATGGAGATCTTCACTCGTTCATGTCATGGAAGTGCCTGCAGGGGCTATAGAGTGGTAAATGCAGTGTGTGTGCAAGCACGCGTGTGTGAGAATATGTGCTCGTGTGGGTGCACATGTGTGCAGGGGTAGTGGTAGCATGGAAAAAATAAAACAGAAGAGAAATATTTCTGAGGCAGGACTCAATTTCTATATGTGAGAAACAGGAAGATACAATAAAGAAAACTGTCACTCAAGACTTTTGACATAAAATATGATGAATAGGGATTTTTAGAAAAACACTGGATGTTGTGAAAAGCAGGTGATTTTTCCAGGTCTCGGTTGGGGATGGGAGACAGGGCGTTGGAAGGCACATTGTGAATGTATCCATTTTGGTCTCAGAAGAAACATTTCCTGTCCATGGAATAGAATCCCCAAGGCAGTGAGGGTGTGTCTTGAGCCATTCACTCTTCCCCTTTAGCCTTAAGACCTAATAGATGCCGTCAGCTTTAATTGGTGATTCATTTATTCATTTACCAGCTTCATTAACAACAGCTTTTGAATGTTTGCCATGCTCCCTGAGCTAAGCTCTAGGTAAAAGGAAAAGATATGTCCCTACGTCATGTGTGGAGACATTGGCTATAAGTATTTCCCTTGCTTTAGCCATAAGGCACCGTAGAAACTAAAGATTTTTCTGTGATCAAAATTGACAAATACGCTTCATTTAGGACCAAGTTGTAGCGCACACCCTGGAACATCTGGTCAGGCCACAGCCGTCGTAGCCCAGGGGACCTGGAGACCAAGTAGGAGGAGGCAGGAGACAAGCCTTGTGTATAAAGTGACGTAATGAAAATGGATGAGAAGCAGTGCCGCATTTTTAGTTACTTATTTGATAAATACTTACTGAACGCTGATTGTGTACGGAGCTATGAACCTGGCACAAGAGACATGCCAAAATATATCGTCACGGCTCTCACAGTGCAGAGACAGTGGCTGGTGCGGGCAGGGGTTCAACGAGGCTGCTTTCAGGCAGCAGAGGCTGGTGAAGGCCATGAGGTGTTCATGGAACATGACCCAAATCTAGGCACTAGATTGGATGTGCACAAAATAGAAAATAAGACTCCTGCCCGCAAGAAGCTTAAGACCTGAGGCAGAGATGAGGATCAGACCCCGAACTTTGAGAACATCACAAGACAGCAGGCCCGGGCAAGATGAAGATATGTGTGGTGGTGAACAGGGAAGGGTGCAGTCCCCTGGGCTTGCAAGAATGAGCCTCGGAGGGATGGGACCGCCGCAGAAGGTGGCACCAGTAACTACGCTGAAATATTTGTTGTTTCTGTGCAGGGTGACGTGGGACCTGCGGGCCTGCCTGGTGTACCAGGCTCGGTGGTGAGTCACCAGCGGTTGGAATCATAGATGCAGGCGCTGGTGGGATTGGGTTGTTGGATGATCTTCACCGCTAAGAATAAGGCAGCGCTCTTCTAAGGACATGGGTTGGATAGGAGACTTTCAACACTCAAAATGGGGCAGAATCAGAGAAGAGTCAGGAGGCACGGCGTGACAGCATGGCTTGTGAATGAAAGGCCTTAGTGCAGCTGAGAGAGGTTGACTGTGGGTGCGGAAAGGCCAGCACCTTTGCTAATGCTTGCTTTGTTTCTCAGGTGCAGCGAGAGGGCTTGAAAGGGGAACAGGTAAGAGGCACACGCGTCCTCTTCTCATGGGGATTTAGGTCACAGCAGAAACAGAGAAGCCACAACCATGATCTCAGGCTGAGCTCAGATGGAGCCTTTCAGACTCCCGTTGCCTTTCTGCCAGGAATGCAAATACCCACTCCCAGACCTCTGCTCCCTATCGAGAACTTGGAAAGTAAACTTTGAGTCAGGAAAGGGCCATGGGTAGTGGTGGGCCTGATCATATGGAGGAAAAGTCATGACTAAACACATGTTTGGCTTGTGTTACCAGGGAGCTCCAGGACCCAGAGGTCACCAAGGCCCCCCTGGGCCTCCAGGAGCTCCGGTAAGTTGTCCCTCTCCCGCGCAGGGTTTGCTCTGCACAATTCTGGGTTTGGAAGATCATAGTCATTCCCAGTGCTGAGCATGGCATTATCTCAAGTGCCTCCGCATCACCTGATTGGGAGGTGCTGTTGTGGTCACATCTCTCATAGGAAAAACTGAGCCTGGAAGAGGTGGGATAACGCTGCACATCACACAGTTGCCATGTGTGGAATGAGAATGAAGTGCAGGCACCCTACTTTCAGAGCCCCCAGTCCCCAGTGGGCTGTGGTGGGGGTTTCTGGGGATTCAGTTTGATTTTTCATTTTCCTTTCAGATGAAGTAGAATAAAAACATTGGACACTTACATGCTGATTGAATCATTTCCAACCTACTCACTTTCCCCATGTTTCTGGTCAGTTCTGACTTTGCGGTGGCCTGGGACATTTCAGCCTCTGGTTTCTCCCTCTGTTAAGAATTTAATGTTATGCAAATAACCAGTTGGGAAGAGGCCATCCAAAAGGCCCTTGTGATTATCTTATGATGTGAGTTCAGATATCGAGGATAATTAATGAGAATACAGTACACTCCACAGGGTCACTGCTTTAAAGTTGCTTCTTCTGGCAATGTGCTGCTGTTGCTTTCAAGTTACTGTATTTTATTGAAAGGAATAAAATAACTGACTTATAAATGAACATAGATCAGATTTATTTTAAGCTATTGAGGCCCACTCTTTATGAGGATGTATTTATATGTTTTTGCTGGGGTAAAACTGGAAGAAACTTAAGGGATGTTTACTTCTAGGAAAATTGGAACAATTTTATATCAAAGATTTTGGATCAGAATATCTAACTTATGTCTCTGTGACCAATCCAGCTTCAGTTTCCAGAGCTGCCCACAATTGTTATAACTGTTGAGAGATTTAAACTAGATAATGCAGAGAAAGCAGCATGTTTCAGTATTTACCTTTCTATGCATATATACATGTATATTTCAGATCTATTATTGGCAAATATTGAAGGTCTATACTATAGTATGTTTTCTTTTTCTTTCTTTTTTTTTTTTTTTTGTTTGAGATGGAGTCTTGCTCTGTCACCCAGGCTGGAGTACAGTGGTGTGATCTCAGCTCACTGCAAGCTCCACCTCCCGGGTTCACACCATTCTCCTGCCTCAGCCTCCTGAGTAGCTGGGACTACAGGCACCCACCACCACACCCAGCTAATTTTTTGTATTTTTAGTAGAGACGGGGTTTCACCGTGGTCTCAATCTCCTGACCTCGTGATCCACCCGTCTTGGCCTCCCAGAGTGCTGGGATTATAGGCATGAGCCATCATGCCCGGCAATAGTATGCTTTCTTGTGCAAATATATGCCTATTAAGTTTGCAAGGGTGAAGATGTTATTTTTCATGTTTTACCAATGAAAACTTAGTGCACAGACATTGAGTGGTTTGCACAAAGTCACATAACTATTGAGAAGCAGAACTGAACTTGAACCCAGATCTGACTGTGCAGCCTCTGCTGTTTTCACCATGGAGTTCACAATACTTCCTCTGAGCTGCATAAGGGGGAATTACTTTATTTCATGGCCCCCACTACAGAAGCAGCAGCTAGAGAGAGCTAGTTCTGCTTAATCATGAGGCAAACTTCTTGGCCTCTTCCTGAGATGAAAATATGTGGGTAGTCCTTTCCCTTTACCTAGATTTTGTTATGGTAAATGAGGGAGGGAGAGAAGGAAGAAACCTCAAATGTTTGTTACCACCTACCTTATATCAAGCAAAATACTGAGGCTGAAGATACAGGGATGAGGCAACTTCAGAGTCTGAAGAAGCAGCTATGTGAAAAAAGAAATAACTGCAAATAAATATTTGCAAATTCTAGATGATGAATGGGAATCCCCTGCTTGTACCATTTCTAGGGTCCGTTATACAGGACATGGGGAGGGTCTTGAACCTACCTACTTTCAAAATTCAGAATATCTTAGCTTGTTGTCCAACAGGGTTGCCCATGGTTCTGAAGATGTCCTCTAGCCTAGACAGAATGGGATTTAGTACAATACATGATGTTATTGATAAGACTCCCTTGGGAGTGTTCAAAAAGCAAACAGCCTAACTAAAGTCCTTATTAAGAGAAGAACAGTAATGAGAGGCCCAAGACTATAAGATTCTTTAGGCGAGGACCAATATCTCCCCCGTCTCTCAATCCACAGAGTTTATCACATGGTGGGAACTTAACACACGCTTGTAGAGCTAGCCCTGCAACAGGTGTTCAAGAGGGCCACGAAAGTGAACCTGACTGTAGTGTGAGCTTACAGAAATAGAGTCATGGAAGGCACTTGGGATTAGGAACTAGAGCACCTGATTTTATGGTCCACCAAGTAATTTTGTGGCTTTGGTGACATTGCTTAATCTCTGATCGTCATTCGATTCACCCCTAACTTGGAAATCTGCCGCAGCGGCATCTTATGTAAACATACTATGAGGTTAAATGAGCTGCTCTCTGAAGCAGAGAGCCATGGAGCCTGACTGAGCCCAATGCTGATATCAATTGTCACTTCTATCTGCTTTTGAATCCCTGGCAGCACCTAGCTCGGGGCCTTCTGCAGAGCAGTTACTTTCTAAATATTCATTGGATTGAATTGAATTGAGAAGCTGGCTTCAGTGACTTCTGTCGAGAATGGAAAATTTTGAGTTTGTGTTCAGCAATCCCAGAGAGAGGAAAATATATCCCATTCTCGAAATGGAAACAGTGTTCAGCATTCTGCATCCAAATGCTGGCATCTTTCATCCTTTCCCCAAGATGAAAGAGGCTCTGATAGTTTTACCAACGTCTGGTGGAGCCACTAAAGGGCCAGCCATGTAGATCAATGCCAGGCATTTCTTGACACTTAAAAGACACGTGCCTTTAGGGCCTTCTCTTTCTGTGTGTCCTGAGCTCAACAGACTCCTTGTTAGGAAGAGAGATCCACACCTTTAATTACTGCAGTTTGTCCATTGATTTATTCATTTACATGGCGTTATTAAGAGAAAAGACCTTTGACCTAAATGCAGCTTGGTCACGTATAGTTAGGCAAAATTTAGCAGCAGTAGCTATTAGTATGATCATCAGGAAAATAATATTTATTGAAGGTGGGGAAACTGAAGTGCAGAGAGGGCATTTCTGGCCAAATTCACCTGGAAGTGGTGATAGAGTCACAGCTTAAGCTTAGGGTTTCAGTTTCCCACTCACATGGTATGCCTCATTCTATGGAAAAAATCAGGGTTCTGTCAGAGGACCTGGGTGCTGTGCCCCAACTTTAGAACCCATTCATAACTGCTCAGTAGTTGGTTGTATCATCCCCACTTCAGAGGTGAGATAACTGAGGTTTAACGGCACCAAGTGACTTGCCTGAGCTCATGCGGCAGAATCGAGGCAGGACGAGGGGGCAGGATGTGAATGAGGTCAGTATGACCCCTCCCTGCACCAATGTTCCTTGGTTAATTGAAATTGATCTTTCCTAACAATTTCATTCATTTGTCCAGACTGTCATGTTTTGCATATCACCGTTGCCTGAGGGTCAGATAGTCTATGCCAATTCTTTCTGAGCCAGCAGTCTACAGGGAAAGGGCACTGGGCTTAGAATCAAAGACACTTAGGTTCCAATTTGTTTCTGTGTGCTTTGTGCAAACCACTAAAGCAAGCTATTGGATGCTTACAGTACTCAGGATAAGGTATGAACTATGTTTCTTACATCCTAACTGTTCAACATACTTAATCAGATCAGATAGATGTACATGTTTTAAAGTGTTATCGGTTTGAGACAATGGGACCTCCCAATTTCTCCATTGGAACAGGATGGTATTACACTATTCAATGAGGGTGAGATTCTGAAGCCTAAGCTTTAGAATTTAAGCCCTGCATTTACCATTGTGTTTCTCTCTCTTTTTCCTTTGTGTTTCTCCTAAAGGGTCCAATAGGCCCAGAAGGCAGGGATGGACCTCCTGGTTTGCAAGGTCTCCGAGTAAGTAAACTCTCTTTTCTTTGTGATTCCTCAGCTCACCCACACTGGTCCCTATTTTATAATGCCATGCAGAGAAGATAGACAGTGTCAGTTTCAGGGGCTTGAAATGAATATTGGAAGTAGAATGAAGGGTTGGATTCAGTTCATCAAACATGGTTGAGGTTCTACTATGTGTTCTGCCTTGAGTTGGGCCTCTGGGACATGGAGATCAGTCAGTTGTCTGCCACGAGTCATATAGAGAGACATGAATCCACTGGGTAATCCCAGCCCCAGAGCGGGGAAGCCCAGTGCTGAGGGTACACAGAGAAGAGGCAACTGACCCAGCCTGGGGGGCTTCTTGAAGGAGATGATATTTAAGCTAAGTCTTGAGAAAAGTGAGAAAAAGTAGGGGTGAAATGATACAGCTGTGCATCTAATATATCCATGCTATTGAATATGATGCATCATGGTATTTAATTAATTTAATTAAGCACCTGTTTTCCTATCTAGATTGTGTACACTGTAAGGGTATAATTCACCAGTAAGTTCAGCTCTTGAAACAATGCCGTACATTCTGAGGAAGGCTGCAGAAGCATGCTTGGGTTGTACCCCCATCCCCTCCGATGCTCCCACAGCAAACTGGACTGAAAGCCAGACTCAACTCTGTGTCCCCAGTTCCCACCAAGGTGCCTGGCACAGGGCAGGAAGTCAGCTCACATTTTTTGAACTGTAACCCTTAAGCTTGTACCACTTTTTACTAGTTCACATGGTTAACAATCTGAGGGCCAAAGGCATCCACAGACGGGACAGGTAGCTCCAGGGACCAGTGAGCTTCCTGCCTCTGGAGGTTTACACCACTGATGGGTGGGTGGGAATGGAGTCCTGGCATCTGGGAGAGGCAGCCCTCATCCCACATATGGCCTCTCTTAGCCTGGACAATCTGTAGCTCAGTGACGTGGATGGTGCCATATATTTTGCTGTGGATTGACTTCATCTAAGGGAGTTGCCTCCCTATCACACTTCACATCCTCAGTTCTGAAAGGGGATGGCTTGCTCTTCTAATTCAGCGCTGACTCCAACCTGTACTTACCCACTAGTTAACTTCAGTCTTTGGTTTTCAAAGAACTGTGTCTCCTATAACCCTTTTGAATTCTCAAGATTCTACAAATAATTTATTTTAAGGCTAGGTGAGATGCAGAAAGGCATCATGAAGGTGCACTGGGTGAGAGAGATTGTATTAGTCTGTTCTTACGCTGCTGATAAACACATGCCCAAGACTGGGCAATTTACCAGAGAAAGGTTTAATGGACTTACAGTTCCACATGGCTGGGGAGGCCCCACAATCATGGCAGAAGGCAAGGAGGAGCAAGTTACGTCTTACATGGATGACAGCAGGCAAAGAGAGAGCTTGTGTCGGGAAACTCCTGTTTTTAAAACCACCGGCTCTTCTGAGGCTCATTTACTATCATGAGAACAGCATGGGAATAGACATCCCCCCATAATTCAATCACCTCCTACCGGGTTCCTCCCACAGTATGTGGGAACTGTGGGAGTTACAATTCAAGATGAGATTTGGGTGGGGACACAGTCAAACCGTATCAGAGATTCACTCGCCCCCACTTCCCATTCAGCATCCCCAGTTTCCCTGTCAGTCAAGTGAGGCAGGCAGGTGGGTCAAAGCCAGGTGTCTCCCTCCTCCATAGAGTGGAAGGATCCTGGACTTCAGAACAAGATGCACCTGGGATTGGAGCACTGCTCCACTTCTCAGCAGCTGTGTGACCCTTGCAAGTCACCTGGTCTCTCCAGGCCGGTTTACTTCTTGCTACAGTGGGGAAGGCGTCACCAGCTGTGTTGTTAGGAGAAAAAGTGCTCAGGAAGGAACTTGGCCCCGGTTGGGCAGCATGATGTGACAGCTGACATGGCTGTCATTCTCTCAACATGCTCCTGCACAGTCTTAAGAGAAAACAACAATCTTTGTGCATTTATGTAATTAATGTTTACATGAAGCTTTTTTCATTTTGCATTGAACTTGGGCAATTGTTACTTTTCCAAAGTAGAATTAGATGATGGGTGGAACTGTTTATATAAAGATGACTGTGAAGGTTTTTAAAATCTACATCTTTATCTAATTTACTCTTATTAAGGTGGGGAGGGAACATCTTGCCCAGAGCTCACTCATCAGGCTCATACCTTCTGTATTAGTCAATTTTCGTACTGCTGATAGACATACCCAAGACTGTGTAATTTATAAAGGAAAAGAGGTTTAATGGACTCACAGTTCCACGGGGCTGGGGAGGCCTCACAATCATGGCAGAAGGTGAATGGACTCACAGTTTCACGTGTCTGGGGAGGTCTCACAATCATGTCAGAAGGTGAAAGACATGCTTTATGTGGCAGCAAGGAGAGAATGAGAACCAAGTGAAAGGGGTTTCCCTTGTAAAACCATCAAATCTTGTGAGACTTATTCACTGCCACGAGAACAGTATGAGGGAAACTGCCCCCGTGATTCAATTATCTCCCACCAGGTCCCTCCCACAACACATGGGAATTATGGGAGCTACAAGTCAAGATGAGATTTGGGTGGGGTCACAGCCAAACCATATCACCTTCTTAGATACAACTTCTTTAAACCTGCTGGGTGTGCTTCCCAGGGTGACTATTGTCATCTTCAGAAATACTTTTTACCCTTCTGAGCAATACCAGCCATCCATGCAATGGTGCTTGGCCTGGTCTGAGCTTAACACAATCCACAGGCCTTGGAAATTGGGCAATACACCGGGGTCTGGAGATTTGAGGAATAAAACAAGGAGATCCAGAGAAGCAAGCAGGGTGAGGGTTTGGGGTACAGTGATGATGGGCAAAGGTAGGATATGGTGTTTATTGAGCTCCAATTACATGGCAGCTCCCATAACAGCCCTGCTATCCCCATTTCTGCAGATGAAGGACAGGCTCTGATACAGCACAGCCATCAGTGGCCCCTCAGGGATTCGCACTGCGGGTTGTGTGTCCCCAAAGCCCGACTTCTCATTTTCTCCCTTCTTTCTTTCCATGTGTCAGTCTGTCCAAAAGCTCATGTTGAGTTCTTGTGATGCACAGACACTCTGCTAAATGCTTTGGGATTTTCTGAAAACATTAAGGTCTCGGCTACCAGGAGCTCACAGGTCGGCTAGAGAGCTCAGTGTATGTAAATAGGTGACCTCAATGGAGACTGAGGAAGACTACAGATGTTCAGAGGATAGAGGGGATCTCAGCTTGAGGGAGTCTGCTGAGAGGAGCACGGGGGCTGGAAACTGGCACATCCAAGGGAAAAGGTGATGTTTGAGGTGGCCTTGCAGGAGTGAGTGAGTTTTCCATGGGAGTCAATGGGATCATTGAAATCAGTGTTTTGGGTATGGAAAGTGCCCCCTTGAGAAGGCATCCTGCCTCTGCACACTTGCTTACACCCATCAGCTTTGTCCTGGACTTCTTCCTCTTCAGTTTGGAAACTCATTGGTATAATTAAAATGGCTGCAGACATGGCTTCTAGTTCAGGCTCTGCTGGCATCATACTGGGGACTCTCAACCAGTTCCTCTTTTCTTCCTCTTGTGTTCCCTTTTCCAACTTTTTTGCTGTTTTTCTTTTACTTGCTCTTATTCCTTCCTGCCCCTTTTGTTCTCACCTTTCCTTCCACAGATTCATCCATTCAACAAATATTTCTTCTTCTGTATCTACTGGGTACCAGGCAGTGTTGTAGGCAAGTAAGTAGTTCAGGAACAAGAAGGAAGCTCTTGCCCGCATAGTGTTTATATTCTGGCAGGCAAGGCGAAAGAGACGTAATAGCATGTAAGCAGGTGATGTAGGAAGCCCCAGTGAAGACAATTTTCCTTGAACAGGCCCTCTGGGGGTGAGGATGTTGGTCAAACTGATAGCTGGGAAAGAGCCTGACAGGCAGAAGGTCCTGGGGCAGGCACAGGTGCAGAGTGTTAGAGCCCAGAGGGCTGTGTGGCTAGACCCAGCAAGGGGCCTGGCAGGAGAAGAGGTTCATTTCAGGCCTCGTGGGCCATCATAAGGACTTTGGCTTTTACCGCGAGTAACCAATGGAGCTTTTACATGTTTTCAAAAAACGTTTTATGATGAAAAACAAATTTACGATGAAAAAATGTTTTATGATGAAATGTTTTATGATGATTGATCATCCGCAAAAGTAGAAAGGACAGTAAAATGAACCTTCATATACCCCAAACCCACTCAACACTTATAAGTGATTGAAAAACTTATTTTATATAAACCAACACTCACTTCTACCCACCACTGAATTCCCTGAAAGCAAGTCCTAAAATCATCACATCATGTTGTTTCTAAATATTTCAGTATGTTGTCTCCAAAAGAGAAGGAATCTTAAGAGACACAAAACCATAATACCATTATTTTACTTAAATCTAGGAACACTGCTTCTGGAAGCTACATCAAATAATTTCATGTTCAAGATGGGCTTATCTCATACGTTTCTGGTTGTGGTTGCTCATTCTGGGGTTTCGAGGGTCGCAGTGGCAGGGCCCGGGTTGTGCCCTAAACACATTCACATGTCTTGTTGTGTTGAGAACAGACTGCAGGAAGGAGGCCGGTTAGGAGGCTCCCACGGTGATCCACTGAGAAAGGGCAGGGGCTGGGCAGAGCATAGGGCTTCTGAGCACCCATCCTCGTTCAGGTCGGATGCCAGGTGGAGGCCATGCTGAGGAAAGGGCAGAAGTCATGCTCTGAAAGGCCCAGCATCTAGCAGAGGAGAGTGAACCAAGAGTGACAAGGCGGGATGGCGGGAGCATTAGCACAGGGTGCAGAGCAACACAGAGGACAGCTCCCCGCTTGTCCTGCTTCCTCTAGTGAATCACGGATGATGAGCAAGTGGGTTTTTGGGGGCCCATGGCCTTTCAGTCATCATGGGTAATTCCCTGATTCAGGTTGTGTTCTGTCCTGTGGATATTGCTAGCTCAGTGCCTGCATCTATGGAGAAAAAGGGAGTAGAAGCAAATTGTAATGTTGTGGGCTTGGAAGCAGCTTCCTGTTCAGTCAGTCTCTGGCTGAGTCAGGAAAATGCGAGACAAAATGACTTATTCAAAAAATTATCTCTCTCCTTCCCTTGCCATGACCTGTCATTTCCTCCTCATCAACTTCAATTGAAACATCACTCAGAAGAGCTCCTGGGCATCACTGCACATGCTGAGGCTGTGCAAGGGGAAGAGACGAGGCTGACGGCTGACAGCAGGCAGGAACTTGGGCATGGAGAGACAGACACTAAACACGGGGTGGGGGGCAACAGAACCCAGGCCCTTTATTTTAGAGATTAGCAACAGGCAGACAGGATAATCCCTGGCAAAGTAAATGCATTCATTTTGGACAAAGCTGGTATTTTTCCACATTCACATGGTGAAAGGGAGAATTGAGAGCGAGGCACGCTCCATGCCATCCCCGGAGCTGCAGGAGACGCCCGCCCACCCGCCCGCCTGCCTGCTGGAGGGCGGTAGCAGTCACCAGGCAGAGAGATAGAGAAGGACTGCATTTCTCTTTCCAAGGCTTTAATTTCCTGCCTGTTGTCTGAGCTCGGCATTAAGGAGGTTGATCAGGGAGCGCTGTCACCTAGCTGAAATGAGAGATGCTGCAGTTGCATCTGAATCTGGAATGTTTCGGCAGAAGAACCAGCCTGGCTGAAGGCCACTGCAGCAGTGGAACCTTTCAGAGCTTCCAGGAGGCTCACTTTTCCAATAAAAAAATTGTCATGCCCGAATCATCCACCTCAAAATGGCTGTCACTGTTATTCTCACACCACCCCATTTTAATTTTCTGCAGATTTATCTGATATTTTTCTTATTTGAGAATTTGTTTTTGTTTTCTTCAATAGAATGTAAGACTGTGAGAGGAAGGACTTTTTCTTATTTATTTTTGTAACCATAGTAATGAGAAGAGTCGCTCACACCTGTAAAACATACATATTTTATAGACACATACATAGTTATAAATACAATAGGAATATGCATATAAAATATGTATAATAGATAATGGCATTAATATAATCTCCTACAGTTAGGGAACATAAGTGAATGACTAGAAGAGGACAAGATTCAGAACTGGGTGCCTGGTCACCTGTGTTCTCACCTTCTACAGGGGATGCCTCATTTTGGAGAAGAGAACGTGGTCCCTTCTTACACCTTGCCTTGCTCTGTGGCACTGAGTCTCAGCTGAAATCACCTAGACATCATCTCTCATCTTCTCTGGAAGATAAAAAAAAAAAAAAAAAAGAAAAATTGCTAAAAAAAATTGTATATTGTGACACATTTCAACAAAATGTAAAATTTGGAATGTCTATGGAAGCATTGTGGCAGCAGGGATCTTTGAGACTCCAGTGAGAAATACATCCAGAAACGTGAATGACCTTCTCAAGGTCACTTAGGTCTTTGTCATTGCTCTTCCCACAGCGGGTGACAACCTTTTTGGTTCCTCTGATCATTTTCTCAATATCTTCTGGTTTCTCTTCCCTCTCATCAATAGATGAGGACTGGAGAGGTGATCCTATCCAACAAGATGTCACCTCTTACAAAGATGGCAGTACTCCCCACCCATCCCACGGTGTTCTTGACTGTGTGTCATTTACTTTAAGAACACATGTTTAAAATGGAATCTCTCTTTAAAGGTGTATAGCTAAGAGAAGGGAGAAAGGAAATAACATTGATTGAATAGTCCCTGCATAGCAGGCACTTCCCTTGGGAACTGTTTGCACCCATGATTCTTATTTAATTCCCACAAGGATTCTATGAGATATGGTGGTTTTAATCCCATTCCACTAATTAGGAGTCTAAGACTTAAAGGTATACATCAAATTACTGAGTGTCACCCAGGCTGTAGGTAATGGGGGTACTGATACCTGGGGCATGAGATCTGCCTGGCTCCAAATTCTCCACCCTCTTTGCTTCGATATTGTGAGTATGAGTCTGTGTGTGTGTGTGTGTGTGTGTGTGTGTGTGTGTGTGCGTGTATCCATGTGCATATCAGAATTCTAACATGGAAGTTAACTGTCCTTGCTGTGCATGCTTTGAATAGATCTAGGGTGCTCAATACCTGACTATGCCTGTCCAATAGGATGCACTGGGCACGCATCAGCTTAATCCCTGGCTTTCCCTTGGAACCAAGGGTCTCATTATTGTCGAAGTTTATCTGGCCCACCACCTCTCATTTCTAGTAGATTTGAGGAAGGAAACATGGCCAGTCTTTTTCTGCAGTGGCAGCCTAGGTTGAATTTGTTTTCCTTTTTCATTCTAAAATCTTTTTCCTGCCTTTTCCTGCTTTACCAGATGGTAACAGTGTTGTTTGGATCCTAGGCTACTGTTTGATTCATTTCATGGCATGAAGCCAGGGTTTATATTAGGACACCCTAGGTTTTCCCTGCACACCTGATTTCAGCTCTAACCAGTAGAAAATAATCATGTTTGACATTTGGAGGCCTGGAGAACAGGAACTGAGCAGAAGACCATACGGCACATATTAGAATCAGTTGCACAAGCAATCCTTTTATCTGTTAATGGCCCCTCAGATGACTGTGTTAACTCATCCTGGCTGGGAGAGAATTGCTGTTCCGAATTTCTAGGCTTCCCTCCTCTCTGTGGGCAGACAGGAAACCTTGGAAATACCAGTTCCGCTCAGCAGCTTGGCATTCAGAATGGCTTGAAAAATCCGCCCTCTTGATAAATTATAAACACTTAATCCAGATATTGTGCTGGGTAGCAATTTAAAAGAGAAAAAAAGAAAAATGACAAGAAACAGGCGTATTGTTAGTAAAACAGCTCTTTATTTCCACAATATTTATTTTTTCTAGCATTTTTCAAATCTCTGCAACCAGTTATGGGACAAAACTGCAGAGGTTACATAGCCGCTGCTACATCTACCTTTATTAGAGTTGCTACTATCACCACCACCACCAATAATGTTAGCAGCATCACCATCACCATCACCAAGATCACCACCACCATTACCACCATCACCATCAATCCACCATCACCATCATGATCACTACCACCATCATCATCTACTCCACCATCATAATCACTACTACCATCATCATCGACTCTACCATCACCATCACCATCAACTCCACCATCATGATCACTACCACCATCACCATCAACTCTACCATCACCATCACCACTATCACCACCACCGTTACCACTATCACCATCAACTCCACCATCACCATCATAATCACTACTACCATCATCATCAACTCTACCATCACCATCACTATCAACTCTACCATCATCATCACAATCACTACCATCATCACCATCAACTCCACCATCATCACAATCACTACCATCATCACCATCAACTCCACCATCATCACAATCACTACCACCATCACCATCACCATCACTACTATCATCACCATCATCAACTCCACCATCACCATCACCATCACCAACTCTACCATCACCATCACCACTATCATCACCATCACCATCATAATCACCATCAACTCTACCATCACCATCAACTCCACCATCACCATCAACTCCACCATCACAATCACTACTACCATCAACTCTACCATCACCATCACCATCAACTCCACCATTACTATCATGATCACTACCACCATCACCATCATCAACTCCACCATCACCATCACCACTATCATCATCTCCACCATTACCATCACCATCACTACTATCATCACCATCACCACCATCATCACCATCACCATCAATTCTACCATCACCATCACTACCATCACCATCAACTCCACCATCACCATCACGATCACTACTACCATCATCATCAACTCTACCATCATCATCAACTCTACCATCACCATCAACTCTACCATCACCATCACCATCAACTCCACCATCACAGTCACTACCACCATCACCATCACTACTATCATCACCATCACCATCACCATCATCAACTCTACCATCACCATCATCAACTCTACCATCACCATCACCATCGTGACTATCATCACCATCACCACCATCATCATCAACTCTACCATCACCATCACCATCACTACTATCATCACCATCACCATCAACTCAGCCATCACCATCACTACCACCATCACCATCAACTCCATCATCACCACCATCACCATTAATGCCCTCACCATCAATGCCACCACAAGACCCCATCACCACCACCACCACCATCATTATCATCAAAATCACCAACTGCTACCACTGTCCTCACCATAACCACTATTACTAAGTACTTTGTGGGCATCATCTAATTTAAACTCTGTGGCACTGCTAGGAGGTTGAGATTTTGAAACCAGATCTATTTGGCGCACAGTCTATCACCCACTACAAGAACACAAAGGAGCCAGAATATGACTCTCACTATTTCTTCCTCATAGTCATTATCATCTTCCGCCTCATTCTCATCACTGTCTGTTATAGTTGAGGGATGCTTTATTGTGTTTTATAAATAGCTTCCTCAAATATTAAATCATTTCTTCTCCTGTTATCTTTTGAAATAATTATCATGATTATAATCTTCCATGTGGGAAAACAAAGACTCAGCAGGTTAAATGGCTTATCCTTCCAATGTACCTTAGATTTAGACTTCTTTTCCTTACAATATCATAGAGGAAAGGGGTTGAGAGAAAGAACACAGAGAATTCCTTTGATTCTACTCACTTGGAGCTTTGTATCCCACCCCTGGCAATTCTAACTTGTTAGCTCTTGGGTAGCTCTGGGGAATCCATGTCTCAAGTATTTATTTCTCATCGTTTGAACTGTTATTTGTCATTACTGCTGAAGCTTCGTGGAAGAGGTGGCACTGAACTGGGATGTGATTTTGGTGGGCTGAGCTGTGAAGGGAGGATTACAGACAGAGGGAGCAGCATGGCAACGGCTCAGGCATCGGAAGTCCTAAGCAGGTGTTTGGGGCTGAGCTAAGCAGTCCATTTGGGCTCTTGCTTGGGAGACAGTGGTGTGAACCCTGGACACCTAATTGAAAAGGTAGGTTAGAACCCCAGGACTTGGAATTTCCAAATCAAACAGCTCAGATATGTCTTTGGGATAATGAAGCTCCTCTAACTACTTAAGAGAAGAGAAGTGACTTGGACAGAGCTTCTTTCACCCTTTGGGAAGGATAACCTGCCTGCACAGGTTGGCCCAGGAGGGCCTGAAGGAAGAGACTGGGCCTGGGAACAGGGTGGGTTCCTGTGGCTATGGCTACAGAAGGAAGGCCAGCTTTGAAAGACACTGGAATGGCCCATGATGCTGGGGGAGTGGAAGGTACAGAGGCCAGAGACATGTTACCCTGAGGCTTCTCTGGGTGATGCCCCTTCATGGATGACCCATGAAAGACCTGCTCTGACGCTTTTCTTTCTCTGGCCTCTTGCCACCTTTTTGGTTTTTTTCTCCTTGCTGAAAACCTAATGCTTATGATGTTTGCTTCCATAGATGTGTTTCTTTGCATTTCTCTCTTGTCCACCACGTGCCTCCTACTTGCCCATATGCCTGCTCTTCCAGATCAATTGATTCAACTTTCCTGGCACAGGAACACCTCCTGCATTCATGCCTTTTACAAATCCTGTTGTTAACTTAGGTGTTCACCTTCCTGAGCATGAGTAACGTTGTTACATAAGATCCTGGGGTCAGCTGAGGAAGCAAAGAGCTGCT
Organism: Macaca fascicularis; assembly: GCF_037993035.2. Lineage (NCBI taxonomy): Eukaryota > Metazoa > Chordata > Mammalia > Primates > Cercopithecidae > Macaca > Macaca fascicularis. The sequence goes on along the minus strand of NC_088382.1, from coordinate 148,307,828 downwards.
GAGACCTTGCTGCATCCCCAAATGGTGATCGTGTCACCCCAGAGAGGGAACTGATGCTTCATCCCCCGACCACATCGGCATCTTAATGAGTCATTCTGCTCAGTCATGGCCCTGCATCCCTTCTCTCTCATCCTTTCCTACTAACCATTAGATATTCCAATCTTTCCTTTCAGTCTTTCCTCTCAACACAGTTACGTTGCTGGCTTGGATTCTAACTTCTGATGATTATTCACCGGTTCCTCCCACTGACCTTGAGGGAAAATGGTTTATTCATCTTGTAAATAACCAGTGACTCTCTATAGAGTCACCTGGAAGCAATTGGAGGGGGTGTCTGTCTAGATAGAAAATGGAAGGTGTCTGGTTTCCTTTCCCTGAGGAAGGGGAACTGACAACTCTTAGGTGTCTTATGATCAGCTTCCCAATGTCTGCATTAATCAGAGCAGGATCAGATGGATGGAGAAACCCACTGCCTCCAAGGCTTGGCTGTCTTCTGAAGGTATCTGTGACCACATTTTGAATTCTACCTGGGAAGTATCAAGAAACTCATTGTGACCCAGACATCATCGCACCCTCCAGCCTGATGCATTCCGTAGCTCAAAGGTGTGGATCCAGGGGCTTCTACACCAGGCTCACTCACTCTCTCTGCTAGTCAATAAATCTCCAAGTTGTATCTTCCCTTCCTCCCTGATATCACTTTTCTCTTACTTTTCACTGCTCTCCCCAGTGCCACTGTCATAGCTTGGAACTGCGTAGTTCTCAAAGGGGCAATTTATTCAGCCCACAAATGTCTATTGAGTGTCCACCATGTGGCAGGCACTGTCCAGAGCCACAGTATATAGCATCAAACAAAAACAGAGCCCGACTCCACTTTCAGGTGGCTTGTGTCCCAGTAGGGGTAGACACACAGTAAATAAGCACAAATGCCAATGGTACATCTGGTGAGGATCCACACTAAGGAAATTACAGCAGGGTGAGAGGACACAATGGGACAGTGGGAGTGCTATTCTGGTGAGGCTGGCCAAAGAGGACATTCAGTTAAAGGAGCATTTGAGCAGAAAGCAAATTGAATTGAAGAATTGATCTGTGTGGATACCTGGGGAACAAACCTAGGCAGAAGGAAACGCCAGTGGAGAGACATTCAGTTTGGAATGCATTTGGCAGGTTCAAGGTGGAGGTGGGAGGCCAGTGTGGCTGGAGGTGGGGAAAAAAGTACATGGAAATGAGAAGAGGGTTGGAGGAAATGAGTTCGTGGAGGGCAGGCTGGAGGTCATTAAAGTTCTGCTCTAAGTGAGCTGAGAGGCATTGCAGTGTTTTGAGCAGAGGAGACGTGACATGATTTATGTTTTAATGATATCATCCTGGCTGCTTTGAGGGGAAAAGTGCAATGGCCAAATGTGTTCAGGGAGGCACTGTTTAGGAGGCTATTGCAGTGTTTCTGGGGAGAGAGAATGGTGGGCTGGCCCAAGGCGACATTATGGGTTATGCTGGGCAGTGAGAGAAGCAGCTTGATCAGCCTTAATTCATCCTCCCCATTGCTCCTAGGACCAGCATAGATTGGACCAGGTTGTGTGGTCAGTTGAAACCCCTGACCCCTTGCGGGGCTGTGCTTGGTCCAGGCCATTCAAGACCTTCACGACTGCTTGCTGACTGCATCCTACAGCCTCCCATCCTGGGTGACACACAGTCTTTGCCAATGTCTGGCTCTCAGCTGCCTCTGTACACTTTCCTATTCTGTTCCCTGCAGTCAATTTTTGTCCCACTGGGAAGCTCTTCTTTCTCCTTCCAACATTACATCAGCACCGCCTCCCTGGGACATCTGCTTAAGCCATTTAGGCAGAACCCGGAGCTCCTGATGCTGCTGCATGCCCAGCACAGGCTGAGTGGTCGTTACATGGGCTTGTGTCTGCCTTCTTAGCAAACTACGAGCCCCTTATGGGCAGAGGCCATACCTTGATCCTGCTGGTGTCCCCGGGGCTCGGCATTTAGGAGGATTGAGTATGTGGACAACTAAACAGGAGAAAGAGGCAGAACTTTATCTTCCACTTTCAACCACAATGGGCTAAGTCTAATGTGTGAGACCCCTGAGATTTTAGGACTTGAAGCTCCGTAAAGAACATTTGCCTCTGAGCTTCACCAAACTTCCCTCATGTGCAACCCTAATACCTTTGTTTCCTTAATAAAGTGGCATCAACCTCCTCGAGGATTATGTGTAGAATACAGACCTTGGTTTGATGGTGGCGTTCGGAAGTGGAGGCAGGAGAGTATGGCAACACTGTAGCCCATTGAGCCTGGGGAAGGGCTGCTTTTGGGAGGGTGTGGGTAGAGGGATCACAGCCTATTTCCTAGGTTCAACACATACTAGTTGCTCATTAAATATGAGAGGAAGGAAAAAAGGAGGGAAGGAAGAAAGGAAAAGAGAAAAGGAAGGAAAGGAGAAAAGAAGGGGTGGAGAGAGGGAAGAAATGAGAAAGATGCGGATCAGTGGGGAAATAGTGGGATAGTCTGGGCACAGTCTAAGGTAAGAAAAAGGCCTGGCTGGGCACGGTGGCTCACGCCTGTAATCCCAGCACTTTGGGAGGCGGAGGTAGGCGGATCACAAGGTCAGGAGTTCGAGACCAGCCTGACCAACATGGTGAAACCCCGTCTCTACTAAAAATACAAAAAATTAGCCAGGCGTGGTGGCATGTGCCTGTATTCTCAGCTACTCAGGAGGCTGAAGCAGGAGAATCACTTGAACCTGGGAGGTGGGGGTTGCAGTGAGCCGAGATTGTGCCACTGCACTCCAGCCTGTTCAACAGAGTGAGACTCTGTCTCAAAAAAAAAAAAAAAAAAAAAAAGGCCTTATTACTGTGCATAGAACTTATTAGTCTGCACAGAACTGGGTGTGGTCTGAACTCTGCCCCTTACTAGCTGTGCAACAACAGAGACATGAGCTTTGAGCCTCAATTTGCACACTCATCAATGGGATGAAAACATGGGCATTCCGGGATCCTCTTGCAGAGTGAATTAAGAAAGGACCATGTGGGAAGAACTAGAAAGAGAATTTGCCATGAAATAGGCACACAAAAAAAGGTAGATCTTATCAAGGTCTTATTTTACTTTCAATTTCCGATTGCAATGCTTTCATTTAATCAAAAATCCACCAGGACAATGCCAAAAAGGGCTGTATTCTGTCCTTCAGATAACCTCTGTTATACAATATATGCCATTACCACATTGTGTAAACTAACCAACACACACCTTACCCCTATTTAAGGAGATGGCCCACACCCCTATTTAAGGGCCCCACAACATCACCTTACTGGATACTGAATATATATGCACTGAAGTGTGGATTCCCACAGCAGAAGAGCAGAAATGCCTGTGGTAACCTCCCAGGCCACGAGGAGAGGGTTGTTTCAATGCATCATGCCTCATTTGCACGGGGAAAACCATGCATCTGTATAAAGGATACCAGCAACTCTCCATGTGATATGGGATGTGGCTTACATACATTAAATGGAAACGAAGAAGCAAAGTTTAACAGATTGAATGGCATGCTGAAGTCTGTGGAGAAAAGGGGGACGGGGGAATATGTGTGTGTGTGTGTGTGTGTGTGTGTGTGTGTGTGTGTGTGTGTGTGTGTGTGTGTAAGGCTTACAGATGCATAAAATCTCTCTGGGAGAATTAACCAACATCTGGTAAGATTAGTTGTTTCCAAGGAAAGGCACTGAGTGGCTGAGACTGGGATTAAAAGGAGGCTTTTCTCGGGTATATCTTTCAGTACCTTTTGAATACAGGGCCATGTGTTACCAAACACATTTAAGTTACAGAGCTGGAACCCAGAGCCTTACTCCTGAGCTCAGAAAAAGCCTGAGTCCATTTTCCGATTCCACATTGCTCCTCTGTGGGGCGCTCCTGAGGGACAAATGTTAATCCGGGAGGTTGAGAGTAATAAAGACCCAAATGTTCACCGAGACTCATTATTAAACCAGCTCTGGTTGACGATTGCCTGCTTGTTAATTTTAGCTTCTTCTTTTCCACTCAGGGGAAGAAAGGTGACATGGGACCACCTGGAATCCCTGGATCGCTGGGGCCGCAGGTAACTACCTTTTACATTCTCTTCCATAGCAATGCTATGGAAATGCTAGGAGAATGCTAAGAGAAAATGCTAAGAGAAAAGACAGGAGCACTCGGGTGGGCAGTCAGAATCCTGCTGGTCACCTCATCAAACTATTAAAAAGAACGGCCAGTGGGTCATGTGTCCTGCCTCCCTCCTCCTCCGCTGTCCGGTGTGGGAGCTGAATGACCATTGTTGGCTATCCTGAAGGAATTGCCATCTGGAGGAGGCAGACAGGGGTGACAAAAGTGATGAGCAGTTCTAGGAGAAAGGGAAGTGCTGGGAGGTGAGGGGGGAACCCCAGGATGAGGTGGTGGGGAAATCAGCCACGAGGAGGCTTGTCTCCCCTTGGCAGACAAGGCACTGCCAGCCAGGCAGGGGCGAGAGAAGGGAGGACCTTCCCTGGGTCACAGCTCTGCAGGGACCTGGTGTACCACAGCACAGCACTGGGCAGGAATCGGGCAGCATGTGGTGCCGCCGGAGCACAGGGCACGGAGCAGCAGGGATAGGAAGATGAACCCAGTGACAGTTGTAACGGGAGCTTACAGCCCCCTTCAGCCACAGACGCCAGAAAACCAAAAAGGCGGCCATTGTCATAGGAGCTAAGAGGCCTGGTTTGGGTCTCAGTCTGTCCTCCAAAACACTGGGACATTGGCCAAGTCCTTCCCCTGCTCAGGCCTCAGTTTCCCCATCTGTAAAATGATGGGGTTAGGGCCCCAGTCACAGAGGCCTCTGTTCCTAGGCAGGTGCTGTCCTAGCTCCCTGGATTCTCTGCCTCCTCCTCCTTCCTCCAGCTTCTCTCGGTCTCTTAGGACTCAGTTCTGGTGTGGCTTCCTCTGTCCTCATACTTGGCCCAACTCCCACGGGCCATACTTGGCCCTGCTCCCACAGGTCCAGCTGTGCCATCCTAGTGCTGGCCTTGTGGATCCTGACAACCAGCCATCTAGACAGGTACCCTCAGGGTCCTTGTCCCCATGTCATAGATGAGGGGTGAGGCACCAGGTGCAGAGGGCTTCACTCAGGGCCACCCTCTGCTAGGCAGACACCTGGCTTCAAATCCATATCCCTTCCTCCCTACATGACCGAGGCCCAACTCTCTTAGTCTTCCTTATTTGCAAATGCAGTATCACCATGCATTCCCCACAAGGTACCACAGTGTGGACAAAACAGGGCAAGCCCCTGAAGCTCTATGCCTGGCCTTTGCAGTGTAAAGGATTCCCTTCATCCTTTCTTTGACCCCCCCCCCAACCGAATCTTCACTCTTGTCCCCTAATCTGGGCCTCCCCTGGCATCAGTAAGTTCATGCTGAAGCAGGACCAGCAAGCAGAAGGCACAGAGGGAATGGCAGAGACCCAGGCTCAGCTCTCACCACAAAAAAGGAGGGCACATCCGAAGGTTGAGAAAGAGCAGTGACTGTGAGAGGTGATAACGAGGTCCCGAGGCATAGTGCACACGGGGTAGACAGACATGGCTGTCCCTGTTCTCCTGGCCTCTTTGGCACCAAGCAGGTAAGCACGAGTCACTGCTAGACTCTTCTGCTTTGTCCTCCCAGAGCCGTGGTAAAGCAGCTGGCTTCAGCACCACCTGGGACTGGACAGCCCCCCCGCCCCCACACCAGACCCCCTGAGGTGGCGGTCACACTGTCTGTCCGCGTTGGCAGGGAGGCAGTCATCCGGAAAACACTGCTCACTGCACTTCAGAAGCCAGTTTTTCCTGCTGGCTGCATGAAAGCATTCTAGTGAAAGATGGCACCTTGGATGCAATCTGAGACTTCATTTCTGCACCCTTCATTCGGGTCAGGATGCAGCAGGGAATAGGAATATATGATCCATCATAATTCACCATGTTCTAAAGATTTCACATTCACTGTGGCATTTTGCTATTAATAATGAAAAACAGAGTGGGTTTTGCCTTATGTTTTATTACCTTGCTTCATAGTGAGTCAACCTTGTATATTTTAAGATCACCATCAATGCAGCTCTATCAAATTATTTTAAGCTATAATTTTTCCCCTTACAACTCTTTGTTTGTTATCTGGGAAGAGAGATTTCATTCTTTCATTTTTAACTTTGAAGTCATTTTCATTCAGTAAATCTTTACTGAATGCCAGACATTGAGCTATGTGCTATAGATATAAAAATTACCAGGCTTTTCATGGCAGGGAGTTGTACCCTGTAATTGTGCACCCTAATGTGTTCAGGGATCTCAGTGGTTAAGAACCAGGCAATATAGCATTTGCAGTATGCACCACCTGGTGGCCTGGATGGGGCCACTGCCTGATGGAATCAAAGCTGTGTTCAGGTCAGCCACTCTTATGCTAAGGGGCCAGGTTTCTTTTTTTAAAAGTTTAATTTTATTTTACTTTAAGTTCTGGGATACATGTGCAGAACGTGCAGTATTGTTACATAGGCATGCATGTGCCATGTTGATTTGTTGTACCTATCAATCCATCATCTAGGTTTTAAGTCCCACATGCATTAGGTATTTGTCCTAATGCTCTCCCCTTACCCACTGACAGGCCCCGGTGTGTGATGTTCCCCTCCCTGTGTCCACATGTTCTCATTGTTCAACTCCCACTGATGAGTGAGAACATGTGGTGTTTGGTTTTCTGTTCCTGTGTTAGTTTGCTGAGAATGATGGTTTCCAGATTCATCCATGTCCCCACAAAGGACATGAACTCATCTTTTTTATGGCTGCATAGTATTCCATGGTGTATATGTGCCACATTTTCTTTATCCAGTCTGTCATTGATGGGCATTTGAGTTGGTTCCAAGTCTTGGCTATTGTGAACAGTGCTGCAGTAAACATACGTGTGCATGTGTCTTTATAGAATGATTTATAATCCTTTGGGTATATACCCAGTAATGGGATTGCTGGGTCAAATGGCATTTCTGGTTCTAGATCTTCGAGGAATTGCCACATTGTCTTCCACAACAGTTGAACTAATTTACACTCCCACCAACAGTGTAAAAGTGTTCCTGTTTCTCCATAGCAAGAGCCCGGGTTTCAATGAATCTCAGTCATTTCCTCTGATTCACTTTTCCTGACATATCCATGTGTCTACCTTGCCTGGGCCTTGCCTCTGTTTTTTCCTGCTTACCATCATGCATTTGCTTGCTCATTCATGGATTTATTCATTCCATAGGTTTTTATTAAGTTCACACTGGGTACCAAATGCAGCTCTGGGGATGTAAAATCTAAGTAACTGCTGTCTGTGCCATGAGGATTCATACATTAATGGGCCAGAAGGAGACACAGATAGAGACGGTGTTTTTATCTGAATCCTAAATCTTGTATTTATTCAGGCAGGGGGAGGCCCACAGATCAGGAGATGACTGTCATTGGAGATGGTTTGCTCCTCACGGTTTCAATGGACGGGAGTGTCCGTTTCCTGCAGAGCTGTCGGGGAGCAACAGAGGCAGTTTGGAGGCAGAACAAGTGAAAGGCAAACTTGGGCAGGAGCCTCTACTGGGCAAGGGTGAGGCAAGGTCAGTTGCTGAGCAGGCTTAGGAATGGACAGTTTGAATAATGTCTGCAGGCTCCAAGCTGTACGGGTGGTTTCTCACGGTCTAGTACCTGATCCAGGGGTAATTTAGGGCAGAGAGTTAGTGTTCTGTCCCAGACCACAGGAGCCTGATTGAAGAAGGTGGACTAGGGATGGGCTAGTTTGCATATCAGAGTCCTACTCTCAAGTAAGTCCTTTGCGATCTCTAGGAATTAGCTAATCCTGGAAGGGGAAGGCCCTCCCTGCATCCACAAAGCCTCAAGATGTCAAAGCATCATCAAACAAAAGCACAGGATTAATCTGGAAGGAGAATCCACTGAGCTGAACTTTGGAGAGGAAGTCAGGGCTCTGTGGAGGCCCAGAGCAGGATCTTGACACTGACCTGGAAAACTGAGGTTGATCCCATGGCAGCCTGTCCCTGAAAGAGCAGCGGGGAGAAGTAAAGGGAAACATGTGTGTTTGCTTTCTGCTGTTGCCAAGCATTCTCTTTAGCTTTCATACATAATCGTGTCTATTCTTTATAACTGCCTGTGAGCAAAATTTGCTTACCCTCATTTCAAATCTAGAGAAACCAAGCTCAGAGAGTTTAATTAGCTTGGCATTATGGGAAGAACCAGCACTGCCATCTCGGAGTGTGCAAAGCCCTGGGGTGGCTGGGATCCTATAAGATGCTTTTCATGCCTTTCTTTCAAAATGAAATATTCCACCTGCTAGAAAATTTTACAATAAATCTACATATCCATGATGTCCTATGTGGTGACTCCTGTATCCTGGCAGCCTTTTAGGAAAATTGGAAATCTGGTGTCTGGGCTGGCCAAGTGTTTATGCACAGGCAGTGCGGCTTGGTGCTGTGCTCAGGACGAAGTTCCTTGAATTGGTGGAAATGCAGGCAGGGGAGGCCTTGACCTGAGAAGAGGCTGGGTGGGCTGTGGGCCTGGGCCTCTGTGCAGAAACCCCTTGAAGTGGGAGGTCATAGGGTTAGTGCCACAGGGATCTACCATCTCAGAGGAGGATAGCTTCCCCCCAAAATAAACATGTCCAAGTCATGAAGAAGTTTGATTGTCATGCTAATTTATGCAAGTAATTTTCATGCATCTTCAAATTCCATCTACCTTTATAAATCCAATTGGAACTAGGTGGTTATTAGGAATCATTATTATTTATTAATGATAATTAGGTTAATTGGTCATTCATGCATCATCGTTGTAACTACTAATCATATTAAATAGTCACTGTAGTATTAGAGGGATCAAGTGTTGTTTCATTAATAATTGGACTGATTGGATAATTAATAACTGGTTAATTGTTTTCATTACTAGTAATGAAAACAGTCATATTTTATTGTTAACATTTATGTCTATTGACTAATTTGTTACTCATTGATAATTAGATGATTTGGTTGTTTATTTTGTTAACAGTTAAATGAGAAGAAAGAAAAGTAACATTTGTGAAGTCCTCCGTGTTCTGGGCTAGTTCACACTTCGTTAATCCACACATAGTGATTTGAGGAAGGGACCTCCAACCATTTTATGGCAGCTGGAAGGAAGGCTCTGAGAGGTGAAGTCCATTGTCCAAGTCCATTGATGTAGTATGAGGTCACGTGGGATTTGACCTAGGCCATCCTCAACCAAAGTCCTAGATTTTTCTTACATAAATTTCTACCTATCTGTTCCCCGGCCCACAGGGGAAGAGTGACTTGCCTGCAGCATCTGCGAGTGTTCCTGACAGTGTCACTTCTTGCGTTTTATTCTCGGCCTTCCTGAGTCCCATTCTTTCTTGAAAGTCTGGAAACTCTGATATCCTCATCTATAAAAGGACAATAATGTGTAGAATCTTTGGCTTTCCGGAAGTTTGTTTGGTGGGAGGAAGTGGAGGAGAGGAAAGGAAAGGGGCTTTCTAGCCCCAGAAAACCCAAATGCCATTCAAGTATATGCAGAAAAAGAGAGAGAATGAGTTCAGTGTTGCTCTCCTGTGATTTTGCAATTAGTCTTCTGGTTTCATTGGGAAACTTACCAGGGAGGTAATTCAAATGGCTGTTCTGTTTGAGATGTTGTCAACTTGATTTCCAGGAGAAAAAAGGACATAAAATGAGGGTACTGCTTAATCAGAAGGCCAAAGAAGATTGGTCTAAACTCAACAGTAGTTATCGAGCCTCACGGTAAGGTCCCCCAAGGCCATGCAAGATGCTGAAGTGCCGTTATGTCATCCAAGAAAGCTGAGATGATGTTGAGCCTCTGTTACAGAGTGTTCTCTTATCTGGAAAATGCAAGAGCTTTCTGGGATCCCTCAGCCAACAGAAACACAGGTAGACCAGTACTCTGTTTACGTTCACAGTTACCCCTGGAAATCTCTCTCTCTCTCAATCTCTCTCTCTCTCTCTCTCTCAGGCCTTGCAGACTTTTTAACTAAACACACCAAATAGATGAAAACTGAATCTATCATCCCCCACGGCAGCCCCACACACCTGCCCATTCCCCTGCAGAATCATTCCATTTAAAGGCCTTCCCCTTTTGAGTATCTTAGGTTGTGTCCCAATCCCAATCCAGCTGGTCACTACGTCACCACTGAGGTCTGGCTCAGATCTGCCCCTGGTCTGTCCGCATCCCTCCCCGCATCACCTTCCTCCAGTGCCGGCACTGGCTGCCTTCTGCCTGATCTCATGTTTGACTGTCTCGTGGTCTCTCATTTTGCAAGATTTCCTCCTACCATTGACTGCTAAGGACACTAGAAATGTGTCCTTGTTTTTTATGTTTTTTTGAGATGGAGTTTTGCTCTTGTTGCCCAGGCTGCAGTGCAATGGTGTGATCTTGGATCACCGCAACCTCCACCTCCCAGGTTCAAGCAATTCTCCTGCCTCAGCCTCCCGAGTAGCTGGGATTACAGGCATGCTCCACCATGCCCAGCTCATTTCGTATTTTTAGTAGAGATGGGGTTTCTCCATGTTGGCCAGGCTGGTCTCGAACTCCCGACCTCAGGTGATCTGCCCTCCTCGGCCTCCCAAACTGCTGGGATTATAGGTGTGAGCCACGCCCAGCCTAGAAGTGTGTCTTTCTAAGCATAAGTCTTTTTGTGTCACTCTTTGACGCCAGCTCTATTATTTTTGTGCTCCCTGGAAGACGAAGCCTTGTCTTTCTTGCCCCAGGTGTGGTTTCTTCCTCCCCTCCCCCTCCCATCTAGCCATGGCTCAGCTGCTCCATCCTCCTGTGGCTTCCTTCCTCTCCTATTCCACTCCCCTCTGTTCAGGCCCTACTTAGCCCTTCCACACCAAGCTCACCCCACTTTTCGAGATGCTCCTGATTTCTCCACCATGCCTTCCTCTGAGCTCCGTGGCCTTCAGGCACCTCTTTTGTCTCTCTGTTTTCATTCTGTTCAATAGGTATCTCATGAATTCTGCTATATGCCGGAAGCCATGGTTTTTATACCAAACAATTCTGCAAAGAAAGAATTTTTGTACCTACTATATATTTTTAGAAACCAAATCCCTTGCCGTAAGTCACACAGCTGCTCAAAATATAACCGTGCCTTCGATCCCAAGCCCTCTGATGCTTTTCCTGGGACGCCGGAGGCCTGTGTTTTATGTGTCTTACTAGGTTGTAATTTTCTGGAGTGGAGGGCTGAGTTGTCTTAAGACCCCAGAGAGAACACGGTGGTACATAGTAGGTGCTGGCTGGGGGAAGGAGCCCTGCCCACCGCCATACTGGGTCTCCAGGGATAACTTCTTCCAGGAGCTCCAGCATAATGCAGGCCCTTGGCTTTCAGGATCCAAGCTGTGCCTGCCCACTGCCCCTCTCCCTTTAAAGGCATCACCCACACCCTGTCACCTGTTGATACCCTCTTCCATCCAAGGTGTGGATCTTCCCAGATCCTGAGTGCAGGGACCTGCTCATGGGCAGGGAGACAAATACTGTCCAGGGGCCTTGTGGTAATATGGCCAAAGTCCTTGTAGGATGCGAGGCATATAGTCAGTGCTTTAGGAAATTAAGTTTTCTCCCTTCGTTTTGGGGGAGTGCCAAAGTAGAAATAGCTATCCCAGCCGTGGGTTGAAAGGCCCTCATGTCCAGGTCCTCCCAGGATGCTCTTGCCCACCCGCCCCTCCCTCGCCAGCCCTCCCCATGGCTGGCTTGAGGCTGTGTCAGAAACAAAGTGAGTTATGCCGGAGCTGAAGTCCCAGCAGCAGGACCTGTGGTAATCAGGACGAGGCTGAATGTAACCCCCAAGGCGAGGCGGCTGCTCTGTTTAGAGTTTCTGCCCCCACTGGGTGCCTTTCTGTGGCCATCTGAAGGCAGAGCACGAGCAAGAGACCAGGGTCCGGGGCAGGCTGGCTGCAGCTGCAGCCCGAGGGCTGTTCCCTTCTGCCACCGCACCCAGCGTTTCCCACTTGGACTTGTGAGCAGGTCCCCTGTAAATTGGAAAAGAGGCTGGAAGCAAATCACCTCACCCTTTTTGTGATCCCCCCTGGAAGAGGTTTCCAGACTTTCAGACAGTTGCTTCCAGCTGCTTCCAGCTTCTCTCTCTCTGTAAATGGCTACCGCAGTTGCTAGGTTAAATGACTGGGTAGGCTTTCGCTCTCATTCCTAAGTGTACAGCATCAAACAAGCAGGCAGTGACTCAACTTCTACTATGTGCATAGCATGGAACCAGGTGCTGTGGTCTTGCCAGGAAGATAGACTTTGAGATCTTCAAACCCATATTTAAAGCCCTAAGTTCTAGTTTCCCTTAACATGCAGAGAGTCTTTTAGGAGATCACATTGTGTTAAAGGGTGGAAAGGGGCTATAACAGCAGGGTGAGACCTGTGTCCTTGAGTGGGGACTGTGTAGACAGTTTGCGAGTCTGGGGTACTGGGCTCGGGAGGAGTGAAGGGATCAGGGTGCTGTATCCACATAGGAGCTTTATCTAATATCAGTTCATTTTCCTCTTCTGTAAATTTAATGAAAAAGCCCAGCCTCCCATGGCCAGTGGAGGGCTGGAATCAGCTGGTGTATGAAGCACAGGTGGAGCCCATGCTGAATGGAGGTGGCCGAGCCCCTTGTCCTGCCTTTCTGGTTTTTCCTATCTCCTGGGTTGTGTTTCTTCCTGGGATGTTATGCTCACAGGTTCATTAGCAGTGCTAGTGGTGGTGATGGTGGAATACGGAGCTGGCCTAGACGAGTTATGCCCAAGCCTGGCAGCTCACCAGAATTACCTGGTGTCTCAAAAGTCACTGACCCTTGGGGCCTGTCCGTGACCTGCTGCCTCTGAACCTAAACAAGGGTTGTGTGCCTGCATTTGGGACAGGCCCTCAGATGTGCCTTCAGCAGCCAGAGATGATAGCTGTGTGACCTAAAGTGGGCTTCAGTGGGCCTCTCTGGGCCTCAGTTTTCCTCCTTGTCAGACAAGGAGGTTTAATTTCCACTAGGAGACCACTAAAGAGCCATCACCTGTAACATGCTGTGAGACTCCAAAACTAGCAAGCAGCAGTAGGCCAAGGGTGTTTGCAAGGGGCAAAGGAGGAAGACAAGCAGGGCCAGAGCGAGGGGCCGGCTTCCTGGGCTCACCATTTTGAAAAAGCATAGAACACTCCAGAGGCCATCCGCATCCTTAGACATGTAAGGAGGGAAGAGAACTGAATTGCTCATTCAAACTGCTAACAAAGAGACTCCTGTATGGTTGGGAAGGGCCCTCGGATGTGCTCTGTGGGCTTGGGGTGCTGTGAGGCCTTCAAAGACCATGTTGAGGTAAAATTAGATCACCTGTCACCCTCATAAGCCTAGCACTTTGGGAGGCTGAGGCAGAGGATTGCTTGAGCCCAGGAGCTCAAGATCAGCCTGTGCAATATAGCAAGACCCTGTTTCTACAAAAAAAATCATAAAATTAAACAGGCATGGTAGCACACGCCTGTAGACTCAGCTACTCAGGAGGCTGAGGCAGGAGGATCACTTGAGCCCAGGAATTGGAGGCTGTAGTGAGCTATGATTGCACCATTGCACTCCAGCCTGGGCAACAGAGCAAGACCCTATCTCAAAAAAAAAAAAAAAAAAAAAAAAGATTGCCTGGAATGTGCCTCTGGAGTGTGTGGGAGCTGTGTCACTGCAGGGCTCTTGCTTCGCTGAGAGAGGTGAGGGGGGCCAAACTGGAGCAGCCTGTGGAGGTAGTAAGGCCTTCCAGCAGCCCTTGTCCATTAGGGAGGACCCAGGTTGGAACCTGCCCAGGGCACGCTGCAGCCCTGCTTGGCCCTTCTGTCGCTCCAGCTGTGAACAGCTGTCTCCCATGAGGGAAGATGCTACCCCTAAGACTTGCCAGGACGGAGTGAGCTGTCGAGAAAACTAGGTCCAGGTGTCCCCAAATCCTGTTCAGTAAATGGTCCCGGTCTATGACTTTTTTTTTTTGACTCACGGGTGCCCCCAGAGGAAGAAAGGGGAACAGTTCACCGTTGCGGCCACCGCTGCCATTTTTTGGTATTTCTCGCCCTCTAGTGGCCATATAGTGTTGTTCTTTTTGAATGCAAAGCTAGTCTCGGCGTCTGGCTCAATTCAGACTTCCTCAAGCATTTACTGAGCGCCTGCTGGATGCTACACCCTGGGATAATCCCTGTGTGAGGTGCAGAGGGAACAAGAATGTCCTGCCCTCGAGGGTCTGTGGGTCAGATCAGCACAGTTAAGTTGGTCTTGAGCATGGAGCAGGGAGAGTTGAATTCCACTGGGGAATTGGAGACCATCTCAGAAAGGTGGAGATGGCTCAGAAGGGAGGTGTGGGAGGAGGGGAGGGGGTATCCAGAGAGAAACCTGAGCTAGAAGAGTCATCTGCACCTTCTGGAAGCTGTGTGGAGCAGTGGTCTGTGGTGCTGGAGCCGAGGGAGGAGGGCGTGGTGAACTCGCTCGGAAGAGCACTCCCCTTTAGAAAAGCAGAGCCACTGAAGGTGGGTCAGCTGTGGGGTCACTGGCTGTTCTAAAATGAGCAGTCCCTGCATGAGGACTGTCAGGAACCTGGCTATATGCAGCATGCCACATCCACTCTCCCTCCCAGCCCTGGTGTTGTGTGACTCCAGCTGGCCCCTGCTTATAACCCCACATCCACTCTTCCTCCCTCCGCTCTCCCCAGACTGCAGGCTGCTTTCCTGGGCACACATGTGACCATTCACGTCTTCTTGTGCTTCTTCAGTTATTCCAAGACCTTCGCGGCAAAGTCGCTCCTCCTCACTCTGACAGCCCGTGGCCTCTGAGGTCTTGGCTCAGCCTCCATCTGCCCTGTGCAGGCCCACGCTGTCTTCATATGGAACTGTTGGCTGTCATTCAAAACGCAATACCTTCAACAGCAGCCGGCTTTTATGAATGCAGCCCACCTGCCTTGTCTGCCTGACCTGTTGTTTATTTCTCGGGCTTTCTTCAGTACTCAGATGCCTTCTCTGCCCGCTTGCCTTCATCCCTCCGGGTGCATAGCGTCACTCCCAGGTGCAAGAACCATCTGGTGTCCCAGGCCCCCCTGGACCTGGATCTGTGCTCATAGGTTTAGTTGAACCATTCATCTTTTTTTTCTTTATTTTTTAATTTTTTTATACAGGGTATCGCTCTGCACGCAGGCCAGAGTGCAACAGCACAATCACAGCTCACTGCAGCCTCAAACTCCCAGCCTCAAACAGTCCTCTTGCCACAGCCTCCTGAGTAGCTGAGACTACAGGCGAGAGCTCCTACGACCAGTTAATTTTTATTTTTTATTTCTAGAGAGAGTGGGTCTTGCTGTTTTACCCAGTGTAGTCTCAAAATCCTGGCCTCCAGTGATCCTCCCGCCTCAGCCTTCCAAAGTGCTGGGATTACATTTGTGAGCCACCATGCCCAGCCCTTTTCTACCATAATTATTTGTCTACATGTTTCTCCCCTCCCTAGCCCTCCCCCTCAACCAAGAGAGGAGCTTGGAAACAGGTCTTACATTTTTGTTTGCTAACAGTACCTGCTTCTGTTCCTGACCCTTGAAGATGCCCCAAAGTTTAAGTGTAGGCCATGAATGACTTAAATAGCACATGAATCTACATATGCCAAGTGGCTGTGAGGACTGATCTCTAGAAGCACGGAGGAAGCTTCAGAAGTACAGATGCGAGACACGCTCACCCCAGACCTACAGAACCAGAAGGCCTGGGCGTGAGATCCCTTTACACACCCCTGGCAATCCTGACCCTGACGCCAGCTCTGCTCTATGACTCATGATTGAGAAGCACTCTTCTGGAAGACCTTTACGCATGGGTCAGACTGTGTGTGTGTGTGTCTGCACATATGCACACACATATGTATTTACGTTAAATGTCCAAACATTTTAAATATGTAGCAGAATAGATAATATTACAGGCGATGGTATACCGATCCCCCAAATATGAAATGTTAGTGTTTTGCAAATTTTGGTTCAAATCTTTTCCTTTTGCTTTTGTTTATTTTTGTTTGAAAAATCAGGCATTATAAAGTTAAAATCTCACCTCATCCTCCTGTCCCCTTCCCTTTGCCTCGTTCAAATGCCCACTGTCCCTAGGAGGCTCGCCTGGGCTCATCTGTAACAGTGCTCTTTCTCTACAGGGCCCTCCAGGACCACCTGGTGTCCCAGGCCCCGCTGGACCGGGAGGTTCTCCGGTAAGACTGGCTTTGATTTTCTACAAGGGCACTTAGATGGTGGTTTCCTGGCCTGAGGGACCTGGGGACATCTTTGTGAATGGCCTCTTGTCTTTTATCCACCCAAGTCCAGTGCAAAAACACACACAGGAGGACCCCGATCCGTAGAACCCCCAGCCTCTGGACTCTCAGACCTCCGGAACCCTTGGGTTAGAGTATCACTGGAGCTAATGTGGCACTTCGGCGGCTGCCTCCAGAGTCCGGCGTGCAGAAGGCACGTTAGACCGGGGTTGCCCATTCGGGTGTCTTTGCGTAGTTTGCGATTAGGCTTTGAGGCAAAACAGAGGACCCAGGCAAGCATTTGCTAATATTTCCCCTCTCATCTTTCGGGGCTGCTGAAAAAGTGTCCTGAAAGTGGGCGTGGGGGAGTGGGGAGAATCCACACCCACCCACTGAGTGGGGCAGGGCCTGCCATCAGCAGAGGGAGGCAGCTCCATCTGTCCCAGCAGGGGACAGTGGATAGGAAGCCCGCCCTGACTGCAGGCCACACATGCCGTGGATGTGTCAACTTCAGAGGTACAACAACTCCGCATTTCACAGCGGACGACCAGGGCAGTAGAGGCCCCGGGGTGCCCTCTTCAGACCCAGAGGCCTGGGCCCATGCCAGGAAAGAGGTTGAGTCAATGATCTGATCTCTGAACACGCCAGGCTAACATGTCCATGTGGTCCCCTTTCAGGGTTTGCCTGGAGAGATCGGCTTCCCGGGAAAGCCTGGGCCTCCTGGGCCCTCGGTGAGTGTCCGGAAACGTCTTCCTGCTCCCCTCTTCCCTCTCCCCATTGCTCTGAGGGGAGCGCTGAGCCCTTGCAGCTGGCCCAGGGCCACTTTCCTAGAGCTGAGGACTCCTTGGCCAGCAAGACCTGCAGCCCTGGAGCTCAGCCTGGGTCTTCGTTCTGTGGTGGCTCACTCTTGCTAGTGCCCTGTCTGCTGGGAAGGCTTCCTGTGTGCCCTGGCCAGCGTGCAGATTAGGACCACCGTCCCCAGGCCACTGCCCTTTCTCTTTTCACCAAAAGACACATTCAAGGGTCCTTTGCTGCTGAAGGCATGATCACTTGTCCTTGAGGAATTCCCAGAGGGCCAGAAGCAGTGGGTGGGGAGCCGTGTGGCAGCCTTTCCCATTACAATCCTGATCATGTTTTCTCCCTTGCAAACTGAGAGACCCTGGTGCTCTCAGGGGGCAGGTGGAGCTTAGAAAACATTAATGTCTCCCCAGATAGGAGAGGCACAGTTAAAGTTGGCCTGTAGCTTTTCAGGGCAGGATGATGGATGACGTGGGCTGAGACCTGGGTAGATGCATGATCTACCCTCAGGGAGGCCCCTGGGCCCCCTTAAAGGGATTTCCTTACAGCTAGTTCTCCCCCATGGAGCCCGGATGGAGAAGGGCCCCGCTGGGAGGATCCCGATGCTGGAGGAGGGGCGAGGCGGAGGTGAAGTGGATCGGGTGGCACACGGAGCAGTTCCCACTTCTCCATGGAGCGCAGATCCACGGGTGAATGTGGATCAAGGCGCCCAGGCGCCCTGTGATTGCGGTAACACCAGCATCCTCCCCAGCTCTGTTGAGCCCCAGTGCAGCATGCCAAAGGGTACTGGACATGAATTCAGTGCCGTGCTGGGCACTCAGGTGATCTGGTCACGTGTGGGAGGAACACTGGGTGAATGCCACCATCAACGGCAAACGTTTCTGAACACACAGTCAACTGCAATGTCACCAATAAGCATTTTCCATGAGTGACAGGATCATCTGAAAGCTCAAATACAGGAGCAGTCTCATCCGATCCAAAGGGCTTATCAGAAAGTATGCAGATCAGTGTGAACGTTCAGAGGAGGGGAGCGTGTTAGAGGAAGGAAGGCACTGTGAGCATTTCTCATCTGTCAAGATGTGGCTGTAGCCACAGAAGGCTTGAAGCACAGCTTCCGGCCTTAGCATTTGCTCCTGGTCAAGATCCTGCTTTCATTGACTCAGGCAGCCTTAGTCCCCCGAAAAGCCCTTCCTTCTGCCTTCCTAAAGCCTTGGCTTCCAGGACACCTGCTCTGTGCAGGTGGGGCTTCATTAGTCGCCAGTCCAAGCTGGAGGCACAGGGAGAGATGAGTCGAATTGGGTGGCAGCAGGTTCTATGGGTGGAAGAATCACCAGAGTTATGAAAAACACTCACTTTTGAATAGCACTAATAGCTGTGAAAGCAATAGCACAGGAGATATCCCTAACATCAGTCATGGGGAAGGGTGTGTGTGCCTGACACATTTTTTTTTCCTTCAACTTTTAAGTTCCAGGGTACATGTGCAGGATATGCAAGCTTGCTACATAGGTAAACATGTGCCACAGTGGTTTGCTGCATAGATCAACCCATCACCTGGGTATTAAGCCCAGCGTGTGTTAGCTATTCTTCCTGATGCTCTCCTTCCCCCCGCACAACCCCCCTACACCCCGACAGGCCCCGCCCCCGTGTGACCTGACATCATTTAAGGCACAGAGGAAAAGGAGAAGATGAAATGTCTCTGGTGTAGTGGAAGTAGCCCAGAGGTAGAGTCAGCTAAACCTTGTGGGTCCCTATCACCAGCCCTGTGGCCTTGAGCAAGTCACTTAGCCTGCAGAACCTTCGTCTCTTCACCTGCAAACAACTGCAGTAACACCCGGCCTGCCACATCCTAATGGTAGTAGGAAGCTCCTGGTGTTGGAAAATATAACATGGAGCTCCTCAGTGCTGGCATTAGAAATAACAGGCAGTAATGCCTATCTATGCCAACAGATTGAAGTCTTGCTTTTTTGAAGGATAAGAGGAATGGAGGATAGCCGTGGGAAGGATGATACAAGATGGCAAAGAGATTCTGGACAGGAGAGAGGAGGAGCAGTGTGGACGTTGTTGTCCCCAGGGCCTCTTGAAAGCTGAGGGTAGAAATGGAGCCATCAGAGCAAGATTTGGCAGGTGTCCTCCCACGCCCCCACCCTCCATGCATGGCCAGTGTACTGAAAATCAGACATTGCCCAGAGGGTGATATTTGCTTCAGTAATAACAAAGGGAAACATGGTCAGACAGAGACAACAGTGGCTCTGGAGACAGGGCCCTGCTGATCAAAGAGCAGAGGCCCAAGCCTCCTGAATTCTGGCTGCACAAACAGCTCCTGGTTTGAAATGGCTTGATGTAAGCCTTTCCTAAATATGCCTTTCCTTTTTATTTTATGTTTCCCCGTCTTGGCCCAGGGACCCCCTGGAAAGGATGGGCCAAATGGACCACCAGGCCCACCAGGAACCAAGGTTGGTCATGCGATTGGCACCGGTTTGGGAACCCAAAACACAGAAACTAAAGAGATTCTTGTTTGTTGGTGAATTCTAAAACAAGTCGGTTGCCTGGGTCTTCAATCGGGACTCAGTTGAAATGTTTAGATTTATGGGATCAGATGGGGGAAAGCTCCTTATTTCTTCTCAGATAACTTCGGAAGGATTTGGAAGCCCTAGGCTTTAACATTTAACCAGGCACAGTGGCTCACAGCTGTAATCTCAGCATTTTGGTGGGAATTAGCCGGGCGTGGGGTGGGCACCTGTATTCCCATTCACTTGGGAGGCCAAGGTGGGAGGATTGCTTTGAGTCCAGGAATGCGAGGCTGCAGTGAGCTGTGATTGTGCCATTGCACTATAGCCTGGGCAACAGAGTGAGACGCTGTCTCAAAAAATATTTGATCTGTTAGAAATATGTTCATTTATTTATTTAATTTTATTTTCAAGGAGGAAAACTTCAAAATACTCTTACTAATATAATAAGAGATTTAGATTTTCACAATGTTCTGGCGGGGCTTTTTATGGTAGAATTATTAAGATAAGAGCCAAAGGTTAAATAGCATAAAACTGGGGAGCAAATACAGGCTTAATACTTTAAATGAATTATCGTACAACCATACCAGTGTTTTAACAAATGAACAAATGAGCTCTTCTTTCCTGGTGAGCACACCCGGACTCAAGTAAGCACCTCAACAGTCCTTGAAAGGCAACTTGGAAAGGCAGCTGTTGAATATTATGGGAAAATATGTTGTCATTTTCAATAAGCAAACTTAGAACATCAACTTCTTCATGGCAAAATACAGAATAAGTATGGATTTAATTTAGTTTTCTAGGCATTGAATGTAAATATTGTGCATTTTTTTCTTTCCCATCTTTTGGGACAAAGGATCATGGCTGACCAAGTCTTTTTTTTTATTCTTAGAAACACTTATGCAATATCTTCCTTCTTCTAAATCTCTCAGTAAGAGAGAGTGCCAATTCTCCTCAATTATATTTTTCTAAATCAAAATTACAGCTATTGAGTATGGAACCTAGGAGGCTGAATGAGCTACTATGTTTGATGACTGTGGTTAGGTAATCGCAGAGTTGAAGGAGTTCAAAACCACCCTAGTGCGGGTAGTTCTCTTCCTTACCAACTTGTACCTAGTACTTTGTCTGTTTAACCCAAGCATGGCCCCTGTCTCCTGTTAACTTTGCTGTGTGTTCCTTACAGGGAGAACCAGGAGAAAGAGGGGAAGATGGTCTGCCTGGAAAACCAGGCCTTCGGGTATGGACTTTGCCTCTTTTTCCTGTTACGCTTGCTATTCTACGTGGTCTATTTGGGGTGCTGTGTGCATCTCGACTTATCATAAGCATAGCATCTGTATCAGCTGGTACTTGGCAGGAGACCAGTCAGTGAATTGAAAAGGGGCAGGGTTAAAGGCTCCAACCAGGATGGCAACCTGAGGCTGGCAACAACAGAACCAAGACCACCTCTAGGACAGAAAGCGCCAGAGGAGGGAGTGGTTCCTCAGAACCAAGATATGCAGCTGGAAGAGAGAGCCCCGACCCCCCTGAGAGCCGTGGCCTTGGGAAAAAGAACATCATCAGTGTCAGGCTTATCCTGGCAGGGAGGGAGTGGGAGGAACAGATATAAGTGCTCTCTCTCTCTGAACTGCGTTCTACCTCCACTGCGGTGCTTCCTAATGCCTTGACCCTACAGAAAGCCAGAGGGCAAGGAAAGCTAGCAGATGCTTTCCTTGCAATCTGTAGAGTTCAGCCTTCTCGGGCCGGCTTCCAGTGGGTGGTAAAGTGTGAAAAATGGACCTGAGTGGGAAATGGAGGCTCCCCAGCATGTGACCTGGACAGGGCAGCCCCTGTGAGTGGAGAGCCCTGAAGTGCCCTGTGTTGACGGTCACGCTTTGCCCAGGCTCCCTCCAGGCATGACTGCTGCCCTGCGAGGCTTTTCTGCTGGACCATGTGTGTGTGGTGTGAGTGTGCACGTGTGCGTTTGTGTGTGTGCACGCATGAAAACCTGTGGTGCTGAGGAGACAGTGGCCAGACAGGAGATTGTGGGGAGTTCTGCTCCTCTCACCCTCCACTCACAGGGCTCCCACTCTACTGGGATATGAACTACTGAAGCCCAGTGACCGGGTCTTAGTCAACTCTGCACCTCCCATTCCCCACCCACAGGCAAGCATTGCTAAGATATGCAGTACGGACTTGTCAGGTAGAAAATGCATGATCAAATTCAGCCCAGCCAGAGCACAGGAGTGGCCTGGACCCCACACAGTGGGGGATGCTGGCCCCGTGGGAGGGCACACCTTAGGGCATCCGTTTGCTGGCCAGGGAAGGTGCTGGTGGGCACATCCTGCGCCCTTATGTTCCCTATTGTTTCACTCTTTCATAAAGTGATCGTTTTTAAAAGACCCAATTAAAACCAAGCAGAAAAACACACAGATTAAATTGCATCCAAGCTGTCTCAAGCACACCCAGGTTGACTCAAACTGTGGAAAGAGTATTGCCAAGAGCCACTATGAACCTCCCACTTCCTGGATTCCAGATCCTAAGAACTCAGCCCTCACATCCCCCATGAATGTACCAGTGTGTTCCAATAAGTCTCCCCATGACCACCGACAGGCACCATATCCTTTGTATTTTAAGATTCAATATTGACATTTAAGTATACATCTATACTGATCCCCATGTCATTGAAATGTGATGACATGTAATTTGCTGGGTTTTTTTGTTTTGTTTTTTTTTTTGTTTTTTAATGCATGTCCTGAGGTGGTTGTGTGTGTAGTGGAGTGAATCATGTGGTCTTAAAAGTACTCAGGCCTCCTTTCAGTGTTGGATTGATTGGATTGAAATTCTATCATCTTCCAGAAAGGATTGAAAGCATTTATCTAGGTTTGCTGTTCTTGACTTCACGAATTTCATGGAGTCAACCATACCTTATGGTTGTGTTTTCTCAAATTTGTGAATTGGCAAATCCTTCTGGGTTTATACTGTATAAACCCCACCTTTCTATTCAGTAATGAAGCAATCCATTCCCATCGAGTTTCTCATGCAGGGTTCTGTAGATGAAGGGGATTGATTATGACAATTATTGGGCTAAAATTATAGGAACCCTCTGGGATTACTCTAGCTTTTCAATCTATGTGTTTTCTATTTCTGATAATCACTAATGGTTGAAAGATTCAGAGAAGCCTACTGCTTTATCTCATGTGTCATTTTTTTTCAATTTCTAAGGCTCTGTGTTCAAAAAATTTCTCTGAAAAGTTTAAAACTGAATTTCTGCAGTCATGATGCTTTTCCAGCATACTCTCGTAGTCCTAGAGGAGCCCTGGCAGAGGGTCTTGTTACTTTATTTTGACAAAGCATCAACTGAAGATAAAAATTCTTTTCCAAGATGATGATGACTAAGTCATGGATGGCAAATTTGTAAGAGTCCACTTAGGGGGTAAAGCTCTCTGCAGGATGAGCAGAGGCACCGATGTTTTGAGGCTCACTTCGAGAATTCCAGAAGATACCGTTTCACCTCCGTTGTGCCTTTGGATTGGTGTTCACAACCCAAATTCAGGGGGCACTTCAGATGGTCTTCAATTTTTTTTTAACCAAACTCAGCCCTTTATCCTTTCTCAGCATGTAAGAAGCAACGCCCACTGCAAATGTGCTACTATTCTAGCAGATTGAAAGCGACAATTTGAGTGACGAGTATTTGCACAATTCTGGTTAGAGCAATTCTTACTAATTGTGCTTGTAAACATTGGGAATTGATGGGAGCATCGGAGTGTGTCTAGAATTTTAATAAGTGCTGACTCCAGATGTGTGACACCAGCGCTACAGGATAAAATGTGTACTTACACTAAGCAACGCTTTTAATTACTTTTTTTTTGTCTTTCTCCTTGATAAGTTGGTAGTTCTGGCCTTCAGTACCAACTGAGTCTGGCATAGCTGCACACAAAATATAGCCTGCATACCACCTGTTCATTCATTCTTTCTTGCATCCATGCATTCATGAGAAAACCACATTTCCTTATTAAAATCCACACTGAAGGTTTCAGTAAATAGCATAATTAATATTAGAAATACACTGTCATTCAAGAAGCTAGTTATTTTAAAGACACATGGTTGGATACAGATGATAGTCCACACTCACCACCACCACCATCGCAAAGCTCTTTGCGTCAGTGATTTGTGAGAACCTGGTAAGTGCAGCAGCCTGATTGATGCTCTTGGATCAGAGATAAAGCCCCTCTGGCCCTGTGTTCCCCACTTCACCCTGACAACACAGTGCTAATTAGGAACTGTTTTAGTCCCCCCAAGGGACTAAACCTGGGCAACATAGTGAGACCCTTTCTCTACAGAATTTTTAAAAAAATCATTTGTGCATGGTGGTATGTGCCTATAGTCCCATCTACTCAGGAGGTTGAGGTGGGATAATTTTTTGAGCCCAAGAGCTCAAGGCTGTAATGAGCTATGACTGCACCACTGCACTCTAGCCTGGGTGACAGAGTGAGACCCTTTCTTTAAAAAACTAAAACTAAAACTAAAAATGGGACAGTTCTAATAGTTGTTTCTTTTGGGGAAATCAAAAGACAATATGAGAAAGTGGATTCTGCTCTGCAAAAAATGCTAAACACTTTGGTCTTCAGAGCCCGTGACTCTTGGGCCTCTAACCATGCCGTATATTTGAAAATTAAGGGTTGTGGCTGGCAGGTGCTGTGAATGTGTGAAGACAACTGGGGAATGGCAGTCATCTCTTTAAAGTGAATGGAGAATAATGGGGTATCTTTTATTGCATTTTCAGGGAGAAACTGGCGAGCAGGGCCTGGCAGGCCGACCTGGAGAGAAGGTCTGTTTGTTCGTGCTTTTATTCATTCATTTTATTCATCCATTCATTGTTATATGCTAGGTCTCGTATAAATTATTTAGATGCCAAGAGGAATTAATCTTGGTCTTTGGGAGCTCACTCTATGTCCAGGATAAAGTGGACATTGAAGAACAATTGAACAGATGTCAAGAGTGGTGGCCTGCAGGTGTTGGGGGCAGAGGAGAGGGCTTTCCAGACTTGGGGACTGTCAGAAAGGATGGTGAGAAGGGTGACATTGTTGCTGAATCCCAAAGAAACAGGAAGGGTTAGACACCAGGAGAGGCAAAATAAGGGTTCCTGGGAAAGGAAACAGCTGAAGTAGACAAGAGCTTGGGGATGCTCCAGTGAAGAAAATTCTCTAGAATTCCCCTGTCTCCACTGCACTGCTTTCCATGTGATGTCCACTACGCCAGAACCACCGGAACATCTCCAGTTCCTGGAGAGCAGGAACTGAGAGCACATGGCCTGCAGCTTGGCCCCTGGGAGAGCCTTCCTGTTGACGCCTCGTGAATATTTTGTTCTCACAGGGAGAAGCAGGCCTCCCAGGGGCTCCAGGCTTCCCAGGTGTGAGAGGAGAGAAAGGAGACCAGGTAAGTGTGGCAGCTTCCTTCCTCCCACGCAGACACCTGGCCCATCTCCACAGAAAGCAGCCCCCTGTGGAGTCTCAGTCCCTCGGGAGAGTGGTCATTTTGACTGGGTGAAGAGTGTATTTCTCAGTGTTGCTGGAAGGGATGGGGAAGGGGAGAAGACTACTTGGGTCCTTGAGCTGGGACAAAGGACCATTGCTGGGAGATGTCTCTGGAAAGGGCAGAGCATTTTCAGATGAGATGGATGGGGTCGAGGGGTGGAAGGCACCATCTGTCAGGGACAAGTGGAGAATGAGGTGCTTCACGCCTAACTGACAGGTTCCCCTCTGAGTTACCCTTCACTGTGGTCACTGTGCTGATGAGGCAAGGACAAATGAGAGAGAGAGAAATATATACATGTATGTTTTTCCAGACTCATGTTGCTGTTACCTGGAAGAGGCAGGAATTCAGCTCGGTTTGGGTTCTAATGTTTTCTAATTTTATCTTTTATTATAGGGAGAAAAAGGTGAACTGGGACTTCCAGGACTGAAAGGTGACCGAGGTGAAAAGGTAGGAGAAACTCGCTCTCATTCTGATCATCAATTATTATTCGTTGATTTTTTTCTAAAGGAAGAGATTTTCTGCAGAATATACTATATATATATATATATATATATATATATATATATATATATTTTTTTTTTTTTAAATCAGAGTCTCACTCTGTCACCCAAGCTGGAGTGCAGTGGCATGATCTCAGCTCACCGCAACCTCTGCCTCCTGGGTTCAAGCCATTCTAGTGCCTCAGCTTCTACAGTAGCTGGGATTACAGGCATGCCCCACCACACCTGGCTAACTTTTGTGTTTTTAGTAGAGACGGGATTTCTCCATGTTAGCCAGGCTGGTCTTGAACTCCTGCGGAATTCCTGACCTCAAGTGATCTGTCCACCTTGGGTTTCCCAAGTGCCGGGATTACAGGCGTGAGCCACCATGCCCGGCCTATACTGAACCTTTACATTTCCACAGAATTTAGTTGTGTGCATGACTCCAAAGCTGCTTTTTGAGAAAATAATACGTTAGACATAAACCTCAAACTTTATTGTTCGCAATTGTAAACTTACAAAGAAGATAATAGTATCGGAGTTGACACTTTCATCTCACTGTCCATCCGTCCATCCACCCTCTGGTGCCTGTGACACTCAAGCTCTGCCTGAGCTTCTGTCCTGCGCTGAGCGCTCGACGTGGCTTGTTTATGTTCAGCCTCTGTCTGAACACCACTGCCCCTTTCACAGATATAACAGATATGGTTAGTCCAGGTGCGAGGGCAATGGAGGTGCCAGTGGAGTGTGAAGAACGTGCTGAGCAAAAAACCCCGTGTGCCCTGACTCCAGTATCCTTTCCCCTGCATCGTTCATGAGCCCAGCGTGTCACTGCTTGTGTGGTTGGCCCGGGAGCCAGCCTGAGTCAAGGCAGACTCTGTCTAAATCAAGGGGCCATCATTGCATTTGCGGAGCCCTACTGTGTGCCCTGACGTGCACAGAGAGGCTTTGTCGGCGTTGTCTTCCAGGCATATACCATGTCCGTTAGGAGCAGCACAATCGAAATGGACGATGGAAGAGAATTCAATGACAGAGTAATTGCAGGTTGTGGACAGTGCTTAGGGAAGCCGATGGGATGCGGCCATACCCTCCAGGGCTAGGAACAGCAAGAGTGGGAAAGGACAAGAGGAGGGGGCTGTCCCAGAATCCAGAGAAGCTGGCAGCCATAGAAGGAGCCTGGCAGTCATTCTGGGCAGAAAAGCAGACAAAACCAGCTCCCCTGGCCTGACATCCTCAGCATCTCGTCCTGTCCTTCTCTGTCCTCTCCATCTCCTACCAGACCACCGGGAATCGGGGGACGAGGTCAATGAGACCATTGAGGTTGCCTCCTGGGTTGGAGAAAGGAACAGGGGTGGATATAAAGGGACAAACAGAAAACAGCCACTGGTATCCATAAGCATGTTTTGCACATGAAAAGAGCTGAGACTCAGAGAGATTTTGAGGCATGCCTAATCTGCAGAACCACAGGTGGAGCTGCATGGCCAGCCCGGCCCACAGGGTCTGACTCTGATTGCTTTGGAGGGAGACTTCAGACCACCACTTGCCTTTAGCAACATGCAGGCAGGTTCGAGGAGGAAAAATGCACTTTTAAAATCACAGTGTAACAGAGGATGCATGCCTACTCTCTCCAGCCTTCTTTTACAAAAACAGGATGATGATGAACCCTAGTTTGGCACAGGTGGTCTGCGAAAGAACGTCCCTTACTATTTTCACCTCCTAAGGAATCGGATCCCTGGTCCCAGCCCCTTCTTAGAAGAGCAGCCCCCACTCTGAAGCCAAGCAAGCACCCAGGATAGTGCCTGGTCTAGAGAGCCACGTAGGTGCTTCACCTATAATATTTCAACTCACATCAAAGCTCCAGAGAAACCTGTGCTGATCAGAAAACAGAACGGAATTTTTACAGACCTGCTTGGTGAGACAACTGCAGTTGCGTGAACCCCCATGACAGGTGGACTCATAGGGTGTGATGAGATTTTGTTGTGGATGGAGTCGGGTTGGGCGGGGGTTTAGACTGGAGTCAGCATGTGGCCCTCAGCCAGGATTTGGTCCGAATTTGTCCACTGGAAAATCGCTGATTAGTCTGACACACGCGTGAGCTGTTGCCGAAACCGCACATGCATGAGATGTTTGTCCATGGTCTTATTTGTCTGGAACACAAGCCTTTGCTAAAGCAGCGTGAGCTTGAACGGTGTGCAGGGAAGTCCTTGGTTCCATATACTTGGTATGTTTTGCAAGTTGCAATTTCTTGAGTTTTCCGTTTCTCACTCTGGTAATCTTCATAATGATGAACTATGAAGTCATTTCCATCTTAACCCCCAGTTTATAGATGAAAGAACTAAGGCATAGAGAGATGTACTGTCTTACCCACACTCACAGAACCAAATCCTGGCTGGGACTACATGCTGACTGCAGTCTAAAGCACGCCCCCCGACCCCATCCACGACAAAACCTCATCACACCCCAAGACTCCACCAGACAAAGGGGTTCACACAACTGCAGTTCGTCAGTCAAAGGGCTCTCTTGCCAAGCAGGTCTCTAAAAATTCCACTGTGTTTTCTGCTCAGAGTGAGGGTGGGTGTGAGTCCAGACAGTTGGATTCTAAAATACATACTTTTAACCACAATGACTGACATCCTTTCTACTAGATTCTAACTTTTGCTTCTAGTTCTTACCCTTTCACCAAAGATATATCCATTTGCTCTGACAGTCATTGTCTAAGAGGACTGATAGGACTTGCCTTCTGCTGACAGAACACGTACCCTCTGCTGATAGAACACGTACCCTCTGCTGATAGAACACGTACCCTCTGCTGATAGAACACGTACCCTCTGCTGATAGAACACGTACCCTCTGCTGGTAGAACACGTACCCTCTGCTGGTAGAACACGTACCCTCTGCTGGTAGAACACGTACCCTCTGCTGACAGAACACGTACCCTCTGCTGATAGAACATGTACCCTCTGCTGGTAGAACACTCACCCGCTGCTGACAGAACATGTACCCTCTGCTGACAGAACATGTACCCTCTGCTGACAGAACACTCACCCGCTGCTGATAGAACCCTTACCCGCTGCTGGTAGAACACTCACCCTCTGCTGGTAGAACCCTCACTCTCTGTTGGTAGAACATTTACCCACTGCTGATAGAACCCTACCCTGTGCTGGTAGAACCCTTACCCTCTGCTGGTAGAACACATACCCTTTGCTGATAGAACATGTACCCTCTGCTGATAGAACACATACCCCCTGCTAATAGATGCTGATAGAACCCTTACCCTCTACCGGGCCATCACGAAGAAAATGACAATGAACAAGACATGGCCTAGCATTTAGGGATCTCAGGCTCTACAGGGGGTATAGGCATGGACAGGGTTGGGAGTCCCACCCTGAGTAAGACACTGTACCAGGTGTTTGCTTTTCTTGCTGTTTCATGCTCAGCCTCTGACCAAATGCAGCTCTAGTTTCACGGCAACTTTATAAACACCGGCCCCAAACCCCTCTTAGGAGTTTATGTGTGCATGCCTGCAGCTTAGTGGAAAGAGCACCATTCTTGGAGCCATAATGCTGGCCTGGAGTATGGTCCTGGTTCTACCTGCTGTGTGGCATCTTCTCTGACCTTCCTGTGCCTTGGTTTGCCAGCCCAATAATGAGCCTCTGGGTTGTTAAAGAGCATAAGGATTTCCTGTTGGTGGATGACTTGTGGCAGGCTCACCGAGTGTAGGACTGTCCTGAGCACCGTCTGTGTAGGGACTTAGGCAATCTCAGGCCAACCCTGTGAGGGGTTGCTGCTGTCAACAACATCCCCACTTGATAGATGAGGAAACCAAGGCACAGAAAAGCTAAATCGCTTGCCCAGAGCTGCATGAATAGAGGTTTAGAGTCGAGATGTGAACCCTGGCAGTGCACATGGAAAGTCCTGGCTCTTAGCACACCACGCCACACCCTAGGCCTTCCCTGGGGCTGCCTCAGGAGGAATGGCGCCCACACACCCAGAGGGGTCTTGCATCCTTCCTCCTCCTGCATGATGCTTTTCAGGGTGCCCCATTCTCCCAAGTTTACTTTCTCCCCTCCAATTTCCAGCTCTCTTTCTGCGCTGGTGCTTTCTGGGCTCCAGGCAGTGTCTCCCATCCCCCTTCTCTGGGGCTGGAGGCTGAGGACTTTACTCAAGGCGGACTTGTGGTCTATAAATAGAGAGCCCAGAGTGGAAAAGGCTCTGCCTCAGTAAGCCATTCAAGCCTGCTGCTGCCGTGGACTTTTCAGAAATGCAATTTCTATTTGAGAAACTCATTTCCAGAATGCAAAGGCTCAGCGAGACCATAAAGCCCCTTTGATTACTTGGACAGAATTGCCAGGGCCATGGCAGTCACATTCAAGCTTCCAAAGAATCTGGTTTGCCTTTCTTTTCCTCCGGAGAAATATGTGATAATTGACAATTTTGGTCAGAAAATCCAAAAGAAGACATTAAAGCAACATTGCCCTCTTCTGACTATGCCTTGCCTGTCTGCCTCTGCTTTTCCCTTCACGTCCCTTGCTCTTCCCCATTACTGGCACTGAGGCCTACAGCGTCAGGGAAGGGTGTGTCTGATGCCCCTGTCCCAGCAAGGGGTGCTGACAGTCAAACACCTCATGGAGGAGCTGAGATTAGAACCCAGGCCTGTTGCATTAACCCTAACACCCATTGATCCTTCTTAGTCAAGCCTCTTTTCCAAAGGCAGAGAGCCCCCATGGGTCTACCTGCTCCAGCTCGCTGTTCTTCCCTTGCCCACAGCCCTCAGGATGAGGAGGCTGTTTCCAAAGGGCAGTCTTCATGCCTTCAGGGTGAGAGACACATCTCTCCTCCAGCCCTCTTCTCATTGATACCCGTTCATGCATTCGACTGGGAAAACGCTTAACTTTGATCATTTGGACATTTTAATTGAGAGTAAATTGGTTTAGATGAGATTGGTTCTGGAGCTTGAGTTCAACAATGTCAGAAAGAAAATTGGGTAAAATCAAATAATACACAGTAACACCAAGAAAGTGCTTTTCTTTTGGAAGCTACTGGAACTTTAATCAGAGCAACGCAACACAATTGTAAAGGGCATGCATTCTGAGCTTAAAACCAGGCTCAGTCATTTGCAGAATGTGTGACTTAGGGCGGGTTCATTGACGTTTTTATGCCTCTTCATCTGTGAAATGGAGATATATACATACATTATGGGCATTGCTACAAAGATGAAATGCATTCACACATGTAAACTACTTAAACCAGGAGCTGGAATCAAATGCTAAATAACAATAGAAATAATGGTAGAAAAGGATACAACATTTTATAATTATATTATTGTTGTTGACTAAGGGTGAACTTGTCCCTCTCTAAGCCAACTTTATTCATGCATTTATCTATTTCGTAACCATATTTAGAAGGCTTGCAATAGAGCCAGTCCTGGACTGGTTTGAGAAATGGATCTAGACATAGACACCTGTCCCCTGGGACCATGTGGCACACATGAAATGACAGGCTTTGGAAACTGTATTCACTCACCGTGGGCAGTTTTGTGTGGAACATCTCAGTGACGTCTTTTCCTCAGGCCAGATGCAATAACACCATACTACTTATGGTCTCACTCAATCTCTGTGCCATGCTGTGAGCTGTATGTATTATCACCATCATTGTTCTGCAAAGAGAAAACTTGACAAATTAGGTAAAATAATTTATGAAATGGTATAGTTAGGTTTCCAGCTCAGGTGATTCAACTCCCTAGCCTGTGTTGCTTATAGGAATGTAACACTGTTCCCCCCAGGTTCCTGAGTAGAGTCCACTCCTTCAGGGGGGTGAGGCAGGGTCCACTGGCATCCCTAAGATAGCTGGCCTTCAAATGTGTCATTGTGCTCAGGGCACATGTGTGGGAATGTTTGCTGTAACAAATCAACATTAGTTATGATTGCAATCAGAGGAAAACCACATAAATGTCATCAACAGGAAGATGGATAAGAAATAACTTTATTACCATTTATTAATTATACTTTAAGTTCTAGGGTACATGTGCACAACATGCAGGTTTGTTACATATGTGTACACGTGCCATGTTGTTGTACTGCACCCATTAACTCATCGTTTACATCAGGTATGTCTCTTAATGCTACCCCTTCCCCCTACCCCACGACAGGCCCCAGTGTCTGATGTTCCTTACCCTGTGTCCAGGTGTTCTCATTGTTCAGTTCCTACCTGTGAGTGAGAACATGTGGTGTTTGGTTTTCTGTCCTTGTGATAGTTGCTCAGAATGATAGTTTCCAGCTTCATCCATGTCCCTGCAAAGGACATGAACTCATCCTTTTTTATGGCTGCATAGTATTCCTTGGTGTATATGTGCCACATTTTCTTAATCCAGTCTGTCATTGATTGACATCTGGGTTGGTTCCAAGTCTTTGCTATTGTGAATAGTGCCACAATGAACATATGTGTGCATGTGTCTTTATAGCAGCATGATTTATAATCCTTTGGATATATACCCACTAATGGGATGGCTGGGTCAAATGGTATTTCTAGTTCTAGATCCTTGAGGAATCGTCACATTGTTTTCCACAATGGTTGAACTAGTTTACAGTCCCACCAACAGTGTAAAAGCGTTCCTATTTCTTCACATCCTCTCTAGCTCCTGTTGTTTCCTGACTTTTTAATGATCGCCATTCTAACTGGTGTGAGATGGTATCTCATTGTGGTTTTGATTTGCATTCCTCTGATGACCAGTGATGATGAGCATTTTTTCATGTGTCTGTTGGCTGCATAAATGTCTTCTTTTGAGAAGTGTCTATTCATATCCTTTGCCCACTTTTTATGGGGTTGTTTGATTTTTTTCTTGTAAATTTAAGTTCTTTGTAGATTCTGGATATTAGCCCCTTGTCAGATGGGTAGATTGTGAAAATTTTCTCCCATTCTGTAGGTTGCCTATTCACTCTGATGGTAGTTTCTTTTGCTGTGCAGAAGCTCTTTAGTTTAATTAGATCCCATTTGTCTATTTTGGCTTTTGTTGCCATTGCTTTTGGTGTTTTAGTCATGAAGTCCTTGCCCATGCCTATGTCCTGAATGGTATTGCCTAGGTTTTCTTCTAGGGTTTTTATGGTTTTAGGTCTAACATTTAACTCTTTAATGCATCTTGAATTTATTTTTGTATAAGATGTAAGGAAAGGATCCAGTTTCAGCTTTCCACATATGTCTAGCCAGTTTTCCCAGTATCATTTATTAAATAGGGAATCCTTTCCTCATTTCTTGTTTTTGTCAGGTTTGTCAAAGATCAGATGGTTGTAGATGTGTGGTATTATTTCTGAGGGCTCTGTTCTGTTCCATTGGTCTATATCTCTGTTTTGGTACCAGTACCATGCTGTTTTGGTTACTGTAGCCTTGTAGTATAGTTTGAAGTCAGGTAGCATGATGCCTCCAGCTTTGTTCTTTTGGCTTAGGATTGTCTTGGCAATGTGGGGTCTTTTTTGGTTCCATATGAACTTTAAAGTAGTTTTTTCCAATTCAGTGAAGAAAATCATTGGTAGCTTAATGGGGATGGCATTGAATCTATAAATTACCTTGGGCAGTATGGCCATTTTCACAATATTGATTCTTCTATCATGAGCATGGAATATTCTTCCATTTGTTTGTGTCCTCTTTTATTTCATTGAGCAGTGGTTTGTAGTTCTCCTTGAAGAGGTCGTTTACATCCCTTGTAAGTTGGATTCCTAGGCATTTTATTCTCTTTGAAGCAATTATGAATGGGAGTTCACTCATGATTTGGCTCTTTGTTTGTCTGTTATTAATATATAGGAATGCTTGTGATTTTTACACGCTGATTTTGTATCCTGAGACTTTGCTGAAGTTGCTTATCAGCTTAAGGAGATTTTGGGCTGAGATGATGGATTTTCTAAATACACAATCATGTCATCTGCAAA
Source organism: Macaca fascicularis (assembly GCF_037993035.2). Taxonomy (NCBI): domain Eukaryota; kingdom Metazoa; phylum Chordata; class Mammalia; order Primates; family Cercopithecidae; genus Macaca; species Macaca fascicularis. Next base: position 148,274,382 of record NC_088382.1, on the reverse strand, counting down.
CAGGGACAATTTAATTTCCTCTTTTCCTAATTGAATACCCTTTATTTCTTTCTCCTGCCTGATTGCCCTGGCCAGAACTTCCAACACTATGTTGAATAGGAGTAGTGAGAGAGGGCATCCCTGTGTTGTGCCAGTTTTCAAAGGGAATGCTTCCAGTTTTTGCCCATTCAGTATGATATTGGCTGTGGGTTTGTCATAATTAGCTCTTATTATTTTGAGATACATCCCATCAACACCTAGTTTACTGAGAGTTTTTAGCATGAAGGGCTGTTGAATTTTGTCAAAGGCCTTTCCTGCATCTATTGAGATAATCATGTGATTTTTGTCTTTGGTTCTGTTTGTATGATGGATTACATTTATTGTTTTGCATATGTTGAACCAGACTTGCATCCCAGGGATGAAGCACACTTGATCATGGTGGATAAGCTTTTTGATGTGCTGCCAGATTCGGTTTGCCAGTATTTTATTGAGGATTTTTGCATCAATGTTCATCAGGAATATTGGTCTAAAATTTTCTTTTTTTGTTGTGTCTCTGCCAGGCTTTGGTATCAGGATGACTCTGGCCTCATAAAATGAGTTAGGGAGGATTCCCTCTTTTTCTATTCATTGGAATAGTTTCAGAAGGAATGATACCAGCTCCTGTTTGTATCTCTAGTAGAATTTGGCTGTGAATCTGTCTGGACCTGGACTGTTTTTGGTTGGTAGGCTCTTAATTATTGCCTCAATTTCAGAGCCTGTTATTGGTCTCTTTAGGGATTCAACTTCTTCTGTTTAGTCTTGGGAGGGTGTATGTGTCCAGGAATTTATCCATTTCTTCTAGATTTTCTAGTTTATTTGCATAGAGGTGTTTATAGTATTCTCTGATGGTAGTTTTATTTCTGTGGGATTGTTGGTGATATCCACTTTATCAATTTTTATTGCATCTATTTGAGTCTTCTCTCTTTTCTTCTTTATTAGTCTTGCTAGCGGTCTGTCAATTTTGTTGATCTTTTCAAAAAACCAGCTGCTGGATTCATTGATTTTTTTTTGAAGTTTTTTTTGTGTCTCTGTCTACTTCAGTTCTGCCCTGATCTTAGTTATTTCTTGTCTTCTGCTAGCTTTTGAATGTGTTTGCTCTTGCTTCTCTAGTTCTTTTAATTGTGATGTTAGGGTGTCAATTTTAGATCTTTCCTGCTTTCTCTTGTGGGCATTTAGTGCTATAAATTTCTCTCTATGCACTGCTTTAAATGTATCCCAGAGATTCTGGTATATTGTATCTTTGTTCTCATTGGTTTGAAAGAACATCTTTATTTTTGCCTTCATTTTATTATGTACCCAGTAGTCATTCAGGAGCAGGTTGTTCAGTTTCCATGTAGTTGAGTGGTTTTGATTGAGTTTCTTAATCCTGAATTCTAGTTTGATTGCACTGTGGTCTGAGAGACAGTTTGTTATAACTTCTGTTCTTTTGCATTTGCTGAGGAGTGCTTTACTTCCAACAATGTGGTCAGTTTTGGAATAAGTGCCATGTGGTGCTGAGAAGAATGTATATTCTGTTGATTTGGCATGGAGAGTTCTGTAGATGTCTATTAGGTCTGCTTGGTGCAGAGCTGAGTTCAAGTTCTGGATATCTTTGTTAACTTTCTGTCTCATTGATCTGTCAAAGGTTGACAATGGGGTGTTAAAGTCTCCATTATTATTGTGTGGGAGTCTAAGTCTCTTTGTAGGTCTCTAAGGCCTTGCTTTATGAATCTGGGTGCTCCTGTATTGGTTGCATTTATATTTAGGAGAGTTAGCTCTTCTTGTTGAATTGATCCCTTTACCACTATGTAATAGCCTTCTTTGTCTCTTTTGATCTTTGATGGTTTGAAGTCTGTTTTATCAGAGACTAGGATTGCAACCCTGCTTTTTTTTTGTTTTCCATTTGCTTGGTAGATCTTCCTCCATCCCTTTATTTTGAGCCTATGTGTGTCTCTGCGTGTGAGATGGGTCTCCTGAATACAGCACACTGATGGGTCTTGACTCTTTATCTAATTTTCCAGTCTGTGTCTTTTAACTGGAGCATATAGTCCATTTACATTTAAGGTTAATATTGTTATATGTGAATTTGATCCTGTCATTATGATGTTAGCTGGTTATTTTGCTTATTAGTTGATGCAGTTTCTTCCTAGCATGGATGGTCTTACAATTTAGCATGTTTTTGCAGTGGCTGGTACCGGTTGTTCATTTCCATGTTTAATGCTTCCTTCAGGAGCTCTTGTAAGGCAGGCCTGGTGGTGACAGAGTCTCTCAGCATTTGCTTGTCTGTAAAGGATTTTATTTCTCCTTCAGTTATGAAGCTTAGTTTGGCTGGATATGAAATTCTGGGTTGAAAATTATTTTCTTTAAGAATGTCGAATATTGGCCCCCACTCTCTTCTGGCTTGTAGAGTTTCTGCCGAGAGATCTACTTTTAGTCAGATGAGCTTCCCTTTGTGGGTAACCCAACCTTTCTCTCTGACTGCCCTTAACATTTTTTCCTTCATTTCAACTTGGATGAATCTGACAATTATGTGTCTTGGAGTTACTCTTCTTGAGGAGTATCTTCATGGCATTCTCTGTATTACCTGAATTTGAGTGTTGGTTTGCCTTGCTAGGTTGGGGACGTTCTCCTGGGTAATATCCTGCAGAGTGTTTTCCAGCTTGGTTCCATTCTCCCCGTCACTTTCAGGTACATCAATCAGATGTAGATTTGGTCTTTTCACATAGTCCCATATTTCTTGGGGGCTTTGTCTGTTTCTTTTTACTCTTTTTTCTCTGAACTTCTCTTCTTGTTTCATTTCATTCATTTGATCTTCAATCACTGATACCCTTTCTTTCACTTGATTGAATCGGCTACTGAAGCTTGTGCATGCATCACATAGTTCTCATGCTATGGTTTTCTACTCCGTCAGGTCATTTAAGGTCTTCTTTATGCTGTTTATTCTAGTTAGCCATTCATCTAATCTTTTTTCAAGGTTTTAGCTTCTTTGCGATGGGTTCGAACATCCTCCTTTAGGTTGGAGAAGTTTATTACTGATCGTCTGAAGCCTACTTCTGTCAGCTCGTCAAAGTCATTCTCCATCCTGCTTTGTTCCATTGCTGGCGAGGAGCTGCATTCCTTTGGAGGACATGAGGCACTTTGATTTTTAGAATTTTCAGCTTTTCTGGCCTGGTTTTTCCCCATCTTTGTGGTTTTATCTACCTTTGGTCTTTGATGATGGTGACGTACAGATGGGGTTTTGGTTTGGATGTCCTTTCTGTTTGTTAGTTTTCCTTCTAATAGTCAGGACCCTCAGCTGCAGATCTGTTGGTGTTTGCTGGAGGTCCACTCCAGACCCTGTTTGCCTGGGTATCATCAGTGGAGGCTGTAGAACAGCAAATATTGCAGAACAGTAAATGTTGCTGACTGATCCTTCCTCTGGAAGCCTCGTCTCAGAGGGGCACCTGGCTGTATGAGGTGTCAGTTGGCCCCTACTTGGAGGTGCCTCCCAGTTAGGCTACTTGGGGGTCAGGGACCCACTTGAGGAGGCAGTCTCTCTGTTCTCAGATCTCAAACTCCATGCTGGGAGAACCACTACTCTCTTCAAAGCTGTCAGACTAGGATGTTTAAGTCTGCAGAAGTTTCTGCTGCCTTTTGTTCAGCTATGTCCTGCCCCCAGAGGTGGAGTCTACAGAGGTAGGCAGGTGTTCTTGAGTTGTGGTGGGCTTCACCCAGTTCGAGCTTCCTGGCCGCTTTGTTTACTGACTGAAGCCTCAGCAATGGCGGATGCACCTCCTCCAGCCTCGCTGCTGCCTTGCAGTTTGATCTGAGACTGCTGTGCTAACAGTGAGCGAGGCTCCGTGGGTGTGTGGGACCCTCTGAGCCAGGTGCAGGATATAATCTCCTGGTGTGTTGTTTGCTTAGACCGTTGGAAAAGCACAGTATTAGGGTGGGAGTGTCCCGATTTTCCAGTTACCATCTGTCATGGCTTCCCTTGGCTAGGAAAGGGAATTCCCCAGCTCCTTGCACTTCCCAGGTGAGGTGATGCCCCACCCTGCTTTGGCTCACACTCTGTGGGCTGTACCCACTGTCCAACAGTGAGATGAACCCAGTACCTCAGTTGGAAATGCAGAAATCACCCATCTTCTGCGTTGCTCACACTGGGAGCTGTAGACTGGAGCTGTTCCTATTCAGCCATCTTGGAACCCCCCTCACTTTATTACCGGTTACACAATAGAATAGTGTATAGTGATATAAATGATCTACCACTACACTTATCAATATGGATACTTCTCAAAACAATGTTTTCATATGTCTGAAATAGTTTATAATTTGGAATGTACGTATGTAAATTTGTATATATGTATATATGTATGTATCTATGAAGGTAGGTGTAGGGTGGGTGATTCTGTTGTCTCAGGAGAACAGTGTTAGCTGATCTGTCACAGCATAAGCAGAGTTGGGAGGAGGATTAATGATCATGGATTTTCCATTTCTCCATCTAGGGTGAAGCTGGTCCTGCAGGCCCTCCCGGGTTACCTGGAACTGTAAGTTACTCTGCTTCTAATTCTTTCTCCTCTGAATTCCTATGATATTGGGATTCATACTCCCCCTCTACCAACCACCACTACTTAGTTTTAAATATCTCCCCTATTGGTGTTTGCCAATAGCTAGGCCTATTCCTTGGTCCTACAAACCAAAAATATATACACTTCTCTAAGAACCATCCTATGCTTATTGATTTATTCAGCAAAAGCACAATTATTTATCAGAATGGGTGCTAGATACTGAGAATACATATCTGCCTGTCACATTTGGGGAAACTGAGGTCCAGAGACAAGAAGCAGTTTGCCCGGGGTAAGACTGTACTACCATGACCCAGGAACTGGCCTTCATTCATCTGCCCTCTATACGTGTTAGGGTGGGCATGGCAAGTTGGTGTTGAGTATCAGTAAGAGCGTGGGCTTTGAGGGCACGAAGACCTGGCTCCCGGCTCTGTCATTCACCAGCATTGTGGTCATAGTTATGGTCTAACAAAGTCAGTTTTCTCGTCTGTTAAAAAATATTATACCCAGCTATCTTGTACATATGGAGTGAAAGTTAACTGAAACAGTACAAAATATTTAGCAGAGTTTCTGGTGCATTATAAATATTAAAAAGTTTAGAACCTGCTATTATTATTATTTATCTTACTCCCAAGAACTGTATAAGGGGGAACATTTTTCTTTTTTATTTTTTTCCATTTTAATGTTTCTTCCTGGTCTTGAGATCCTCTGTTTTGACCACCTGATTTCAGGGAAGTTTGCACATGGCTTCTTGGGCTGGCCCTGACCCTATACATGTATCAGGAGTTGGCCAGTTACTATCCCCCTCAGGGGATACCAGGAGAGGAGAGAGCCTGTGCACTCAGAAATCCCATTTGTAGTGTGGCAAAGAATCTTACTCTGTGTTTTTTGTCAAACCGAAATCATTATCCCACAACTCTGTCTCCTCCCCAGCAACACTCATCAAAATGAGACTCAGACATTCCATAAGGGTGTTGGAAGAAATTGGAAACATAACTTTGGAGTTGGAATTAGTCATATCAAATTTTTGTTTAAGGTTGATAACCTACAGCACTGGCAGGGGTGCAGAGCAGCAAACACTCTCATACCATTTTGGTGAGAGAACTGATTGGGCGCACCTATTTGAGAAGTTACTTGGCAGTACCAATATATCACAAGTTGCCTACCCCTTAGCTTAGATATTCCATGTCTAGGCATTTATCCTGCAGAAATATTTGTATGTGTGCATTTTTAAAAGCATGTATAAGGATATGCATTGTAGTGTCACTTATGACAATAAAAAATTAGAAACAGACCACACAATCGTAAGCATAAAATTAAGTGAATCACAAAATATCTGCATCATGGAATTCTACAAATTGATATGCATACAATATGTGTATGGTCTTGAAAAGATAGTGATATTCAAATTAAATGGAACAAGGTGAATTAAGTGGAAAAAATTGATTAGTCAATCACTGCATATTGAAAGATGAGCACAGGCTCCCCAGGCCACCTATGTGGATGCCAGTTCCTGTCCTGACATTCACCAGCAGCTGGAACTTCATTCTGTGGTTTGCTTCTGTGTCCTCCAATTTTCTTATCCATAAGACAGGACAGAAACAGATAGTCCACCTCTTAAGAGTTATTGTGAGACCACATGAGTGAAGGCCTGTCAATGACTCTAAGTAACCATGTATAGTCGCTGTTACTATTTGTATAACTTGCACAAAGTTATATATTTCTAAACATTTATAATTGTGTGGAAATATATAGGAAACATTTTAAAAATATGGTAAACTGAAAAACAGTGCCTTCTGGAAAACGGATGGGAATTGGGGACATGGAAGGCAAGGTATAGGAAGCTCCTTTTTTCCTTCTTCTTTTAATGTATTGTGACTTAGGACCATTATCTATGATGTTTTTTGTGCATTTACGGCTTCTTTTGGGCCCCTGCTGGGACCCAGGCATCTGCATGGATCAGATCTGTCAGAGCTTGTAGCCTAGTGAAGAAGATAAACTAATCCTACAGTGGCAAAGATACACCTACATTGCAAATGATAGTAAATGTGATCCAGGAAAAGAACAAGATGCATCAACAAGAATCACATGGGGACCCAAGTTATATTTGCATGGTGGAGAGGGAAGAGGGATCCGTGAAGACACGACATTTAAAAGACAGCTGTGGGTCTCCATATGACCTTTGTTAGTCATAGATACGGAGAGGACAGTACGTTCCAGGTGAGGGGAACAGTATTTGCAAAAGCTTTGAAGCTGGAGAAAGTGTGACACCTAAGAAGCCTTAAACACAGCCTAGGTGTGGGTGGCCAGACTGAAGGAGCCTGCAGGGGCCAGTATGCCAGAGTCTTTGTAGTCTGGGCTCTGTCAAGTGGGATTTCCCCACCCCCGCTGCTCTCCCCAACCTGGTCTACTATGCACCTGCATCCCTGCCTGATGCCCAGCAGATGGCAGTAGTGAAAATAAGACATTGTGACATGAATCCAGTGTCCCAGGCAGGGCTCTTATGGACACCTGCAGGGAAGAATGTTTCTTTCCCATTTTACTGATGAGGACGTATAGAAGCTGAGGAGACACGTCCAAGGTCACACAGGGTTTGGAGCTCAGGTCTTGTGCCTCCAGGGCTCCTGAATATAACCACTATGCATTTCTGCCTTCATAAATAAATAGCCAGGGATTTTAAAGGAAGATATGAATCTAATTTTCAAAACTAATAAGCATTCCAGGAAGCTTTGGGGCTGTATTCTTTCACTTGTAAATCTCACCAAGGCAGGTTTTAAAAATGAAACACTGGGTTCCTTGATGCCCATCTTTCTAATCTCTGTGGTTTCCTTTTCAGACATCCCTGTTCACACCACATCCACGGATGCCTGTAAGTAGCAGCGGTGCCTCAGGGTGCCCAGCATGCCTCAGCCTGGCAGGCGATGTCTGGTGTGGCCTGGGAACCTGGACCGGGTGGGGTGGGGACTCAGCCCCATTGCGCTTGTCACTGTCGGGCATCGGGGCTGCTGGGCTTGCCCTGAAAACAGGTGGAGAAAGGACCTTGCAGGGAACTGGCTCCAGGGTCAGGCAGGACATTCCAGGGGCCTAGAAGTCACCTCTCATAGCTAAGAGCAAAGGCCGGGCCTCTCTGGGAAAAGTTAATTCTTCAGTAACACAGAGAGAGGCTGGTGGTTTTGAGGAGAACAGAATTATTTGAGATGCCAGAAGATGAGAGTCAGAGAGAGGCAAAGACGTTCCCCATGGATAATGGCAGTGAAGGAGACCAGAGATAGGGGTGTCAAGAGGGGATCCCATTCTCAGAGAGGCTGTTCGGAGGACTGGAGCCTGAGACGTAACCAGGGGTGTGCCAGATGGACGGAGGGCGATGCTGGCTACTTCCACACACAAAAACACGTGGCAGGAAATAAAGCTTATCATCACTGTAACCTCTAGAAACCTTTTTCCTCTCTTTTCATGAATGACTCTTCAGAAAATAGGTGTTTTCAGGATCTCTTTATGCTGCTGGCAACCCTGAAGCCAGAAAACATGACATTGTTTCTTTTGCTGCCTTTGATGCAGTTCTGCTATCAGGGCTTGACCTGCGGGACAGCTGAGAGGCTGGGGTAGATGTCCATTTCAGCTGTTGCTATCTTTGTTTATTTAATATTAAGTCGATTCCATTTTAAAAGCTTAAAAGAATCCTGTGTGTGATGCAAAAGAAGGAAGCAGGTAGAGAGACTGAGTCAGGTGCTGAAATCACTGCAGGAGAAGGAAGGATTTTGTGTTTGAGAAGCATCACGGGGAGGTGGGGGCATCCTGGGGCAGCACAGACTCGGGGAGAAGTGGGTGAGAGACTCTGCGGGAAAGAGCAGGTGCACAGGCTCTGGCTGTGAGCCTTTCCTGAAGGGAGAGAAGGCCCTGATGTGAAAGGAGCCCTCTTGTCACTGAGCTGTCAACCATTAGAGGGCGCTGCCTCACTGCCCACCTGTCCTTGAAAATGGTCCATCTGTTTCTTCGCTGAGACCTAGTTTTCTCAATTATAAAATTGGGACAATAAAAATACGCTTTCAGGATTAAATGCAAATAACAGGATATTTGCACTTTATGTAAAACACTTAGAACTCTGCTCCGCTCTGGCAGAGACAGGCACTCACTGCGTAAGGGACACAGCCCCTCTCTCACCTGCAGGGCAGCACTCACTGCCTGAGGAGCTCCCTTCCCTGCCTACCACCCTGGTTTCTCACCTGCTCTCGCAGACAGGGGCTTGGAAGGGCAGAGCACCCCATGCAGCAGCTCAGCTCCGGGCATTTTCCTGGCACTGCTACAGCCAAGGTTCCTAACAGCCTTGAGGGAGTGGCACCTGTGTCCATCTTACAGGTGCTGGTCCTGCAGCTCAGAGGTGCTAGGGAGCTTGCCAAGAAGGCCCTACCTGCGAGATAGGAATGAGGGGCTAGTGTGTCAGTCATAGCGCACTGGATGGAGCGTCTGTACTGCCTTTGCTTCAGCTCGGGCTGGCTGTCCTGTGCAAGGGGCTTCCCATCACACTGCCTGTCCCTTCCACTGGTCGCCTGCCTTTTCCTGGACCACCTCCATGTATTACCTCGCCATGCCCCTGACATCTGTGGGCCTCCCTCCCTCAGGTCCACCCTGAGCCCCTCAGGGTTGAGACAAGCCTACATGTCCAACCTCTCCTTAAAGGAATTGCTCTGTAAAAACACAATTTCCAGAGCATTCCACTGGGAAGGCACATGAGGGGCCTGTTCCACCCTCCCCTTCGAGTCCCAGCACTGACATCCTTCCTGCAGGCTCTGCATTGCTGTGGGAGCCTGGGAGCCAGGAAGTCACTCTCAGATGCAAACAAGGAAATTATGCCTATGAAAAAAAAAGTTTCATTGTGGACAATTGCCTGAGTCTCCCTGGGACTGTCTTCGTCGCCATGGCAACCCATGCTTGTATTGATGGGTTTGGAAAGTGTTATTCTGTTTGACTTCTCCCTGCTCTCCTCAGGCACATGCCTTTGAGTCCCTGCAGTGCAGGAAGAGGCTGGGGAGAGAGCAATTTAGAGGGGTGTTAAGGTCTGCCGCATAATGAAGGAAGAGAATGGAAAGGAGAAGAGGAAGTAGAGGGAGAAGCCCGACTCATTTTGTTGCCCTCTCCGGGACTGAGGAGGCTCCTGGGGATAGCTGGTGGCTGCACCTGATGAGGTGAGAGGGTGCTGGTGGTTTGCAAAGGACAGAGCAGGCATATCTCTGGGGTCTGCAGATGTCAAAACCTTTGCTGGAGGATGGAGGGACAGGCAGCCTCGTGCTTGGGGAAGTTGCAGTGGAGAACTCAAACAAGGTTTTGTAACTGGAGGCTCATCAGTTCCAAAGCAGCTGTCTTAGGAAGGCTCTGTCCAACCAGCCTGATTCTACCCCTCACCCTGCTAAGGAGGCTTCCAGGATGCCCAGGCAATGACCAGAGCCTGCAGAGATGATCATGAGTCCCAGAGATGCTGTTTAACTTGGCTGAGGTCACCAGGGGGCAGTGGGGAGGAGACAGAAGCCAGCCAAACGTATGCATTCAATAGCTACTGATAGAACTGTTCCAGAGGGCTCCTAGGGGGAAGGTACTGCCTCCTGACTCCTAGGCTCTGGGGCAGAAATGTCTTGAGCATCTTGATTCCTTCTCTGGCCTGCCTGACCCCCCATAGCTCCTCACTTTGTCTTCCTGCCACTGCAGTCCCATTCACCAACACTGGCAGAATGTGCAAACGTCTTCCCTGTGTGTCTCCTGAAGCAATCCCACAAGCCCTTTTGTCTTTACGCGTTGTGTCGCCAATGACTGGAGGACCAGAAAAAGACTTGAAATCCCCACCATGGGTAGTTTTCTAGGAGGAAAACATGCTAGAAATAATGGTATTATTGTCCGTGGTGAATGGGGCTAGACAGGTCTTCTGAGCTCAATGGCAATGGAGATTCTAGGCGGAGGAATGAGCTGGCATCTGTTGAAACCTCCTCTGTGTTGGGCACTGTGAAACACTTTGCAAAAGCAATCTCACTGAATCCAGGTCACAACTCTACGAGGTAGAGCATGTCGGTTCCATACAATAGGTGATGCTGAGTGAGGAAGCCAGCTGCAGACCACGCGGTGTCCAACTGCTGTATCAGAGAGAGGCTTGGGGAGGGAGGGCAGGTAGGAACCATAGCTGCAAGGCCTTCAATATTTGTGTAGGCGTAGAGAGAGAAAGTGACATGAAACCCTTAGTAGATAGTGTCTTTCTATGCTTATTTCTCCACCAAGTAAAGGTTAGAACTAGCCAACCTCAGATTCTCTAATGTAGACATCAGACTCTTTCTTCCAGATGCATCCAGGGTCCTCCCTTCATCTCCTGCTCTCTGAAGCCGTGTCTTGCAAACACCCCATCCATGCAGGACTCCCTTCTACACCCAAGGCAGATGCTCATTCCAGCTCTCTTTGGGCTTATCTGTGGCAGGGGAGCCCGATGCCCCCCTAAACAGGCTGTGGGGATTTGGGACAGTAGCAGGTTCTGCTCCTTGAGAAGGGTCGTACACTGCCTTTGGGTATGCGTGCTCTGGGTGTTATCTGCCTTCCTGGAGAACTCTGCAAACCCATGCCATTTCTTTTTGATGTCTTGTGTCTGCTGCACTTTCTCTGTACCATTGACCTGCACCCTATGTGAAAAAGAGACCACCTGTTTATTTTGCAGATATGGAAACTGCAAAGGTCATAAGGGGTCAGTATGGGTAACTACTTTGCCCAAGTTTATACGGCCAATAAGTTAGAGGGCCAGGGCTCCCAAGACAGGCTGTACGGGTCTAAAGCTGAGGCTGTGTCCACCCTGGTCCACTGGCCCCACTCCTCTCCTGCACAGTGGCCACAAGCTGTGGAAAGATATGCCCTTGAGCTCCTGGAGGGCTGCCCTCACTGTAGTGCCCCATCTGCTCATCTTCTCCTTGTTCCATATGAATTGCAGGCTGAGGATCACATGTCCCTTCAGCCCTCCTGGGAGATGTGTTGGGCACCCTGGACGTGGTTTCCTGGAAGTGAGCCTGCCCTATCTTGGATCACTCCATCCTGGGCCCACCCAGGGCACTGCCTGTCTAGCCTGTGTCTCATCCTCTCTTCAGCAAAAGTTAGACGCACCATTCTGGCCATCCAGAGTCCAGGGTTCAACCCCCAGTCTGTCCCCAAAGGTCTGGGTCTCCTTAGTTAAGAACCCCTCCCCAGTGTCTCCATGTAGAAAGGGGTTGGAGCTGGGCACGGCGGTGAGGATCTGTAGTTCCAGGAGGCAGGTACACAGGAGGCTATGCAGGGAGGATCGCTTGAGCCCAGGATTTCAAGAAAGGTCTGGGCAATCTAGTGAGACCCCATCTCTACTAGAAAGAGAGAGAGGAAGGGAGAGAGGGAGAGGGAGGGAGAAAAAATAGTGTTTGGGCCAGAGGCCCTTAAAGACCCTTCCTCGTCTCAAAACTCTTTCCATCATTATTCACTGATGATCTTCCACATGCCAGGCTCTAAGCTGGAGGGACATGAATCAAACCACACAACTAAGTATAAAACTGCTGCCATAACAGGGGGCAGGAGGAGGAAGGCACAGTACACTGGCCCACTGTAACAGGAGGGTTGGGCCCATTTTAGTGTTCAGCTTCCCTGAAGAAGTGATTCCTGACCTGAAAGATGAGTCAGAATCAGTCCTGGGGAGTAGGAGGGAAGAACCCCTAGGCAGAGGGAACAGCCTTTGGGGGTGGGAACCTATCAGGTGATACACAGGACTGGAGGTGGCCTGTGTGGCCAGAGCTGGGGGCATGTGCTCTGTGATGAGGGGAATTCTCTGTGAAGTCCACTCTACCCTGTGCTTCTCACCAACAGGGAGAACAAGGGCCCAAAGGAGAGAAGGGCGACCCAGGCATGCCTGGGGAACCGGTGAGTTCGTGTGTCCCCCTTCCCCCACAGGGCTGGTTACCTGAAGATCTGGACTCCAAAGGCTGCCCAGCTCTACATCTGCACCATGCAGTCCACACTCAGGAGCCCCACTGAATGGAAGGCAGCCCTTTCTCCTCCTCAGGACACTAGCCACTTCCCCTCCTTGGATCTCAAATGATACCCATTGCAGTGTCCCTGCCCCACCCACCCATCTGCTCAGAACCAGGAGGATGAGCTGGTTCATGGCAACTTGTGTGCTTACAGGGACCGCAGGGCCGTCCTGGAGAATTGGGGCCTCGGGGACCTGCTGGACCACCGGTAAGAAAATCACCCCTTCCCCTGCTGACTCAGAGACTTGGAGATCCCAGCCACGCTCTCTCCCTCCAGGCCACCCTCCCCAGTTCTCTCCCCTGGCATTTTGGGAGTAGACGCTGGGGAGAGCTGCCCTAAGGTGCTGTAGAGGCTATGTGGTCCTCACTAAATGCTCCAGACACAGCCATGGGGCCAGGCCCCACCTCTGTACCCCTGGATGTGCCTACTCTGTCACTGAAGGGTTGGTGTAGGCGAGCTCCGGGTTTCTGCCATGCTCTCCCTTCTCCTGCTCAGTGGGATCTGGAGAGCAAGGGCCTCTGCATACAGCGGGCACCTTGGTTCCCAGAGGATTTGCAGAACAGGAAATGGATCCCAGCCGTGGAGTGGCAGTGCTGGTTTAGATGACACCTGGTGCATGTTAGTGCTTTGATTTTGTCATTTTGCTCGGTGTTAGCCTCTGCACTGGATCTTGGTTCTCTGGGAGACTCTGTGCTATGGTGGGAGACCCTGCTGGGGTGACTGGGGACCCTGCATGGCTGTGTGAGCCCCTCTGAGCTACATTTCTACGAAGGGTTGGTGCTGACCCCTATACCCTGGGTCAGCGGTGAGGAAGGAATGAAATCGCGATATACCCAGCTCCAACAAAGGGCCAGGAATTAGTGGTTTTCTTCACTTTTTAGACAGCGCTCCTGACCCCTTCAGTTTGGAATCATGCTTCTGATGAGCACGGTATCCCGACACCTCCCTGGCGTGTGGGAAGACAGCATCACTGAGGGTCTCTTACCCCCGCCCCTCTTTTATTTCCTGTGCAGGGTGCTAAGGGACAGGAAGGTGCACATGGGGCTCCTGGAGCAGCTGGAAACCCTGTGAGTCCCTATGATCCGCCTGCCTTGTGGGGGACCCCCGGAGGGAGGCCCCACCCAGTGTCTGCTCTGTGGCTTACAGCTCTGGGCTAGCTAGGGGGACGTGGCCCAAAAGGTCCACCCACACTCGAGTGGTTGGCTGGAGTCAGCACGGAGAGAGGTTCTGGCCTCCACCACCTTTGTAGCATTTCTTGGCTTTGTCCACATGCCCAGCGAATGAAAGAAATCTCTTTCTATGCACATGTGGATGAGACACACACACACCACCACTCGCAGGTGAGGTTGTTACTCCAGTAAGTGTGCTACGTGCACAACCACGTACACATACTCTGCAAACCAGAGAATACACATCCTATAATACACGTGTGCACATGTACACACACACACAACCCCAAACACACAGATGCAGCCAGGAAAATACACGGACACCTTTGCATAAGCACGTAAGCACACTCTTCGGCTGCTCCTGGCTCACCCATCCTTGGGGCCAGATCCAGGGTGTATTTGATCCCTGTGGGGGCTGGCACTTGTTCCTGGAGCTGAGTCGGGTTCTGTCTCATGGTGCAGAGCCAGAGATCTCGGGAGCTGGTGGGAGGCAGGCTGGGCTGACTCATCCCCGGGTCTCTGTGGAGCGGTGCTGGCAAGAGGAGCAGCCGCAGCACACGTCCAGTCTGCTCCTAGCACCGCCGCTGGGTGGCTCTGTACCAGCTAGAGGGTGCTGATATGACCAGGCCACCATGCATATGGCTGGATCGGAACTGGGTGTGCCAAGGTAGTGACAAGTGTGGATGCCACAGCGGGAACAGATGGCAGCTCCTCCCTGCTCGTGAAGACAGCCCTGGTTCCAGCCTGGCCTGGAGGGGAATGGAAGTGGAGTGTAGGCAAGGAGGATGGTGGGAGTGTTCTCCATGAGTCCTGACCCTGGAGACATGCAAAACCCAGGGACAGTGGGGAACAAGGCCTGGAAGAAACATGGGCAGCCTCCAGGGCCGTAAGAACTCCCTGCTTCCCCATGCCCATAATGTTGATCCACCTGGATGTCCTCACCCACATCTCCTTTCATGGATCATTGCCCAGCCATCAAGTTCTAGTTCAAACCCACTTCTTACCTGATTTTCCAGTCGAAGCCAACACATACACACCCACAAACATGCACACACACATGCGCACACATACACCTCCACAAACACACACGTGCACACATACACCTCCACAAACATGCACACACGCATGTGCACACATACACAAACCTCCACAAACACACACACACGTGCACACATACACCTCCACAAACATGCACACACACATGCGCACACATACACCTCCACAAACTCACACACACGTGCACACATACACCTCCACAAACTTGCACACATGCACGCACACACATACACAAACCTCCACAAACATGCACACTCACACACACCTCCACAAACATGCACTCATGCACACGCACACACACCTCCACAAACATGCACACATGCACACACACACCTCCACAAACATGCACACACCCATGCACACACATACACCTCCACGAACATGCACACATGCACGCGCACACACACAACCTCCATGAACTTGCACATGCGCATGCACAGACACACCCCTCCACAAACATACACACGCACACACGCACACACCTCCACAAACATGCACACACGCACATGCACACACACCTCCACAAACATGCACACACCCATGCGCACACATACACACACCTCCATGAATGTGCACACATGCATGCACACACAACCTCCATGAACATGCACATGCGCATGCACACACACCCCTCCACAAACATATGCATGTGCACACGCACACACCTCCACAAACATGCACACACGCACATGCACACACACCTCCACAAGCATGCACACACCCATGCACACACATACACACACCTCCATGAACGTGCACACATGCATACACACACACAACCTCCGTGAACATGCACATGCGCATGCACACAAACCCCTCCACAAACATGCACACATGCACACACCTCCATGAACATGCACACGTGCACATGCACACATACACCTCCACAAACATTCACACCCGTGCATACATACACTTCCACAAACATGCACGCATGCACACACACACCTCCACGAACATGCGTACGTGCACATACACATCTCCACAAACATGCACACGTGCATGTGCACACACTCCACAAACATGCACACATGCACGCGCACACACCCCTCCAGGAACATGTCCATGTGCACATGCACACACACATCTCCACAAACATGCACACACCCATGCGCACACATACACCTCCACAAACATGCACACACACACACCTCCACAAACATGCACACGTGCAAACATACACCTCCACAAACATGCACACACAGGCGCACACATACACATACTTCCACAAACATGCACACATGCACCCACACCTCCACGGACGTGCACATGCACACACGCGCCCACACACACCTCCACGAACATGCACATGCGCATGTGCACACACACACCTCCACAAACATACACACCCACACGCACACACACACCTCCACAAACATGCACACATGCACAAGCAGACACACCTCCACAAACATGCACACGCACACCCGCACACATACCCACATCTCTACGAAAATGCACACGTGCATGCTCACACACACACGCACACACACACATACATATGCCACTGAGATCTGAACTGTTTCATTTTCAATGTTTCCTTTACCTCGGGCACTTAGGATAAGGCCAAACCTCACCTGAGATCCTCTTTTGTGGTTAGGGCCCAGCCCTTCTCTCTGCCTACCCCCAGGCTCCTCCACACCCTTGTGCCTTAGCTCTAAGGAACTTCCAGAGTCCTCCTGCCCTCCTGCCTCTCACCTCTGTGCCAGAAGCCCACTCACCTGAGGCTTGGTGCTTGAGACGCCACGGCCCTCTAGGGAGAAGGTTCACGTCTGCAGGGGCTGTCAGGTCAGCAGCAGTTCCAGCACATCATGGTGAATTGAGTATGAGACAGGTTTGCAGAGAGAGTTGGAGCAACTACTTATAACCAATGCGTTTGGCCTTTCCAAACTTCTGTCTCTGAACAGGGTGCTCCTGGACATGTCGGTCCCCCCGGTCCCAGTGGCCCTCCAGGAAGTGTGGTGAGTAATGGGGAGAGGGCGTGGATACCAGCGCTGGCTGTGCATATGCACTGCCCAGCCACCAAGCTAGTTAATGTATCCTCCCCAAAAGCCAGAGGTGTAGGCATCCTTACTCCCATTGTCCAGATGGAGACACGGCTGTCCTAACATAGACCACCCAGAGAGTTCACACACCTGAGCCCTAGGCAACTCGCCAGCTATCTAGAGGGTAAATGCAGCTGTTGGCATCTGCAGAAAGTCTTCACATTTCACTGTTGTTGGAATCAACACCCTAGTTTGTTGCAGAAGAAACAAAATGAACCTAAAGAAGTCAAAGGTCCCTTGACGGCTGTTGGGAGACCTGGATTTGAATCCTAGCTCTTCTATTAATTGACTTGACAATCTTGGCAAGCTACTCCTTGAGGTCTCTGCTAGTTTAACTGCAAAATGGAGACAATAGCTTGGCTGCTTCACCTTTAGGGTTGCATCTTTTTTGGCCTGATGAGATTCTGCCTTTTCCGTGTCGAGGCCCAAGGTGTCCGCTAAAGGACCAGCTTTAAGATTCACCATAAACACCAATTTAGACTTGAACATTGTTCAACAAAACACTCCATGACATCTAGTCAAGGGCAACATTTACCCCCCACACACAATAGATTTAGGTCAGTCCTGTTTCTTCATCAAACCTTTATAGGTAATAAGCATAGTAGCTTAGAGGACTGAGCCTTTATACATGCCAGACATCTTTCTAAGCATATTACATGTGTTTGTTATTTAATCCACACAGCAACCCTACTGGAGGAATGTTACTATTTTACATAGAGGCTTCCGGCAGCCCAGCCTGCATTCTTCTGGCTGGGGATCTTCTCTGGCCTCTAGAGTGCATGTGATCAGGCCATGTGATGTGTGGCCAGCAGCAGCACCAGCAGAATAGCTCAGATCGCTTGTCCTCAGCTGTCGTCACTCTGAGGGTATATCCTGTGCAGGATCCCAGAGTCACAGCAAGACAGCTCCAGTGGCCAGCAAGTGTATTTCTTGCTGCCTGTTCTCCCCTGCTGTATTTATTTTTATTTATTTATTTTTTTTTTCGAGGTGGAGTTTTGCTTTGTCGCCCAGGCTGGGGTGCAGTGGCATGATCTTGGCTCACTACAACCTCCGCCTCCCAGGCTGGAGTGATTCTCCTGCCTCAGCCTCCCAAGTAGCTGGGATTACAGGGGCATGTCAGCATGCCCAGCTAATTTTTGTATTTTAGTGGAGATGGGGTTTCACTATGTTGGTGAAATCCTGGTCTTGAAATCCTGACCTTAAGTGATCCATCCGCCTTGGCCTCCCAGAGTGCTGGGATTACAGGCATGGGTGTTCTCACTTTCTACTTCTGTTTCCCTACTGTTGCATCCATGGGACACTTGCACTTAAACCATGTCTCAAAGTCAACCTTTGGGGGACTCCAAAGACACTGTTGGAGCAGATGCCACAATACTAAGGCTGGGTTCTTAAGGCCATCCTCATCATCCCAGAGTGTTCACTGTGCCAGGCCGTGCCTTCTGAGAGTTCATAGCCCAGAGCAGGTGGCAAAGCTTCCAGCAGACCATACCTGCTGTTAAGAGCTCTGATGTGTACGGTTATAAGGCCAGGCCCCCTGGGAGAGCAGCAATCACGGGCAGGGAGGAGATGGAGCTTTGGGGAATTTAAATAAGGGATGGGATTGGGTGGGAGCTGTAGTCGTTGACTTCTGGGGGACCTGATGATTCTTCCCTGGGGGTCACGAGCCACCAAGAGTGACCAGTCATCTTTAAATTCACCACATCTGTAATCTTCCTTTCCACAGGGTGCTCCTGGCCTC
Organism: Macaca fascicularis; assembly: GCF_037993035.2. Taxonomy (NCBI): domain Eukaryota; kingdom Metazoa; phylum Chordata; class Mammalia; order Primates; family Cercopithecidae; genus Macaca; species Macaca fascicularis. The sequence continues at coordinate 148,255,817 of NC_088382.1, read as the reverse complement.
AGAGGCCCCCCTGGGAAAGATGGGGAGCGTGGTGAGAAGGTAAGACTAATGTGATCTCTCAGCACACAAGCGAATATCCTCAACTTGTTACAGGCACTGAAGGAGCAGCTCACTCTGCAATCAGAAGGGGTTTATTAAGTAGGAGGGAGAGGGAGACAGTGCCATCCCATTGGCTCATTTATTTCTCACAACAGACCTGAGAATCAGACGAGTGTCCATTCGACAGATGTGGAGACTGAGACTCTGAGAAGTTAATTAGTTTGCCCTGTGTCTCATAGCAAATGAGCTACAGGGCTAGGTCTGTCTGACTCCAAATCCTGTTCTCTCTCAACTCAGTACACCAACTTATCCATTCTACATCTATGCTCACACATGTAAACCTTCCCAAGCTATGAGATTTTTTTTTTTTTCTTGAGACAGGGTCTCACTCTGCCACTGAGGCTGGAGTGCAATGATGTGATTTCCACTCACTACAACCTCTGCCTCTGGGGTTCAAGCAATTCTCATGCCTCGGTCTTCTGAGCAGCTGGGATTACAGGTGGGCACCACCACGCCTGGCTAGTTTTTGAATTTTTTGTAGAAATGGGGTTTCACTATGTTGCCCAGGCTGGTCTCAAACTCCTGGACTCAAGTGATCCACCAGCCTTGGCCTCCCAAAGTGCCCGGGTTACAGGTGTGAGCCATCGAACCCAGCCTAAGATTTTAATTATTAAGAAGAGAGACACATGTTCCCACCCCAATTAAAAAAACAAAAACAAAAACAAAAAAGACCCAGAGGCTAAGGAGGAGAATCTACACCCTTTTAAGTTCCATTTTGCATTTCTCTGACGTAGCACCTTAGGAAATGACTCTGAGGGTAATTGGTGACACTGAGCCAGTGCTCAGGAAATCAGACGCACTCATTTGAATGATTCAGGGCTTTGGACCTGAGTCAAATGCCAGCTCCCTTGCCCTAGTTACATTGATATAAGCTAGGGTGACAAAGGTGATTCTCAGTGGAGGGTTTTTACCCAGGGAGATATTTTTTGTTGTCACCACTAAGGGGAGTAACTGCTCCTGGCATTAGTGGGTAGAGACCAGAAAGCCTGGTAAAAACCTCACAGTGCATAAGACATTCCCCTAATAAGAACGATCCTCCCTGAAGGTCAATAGTGCCAAGGTTGAGAAACCCTGATCTAAATAAAGGGCATCCTCTTTGCACCTGCATTTTCTCCTCTGTAAAATGAGGATGATGCCACATTGATCATAGGTTGTGAGGATTAGCAGACGAATTGGGGAGGCGTGTGCAGTGGGCTCAGCAGATAACAGGTGACATGTGGTTGTATCCTGCCTTCCCTGCGTGAGCAGATCACGCTTATATCCATGGACAGGAAGAGACAACATTGGGGCATGGATTGTCCACAGAGGTCCCTCCTAGCACACATGTGACCAAACTTCTTAACATGAATTATTTCAAGTTCAAGTTCACTCTACTTGGTACCTTTTAAAGAATCACTTCAGTTTTTATGTTTTTGCATAATTTACCAAGAGGAGATGTCATTTGCCTTTTGGCAAGAAGGTTCAATTTTAAGCTACATGTCTCCCAGAAAAAAAGAGCTTAGTGCAGAGAAAAATGATCAACACATCTATGAAAAATATCTTGAGTTTTTGGAGTGTTGATCATAGGCTTAATAATAACCCTATGGGCCACGTGTGGTGGTCACGCCTGTAATCCCAGGACTAAGAGGCCAAGGTGGGCAGGTCACTTGAGGTCAGGAGTTCATGACTAGCCTGGCCGACATAGTGAAACCCCATCTCTACTAAAAATATAAAAATTAGTTGGGTATGGTGGCACATGCCTGTAATCCCAGCTACTTGGGAAGCTGAGGCACGAGAATTGCTTGAACCTGGGAGGCGGAGGTTGCCTTGAGCTGAGATCACACCACTGCACTCCAGTCTGGGTGACAGAGTGAGACTCCATCTCAAATAATAATAATAATAATAATAATAAAATAACAACAACAATCCTTATGTAATACAGGTGCAAACATTCATTTTTTGAAAAAAATAATACCATTTCAGACTGCCTAGATTAAGCAAAGGAAAAACGTCTGGATTCATCTGGTATTCCTTAATTATACCATGTCTGAAGGATGGCACATTGTAAGTAGGACGTTGGTAATCTGGAAGGGGATGTCCAAGATGTTAGGCATCTTAGGAGGACTAACAGGTGCGTGTTCAGAAACCAGAAATCAGTGGGCTATTGCCATATTGAGCCTCTAGAGGGAGCCAAATGCCTTCCCTTGGCTGAGCAGAAGCCCAGGCTGAGGGCCGGGCCTGAGACTTAACTTGGAAAGGAACCTCCAGGGCTCTGCAAAGTGGTAAAAATCCCGGACATTGCAGCATGCTTTTTCCCTCTCACACCATGTGCAGGGTCTGTCCTGGGGCTAGGGGAAGCCGATCCTGCTCCAGGCTTGGAGAGAGGCCCTCTCCATCCTTGCTTTGCCCATCCTTGGCTCATCTTACCTTACCCCTGCTCCATCTGAGAATGTCTGGAAACATTGCGATTGCAGCTTCCGCCCAGGGCAGCCCCGTCTGGGGAAAGGAATCCATCTGGTTCGCGGGGCTCAACCTAGTGTTCCACAGCCAGGGCCGCCACAAGGACTGCTCAGAGCTCTGTGGTCAGAGAAGATGAACACTGGCCTGGAGCAAGCTTAAATCCCAAGTCCCTGAACAGACCCCGGTGCCCATGCTAGCACTCTCATGCTCTCTCTCCCTTGCTCTCTCCGTTGTAGCTTTAAGCTCTGTTCTTATAGTTGAAAACCTAACTGTAAGAGGGATTGGATTGTGTCTGCAGGGTTCAGGGAACAGACTGAGTGTCCAGTGTTGGGAAGATTTCAGAGAAGGCTGAGTGTAAAGAAATGTTACGTAACAGAGCTGCCTGACAAAGGAATGCCCAGTGTGGAGAGGTAGTGAGGTCTCTGCTCCCAGAGGAGTTCAAGCATAAATGAGGGCCAATCTGTAAGAGATGCACCGGAAGTAGATTTGCCCGCACTGGGTGGGAGGTCCTCATGAACGTCCTGTCATTTTCCATGCTTTTTATTGAATCGATTGACTAAGGCCGCAGTAACAAAGTATCATGAACTGGGTGGCCTAAACAGCCAAAATGTACTTTCTCCCAGTTTTGGAGGCAAGAAGTCCTCAGTCAAGCTGTTGGCAGGCTGGCTCCTTCTGAGGGCTGTGAAGGAAACATCTGTTCCAGACCTCTCTCCTTGGCTCCTTGGCGGTGTCTTGTCCCTGTGTATTTGTGTTGTCTTGCCTCTATGCATGTGTGACCAAATGCCTCTTTCTTTAAAGGCCACTACTCAGATTGGATTAGGCCCATTGGAGGGTCACACTCCAGTGTGACCTCATCCTAACTTTAATCACATCTGTGCGTTGAAGTAGTAGGTGTTAGGACTTCAAGACACGAATTCTGGGGGACACGATATAACTTATAATATGCATTACACAGTCCATCTTTCTGTGTCCCAGAAAGCATGGGCCTTCTAAAATCATAAGGGCAGTCCCAGGAAACCTACAAACCTACTCAGGCTGCTTCCCCGTGGAAAAGCTTCGTGCTGAGGGTAATCGACCCTAGGAAATGTCTACTTTTCTTTCCAGGGCTCAGCGGGGGAAGAAGGCAGCCCAGGGCCAGTTGGTCCCAGGGGAGATCCCGGTGTTCCTGGGCTCCCTGGGCCACCCGGAAAAGGGAAGGATGGAGAGCCGGTAAGTGGAAGGTCGGGAGTCCCTTCGCCTGTAGAAACCAGGTGAAAATTAGAGAAGGAAAAGGAAAAACATCTAACTGCCAAACTTTACAGAAATTGAACCGTGGCCAATGAAAGGGGCCTGGTTGGGAAAGGGGTGGTGTGTGGGTCCAACAGTCTGCTCTAATGTGGTTCAGGCTAGGGCAGCACATCCTCATGGACCACTGGCCAAATGCCAGCCTGGGCCAGTGCTGGGGACACAGAGATGGATGAGACAGTCTGCACCCTGGAGATGCTCCCATCTCATGGAGAGACAGTCAGGTAAGCACATCCCCACGGCTCAGGACAAGTGTATGCACAGAGAAGGACTTCTGGTCTACTCTGGTGCTTTCAGCCAAGACTTCCTAGAATCATGGTTTTCATTGTGGCTGTGAGTGCCAAAGCCCTTCAGCCTGAAGTGAAGGTTTCAAAGCCTGCTTTGAAATGAGGCCTTGCCCCTTACTTGCTTCAAGTCTATACAATAAGGCTCTTCAACGGGAAAGCAAACAGAGAGGCTAAGAGATTTCCAGAAGGCCACACAGAGGCAGTAGGAGGCAGAGTCAGAATTCATATCCAGGGCCTTGGGGCTCAAAACCGGATTCTGTTTCTTTTGTGCAAGTCAGGTCCTAGGGAGAGTCTCACCCATCTCTGGGTCCCCAGCAGAGGATGCAGTCAGCCTGGCACGGGGTGGATGAGTCAGTGTTCACCCTCAGCTCCATGATTGTCCTTGTATTATTTATTTCCCCAGGGACTCCGTGGATCACCTGGACTCCCTGGACCCCTAGGAATCAAGGTGAGTGCTTGTCCAAGAAAACCGTGGGTGCCATGAGTTGCCCTTAGAAAGAGAACATGGAAAAATTAATTATAAACATCTCCGGTCACTTCAGTCCACTTCCATGTTTCCCAGCTCATTGCATTCCATTTGACTAAAGGTTCTAGGACTGTTTTTTTTTTTAATTTTTTAATTTTTAATTTTTAATTTTTTACAAAGTCTCACTCTGTTACCCAAGCTTGAGTGCAGTGGTGTGATCTCAGCTCACTGCAACCTCCACCTCCTGGGTTCAAGTGATTCTCCTGTCTCAGCCTCCCGAGTAGCTGGGACTACAGGCACGCACTACCATACCCGGCTAATTTTGTTTTGTATATTTTTAGTAAAGATGGGTTTTACTATGTTGGCCAGGCTGTTCTTGAACTCCTGACCTCGTGATACCTGCCTCGGACTCCCAAAGTGCTGGGATTACAGGTGTGAGAGAGGATAAAACCGGTGCACCTGGCTGGTTCTATCACTCTTAACTGTTATATTGAAGTAGTTGCCATATAATCAGTACTTAATAAATACTTACCATTAATTGAAGTGGCAGGAGACACTGACTTTCGATCGGCAGAGCAATAGGTCTAAGCAGTTCTTGAATTATGAGTCTCATTGTAGTACCAGATGATTCCGAAATTTCAGAGGCTTAACACACTAAAAGTTCGTATCTCATGGACACTAGGTCTATGGGAGTCTTGCTGCGGGAAGTTCTCACCCGCATAGCCATTCAGTGGTCACATTCGAATCCCATGACTCTTCCATCCTCTAAAGTTTCAGAATTTTCTACGGAATTCTTGGAGTGCAACAATAATAAAGAGAGTGGGGAACCCTGTGGGAAGATTTTATGGCCCAGGCCTGGAGATTGCTAATTCATTTCTACCAACACCCAATGACAGTCACACAGGGGAGACTGGGGCATGTTGCCTGCTGAGGCACACAGGAGGAAAAGAGAAATGCTTGCTAAATACCAACCAGTCTCTTCCTCAATTCGGTTGCACCCACAATTTAGAAAATACGACTTTTTTCATGGGGAAGTGTTCTTATGAGAAATTTCCTGAGTGGACAGGGAAGTTTCCTAAAATACCTTCTACATTGAATCATTCATTCATTTACGCATCAATTACCAATCAATTACCAATGCATTCATTACTTTATTCACTGCATGTCTACTGAGTTTCTTACCACATGTGTCAGATTTTAAGGTGGGTTATGGGATGACAGCAGTGCATGTCCTGTGTTTCAGGACCTCCAGTGGCTCACAGTTCAGCCGGGAAAACAGATATGTAAACAGACAAAAAGTAGACGAGTGCTAGGAGAGAGGGTAGCTCAGGGCACGTGTGGGCTCCGAGGGGGCTCGCTAACCCAGCTTGGTTTCGTTATCGTGGCTTCTTAAAGGAGGAGATGTTTGTCCCGGTTTTAAAGTGCATGTAGGGCCAGGTGCGGTGCCTTACACCTGTAATCCCAGCACTTTGGGAGGCCGAGGTGGGTGGATCACAAGGTTAGGAGTTCAAGACCAGCCTGGCCAACATGGTGAAACCCTGTCTCTACTAAAGATAAAACCAATTAGCTGGGCATGGTGGTATGCAGCTGTAATCCCAGCTACTTGGGAGGCTGAGGCAGGAGAATCATTTGAACTCAGGAGATGGAGGTTGCAGTGAGCTGAGATCATGCCATTGCATTCCAACATGGGCGACAGGGGAGACTCCATTTCAAAAATAAATAAATAAATAAAAATAAAATAAAGTGCATTAGCCATTAGCAGGGGAAGAAGTTGAAGGAGGAGTCATTGGCAGGGGAATTAACAGGGCAAGACACTGAGGCCTGAGGCAGAATGTGTTCAGAGAAGACCATGAGCTCTAAGTATGCCCATATCCAGTGAAAATTATTTGACTAACTCAGATGCATCAACTTTTAAAAATGTGGGTGAAACAGTCAATGACTGACTTGAGAATATGTACATTTTGGGCTTTCATTTGATGTGCATATTCAAAATATTAATAAAAGTGTTATTGTAAAATTATATTATTTTACACTTGCATATGTCTATGAAAACAATTTTTTAAAGTTCCTAGATGCCTTCAGTGTCTTCTGTCATCGTCCCTTGAGCCACCGTCTAAGTCAGCTGGCACTTCTCCAAAGCTTATTACCATGCATTCCACCTGAGTGTTTAAAGATTCAACACTTCTGGAATACACACACGCTGCTATTACTGAAAGTTTTATTCCAGCCCCAGAAACCATTCTCCAAACAGTAGGAGGCCTTTTTTCCCCCTTTTTATTTCTTTCTATGCTTGCACCTTTGGGATCTCAACAACATAAACACAGAGTGTATTGCTTCTAAAATTGTATGTGAGAGGCTTGCTTACAATAATGTGCAAGATATGAAAATTTGAGGCTCCAGGAATAATTACTGTTATCTATATTACATTTCATTGCTTCATGGTTTCCCCTTATTCAAGCAGGTGAGGTGCTCTCTGTAAGCATCCCAAGCTTACACTAATTTGATCAATGTAGACCCATGTGCTTTTTCCTAATAGTGATATTCACAATCAAAATATTTTTCAAAAGGGAAAATGTTTTTGTGTGTTATGAGTAAATACATAACCACTCCTCATTTTCTGAGGAATAAAATTGGGACTAACTTTGCCTGACTGTGGGAGCATATAAAATAGTTCCACATGCCTGGAACAGTGGGTATATATGGAAAGGGGCAGATTAAGGAATTAGGACCTAGATTCTGGAGGATTTTGTGCATTAACCACCAATCTGAAGATATGTAGCAGGCTCCCTCGTGATGTGGTACACACAGTCCAGTCCGATCTGCAGTGCTCAAGCACTCCACTTCTTTCCCCTTAGAGGAGGAGGACCTCAGGGACCCTCAGGGCCTAGAGGGCGTTAGAATCTAGAGGGCATTGATAGCCTCTTGGAAGACAGGAAGGTGAGGGCACCAGAAATGGTGGAGCAGCAAAGTGGCTTCAAATGCTCCTTCTTTATGACCATTGATCTAATAGTAGGAGACCTTTTTCCCCTTTATCCTGTTTATTATGTAGCTGTATCTTTGGGATCTTAGTGATCCATTGATGGGTAGGCTCAGAGTGTGTTACCACCTAACTCACAGGCAGAGTCTGGGGGAAAAATAAATGATGTCATACAAGTATATATACATACAGTTGCCTAGCATGGTGCTGGTCACAGTTGCATGCTCAGTAAATATTCATGATCCTTATTATTGAATCCCCTGTGGGGTCTGCTTTAGACCTTATTATTAATTATTATGATTATGCTTGGATCCTTATTATTAGATCACTCTGTGGGGTTGCAGCAAGAAAGCAGGGGTCTATCTCTGCAGGCACGCAGTTGTTGGAGGAAGCCTGGGGGAAGTGGGGGAGGCAGCATTAAAGAGCAGAAGCAGGCTGAGACCCCCCTGGGGGAGGAGTGCAGACACTCCTGACATGGGTCTAGTTGACCAATTGGTTTTAACTCCGTGAGTCTCAGGGCAAGTCATACTGCCCCTTTGGCCAAATGTTTACTCTTATTTAAAATGTGAGATGTCTAAACACTTGACCCATTTCAGTGTTGATATTGTGTAAATGTGTAAGTCAGAATGTGGCTTAGAAAGCGTTCCATAGTCAATTGGCATTGGGAAGACAAATTGGAATTTAAGGTCATCTTTAGTTGTAGAATGGGTTGCTCAGCCAGAGGAAGAAGGTAAGAAGTAGGGGAAGCTAGGGAGAGGTGGAGAGAGAGATCCCAGAGAGGGTGACTTGTGCAAGGCTTGCCCTGGTACTGTCCCAGGTGCTGATTGAAATTAAGGAAATTTCCTTAGGAAATCAAGGAAGGGAGTTATTTGAAGGTTTTCTTTGGCTGCCGTTTGGCCCTTCCTAATCCCTTTTAACTGCAGGAAGACTCTTGAAGATGCCAGTATTTGTCTTGAGTGGCACTTGTTTCTAGCAGGCTAAATAAGCTTTGGCTTCATGCAGAGCTGGGTTAAAGTGCCAGCTCAGCTACCTACAAGGCAGATGACTTGAAGGCAGGTGGCTCAAGCAGCTCTGTCTCTCTGAGCCTCAGTTCCTTTCTGTATGAAGGAATAAAGAGTGTTTAACCCCTACAGGGCTCCTCAGGAGATCCATGATCTTATGACACACAGATGTTGCTCAATAAATGTCATTCTCCATCTACAACCCCCACACTTCCTTCCTCCCACATCTCTTCCTTGGACACTGTGCTGCAGATTCTAGCTCATGCGCTCTGTTCTTTCTTAACCATTAGCCTTCTGGCTTTTCCTGTCAGAACATTAAAGTCTTTTTGCTCTTCTTGGGGCCATTTTCTGAAAGTTTCAGTTTATGAAATTGTAAGGTCATTTCTTTGGGGAATTTGTTAGCATCACAGTGGACCATAAACATACAAATGGAGCCAGACCTAGTGTAGCAGAAAGCAGTCAGTGACTCCACGCTTCCAGACTGGGCTGGGAGAGGCCTTTCTATCATGTTCCTTCCTCTGAAAAAGTTTATTTTGGTCAAAGGCAGAACCCAATGCCTGACACAGAGTGACTGATACAGGATTCTTTTGTTCCTGCATCCAAGAAATGGTTACTAGCTGCCACCTGTCTCAGACCCTAATCTGGACACTGTGGATACAGAGATTCATAGATCCAGTACCTAAGAGAGGGCCTGAATTATTTTAGGTGCTTGGTAAACATTTGTTGGATGAAGAAATGAATGAAGATTTTCTACTTTCAAGCTGCTTGCAGAAAAGTCAGAGGGTCAGACAACTGTGCACTGGGAGGGCAACATGTTAAGGTCAATGAAGATCTACGCAACCATTTGCAAAAAGACAGAAGGGCAAGACAGGCAGAGGCAGCTTTATAACAACAAAACAATGGGATTGAGTCTTAGTTGATGGTAGGCTTTGGAAGCTTAGAACATGGATGGAAGAAGATCTCAGACAAGGGGAAATAGCATGTATAAGAAACCGAAGAGCAAACAAATACCATGGAAGCATACAAACTAGGTTGTTGACATGACTTAGCTTGCAATGGTCAGGGTTTGCGGATGTACATGGACCATGGCCTTGGGACAGGAAAGGGACAGTTTCTGCTTCAAACTAGAACAGAAAATAAGAACAACAGGAAGATCTGCATTAAGATTGTAAAAGCAAAACCAAAGGGCAAAAGAATATAGATTTATCTGACATTTATATGTGTTTAGTTCACTTTCTATCTTCTACCTCTGCATATAAGGTAATAATAGAGGGAGGATTGTTTGAGCTCAGAAGTTTGAGACTAGCCTAGATAACATAATGGGACCCTGTCCCTCAAAAAATTTCAAAAATTAGGCAGGTATGGTTGTTCACACCTGGAGTTCCAGCTATGAGGGAGACTGAGGCAGGAGGATTGCTTGAACTTGAGAGGTCGACGCTGCAGTGAGCCATGATTGCACTACTGTACTCCAGCCTGGGTGACAGAGCAAGACCCTGTCTCAAAAATAAAGAAATAATAAATAAGTGATAATAATGCAACCATAATATACAGTGTATTTCTCAAGCGTATAGAGCTGTTTTTAAATGTCTTCATAAGATACATGGGGATTTGGTAGAACTTTTTTTTAATTGATGAGGACCCAATGATGCAGAGAGGTTATGGGACTTACCCAAGGTCACAGGATGAGGTTGACTTGGCCCTGAGACTGGACCTAGTATCACCTCACTACCAGCTTGAAACCTTCCTACATGCCCCTCTCCACTGCGGCAATGAGCTGGTGACAGATAAATCATGGGTCATGACGGTCATTCTTAGTTCATGACACTTGTTTCCATATTTGTTTTATTTATTTATTTATTTTTGCTCCCTCTATTCCCCAACCTCCCCATAGAAACGAGTTAGATTTTCTAGGGATCCATAGTATCTTGAACTTCCAAGAACCATTCATATTATATTATTCTAAAGAAACAGATTACACTAATTGAGAATATACAGAAAATTTGAGGGAACTCCTGGCAGAGATGTGGGCAAAGCAAGGGATGTTGCTGACTCTTAGGGACTCAGAAACAGCAGGTACTGTGACTCAGAGGCCCAGAGGGACCAGGGGAAGAAATGATGTCAAGGAGACCTAGTGAGGGATTTAGATACTGGTTTGTATCTTTTGTGAGAACTTTGCAAGGTCTGTTCCTTCATATCCTCATGAACATCCCTTCTTTTCCGAACTTAGCACTGAGTATTGACAATGGGCAGGACTTATGACTGAGTAATCTTCTGGGCTTGGAATCTAGATTATGGTTTGCAGTGAATGAATGAGCATTAGTTGAGTGAATATATAGCTTATGTACTCATCCAGGCAACGGTTTTACTATAGGAAAGGCAAATCATCTTAGAGCCATTAATGAGATGTTTTATAATGCACAATACCCAAACCTTAATAAAGCAACATACTACCTAGCAATATCGAGTTCTGTCTTAATTAACTGCAACATTATCTCTTTGGCTCTTCATAACAAGCTTCTGAGGCTGTTTCTGTTTGTCATATGAGTTAACTTATTCCAGAGATATTAAGTGGCTTGAGCCAAGATCACCTGCCATCTTGGCCTCAGGCTTGACTGTGGTTCAGCTGGCTAAATAAGCTCAGGATCACAGCCTCCTACACAAAACTGTTGGGGCCATGTGTGTTTTGGGCCAAATTTAATTTCAATTTTAGAAAGGTAGTAATATGCAAAATATACACTTAATGACATTTATGGTAGTATCTGGGGCAACACCCCAATCAAGCTCATTCATCCTTAGGTGACAAAAATATGTAAATGTTCACGCAAAATGGAATAACCAAAGACTGCAAATAGTGTGTGTCAGCACAAGTCAGGTTTTGCTGCCAACTGAGTTGAGGTAAACACTTGTTTTTAAGGGCTGAGGATTTTGAAATTATGAATAAGGTATGACTCTGCCTCAGCTTTGTTCTCCAGGAAATGGCAAACAAAATTTCTTCCCTTTTTCAATTTCTTCCTCCTTTTTCCTTTTCCATCAAAGTCCAGCATGGCAGTACAATGGGAACAGAAGCAAACACAACTCCTAGCTCATGTTGAGTGCTGTGCTAGGCTCTGTGCCAAGCACTCTCTCTGCATAATCTGATTGAATGAGCACAACATCTGCAGACCTGGCAGCTCCTGTCCTGTTCCCCTTGTAGGTGAGGAAACTAAAGCATAGGAACTCATCACTTTCCTAAGTTAACAGTTAATAGGTGTTGAAACCAGAACTTAAATCCAGGCCTCTGACACCCAGGTCCACACTGTTAACTATGCTTGAAGGCAAAGGTCTTATCTCGGTCCCCTTTAGGCTCCTCACTCCCACATTCGGAAGGGTGATGTGGAAAATGTAGGTACTTGATAAATTATTGGTGAATTGATAAATTAATTTATGTGTGATTTGGGATCTAAATTGAAATGTGGGTGCGTGTGTAAGTCTGGGGTATAGTTAGGATGAGGGTTTGATGTGGTTTTAAGAAAGCATGGTAGATTTGGACAATGCTTCCATGGGGAGGGCCATATTGTTATAATCACATTTGGAACCATGGTCAAGGTTGGTCCAGGAATGGTCATCCTTGAAAGGTATATAATCTGAGTTGATGGCTGTGGTCCCTGAATATTGGGCTGAGTGGGATGATGGGCTGCTTGGGTAGACTATAGCATGGCCCATGGAGGCCAGGTGGCAGGAGAAGCCTGCAGTCAGGATTCTAGAAGAAGCATGATTCATTTTGCACCCTAGCCCTCTCCTTCCTGGCACTGACCTCTTGATCTTATTTTTCTCTCTTTCTAGGGGGATCGAGGAGCTCCTGGGATCCCTGGTTCTCCTGGCAGCCGTGGTGACCCAGGCGTAGGGGTTGCTGGCCCTCCTGTAAGTCCTTATTTATCCAGCTCTTACTTGCTTTCAGGACATACAGCCATTTCCTGTTGGACCTGCCTGCAGAAACCCTCTTTTTTTTTTTTTTTGAGGTGGAGTCTCATACTGTCACCCAGGCTGGAGTGCAGTGGTGTGATCTTGGCTCACTGCAACCTCTGCCTCCCAGATTCAAGTGATTCTCCTGCCTCAGCCTGCTGAGTAGCTGAGATTACAGGTGCCTGCCACCACACCCGGCTAATTTTTTGTATTTTTAGTAGAGACGGAGTTTCACTATGTTGGCCAGGCTGGTCTGAACTCCTGACCTTGTGATCCACCCACCTTGGTCTCCTAAAGTGCTGGGATTACAGATGTGAGCCACCACTAGTTTTAATGAATAATTCACATCAGTCTATTATGTGTTAGTTTACAAACTCACTAGGGGTGATAGCTTTAAGAATTGCTAAAACTTTGAGTTATAGGGTCTTAAGAATCAATGAAGTGTGTCCCCATTCAGGTTGAGGATTGCTGTCAATATCTTCGGCCTCCACCTGAATGCCTCTAGAAATAGAAGGCATGCTTCTTTCAAAGCCAGTGCATCTGGCTCTGCAGTTTAAAAATATATTTCCATAGATAATGGAAATTCAGTAGAATTTTTTTTTTCATTGAGAATAAAATTATGGTATCCTGTAGTTTCCACCCAGTGCTTTTAATTCTCCCCTTTGTACCACAAAGAACACATATTTTCTTTCCTCCTTTACTGAGTGATAGTTTTTGGGACATAAGACCAGTTTACAACCTTGAAGCCTTTTCTTCTGTTTAGTCCCTTCTTTGATAGACATCGTACCCTCTTAATGCACCTTAAAAGTGCATTTACTTTGTCCTTAAAAGCCCTGTCTTGCAATTGTTTAAAAGAAGCTCAAATACTCAGTCCTTTTCAAATGCCATTGCTAAACCATGGAATACCTAAACTATCCATGTATTATCGTTGTTGTTACTATTATTTTAACCCAAAGGCACAATCCAACTTTATCTTTATTAAATGCAACTTGAATATAAACTGGAGTAATACATGGTCTAGTTTCTGTCTGATCTTGCATTCAATAAATGAAGGCCATGACCAAGAGTGATTAAGAGTAATATCATTCTTCATGCATGACTCTCAAAGAATGAGAAGGAAAATCCAATTTAGTACCCAAAATATTACCTGTGAAATAAAATTTCCCTTTCCTTTTCTTCTGTGGTTCTCTTATATCCAGAGTAGTTCTTGGGCCTCTCACTGTCTCCCTGAAATTCTCCTCTGTCCTCCCATTTTCAAGCAGGCCTCCTGGCTTCCACACCAGAAATCACCTCCTCACTGTTATTTCTACTCACTCGCAATGAGGGATCGTTTCATGGTGGCAAGAAGACCAGGTAGCTCTGTGTCTTCTTAGATCTGCCTGAAAACCATGGAAAGAGGCATGTGGAATGCCCTTGGGAATGTCTAGTTTGGTTAAACTGTTTTCCTGAAAATATATTCTCAGCTAAAATTGCCCACTTCATTACATTCATTTTACCTTTGTTCTTTGGCTATTTTTGTTCAGTCTTTTTGTAACTGGAAGGAACACTGTAACAAAAAGTGCAGTGAGAGAAGACAATAGTTGATGCCTTCTTCTTTCTGAAATTCTCCTTTAATAGGGCCCCTTCTGCTGGAGTTAGGATGCTGCTTCATGTAGCAATTGCCACTTAGAATAGAGAATGGATTGTAAGTGAAACTACAGACCCATAACCGGAATGAGGCACCCCCATCACTTACCAGGGTTCTACATGACCCTGTCTACTCCTTGCAGATTCACCTTATCAGCCCTTACAGAAAGCTGGCTTTGGAGGCGGACACAATTCACCTCACCTGCCACCGAAGAGCCAGCAAAAATCACCCATGAAATATGTTCCTGCCTAAGTGAATCCACCTGAAAAGTCATTGGCTGGCTGTAGTCAAGAGGCTGTAAATCAACTGTTTTTAGTGTCTTGGCTACCACTTGGACTTATTAAAAGCTTCCGTGGTGGATAAAACCTTATTGAATTTTCATAAATCCTATCTCTGGCCACAGCCCAGGCCACTAATGGCCTGGGAATCTGTATAGAGGGTGCAGAGATATGCTGAGCTAAGCAAAGGTGTGTGGAGGAGGTGAAGAAGGGGTCAGCCTGGGGGTGGGTACATGTTAAGTTCGTTGGGGATGCAGTTGCCTCTTTACAGGAACATTGCCGTTTGCTGGGAGGTCCTGTGTCATATCTTGTGCTGGGCCTCAGAGCATCCACATCTACCGCCTCACTTGGTACTGGGCAGGTTGTTTTATCCTTTGGTTAAGGCTGGGATCCCATGAAAGTGCCCCTAAGAAGGGGATTCAAGAGCAAGGAGTTTGTTTGGGAGGTGATCTTAGAAATCACTACTTAGGAAGTAACAAAGTGAGACAGATAAAGCAAGCAAGCCAAGGGGAGGGTATGTTACTGAGCAGATGGCCACTGTGGGTACCTGGGGCTCACCTGTGCAACAGCCCCTGAGTGACTACATGGCATTGTTGCGGAGTTGTTCTGCAAAGGGAGCAAAAGAGCTGGGGCGTTTCTGTACCACCTCCTGCCTGTATTTGGTTGGAGGCTGCTCCCTGGGGAGTTGACTCCCAGAAACTCTCAGCCTTCCCTGTGGTTGGGCCAAGCATTCACCTGTGGCTAAAGAAAGCCCTGGGCAGGTGCGTGCCCAGGGAACATGGCAGGAGGGAACGGACGTGTCCACTACGTCACTGTTTTCCAGGTAAACAATGTGAGGTTCAGAAGGTGACGTGATTTGGCCAATGCTACGTAGCCAGCCCAGGGCAGGGCCAGGATACAGACCCGCTTCCCACAGCCTCTGAAACCAGTCCTTTTCCCCCTGCAACACCTTGCTTTGTGGCTTCGGCAGGATGGGCAGGATTTATTCATTTCCATTAATCTTCTGTGAGGTCCCTCAAAGAAGGCACATTAAGGATAGATCCAGCTGGGACCGGGCACGGTGGCTCATGCCTGTAATCCCAGCACTTTGGGAGGCTGCGGCAGGCGGGTCACCTGAGGTCAGGAGTTTGAGACCAGCCTGGCCAACATGGTGAAACCCTGTCTCTACTAAAAATACCAAAGTTAGCCAGGCGTGGTGGCGCATGCCTGTAATCTCAGCTACTCAAGAGGCTGAGGCAGGAGAATTGCTTGAACGTGGGAGGTGGAGGTTGCAGTGAGCTGAGATCCGCCGCTGTACTCCAGCCTGGGCAGCAGAGCCAGACTCTGTCTAAAAAAAAAAGAAGAATAAGTTACTCTTTGCTTCCTTCCTCCCGTGGTGTCATGCTCCCGTGCCTTTGGCATCCAGGGCAGCACTGACTCCCTGGAAGGGAGCCAGGAGCTCTGTCTGCCAATCTCTGCACTGTCACAGGCAGGGGGATGAATGATGAGGCCGTTGTTTGGGGGTTTTGGCTTGCTGCTTCAAGATATTAACAAACAAAAATCCTTTTAATCTTCAGGTTGCCTCTGATGTTCCCTTAGCAATGTTTAAGATGCTTACAAAATGAGCCTACTTAGGCCCTGGGACAGATTAAAGTCCAAGTTAGTTTGACTGAAGGAGCTGGGGTTTCTAAAGACAAGGTCCCATATGTAACCCAGGACTCGCTCCTTCCTACCCTGGCCCTCAGTTTCCTGATGGATCAGGTGCCAGCAAATTCTGCAGCAGCATCAAGGAAACTGGGAGGATTACAACATGATAATACTGGTGATAATACCTGCTTCCCTGCCTTTGCCCTGGTGATGTCATAGCAATTCTGTTTGCCTGATGTCTTTCTCAGACTTTGCAGCCTGAAATGACCTCCCTTGTTGAGCCTCTCACCGTTGCTCCCGGGAATTAGTTGTACCGATGCATTACATCAGTGGGTCCAGGCATTGAAGACGCACGTACAAAAGGGACGGAATCCCCGGGCTCCCTGCCCTCCAGTGGGCCTTCTAGCCTAAGAGTGACAGGAAGCACGGCCCCGTTATGTGCAATCAAATATCTCAACTGCCCTAACAGAAGGGTTTTTTTTTCATTCCCCCACTTTCGAAGTAATAATATATTAATAATAAAGATAACAGCGACTGAAATATTAGAATAATAGCAATCACAGCCAACATAAACTGCCTACTTGCAGGGATAAGAGTGAACAAAGGCCTCCATGTCTACCTCTCATTTGTCTCAGTCTCTCATTTGTTTCTCCCAGAAACTCTAGCAGGTGGATTCCACTTTTCTTTTCATTTTACAAATGATGAAATAGAGATGTGAAGTCACCATGAGGACATGGTAGAGCTAGGACAGGAACCCCAGCATTCTGACTCCAAGAAAATGCCCTTAACCACTCTTCCAGCAGGGGTACCATACAGTTGAACCCCTGAATAATGTGGCAGTTGGGGTGCTGACCCTGCACAGTTGAAAATTTGAGTATAACTTTTGACTATCCCCGTATTTAACTAATAGCCTACTGTAGACTGGAAGCCTTACTGATAATTCAGTCAAGTAACACATGTTTTGCTTGTTACATGTATTATATGCAATATTCTTACAACAAAGCAAGCTAGAGAAAAAAGTTATGAAAAAAATCATAAGGAAGAGAAAATACATTTATAGTACTGTACAGTATTTATCGATACTATAAGTTTGTGTTGTTTGCTTGCAAGAACAGCCCACTGGAAAGGGCTGCAGTCACAGCTGCAGACCTCAGTGTAAGGTACACATCAAGTCATTCAGCTTTTTTCTTTTTTTTCTTTTTTTGTGATGGAGTCTTGCTCTGTCGCCCAGGCAGGAGTGCAGTGGCGCGATCTCGGCTCACTGCAAGCTCTGCCTCCCGGGTTCACGTCATTCTCCTGCCTCAGCCTCCCGAGTAGCTGGGACTACAGGCGTCCGCCACCACGCCCGGCTAATTTTGATTTGGTATTTTTAGTAGAGACGGGGTTTCACTGTGTTAGCCAGGATGGTCTCAATCTCCTGACCTCGTGATCCACCCGCCTCAGCCTCCCAAAGTGTGGGGATTACAGGCGTGAGCCACCGTGCCTGGCTGCCGTTCAGCTTTTTCTTGTAATATCACGACTTTTCTCTGCTACCTGGGAGAACTTCCAGCATCACTTGTAGTGCTTCATATGGGTTTTCTGGTGTTCTTCAGTGTTTACAGTATTGCAATAAACATGACAAAAAATAAAGAAAAAAAACCACACACACAAGAACTGTGAGAGAACACTTTTTACTTTGGTAATGCGATTTACTGGAGAGAGAGGCTGCTCATGCAAAGATGATTAGAATCACACAGCATTTAAGCAGATACTCACAACACGTGAGCTCACAATCGCAACAGGAGGTGGCTATAAAATTATTATAGTACTACGGTCTGGCTACAGTTAATTTTATGCAGTTATGACTTAATGTTGCATGTATGTTTCTTTACATTTCTCTCAACAGTCACGGTGCCATGTATGGTCTGTGTTTGTGTGCACACGTTTTAAACAAAATGTAGCATTTTATTATAGATTTGTGTATATTTTATGATACTAAATGATACAACAGACTAGTATCTCTATATTTTCTGCATTTATGGCATGCCTTAATTTTGCTTAATTTTTCAATATTTCTAGGCCACTGGGTCATTTGACAGTTTTTTTAAATTGTTGAAAATATCCAAAGTATTTTCCACGGTATTTATTGAAAACAATCTGCATTTAAGTGGACCTGCACGTTCAATCCCATGTTGCTTAGGGGTCAATTGTAGTAATGAAAGTTCATGTTCACTTAAGTCTTCACACTCACCAGTGACTTTTTTTTTTTTTTTTTTTTTTTTTTTTTTTTTGTGACAAGGTCTCACTCTGTCCCCCAAGCTGGAGTGCAGTGGTGTGATCATGGCTCACTGCAGCCTTAACCTCCTGGGCTCAAGTGATCCTCCCACCTCAGCCTCCTGAGTAGTTGGGACTACAGGTGCGAGCCACCATGCCTGGCTAAGTTTTGTATTTTTTGTAGAGATGAGGTTTTGACCTGTTGCCCAGACTGGTCTCAAACTCCTGAGTCTAAGCCATCCACCTGCCTTGGCATCCCAAAGTGTTAGAATTACAAGTGTGAGCCTCCGTGCCCAGCCTACCAGTGACTTTTTATATGCATGATCACTCCTGTACAATTGACTTCCATGTCTAGCCCGTGTTTGTTTGTTTGTTTGTTTGTTTGTTTATTTAAACTCATGTCTTATCTGCCTGCTTTAGTCCAATTCCTTTGATCATAAGAACCAAAGTCACTCAGGCTGTCCCAAGAATTAGGCTGGCTAGATTCCTTTAGGTGTGAGTACCCCCATCTTGTCTGGATGCTACTTGAGAACACTGGGCATTTGTCCATGGTTACCCCAGGGTCCAGCTCCCGGCCTTGCCCCCGTGGCCGATGCTCAAGGAATGTACAGTGCTTGATTCACTGAGATCCATTCTCACCCTGCCCAGTGCACAGAGCTGCATCCTGTGGGCAGTGATGGAGGAGGCTGAGGAAGGTGTAAAGCCACACACCACCTCCCAGACTCCAGGGCTCCTGTATTGCTTTGTGTATAACCAGGAGCTGAGCCTCCCACAGTTTTTATAGTGAAGTGTCAAGATGGCCGGGCGCAGTGGCTCACACCTGTAATCCCAGCACTTTGGGAGGCTGAGGTGGGTGGATCATCTGAGGTCAGTAGTTGAAGACCAGCCTGGCTAACATGGTGAAACCCCATCTCTACTAAAAATATGAAAATTAGCTGGGTGTGGTGGTGGGCTCCTGTAATCCCAGCTACTAGGGAGGCTGAGGCAGGAGAATCGCTTGAATCTGGGAGGTGGAGGTTGCAGTGAGCCAAGATTGTGCCACTGCACTCTAGCCTGGGTGACAGAGCAAGACTCCATCTCAAAAACAAACAAACAAACAAACAAACAAAAAGGTCTTAGGATTTTCTTCTGTTGATGGAGATAGAAAATAGTTAATAGTTTTAAAATAAGTTTCTACTGACACTTATGATTTTGAACTCTCCTTTCTAAATGAAACAAACCATTTTGTTGTTCTCAATAATAATTCCTAAGGCACACTTAACATGCTGGGCACTTGGCTTGACATGCCACTGCCTTCTCTAGTCTTCCTAGCAGTCCAGTACGGTGTTACTATTATCATCTCCAGGTTTCAGATGAGGAGACTCAGGCTCAGAGAGGTTTAAGCAGCTGGCCTTGGTCACTCTGCTGGTGAGAGACAAAGCAGGCATTTGACCCTGCGTTGATCTTGCCCTGAAGTCTGCACTCTTTGTTTCTAAGCTAGAAGACAGCCTCTGCTGTCCGTGTGGCTCCAGGAGCCTCCTTCATGACATGGTGGGAGGAGCTGGGCTGTCCTGGGCTGTTTCTGGTTCTGCACAGTTAAAGCCAGCATAAGAAAGGCTTCTTGGTACCAGACATGGGAAAGGCCAGATACTGCCCTGACCGCCTCCGGGACCCTCATCTCTGCTTCCTTAGCAGACCCCACGGCCATGGCCAAGCCCTCTCCGGAACTCCCTGCTCTCCATTTCCACAATTCCCGCTCTCCATTTCCACGCTTCCCGCTCTCCATTTCCACGCTTCCCGCTCTCCATTTCCACGCTTCCCGCTCTCCATTTCCACGCTTCCCGCTCTCCATTTCCACGCTTCCCGCTCTCCATTTCCACGCTTCCCGCTCTCCATTTCCACACTTCCCACTCAGCTTCACTCAGCCCCTGCATCGCTCGTGGGTTTTCCCGCTGGTCTCCCCAGCTGCCTGGCCTCTGGGCCTCTGGTCTGTTCCCTCTGACCCCTTCTCCACTCCGCAGCCACAGCTGTCCTCCTAAAGCCTGGATCTGAGCCCACCTCTTGCCTGGTGGGTAGCTTCAGAGGCCTCTCCAGCAAGGTGCTCGGGCCCTTCTCCTTCAGACCACGGCTTCCCCGGGACATTCCTGGAGGCACCCGTGCTGCTCTCTGAGCACAGAGTCTGACTTCTCCTCTTGGCCTAGTGCTCTCCTCTGCCAGGGTTATCTCTGCCTCATCCTCTTCTCTACCTGTGAAGCCCCCACCCCACTAAACCTCTTTTTCTTCTGTTCCCCTCTGGGTGAAGATTCCTCAAACTCTCGGGGGCTGATGCCAGTGGCTCTAGGCATCCTGTAACCCTGACTCACTGAGCCTGATCAATCATTACCACAGAGATTTCCCTCTCACCTGGAGCGCTTCACATAGGCGGGCTCCATGCCCTGTAGCCACTCGGCCACCCACCCCAGCACGCAGCAGTAGGCCTGCGCACACGTGAGGCACTCAGATCGAAGATTACAGAGAATAAAAGTTCACTTTATTTTCAGATCTGTGCCTTTGGTAGGA